>NC_054379.1:74980586-75702461 GCF_017654675.1 Xenopus laevis | reverse complement strand
AAAGGCAAGTCTGGCGCAAGTGGTAACGTTGAGTAAAATGCGCAAGTTAGTGAATTAGCGTAGTTATGTCCCTTCGCCATAGCGCAACTTCGTCTGGCATAAGGGTGCGAAGTAGTGCTAGAGTAGGTCCACTTCGCTAGCGAATTTACGCCAGCATTAGCCGCTTTGTGCTTTAGTGAATTTGCCCCATTGTATAGTATTTATCCAGTGACTGCTGAGAGATTGACACATTGTTATTGCAAGTTTATTTAATTAAAGTTTATATGTAACAGCTAAGTTAGAAGTATATTGCTATTTTGTGTCTTGTTTTTAACTCTATATGGGATGATGAATTGTCTGTATATGTGATATTTGAAGACATTTTTATTTTGTGTGATGTATGTATTTACAGTGTTACATAAAACGGTGCTCTTCCAAACAGGACAATGATTATACGTCACTGTCCAGTCTGCTGTTTCCCGCCAAGAAGTAGATTTAAGGCAGGTTCACTGTTGTTTTAGCACTTTGAGAAAGGCCTTGGATGGGGCCGAAATGTCAGTCTGTAGCTCTGTAATAAATTTTTCTAATTTTAAGTCCTGTGAGTGCAGATTCTGTTGAAGGTACATAGATACTGTAGGCATAAATGCTTGTAATGTCCTTGAATTCATCATGTACACATCCACTGTGGGAATTGTTCCTGCTAGCAATTGCAATGTTTTGGCATTTTGCAAAACCCATCTCAAAAGGTTAATTGTCTTTATATTTTAAACATGAATAGCCTTTTTTGATATGTGTAGAAGAAGAAATATAATTTAGAGCAGCTGCCTTTAAAATATCTTAATGGTGAATTATGTAAAGAGTTTTAATGCTTTAAAGCATTCTGATGAAAATGGTTGCTTTCTTCCAGATGGGACACAGTGAAAGGAATGATTGCAATATTTGTGATGTATAATTTTTGTAATATGATGGTGGCAGTTGTCTGTGCATATTTTGTTTTTTGGCACCTGTTGATGAATGTAGGGTTTAATTCAGTTCTTAACAAAGAGCTTGACAGAAAATTACAGATAGCAGAAGTCTAATAGACTAGACAATATCATGGGCACTTTCAACTCTTTCTATTCAATGAATGTAAAAGCATGTGCATTAATGGCACGAGGAACAAATCCCAATAAATGCTACATAATGTAACTCTTACATTCCAGTGAGTTAGAATTAAAATGTTTAACAAGGTTAGGGAATAATTTTTACTTCCATTTTCTGCTATTTTATGTTTATATGTGTGCAATTAATACACTTAACAATGTAATATGTCATGTCTACAACTATGTATTAATATATTAATAAAAAGTATTAGAATCGTCCTTTGTCTTCAGACCAGCATCAGCTTCTTGTCAACTTCATGGAAGGGTGAAGGCAGTGGCAATTTATTTTGCAGGGTGCTCCTCAGAATTTGCCATTTAGGCCTCATCATGATTGGTCATGAAAATCATTCTGTTATTCATGAAACCCTTTTTTATTTTGTATGTTAGTTAATATAAGCTACTATGAAGAATATGTATTGTACCTAGTGACTATTCGTTGCCTCATGGTCCTTTGAAAACTTACACTATGATTCAGACTTTTTATTTTTGGCATCTTCATTATTACTTCTTAAACGTTTGTGTTTAATTTTTTTTAAATACTGATGTAACTTGTCCACCAACCCTTCAAATTCATAATGGTGTGAGTGGAATTGCATCTCCAGGTCTCTCTGCAAAAGTAAAACCATTGGTCAAGGATTAACGTACCACCGTGATGCAGCTTCCAAAAATCCATGTGTCACACAAGTTGATATTGGCATAGCCTGATTCTAAACTCCCACTATAAGTCTCATTTTGCTGTATTGCTTTCAATAAAACAGGCCCATTTAACACTTGATTCTAGGTTCACCTTAAAAGGGTGGTTCATGTTATAAAATGGCCAATTCTAAGCAACTTTTCAATTGGACTTCATTTTTTATATTTAATCGTTTTTTTGAATAAGTTTTCAAATGAGGGCCACTGACCTCATCTAAAAAGCAAATGGCTCTGCAAGGCTACACATTTATTATTCCTCTTTCTATTCAGAACTCAAAAAACACAAATAATAAAAAGACAAACAAATGCAAATGTCCCTCTCTACATCATATGAAAAGTACAATTAAAGTTGAACAATCCATTTAATTAAGTACTGGACTTGTGCCATGTTAATGTCATTTGCTTATAGTTACTATTCTCACCTACTCTGCTTTCTCTGTTGATAATCTGCATATTGTTATATTGCTATACTCAATGTGTTCATCTTCCACTGCTATAACAAAAGTTTTTATCTGTAGCTTGACATTTCCTTTTTTTCACTCCAAGAGAAGTACACATTGAACATTGACATTGAAATTAATTTACAGTTGATTTCTCAGGAGGTAGAGCAGCAACATTTGTGGCAACATTCCAGGCAAAGTGCATAACATATTATACTTGTGAATCCCCACTAAAACACAAACATGTTTTTTCAGTTCCCATATTTCATTAATATTTATCAGATAATTAAATTCAGTCAATTAATTTACGATTCCCTTTGCTCAGAAAGCACAATATTCCATAAAATCTTGACCGAAAGTCAAATGTTACTTTTGCATTCATGTAATTGAAAACCAACACATACTTTGAAAAGGTGTTTCTGTGTTAGAAGGCATCTGCACATTGAATTTGTAACTATATGCATGCAATGCATTGTTTAGCTGAGGTTTTACATTTTCAAAACATGAACAGAGTTGGAGAGAAGAAACTAACTGTTGGTGTGGAGTAGTTTGTCACACTATGTGCTCCATGTGTTTGTCAATATTAAGTTAATCATTAGACTGAATAATAGCATCCAATCACTGGTGAGTTACAAGATCTCCCAGGAAAAAAAAAAGTTCATCTTTTATTAGAAAATGTAACCAGTATGCTATCAGTAAAAGAGGTTTCTCTTGTAGTAGATGTTTGTATAATTGGCTTCTGCAGTAATTCTTTGTTTTAACGGAGAGTTTGCATCTTTGCTATTATTGATTCATCTCAGATCAGTTCTCCAATCTTAAATATCCGTGACTGAAATTGTGAAGAGCTTGTTTATGTAGTAGAAAGGAAAACTCTTCTCATTAAACTGATTGGTTGTAATAAATGCATAACCCAAACATAGACACAGCTTATTATTTGGTGGCTGTTGCAGAAGTACCACACCTTACGCAGAAAAAGATTAGGAGCAAGTACCTAAACCAAATTATACCCTGGGTCCGTTTGTTCCAATTAACATTACCGCAGTGGAGGGAGAGTGGAACTGAAAGGAATGAAGGATGAATTCTGGGATAAAGTATGGTAGGAGTTTTAGGTTTATTTTTCCCTGGAAATACAAATAAAGAAAACCTTTTTAAACAAAGATTACAGAAGCAGAGACGAATGGAGATGGCAAAATTAATGGAGGTTACAATATAAAGACAGAAGGGGAGATGAGATGTAAAAAGGTCACAGGTCAAAAGAAAAATATATAGATGAATGGGGAGTCAAGAAAGTACAAGAGATCTGAGCAAAGAAGAGAGAAAATAGAAAGTGGAAGTGAGGCAATAATTAGGCCTCCTGTGGAATTGCATTGTTGGGGTATATAGACATATACAGATATACAAAATGGTTACCATTCTTTAGAGATGCCTGAAACTATTTTAGTAACTCTTCCACAACAGGAAAACTGTCACGCTGTTGTTGTAATTTTGGCCTTAATGTACATCATGTATTCTGAAATCTGATGAGAGAGAATACCTTCCTTTCCACATTGATCTTTTTATGGTCAAGTAGTACATTTGTCTTAGATAGGGATGTAGCGAACTGTTCTGCTGCGAACTAGTTCGCGCGAACTTCGACCGTTCGCGTCCGCCGAATGTTTGCGAACGTTTGGGAACGTTCGCATTTTGAGTTCGCGTTCGATTCGAATACAAGTCGTTCGACCATTTGAATTCCTTCGACCGCTAAAAATCGAACGATTTCCATTCGTTCGAACGATTGTAAGCATTCGATCGAATGAAAAGCATTCGATCGAATGGCTTCGATCGTTCGATTCGAATGAAAATCCTTCGATCGAATGATTAAAATCCTTTGATCGTTCGAATCGAACGATTTTAGCGGGTGTTCGAAGTTCGCGAACTGTCCGCGAACGTTCGCATTTTTTGCCGGTGTTCGCGAACACCAAATCGGCAGTTCGCTACATCCCTAGTCTTAGAATATAAAGCATTCTCCACATAAGCACAATGACCAGAATACGATCAGTGTCTTTCCTGATCCTGTTATTGAATGAGAAGTAGTGGTTTTACATACATGTATATAATGAAAAGACCCATAATAAATAACCACTTTTATAGTGCATGGCATCCTGTCTGACAGGACTGCTTGCATATGTAGCTGAGAATAGCATCACACTTAATTGTTTTCAATAGGAAATTTTAATTTATATTGCCATTATTGTACATTGTAATAATCCTGCGATAGCAAAAGAAAAAAAAAATAACACAACAAGGTCTCAAGGTAAGCTTTATAAAGAATGTTTTACCAATGTAGTAAAATGTAGCAACTGGTCAGACGTGCCTTTATCTGGTCTCTGCATTTAGTGTTTGAACTGTGCTCATCCGTTTACAAAAGCACATTGTATGTTCCCTCTGTAACACATGGTTCTTTCTCTGTCACTGGTACTCATCATCAATTGAAGTCACCTAAATGTATATGAACATTTGCCAGATGCACATGTATACTACTTTTGGCCACAAAAATTTTAGAAGCTGAAAATAGATTGCTACATAATTTACTAGATTGTAGTCCTGTCAAGTGTTGAATAATAAGCATTGTCAGACTTTGGTCTAACTAGGAATCAATGCACCCCACCCATGTAATTGATAGCTCTGGTTGTTCCCTTACATCTTATCCTGTTACATCTGCTGATTTAACCAAGTGCATTTCAGATAGCACTAATTGGAGAACAGAGGGAATGAGGACTATGTTATGGAGAAGGTTGACATAGTGGCTATATAGTTAACTTTTTTTAAGTGACTATACGGGTGTGTATTTATGAGTAGCTGTAGCAATTAGTGAAAAGACTATAACTATATGGGCATGTGACTTTTAAGAATCTCTGATTTTTTTTTGTGTGCAGTGTTGTGTGTGAGAATACACCCCCGCCAACTCTTTTTTTACTTAGAGTGGAGAGATTTTAATTTGATTAAAATGGAAACAAATTAAAGCTTGCATATTATATGTCTGTATGTATGTTGCTGTACAGAAACACATAGGTAGACTAGTCTACAATAGGCTATCGACAATCACAAGCTTAACAGCTGAACAAGTGTAATTGGGACACCATTTATGGATACAGGTATGGGATCTGTTAACCGGAAACAAGTTATCCAGAAAGATCCAAATGGACAGGACCCCCCCCCCCCCAAAGAAGTTTAAATGGTCAGCCCCTCCTCTACTCCCTTGTCTTTATTTGTCCTGGGCAGAGGGCCAATGGATAGAAAAAAAGTAGCAAGGGAGCATATTGTCTCATATGGTTACCAGCCGGAGGGGGTCTCTCTCTCTCTCTTATTCCCCTCTGGTTAGCTAAGGAGGGCCGTGAACTGGCGTTAGAGCTGCTGGTGGCCAAAAGTTACCTCCCATTATTGGGTTGGGTAAAAAAGTGATGCGGCTGCAGGTTGGAGTTCTCTGCAGATTGCAGTGGAGACACTGAGTGATGACGTCACGAGAAGCGCGTCTCAGGCGCACGGCAGAAAAAAAGAAACGCTGCTTCTGCAAGGACAGAAAGGATCAGTCGGCCTTCACTTATAACAGCAGGACGAGATATCTCCGTAGTTGAGCTGTGCTAAACTCTTCTTCGTCACAGTAAAAGAGACAGGAGGCAGAATCGGATGAGTTGCCATCTTTAATGGCATAATGGACAGCACAGGATATTGGATACGGTTGGCGCCAAAAATTAATGGATATGGTGTGGGCACATGGACCATGTATGGGGCATAAATGTTGAAGGTTACAAGCAGCATATATGGATTATGCTGGATAATAGCATTGCTTTAAAAGTATGGTGAACTTCCTGTCACTGCCATTTTGTTAATGCAGATATATGTTCCCAGTGGACAGCGATCCGATATGTGAGGGGGCTGTGGCCCTGACTGAATTACCACAGCGGATCAGGTCTGACAATATTGTTTGTGTTTGTGCAGTATACCTATGGATCTGGTGATGCCTAAAAAAACACCTTACCCCAAGGGGAAAAGGTGAGAAAACAATACTGTAATGAGAAAAGAGAGAGACCGTTATGGCAGTACTAATGGCTTGTGTATTTATACTTATTCAGCCTTCCTGCCTCATAAAAGAAAGATAAAACAACAGAGAAGCCTGCACTTGTGGTTCTGGAGGAGCAAGGACCTTCAGTTCAGGGGAATCAAGCATTTGCAGAATCCTTGGCAGCAGTTCTAAAACAAGCTGTGGTGCAAGGTTTTCAGGAGGTGGCAGGTGCGAATAAGAGGCCAAGACAGGCTCATTCAAGACAGACTGATCCTTGTCTGAAATCTCAGGGTGAGTTGTCTGAAATCTCCTATAATGTCACCATTGTGCTAGGAAGAAGGAAAAATTGACACGGATGAGGAGTCAAATTTTGATTTGCCTGTAATTAAGCCATTAATAAAAGCGGTGAGACAGACTTAAGTTATCGTCAGCAGATTAACTGTTTCCTTCTGTAAAGATAAGATCATTGTGTTTTCCGGTACATGCCTCAATAAAGGAGATAGTGCCGACAGAATGGAAAAAGACAGAGAAGACACCTAAGACAGCTGGGAAGTTCTTAAAGAAATATCCCTTTGATAATGATGATGCAAAGTTTTGGTGAGAGTTGCTAGGAGAACCACTTTACCAGTGGGTAATGCTGCAGTCTTTAAAGAGTTTATGGAAAAGAGAATTGCATTTAATCTAAATTCGCTATATGGTGCAGCAGGAGCCACATGTAGGCCAGCAGTATCGCTTACCTCAGTGTCTCGAGCTAGGGGAGCCTTGTGGTTGAAGCCGTGGGCTGCAGATGCTGCTTCAAAGGCCAATTTGTGCCGACTTCCCTTTGAGGGGGAAATGCTTTTCAGAAAGAAATCGGATGCATTTATTAAGAAGGTCTCTGGAGGGAAGAGTGTATTTCTTCTGCAAGAGATAGAGAAAGGCCTTTTAGAACTTCAAAGCAATACAAACCTGGCAGAGCATATACAAGACATTCATCATGGAGGTTTGGACGTCAAGGAGCAAGAGGATCTGTTGTTTTTTTTTCTCCACCGCCTCCACTTCACAACAACAATGAGGCCTCGGCTCAGGCAGGAGTTGGTGGCCGATTATCCCTTTTTGCTCAGGTCTGGGTCACATACATACAAGATCGTTTGGGTTTGTGAAACAATCGAAGAGGGGTTTTCGGTTGGAATTTGCAACAGTACCAAAAATAAATTTTCTAAACCCTTCATTCAGGAACTCTAAAGAAAGGATAAGTCTAGTTCAAGAATATATGATTCAGCTGTTTGTGTCGAAGGCAGTCAAAGCAGTACCGGCTCACAAAAGAACCAAAGGGCTATATTCAAGACTGTTCCTAGTAAAAAAAAAAAAAAAAGCTTCAGGGGCCTTGAGGCCAGTATTGGACATGAGAAAGTTAAGCAAATTTCTGGAAAAAAGAAGTTTCAAGATGGAGTCATTGGGATCTATAATTCAGGCAATCTCAGTCAGATATTGGCTCACAAACATAAATCTAAAAGATGCCTACTTTCATGTTCCCATTCGCATAGAACTCAAAGTATCTGCGGTTAGGCGGGATACATGCACAGTTAACATGTCTTCCCTTTGGTCTGTCCCAATACCTAAAGGTGTTTACAAAAATTCTGGTATCCCTCATAGCCGAGCTAAAGAAGGAGGGAGTGGCTGTATATCACTACTTAGATGACATCTTCGTAACCGCAACTTCAAAGAAAGAATCCGAACATCACACAGGAGTATTGGATTTCCTTCACGTTCATGGATGGATAGTCCATGTAGAAAACAATGTCCCTATGGTTTTTGGATGCATATCTTCAAACAGAGGAAAATATAGTGAACCGTCCAATAGAGTAACAACGGAAAGTTGTTTGAGCATTGAAGGACTTCGTTTTATTCAATGGTGATGGTTCACCATTGCCTGAAGATCTTAGGTTTAAAATGAAAGTGATCAAGGTTGTAAAATGGGTGAAATGGCATTCAAGGGGTCTTCAAGGGATGCATATCTTCAAACAGAGGAAAATATAGTGAACCTTCCAATAGAGTAACAACAGAAAGTTGTTTGAGCATTGAAGGACTTCGTTTTATTCAATGGTGATGGTTCACCATTGCCTGAAGATCTTAGGTTTAAAATGAAAGTGATCAAGGTTGTAAAATGGGTGAAATGGCATTCAAGGGGTCTTAAAAACTTTGTATTAAGAAGGGAAGAATCCGCATATAAATTAAACAAGCTGTGATTAGGATTAACCTCAGGAGTTAAAAATGAAGTTAAACAGGTGGTGCAGTCAGGAGAATTTGGCAAAAGGTATGTATTTATAAGAACCAGAGTGGACAATCCTGACAAACAATGCATCAGGCGTAGGTTGGGGACGCCCATTTGGAAGAAAAGTTTGTCCAGGGTGCCTGGATGATAAAGCAAGTTTCATGTTCTAGAGCTAAGGGCAATAAAGTAAGCCCTATTCGCCTTCAAGGAGGTAGTAAAGGGAAGAAACATAAAGATAAACATACGGTAGTCGCCTACATTCAGAAATAAGGAGGTACCAGAAGTAAGAGGCAGAAAAAAAAATCCACTGGGCAGAAAGGTGGCTAGTAAATTTGACAGCAGTTCTCCTGCCAGGGGAAGAAAATGTAAAAGCAGACTTTTTAAGTCGGGTCATTAAGGATCCGGGAGAATGGAGTTTGCACAAGACCTCATAGATATTTGGGGACTGCCAGAAGTGGAAGGCATCTGTTCAAAACAGAAAGTGTGAAAGGTTCTTTTCAAGATGCCCGTGCAGAGAAGCAGCAATCGTAGATGTCTTAAAGAGATACTGACATTGGAAAATAACCTTTTTAATTATCTATCATAACATTGTCTTTGCTATTGATAATTTTGCCATAAAAGTATTTGCCTGATGCTTTTACATTACCTTTCTTACTACACTGTTCCTCTATGCGGGGGCTGCCATATTTGTGCAGCAGTAGACCGTTAGCATTAGAAACGCTAACTGATAGGTTAAGAAGGGACAGTCAGGTTGGCAAAACAGCAAAAAAAAACCCTATTTCCACTAGGTTCTCTCCTGGTGATAATTGCCTAGTGTTGGCTGGAGGGGTCGACACCTCTCCCAATAGTATCAACACAGAAATTTGCCAAACACATAAGGCTAGTGTAGCGGGGATATCCCCTGCACGTTTATTTAGTCATGTGATGTAACGTTTCGGGGGCGAGGAAGGGGCACGCCCCGGAAACGTTACATCACATGACTAAATAAACGTGCAGGGGATATCCCCGCTACACTAGCCTTTTGTGTTTGGCAAATTTCTAGGTTGGCAAAACAGTCAGGTTTAGGAACTTCAAGTGACAATTGCTTACAAAAGCAGAACTATCAATGAAAAACAATCAACATGACCTATAGGTAACTTTTAATGTAGATTATTATTTTGAAAAGAAAGTTTTTAGTGTTAGTATCACTTTAAGACAAGATTGGTCAGTGGGGTTGATTTATGTGTTTCGTCCAATTCCTTTCATATGGAAGGTACTGAAGAAAGTGGATCGGGAAGCAGCAGAAGCAATAGTAGTGATTCCCTGTTGGCTGAGGAGGCTGTGGTTTCCGTTGCTTCGCAGGTTAACTTTGGGAAGTTCCAAGAAAATTCTGAGATTCCCAGGGTGGTTGTCCCAGGGAATGTGTTGGTGCCAGAAAGGAGAATTAACTGTCCATGATGACATCGAGATTGAGAGGAAGAAGTTTAAGTAAGCTGAATTTGGATAAAGAAGTTATTGATTTCCTTCTAAAATCAAGAAAGAGCTCAATGTCAATAAAAATATATCTGAAAAGAGCAAGCACATGGAGAAAATCAGACCATCTGTTTGTGATTCCCTGTGGTTTTAGGAAGCGGTAAACTCCTTCCATGAAAACGTAAATTCTTGGATTACTTTGGCAATTGCAAAGGCTTACAATGTAGCAAGCAGAAAGGTTCCCTGAGGGTTAAAAGCTTATTCTACAAGGGCATTGGCAATTTCCTGGGTGATGGAAGCCAAAGCATCGCCAGAAGCAATTTGTAGATCTGCATGGTGGTCTTCAGTCAACACGTTCATAAGGCATTATAAATTGGATGTCCTCTCAAGAAGCCAGTTTTGGGAGGAAGGTCTTGCAGTCATTTGTGCAGTTTGAATAAAGCTTATATTTCTTTCATGGAAAAATTGTGTGGTGGTCCCTCCCTAATATCAGCTTTGTTAGTTCCCATTGGTGAATGCATGCCATGGGTGACTAGGGAAAACAGGAAATTATTTCTTACCGTAATTTCTGTTTCCTGGTCACCTTCCATGGCAGCATTCACCAGGGAATTCGACAACCCTATATGGAAAAGCTTTACAATTAAGACAAGTGAGTAGAGGAGGGGCTGACCATTCAATTTATTTGGGGGAGGTCCTGTCCATTGGCTTGGAGATGGAGAATGCTGCCATGGCAGGTGACCAGGAAATAGAAATTACAGTGAGTAAGAAATAATTTCCTGTTATCATACCAAGCCTTCTTGTTGTGGCTTTTGCTTAATATATTTATGTATTTGTTATAATGTATCTCCCCTGCACAATGCTAGCCTTCGTTTTTATTTTTTGGGCATAAAACAGTTCCCCATTATTATAAAAAGAAAGGTAAGTTTGGTATCCAGGGTGAAACTAAATTGCCTTTGAAAGTCATTGTAAGCATCCTAGTCTACCACATGGGCAGAGTAAATAGTAATTTTTAGCGAAATAATGCAATAATTTCCTAGGTCAAGTCTCCTGTCCAATGGAATGCTCTTATTGTTTTGGTGATGTGCTCATCAAATTCTCTAGCAGTGAACTGTTTGGTCTGGCATGGCAGGCAAACTAGTGGTAACTTTGCCTTGCTTTAACCTGTCCAACAAATATACATCCATAGGAGGGTAGCTGTTTTTTTTGGCAATCGCACACAGTCATAGATTATTTTAAATGTATTTCAATAAAGGAATGGATGCGTTGTTTTGTGCATACATATGATATAAAAAAAATTTTCTAATCATAATGCTAATGGCCAGTTTTATTCCATCCTGTGGTACAGAATGTTTGATACAAAGAAAATGTTTTGTATATTTTGTGAATATTCAATTTATTATTTTTTTATGTTTTAGTAACTATTAAGCAATAGTTAAAAAGTGATGGTGGAGACGAGACAAACTGAAGGTTTTCAGTTGGGCTCTTTGTGGTGGTGGGATGTTTCCGGAGTACTGCACAGGTAAACTTAAAAGAGGGAGAAAGGAGGTTCTCTTCTGTGACTGCACAGTAGGTTCATTGATACAGACTCTTACTACTACTTGGGCTAGGTGACAGCCTACTTGGATTTCCTTTCATCGAGACACTGCAGATGCAGGGCTGCTGAACTTCACTCATGGTGGGAGATGCAGCTCCTTCTGGTAGCAAAGTTCGGGGCCATCCTCTCTGTGGATATAATGGCATAGTGCTGATCTCAAGTCTTCAGTGAAGACTTCTGGCTTTAGAATATTGCCTTGTGTAAGGGTGGCAAGGGCATATTTATTTGATGAAATGTGAATAAATGCTGTGGCCATGCCGGGCTAGGTGCCCTAGGCAACCTGGCAGGTCGCTTCACCTACCATTCCCTGACGCACGCAAACAGATGCGGAAGTCCCTCTGACTACAAGGGAACAGCCAGGCATGAATGAGGCGAGTGGAGAGATGGGAACCAGACTAGGGGTAGGTGGCAGAGAAGGTACATGCCTGGCGCCCCCCAAGCTTTGCATCCTAGCCACGTGCCTTTTCTATCTTCCCCTAGTTCCGGCCCTGCCTGTGGCCGGAACAATTCCCATTTCTGGCTCCTGATGTCTCATTAAGGTATGTAACAATGGAGTTCAGTGGGATGGCTGAGCATGAAGGGTCAATTGAGGTGTCCCCTTGTCATAAGTTAAATGATCATCCTTGTACTATGGGTTGAAAAAAAATTTGCAATGTTGGATGTTTGTGTAATTATAAAACTTGGCTCAGACAGTATAATTCATGTCTGAGCCATGTTTAAGCTTCCATGAGTTAATAGCAGCTAACGATATAAAAAAAATAGAAAGCACTGTTAATCTGAGATGATATACAGTTTATGCATGTAGCTGGCAAAATATCAGATTGAATTGTCTAATCAATATACATATTGTATTTTACTTTCCAGGTTCATTTATATCATCTTTGTGTTAAAGAATTAAGATGTACATATTACTCCTGTTACAGCTTTGGCAGCAAAAAGGAGAATATTTTATTTAAAAGATGATTATAGGGTGGAAATACTAACCAGTTCATGAAAAATGGTAGTCACATTGATTCTGCATATATGCAAGCACAAATCAAGTCTGCTTTTCATCAAAATTATTTCCATTGCGTAAAAAATATTTCCATTGTCATAAAAGTATTGTCTCTCTCTGCTGTCCTTGCAATCTCCTACAATCAAGTTGATTAAGTAAATGTAATCAAATGCTCTGTTTCCATTATATTTACACTACGAAATACAAGGATTACATTCTTGCTTTTATTCACCTAACTAAGGAGCTGGTTATATTCATCTACCATTTTTTTAAATTACATTTTGTTTTGTATCAGGATTTATGGGTAGAATTGCAAGACAGTTGTAAATTTTAGTCCAGATCCAATGTACCCTATCGACCAGGCAGAGTTTTGAGAATATAAATAGGGGAGGGCATGAATAGAAAGATTAGTAATAAAGAATAACAATGAAGTTGCAGCCTAATGGAGCAATTGTTTGTATTGGATGGAGGGGTCAGTGACCCCCATTTAAAAGCTGAGAAGAGGAAGAAGAAAAAGGCAAATAATGAAATGAATGCCCATTGAAAAGTTGTTCATAAAACAAACTACAGGTTACCTTAAAGGTGAACTACCCCTTTTATAAAGTTTTCATTTTCTGTCGTCATTTGTTACATAATTGTGTACTCTTCCCAATAACTTAATAACCCAATAACTGTAAGCCTACAGAACTTCAGGTTCTGAAAAACACCACATTACTTTCTACTGTGGGTAAGAATATTTAGCAAATTTTTGAGACTACTATGTAGTAAGTACAGCTTATGATGGACACATGTCGATTATCATATATCTAGTTTAGTAGGCTTATTTAGAGCAGTACTATACAACTATGCAACTTTTTCAAGTCATTTTATATATTTATTGATGTTTTTTATAACATAACTATTTTTAACAAATTTCAGGTACACGCTGGGACTTTATTGTGTGGATCAGACTATAAGATCTGACAGTTATAAAAGGACACTTGCAACAGTGCACTACCACTTTAAACACGGACTAAATGGTTTCTTAATTAACACTTGTTAACCTCTATGATGGGTGGTCGCGGGGTAACACACCCCTTGTGGTTATTTATTTGTCTTGTATTGCACCTGTATCTTACACTTGAGAAATATGTTGTGTGGATAGCAATAAAATTGCACATTGGCAGTTATCCTGCATATTGTCCTTTTGTCCTCCGCTTTGAATTTATACATTGATACAAAAAGGTGCATGGACGGAGCACCTGTGGGACAGCTGGACTAGCTATACTTCGCTTATACGTATATAAATTACAGAGTGAAAGCTACCGATCTCTCTCCTGTCAGCAAAGAATGATGGGTAAAAAAAAAAAAAGTATTTTGGGATATTTCCTGCCCCTTGAGAATTTTCTGGTGAAAAAATACTTGTACGCCACTACATAGGTGGCGGTAAAATATTCTTGCGTAAATGTTGTCTTTTGGACATTTCGCTGTTTAGTAAACCAGGCGTTAATGTGTAGTTAGCGTTATTTTCAGAGAATGCGATAACTGGCAAAAACATATATTTTTGCGCAAGAAAATTTATATTTACCGCAGGTTAATAAATTGGTGACAACGTATTTGACGACAAATGTGTCTATATTTTGTGCGCATATTTTTACCGCGCATTAGTAAACGGACCCCTTTGTCTTTTTTCAATCCGATTTAACTATGTAACTAACTATGTAAGATTTATGAATTATATATAGATTCAATACTCCACAATGTCTGCTTTATGTTGTGCAGCTAAAGATGAGAACCGAACTCCAACAGAAGAGGCTACTTTTTCCAGTAAAACAGATGACTGCACACTAGTGGAAAATACAGGTACAGTGTAAAAGTGATCATGTATCATTATGCTCTCTAAGGAACAGCTGTAGTTAATCTCACAATACACCAGCTTTGCCCAGCCAATTACATAGAATGGTAATATTCGCATTTATAATGGTAATACCCTAATTTAATACAAGTATGTAGTTAGTGATATTTCTTTCCAGTCTATTGATTTCAGGCTGTGTGATGCCATGAGTAAATCAGGCTTCCTACTTTTGAATCCATAATTCTCAAACCATTTAACTGTTTAAATTAGCTACACAACATATGGCCTATTAATAGACAATATTCAGACTGATTCTTAAATTGGGCTCTCACTCTTAGGGCTGCAAATATGATTGGCACATAGCTCTTCTCAACTGGATATTGGAAGCCAACTATCCAACTTGAGGTAGCTGTTTGGCCATCAAATTATGTGAACAAATAACAAACTATACATTCAAAGAATACAGACGTTGCACGCTACGACTGATGCTCAAAGGTTAGTGTAGTGCACAGGTCTAGGGGAGTGAAAACTCCTTTGTTCAAAGATGTTATGATATTATGTAAGGCCTTTGTCTGCCACTGTTTTCTGTATCTGCTGTTTCTCTATAGTGGATATGATACAGTACATATATAATACCCTTAAGCAGCAGAATGTATTGTATTTTGCACATGCTGCCAAGAGACTGCATTAAAATAATTCCAATTATGATTCCAATTACATATAGCTGTAGTACTTTTGCTTTTTGAATCTCAAATGAACCTGTGCACCGCAATACGCTGATAATAATGAAAGCATTACTCTGCAGTGACGTGCATTGAGTTGCATTTGTAAGATTCCCACTGCTACTTATACTTGACTGGTTCATTAACTGAAAGAATTGTGATCATGTTTTATTGTCCTTTATTTATTACCCTCCTTAAGTAGACTGTATCTTCTTGACCAGCTTTAACAGGTTCCACCGGTGAAGGTGTAAAACTAAATTTGTTTAGAAAACCGGAGCAACTAATAACTATGCCATTCTACTTGTGTACCCCCATAAGAAACCCATAAGTTAAGTTTCATATATGAAACCACATGCTGTGATGTTACTGGCAGAGAAAAGGTTAAATATGTGCAGTTTTGCAATGCAAATATAAAGCACAAAGTACCTATTTCAAAAAATCCCAAGTCATTTTATAGAGAGTAGGGTCGAGTAACAAGCATTCAAGCAGGTGGAGAAAACAAATAAAGCATAGTATTTTAGATATACTGTAAGTTTTACTATATTTACTTTAAATTAATCTTATCCCTACCATATACAATAAGTACCATGGGGCACAAACTGTAATACTTTAGAATGACATCTTAGGAATAACATAGTAAAGAGTGGGAAACCTTCCCATTCAAACAGGTTGTCACTTATCACTGTATTGTACAATTAGATCTGTTTCTGAGTAAATAGAGAGAATGAGTTTGTATCAGCTAGTCGGACATCATTATAGAGGGGTATTGATCAAGATCCTTATGTATCACAAGATTTCAATGGCTATTTTGAACATGACTTCCATTCCAATGTAGTAATTGTCAAGGCAAACTGATGCATAGCCATGTGCTATTTGCCAGCAATCAATAAATAGTGTTGTGATGTGAATTCCTTCATGGAATAAAGTGCTTTGTTTATCATTGCAGTAAGATTCAGTCCATGCTTATTAATGACTGCAGTCAACATAGTATGCTATTAGAGGGTGTTAATGGGACTCGTTTTAAATGATCTAAGGCTCATGGCACACAGTGTATTCTCTGCTGACATTTTTCAGCTGATGGAGAAGCTTGAGAGTACAACTAGAGGCACTGTAGATCTTTAGGTTGCTAATAGAAGAGGAAATATGTAAAACATTGTACTATAAAAGTTTAAAAGCAAATATATACACTAAGACACAAGTAATGTCTCCAAACAGATACCACATGAATTTAGCAAATCTCTGATAACACAATGGTGAAAAGGAAAGCCCTGGAGCTATAAGTGCAGAAGCTGCATGCAAAGGGATCTGAATGACCAGCAGCCAGATTACACTGGTTTATATTTAGAGATTGGCAGAATCAGATGTAGCTGTGATTGGGTGAGAAGGAATGAGTTAAGGCAGGGAAATGCCAGGCTAAGTGCAGAGAAAACAGGGATGTGATGTCAGGAGAAGAAGCAGTTCACTTCCTTATCTTCTGAGCAGAAGATATTATCTATTAATAAGCAAATGTGGATGTATTCCTGTATGTACTGTTCTATTGTGGTGTTGGTACTGTTATACAGTATAAACATGAGAGAGTTTGCATGTTATTATTCATGTTAAATGAATGTCAAACGCTTGATCCAGGGAATGTTACCGATCGACATTGGGGTCAGGAAGGAATTTTTTCCCTCTTGAGGCATAATTGGTAATGACTTCAGGCTGTTTTTTTTTTTTGCCTTCCTCTGGATCAAAACAGTGGATATATGGTAATGTATTTAAGTTTTTATTTGTCAAAGCAATGGTAGGCCTTTGCCAGTACTTAGAAGAGTTTAGAAGAGTGAGAAAGGAGGTTCTCTCCTGTGACTGCACGGTGGGTTGATTGATACAGACGCTACTACTGCTTGTGCTAGGTGACAGCCTGCTTGGATTTCCTATCATCGACACACTGCAGATTCCGGACCGACAGCAGGGCTGCTGAACTTCTCTTATGGTGGGAGATGCAGCTCCTGCTCGTAGCAGAGTTTGGGGCCATCCTCTCTATAGGCAGAGGTGGATAAAATGATATTCTTCTGATCTCAAATGAGGAGCAAAAGAGCATAGTAGCGATCTCCTTTGGAATTCTGCCTTTGAATATTGCTTTGGGGTGAGGCCGGCAAGGTCCTATTTATTTAATAAAATGTGAATAAATGATGTGGCCATTTTCACCATTTCTGGCTCCTGGTGTTTCATTACGCTATGTAACAATGGGGTTGAATGGAATGGCTGAAGGTGAAGGGTCAATTGAGGAGTCCCTTTGTCATGATTTACTCAAGCATGCAAAAAAAACCCACTCCCTGCTCCAGAATTTTAGTGTAACTGCGCCTGTGAAATTAGTGTATGACCTATTTAACCTATAGGATTGTGAGTTTAGAGCTGCACCCACTATATATTTATATATGTATATATGAATCCAATGTCTATTTCTAATTTGTTACATTCTGGGCTTCCATCAGGGGGGCGCAGTCATTCCAGTGGATTTTATGTTTTTAGCAGGGCCTGGAAAGCCACCAAAAGGAGCAAAATCCTAATCACCTGAAGGGGCCTTTTTTTTTTTTTTTTTAACCCCTGGCCACTAATGTTTTTTTGAAAACTTTTATAGGGGGCCCTGACTACCAATATTTTTTTTTAAAAAAAACTTTTTAAGGGGAGGGCACTTACCGCCAATGGTTTTTTTAACTTGTAGGGAGGGGCCTTGACCACCAATTTTTTTACACCGTGTTTTTCTACTCGCGTTTGTGTGGCCTTTTTACTGTGAGGACGAGTAGGTGGGGCCCAAGGTGGCTGGGTGGGCAGGGCCTGGGGGGTCAGACAATTTTGTTATACAGGGCCCTGTGATTTTTGATGGCAGCCCTGGTTACATTTATTGCTAGTCTCTAGCTCTGGTTTATGAACTGGAAGGCTAAAAGTCACCCTTACCTTTCTCCCTTGATGGATTGCCGAAAGTCTCTGTGTGTCAGAGCAAAATTTGAGGGGTATGTGCCACCCCCTACCTTGTCCCTACCTTTCACATCATTCAAGGGTGCAAGTTAGAGAGCAATAGCAGACACAGAAAGCAACTGGGCCCTGTACATACCACCTTCCCTATGGCATGCTGTACTTTAGCTGCACCTTTCAACCATATTTTTTTATTCAGCATAAAGCTGATGTGAATGAGTACTAAGAGGCACACTTATTTTGCTGCACTGATTATAAATGTCTTATATCTTATATCCGTGATCCCCCCAACCAGTGACTCATGAGCAACATGTTGCTTACCACCCCCTTTGATGGTGATACCAATGACCTCAAAGTAGGTACCTATTTTTAAGGCAAGTTTTGTAAACATATAGACATAGTTGTACTCAAAGCAGAGCCTCCTGCAGCCTGGCAGTCCATTTGTGGCAACCAATCAGCAAATTGCTGCACTTATTTGGCATTCCCAATTAATTTTATTTTAGTTTGTCTGGCTCAACAAAACTTTTTACATCTGCATGTAAAAAGTTTTGGAATCCCTGTATTATATCCCTGTATTATATGCAAAGACCACTGTCTTCTTCTAAGGAATTCAAATGCATGGAGGAGGGATTTTAACTTAGAAATGAATATTGAGTATTGTGATTTGAAATGAAGAATGGTTGTAACAATCCCCATAATTAGTGACAAATAAATCTTTTTCCGTGCAAAAAGCATTTTTTCCCGTGAACTTTTTTTCTATGGGCATTTTTTCGCTGCCACGTTATCCATGGTGACTTATTTTTTACAAAGACCTTTTCTTTGTCTCTATTTACAAATAATCACTGATGGTGGAATTTTGAGTAATATTGACGTATAGGTATATTTAAGGCACTTAAAAGCCTTGAAGTCTTTTAATATTGTGGTGCAAAAGGCAGCCAAAATGCAATTTGGGCCTTGCCCCTATGCAATTCTCTTGTTGCACTCAAAGGCAAAGATATATAGCACAGTGGCAGACAGAGGAGCTCTTACTTTTAATTAACATATTGCTGTCCCTGGTATCAAATAGCTTCTAGCTCTAATTTAACTGCAAAGGTTATTACGGTCTGGACATGGGTTAAACTAATACTTCGTATGATAAAAATGACATTTCTCAAACAAAACAGAAATCTAAAACTGATACTATACAATGTATTTAGTTCAGTATGGTGCCTATTTGATATGTTTTTTGAGTAATAAGTGTCTAGTGAATTAAGCTGGGGAAAAACAGAATGTCTGTGCTTTCATGTAACAGGAATAGCACTAATTATCAATACTGGACATGTCATTGGTAGGACTTTGATGTGGCATATAAACTGACTTCACAGTCCCTGTCAAAGTATTATTTTAGCTTTGACCTCTAATTCCTTTAATTAATGCTTTGAATGCAGATAGCTCATAATACCAGCCCCATACTGTATGCAAGTTTAATTTTCTGAAGTGAACTCTTCAGTCATACTTTTGTCTGTATATGTGAATAATATTTGCAGAAGCAAAGAATACATCTGTTCTTTAATGATTTATATTACAGCATTTAAAGAGTTTAAAAAATACTCTTTATGAAACTCTATGAATAGTGTGCATATTTATATATAGATTTTGTTCATATCAGCACTTGTTAAACATTAGCTACATTCTCATTAAAATGCTTGCACAGAATAAGTCAAATTTAACTGCAGTTTTCTGCAGAGGTAAGCAGTGTGATTTGCTAATATTAATAAATACATCTCAAAGTATCAATATAAATATATATATATGTGCACTTGTTTTTTCCCAAGAGCTATATCCGGGATAAATGAAGCTTGTATTAACCAAAGTATCTCTCCTTAAAGGAAAACTATATCCCCCGAACAATG
The DNA here is from genome assembly GCF_017654675.1 of Xenopus laevis. Classification (NCBI taxonomy): domain Eukaryota; kingdom Metazoa; phylum Chordata; class Amphibia; order Anura; family Pipidae; genus Xenopus; species Xenopus laevis. The sequence continues at coordinate 75,682,468 of NC_054379.1, read as the reverse complement.
TTGGTCTCTAGAAAAATATAGTGCATAAAACCCTGCTTCATGTAAATAATACATTTTTCATAATATACTTTTTTTAGTAGTACGTGCCATTGGGCAATCATAAATATAAAATTGGCATTTTAAAAAAAATAAGGGCCACCCCCTGGGATCCTACGATTCACAGTGCAAGCTAAACAAACCAAACTTTACATGTTAGGTCACATGAGACAATTAACAGACCGAGTTCTGTCTTTTGCCTCCACAATTCTTCCTGTTACAGTTCGAGTTGTAGTATTTCTGGTCAGGTGATCTCTGAGGCAGCACCGAGAACCATCACAAAATGGTGGCTCAAGGCAAGAGATGTAAAAGGGCAATATTTACTCAAATATATATACCAGTTTGGTAAGATTAAGTATTCATTTTGGGGGTATAGTTTTCCTTTAGAATGTGACCTCGTTGTGAGCTCTATTTTTCAAGTGGCAAATAGAATGTAGTTATATTTGAGTTTAAACAGCCTAATAGTGGTAATTCTTACACAGATAAGATTATAGCAGGGGTTTCAGTATTTTGGGTTTAATGCCCCCCTTTGAGGTTTGCAATAACATAACATATAAACGAAAGCATTGTTGTATCATCCATTAAGACATAGTTTTAAACACTTATAGGCAGTGTTGGACTGGGATGCCTGGGGCCCACCAGAAAACCTTTGGCCACAGGCCCACTCTCCAAACTATTTTTCCTTCTTTTAACTTTGACTTACTTTCACCCCTCTTTTGCAAATAGTAATGTGAATTACTTAGTTATATAATGGTGCCCTAGCCCCCCAAAAAAGACGACTTTTCAGTGAATGCTGATTTCAAAAAATCTATTACACTGAGGAAAAGTATTGTGGGGTTACAATTCCCATCCATTATGCTACTTGCTTTTTCTTTTAATTTGCTGTTCCTTAACTCCAGTAAACAAAGATGTGGAATGCTGATATACTGATAACTGCCAAATTCTGGCTTACTTTATGTAATATTTTTAAAACATTAGCATTTTTTTTGTAGCATTTCATTAGAGTATAATTATTTCTGGATTATTTTTATGTTGCAGCTCATCAGACTTTCCATTGAACAGGATTTCCCAGGTTGATATTTGATTGATTAGCTGTTGTATCTATACTAAAAAATAAATATCAATATCAATATATAATGATCACATTCCTTTTTGTAAGTAATTTGTAAAATCCATCTTCTGAAATACATAATTCAGCATTTCATATAGCACAAACTTTGTATTTCTCTTTTTTCCCCTCTAATGTGGCTCATGAAAGAAAGTCAAACATATCAATAGCAAGACTATGTAAAAATAAAGTTTCATCAAATCTGACAGCAGCAAAATGTCATCTTCTGGCTGAAATCCCTAAGAATGAAGATTTTTACAATACTTTACCACTGACAAATGCCATAAATGATTTTATACTTAATGTAATAAACCAGAAATGACATCACTTTGGGGGAATGAAAGCAAGTTTGACTGTCGTCAGGTTTATGTATGTAGCTTTGAACAATGTCATAGGTGATGCTCAGGCTTGGTTATACTAAGCCCACATGCATTTACTCTGGAACAAATTTTCAGCTTAAAGTCTGCATTTTCACTTTCTTGCAAAACACTGAATGTATGTTGATTTCAAACCTGTTGTGTCTTGCATTTTTTTCACAAATGTAAGTTAATAGGAAATATTTTTTTTCTGCAGCATGTCTTTGATTTCAGTTGAACACCATTCTGAGCAATTGTGTGGTAGTGCTCAACAGCAAAAAATTGTTCCAGCATGGAAAATAAATGATTGCATCCAAAAGTTTTATGGAGCGGCAACTATCTTTACTGCTCAGTAAAATTTTCTGACTACTGATAAATCGGCTTGCACTGCTATAAACCACATTTAACCTCTTAAAAATGAGTAAAACTAACTTTTCTCTAAAACTGTGCAAATAAGAAGACTACAGCTCACAAAATTACGTCAACTAAGGGGCATATTTCTAAAGTTTCAGGTATACCATACTTAAAAAGCTCTATTAATTTGACATATTAACACCTTACAATTTGATTGCAGATAGAATGCATGAACCACTAAGGGAGGGACCTATTAACTGATGTGGTAGACTGTCCACAGTGGAGTGTAAAAAGATGTGTTTTGCCTTTAATTTCTCCCCTGTAGGAGTTGGAAGCTGTAATGATGTGTCTAAACAGGGAATGGTTTCTTTGTTTAAAGGATGTTGGTGTCTGGCCCCGGAAGCTATAGTGTTCAGGCAAGCCAGACAATCCATTCAAATGGTCCAGTTCACATATTGGAGCTCACTTTCCACAGGAAGGCTGTCCTGTGGAAAGATATTTAATTGTAGTTAAAATGTTAGGAAAGTCTCTCTGAGCAGGGCACAGTACAGGAAGGTTTCCTGCCTGTGTTAGGAACTCCCAGAGGGGCTGGGGTGCTGCCTGTCTGTGCTGCCTGACTGTGTTTGAGTCTAAAGTGATTGAAGTGCTGCTAGAAGGTGAGCCAGTCGATAAGGAGGCAACTAGTGCAAAGAAGAACCAAAGGTTGTGGCACACTCCTAACGATCGCCAACGATCGATCAGTCAATGTGAAATTAAAACATCCGTCTTCATTCGTTACATTCAATTAAAAGGACAAAGCAGCCCAAGGTCTGACGCGTTTCGTAACAACGTACTTCCTCAGAGACCTGAAGGTGAGTCAGGTCTGAAGCTGGTGAGCTGATATCCCAAGAGGGGGAGAGTCAGCAGGGCTTAGTGAGAAGCCTTAATGTGGAAACCAACCTGTATGGTGAGAACCCCAGTAAGGGAAAGGTATTTGTATGTGTGCTGTTAAAATGCTGACGAACTGTGTTCCTGTATGCCAGTGACTTTATGTTGCACAAAAGTCTTGTGAATTAACCTGTGTTTTTGCCTGAAGAAGATGTGGGCCTGCCCCTATGCTACTGATCCTCTGCTTATCTGTCTACCATTGCTAATTTCCCCCATAAATTGCATGTACAAGCAGCCAGCTTATCACAACTAACCTGCACACAGTGGGCTGCATTAATGCCACACTCTGCCAATGTATTGCAAACTTCAGGCTTTGCATAATAATAATAATAATAATTATACTGATTATTTTTGTTTATTTGTTTAGGTCACTCTGGACAATCGGACATTCTAACATCTGTATCTCCTACAGAAATAAAACATTACAGGCCTGAAAGTCATTTCTCCTATGACAATAATGTATGCCTAAAAGGAGAGAACTTAATCCATGGCAAGCCTTTCATTGTTGGATCACAAGCAATAAGTTCAACAGAGCTGCAATTTTTTGAAGACTTTTCTGTTCTTAAAGACACTAAAGGGAATAATAGCCCATGTTGCTCTTCACCATGTTTGCCAGAAGAAATTAACATTTTCCAAGAAACTGGTGCCAAAAATGAGAAATGCATAAGTCCTATCCGTGAAACTATAAAGGAGCCCTTAGTATCAAGTGAAAATGTTGGAATCGATTGTAATTCAGACTCTGATGAATGTTCTTCAGAAGACAATGAGAGCACAATCGAGCAACCGACGCTGCTGGCAGTCGCTTTATCGTGTTTTCCAGAAGATGTTGGCACATTGCAGACTACTACAGACTGGAAACTCCAGCATCAGCTCCAACATTGTAAGAAAATAATTGCATCTTTGCCACAACTTGAAGACCCTGCTGAAAGTACGGTGAAGGAAAATCTTGACGTTGATGCAACATCTTAAAATGCCAGCAATTTGTATGCTCAATCTCCACAAAAAGACAATGTACGCTTTAGTCCCAGTACTGCTGCCAATGTTCACTTTATATATGAATTTTGAGCAGCCCCTAGGATCCAAATACAACTGATTAATCAATGTCCCCTCTACTGACTGCAATGTCAACATATCTTTGTGTTTAGAACATGATTGGGTTCAAGGTTATAAGAATGAGCTGGAAATATAAAGTGTATCCATTAATCTCCCAGTTAGCAGCATTTCAGGCTACAAATGTTGCAAGACATTTTTGACATTAATCTTGTATTTGTGATTTCCTTTGTAAATGTTTAAGGGAGATTATTAAAGAAAGCATAGGAATCTGAAGGTGTATAATTAAATTTTTTTTATAAATAAGGTTTTGGCAGATAATATTAAGGAACATTATTTTTAATAAAACGTAAAGAATTATTATATAAATTGAAGTATCACAGTAGACTGCACATTATATTTGTAATAGAATGCATAAGATGTGACAACTGGACAGTAGTAAAATTGGATCAGGCACAACACAAAATTGAATTATAGAATGCATTTATCTAACTAAATACCCTGTTCCTGATTTTCTGGGCTAATTTATACTTCTCACAATTGGCCTTGTTACATTTTGTCAAAATAAAATTATTTTTCATTAACAATGTTTACTAAAACTAAATTTCCAAATTGTGCATCTTATCCTGCTTATGTTTTACTGACACTCTGCACAGTACTGGATATTGTTCTTCCTTCACATCACACTACAATAGCAGAGCTTGCAATGTTATGTCCCTACTATATTTACACAGCATTAGGGTTAGTTTCATCAAGAGGCAACTACCTGTATATTCTTTAGAGTGTGGTAAGAATCCACAGTACATTGAGATAATCAACATAAACATGGGGACACAATTACATCTCCTTTCAGTTAGCCTATTATATTGTATTCATAAGTTTGTTCTTTATGCAAAGCTCTGATTCCTTAGGAGAGTGTGTCGATGAATGAAGGGTCTGGCTAGTAATACTTTGTAACATGTAGATTTCAAAGTGAAAATTGATTTGTAGGGGTTATTTATCAAGGTCCGAATTTATCTCCATATCGGCTGCTACAAACTCCGATCTAAGCCGCTCGGGTTTTTAACGCTTATTTATTATTACATTTTCCCGAAAATTACCTTTGCTGGAAAAGCTCAGATTTTCATGATTTTTTAGTTAATTTTCCCCGAAAACATCGTGAAATTGTCCGAAACCCCAGACACAACCAAAAATCAATGGGACTGTTCACATTGTCTTTTATGCAACCTCAACAGGTTTGAGATGCCGTGTTTTTATATTCAGGCTTTTTAGCCCTCAGGGTTTAATAAATTCCGAAAAATTCATGATTTTTTTTAAAAGCCTATTATAACACAAAAAATCACACATATTTAGAATTTTGGGTATTCGGAGCTTAGTAGATAACCCCCTAAATGATAGTTTTCAGTGAACCCCATTTGAAATCTGAAAAGAAGAAGCTGAAAAAAAAAAACTGGAGAACCCCCATCACAAGATATACAGATTACAGTTGTGACTTATAAAAAAAAAAAAAAAACATCTGAAAAACAGTAACATACAAATTATTTTTATTCTGCCCAATAGAAATGTGCTATCTGTTAGAATAGTTTTACTGTGTATGGTCAGGCAGTCCAGACATACATTCATTTTGTAAGGCAGGTATGGGACCTGTTATCTGGAAAATCAAAGGTCCCAAGCATTCCTGATAACGGATAACCTGTGTTTCAGGATAGCAGATCTTTCTGTAATTTGGATCTTCATACCTTAAGTCTACTAGACTATGTAAACATTAAATAAACCAAATATACTGGTTTTACTTCCAATTAGGAGTAATTATACCTTCGTTTGGATCAATTACAAGGTAATATTTTATTACTGCAGAGAAAAAGGAAATTATTTAAATATAAAAATGTTGATTATTTGGATAAAATAGAGTCTATAGAATGGCAGACAACCTTTCCATAATTTGGAGCTTTCTGAATAATGGATTATACACCTGTACAAATAAAATCATTTAATACCACATTGCTGTATGATCAGTGAGGCCCCAATAAACATTCTGCAATAGTAGGATGTGGCTGCACTCCCATAGATTTAATCATTGAGCAACTGGCAGATATATACATTTTATTGCCCATATTCAAAGGTTGCATCACAGTGACATCACGCAAAAAGAAATTACTTGCTAAATGTATACAGTTGGGGATAGAATTAGAATCCTATGGATTCTCCCTGATTATAGTTTTCCTGCTTTTCCATGCACTCAACAGTTTGTAAAATGTCAACAAGTATAAAAGTATGAAGTCAAATGGGTGAAAATTTAGTATAAATAAGCAGATTCTTACGTAAGACAACATAAATTCTGCTATTTATGATTGAAGACCAGTGGAGCTTTCTAGCTGTTTTGGTACCAAACAAATATATATTTTTTGTTATTTTTTTTTAAGATAAATCATTATTTAAAGGTGCCTTGTCCAACACATTGTCTAGTATTGCATGTTTTAAAATAGCCATAAGGACTTTTTGTATTGAATATTGCAATGAATCTGGTATTTTATTTAGGATTTGGCTAAACATTTTTTCGTTTAGGATTTTTATATTAAGATTCTGATACAGCCATATCTTTTTTTGATTGATTCAGTATCCTCACCAAAATATATTTATATGGCACCAGCAAGGTAGACAGCATTTTAAAGGGGAAATATTGTGAAAATTAAAATTTAATATAAGCATCATACCGAAATAATAAACGGTCTAAAAACAATCAGTTAAAAATTCTGAAACATCTGAATCCTCTCTCAGCATCTGCTTTTTTATTCTCATTTCATGCAGGAGTCGTCAGATTTTCATTGACAGATACTGTACAATACATTTTTAGCAGGGATTCCCTTTCCTCACAGATGTATAAGAGCACACTCAAATATCTGATTCCAGTACAATCAAAATCGAACAAAATAATTGACTTTACCACACATGCTGCATGTAGAGAGACATGATGCCTGGTGATTTTAAAAGAGTGAGCTGTAAAACGTCTTCTAGGCAAAATAAGCTCTCTAAAAGATATATTGGATCTAACCTTCATTCTAAATCAGACACCCAACTCCTGCATGAAGAGAGACATATGCTGTAAGGGGGAGAGTGAAGAGCAACTTGATTACTTAAATTGATTATATGTAGAAAATGACTTGGTTCAGTATGATGAAGCTTAAATAAAATTTTCATTTTCGCTGTACTTCCCCTTTAAATTAAAGGTAAATCCTATGCCACGGTATGGCAGAATTATCACCACAGAAATGAGAACGTTTAAATGCAGAACAGAATGGTGAATGGCCTACAACTTTGTGAAGGATGCTTTGCTATTCACTGTGATTAAGAAATTGATGGTTAAAAATAAGGTTCCTTTGCTAAATTACATGATACATTATTTTATTTAACTATACTATCATTGTCATCACAATACTGCAGTAACCTAATATCCAGTCTAAAACATCTTGTAGAATATTTAATAAACACTTTAATTATAATGGAAGCTCAAGAGGTTAATTTAAACATGAAAATGAAGCCTCAAGTGTTGACATTTCTCTCTGAATTAAAATCCGTGGAGTTTCACAGTTTTGCCTGCTCGGATACATATAGATAGGAAGTTTGATAAGGAATATTGTAGAATTATTATCCCCTAAGCAGAACAGATAATTGGCTAAGCTTATGGATATTGTGCAAAGACTGTCCAAATTCAAGATAAGGAAAATAAAATAGCTTTTATAGAAAAAAAAACCTCACCTTTAGACATTTTAATAAGGTGTGAATATAAAAAGTATTAAAACAAAGAAACCATTAAACTGATGTGGAGAAAGAGGTAATTGCTGTTTAACCTTTGAAGAAAAGTTAATGTTTTTCACCAGTTTTCTCATGTTAGCATTAAGTTACAAGCAACACAGAAAATTGTATTTCTTTGCTGCTTTTTGCACATCTTAAAATATAGCTCATATGGGGTAACAAAATAAAAGGCATGTTCTACTGGGAATAAATAGAATAGACTATCTTATTATTCATCTGAATCCAAATTGTCTGAAGTCAGTATGGCACATTTATGTCCACGGATGCAGTGGGCAAGTTGTTCTCTTCCCCACAATAAGTTGAGTCTAAAACTATTTTAATAATTTCACTTTAATGAAAATGCACTCTTCTTCTGAGTGCTCTGTCCCTCCTGTCTTCCATTGTGAAATGGGCATTGCTGCACACATGGAATCCCTAAATTTTTATAGGAGCAAGCTCATTTAGGGCAGTGGTGAGAGTACTATAGTAGACAGAGGTAGCCACATTAGGACATGAGATGGCTGATATATTAGAGTGAAGAGAGTCAAAGGAAGAAGAGAGATGTGACATGTCTACAGCTTGCAAGTCACGGTAAGTACGTATATGGGGAATAGCAGGGGGTGAGGAGGGAGTTAGTGAGAGTTGAAGTGTAAGCATATTGTGATCAGAGAGGGGAAATGGTGAGTTAGTAAAATTGGTGGTTGAACAGAGTCTGGTAAATATGAGATCCAGAGCATTACCATTGGAGTGAGAGGGGGAGTCTGAGCACAAAGATAAGCCTAGGGAGGAGGTTAGTGAAAGAAGTTTAGAGACAGAAGAGTTGTTAATGTTGTTAACGGGTATATTAAAGTCACCTAATATGATGGATGGGATGTTAGATGAAAGAAAGTAAGGAAGCCAGGCAGCAAAGTTGTCCAGATATTGTGCAGTTGGTCCTGGTGGTCGATATATAACAGCAATACAGAGTGAAACAGGGGAAAAGAGCCTAATGCAGTGAGCCTCAAATGAGGAGAATGATAGAGAGTGAACAGGTGGAAGAACTTTAAAAGTACATTTACTGAATGAAGTATGAAATACAACCTCTGTTAGCATCTGCATGCTCACTCTCTCTCACTTCTCTCCAATGTCTCCATCTCTCCAGTGAAGCTAGTGGGAGCCATCAACTTGATTTCTTCAATTAGTACACTTATTATTTGTATTAAAGGACTTCGGTTTAAGTGTAAAGTATCACTCTAGGGAGTTTGTTGTAAAAAAAAAAGTAATGTATGACATTGCAACAGTTTATGGAACTTTCCATTAAAAAATGTACTTGAAATTTATATTTTGCAGCAACGAATCTCACATGATCTTTCAAACAAGTTTCCACAGACAAGCCTACATTAATGGGGTTGTTCGCCTTCGACTTAATTTTTAGTATGATGTAGAGAGTGATATTCTGAGACAATTTGCAATTGTTTTTATTTTTTTATTATTTAACGTTTTTTGAGTTATTTAACTTTTTATTCAGTAGCTAGGGTCAAAATTACCCTAACAGTCATGTATTGATTTGAATAAGAGACTGGAATATGAATAGGCGAGGAACTTTCTAGAGAGATTAATTAATGACCAAACTCGAGTTAATCAGATCTGGAAAAAAAACCTATTAAATAGAGCAAAAACCCGTATCGTCAGATTTTTTTTTACTTTTTTCCCGAATCGCTAGATTTTTTCAACTTTTTTTCCCAATTGTTAATTTTTTTTTTTCAGGTTTTTGCCTGAAAAACCAGAGTTTTTTGGATTTTCAGGCTAAACCCAGCGCAAACCACGATAACTATAATTGAGATTGGGGCTTCTCCCATTGACTTATACAAGACTTCGACGGGTTTGAGATGGAGGCTTTTCGGATTCATGCTTTTTGCAGCATAGCGTTATAATCTTGAAAATTTTGAGTTATTTTCCATGAAAAATTCAATTTTATTTCCATGAAAAGCCAGGCCAAATACATTTGAGGTTTAGTAAATAACCCCCTAAATATATAAAGTTCTATTTCTGATAAATAGTTGCCATCTTTTTTTTAATTTTTTTAATCAAACCTTTTTTTAATCAAGCTCCAAATTTTGTGTTAAATCATTAAGATATTTAAAAAAAACTTGGAAATAGAAAAATTTTTTCTAGATCTTTCTAACTATTTTTGGTGCCAGAAACCAATAATTAGAATATTCAAATACACTGGTCCTATTTTTAAGACTTGGAGACGCAGTGAGATACAGTTTAGATCGCTGTGTCAAAAAGGAACCTCTTAGTGAAGAGGAATGTTGGATGTAAAGAGAGTTTTTAAACATCCTAGCGTTCAGTCATTTATCTAGTGCCACTGTTTCTCAATTTACCACTGCACTGTCCATTTTTGTTAGAAATACAGCAGCTGTCAACTTATTTATAGAATACAAAGTCAGTTCAGCAGGAAGGAATCATGAAAAGATTTCTTTCACTTCAAACCTGCCTTAGTGCAGATAATACATTTTGGGCAATAGTTATGAAAGTATTCCAAAGAGATCACCAAGTTTATTAACTTCAGGTCTGACCTTTGGGGTGTCATGGAATGCCATAAGTAAGGGAGTGTGGATAGATCAAATGAACACAGTATTTTATAGACTTTGTACCCTTCTCCTTTTAGATTGTAAACTCTTTTTGCAGGTTCCCCTTTACATCATATATTAATTCATTAATTTTTTTTATACCCATTTATTTTACAAATCTGTGAAATATCTTGTCATATATATATATATATATATATATATATATATATATATATATATATATATGTGTATAGTATATGTGTTAAAGGAGTGCTTTGCAATGGTTTTCATTTCTTATTTGCAGTTTTTGAGTTATTTAGCTTTTTATTCAGCAGCTCCCCAATTGGCAAGTTCAGCAATCTGGTTGCTAGGGTCCAAATTACCTTAACATCCATGCAATGAAGAAGATTAGTAATAAAAAGTAATAAATTGTATCCTAACAGAGCATTTGTTTTTAGATGGGGCAGTGACCCCCATTTGAAAGCAAATATCAATAAAGAAGACCAATTGAAAGGTTGCTTAGAACAAGCCATTCTAAAAGTGAACCATTCCTTTAATAGGTGACAAATGCATGTTTTAGTTGCAAGGGAAAAATTCCAGTTAAGAGGCAAAAATTAAATAGATGGCTGAAATCTTTGATTGGACAGGGATTAGCATTGCAGACACGTTTAGAAGGAAGTGGATCAAGAGTACCAGAAAGTAAAGAAAAAGTTTTAAAACTTTCTCTTTAGTCACAGTGGAGAAGCAGCACAGAAGAAACTGAGGAAGATGGGTAAGAGGATTTTTGTGATGTAATTTAAATAACTTGAACAGTGACTGAAGTGCACAGATGGGGAGGGGTAGGCTAGAGCAAAGAATTAAAGGTAAAGAATATGTGTGTGGGTTTTTTTAGACATTGAATGCAAGAATGCATTGAAGTTGAAGTTGATGGTTAGGCAGAGACTGGTAAAGACTTCTGGTAACTGTATAATCACATATGGTAATCCTATTGCACATAAATATGTTAGTTGTTACATGCCGCCATTCTTCAACTGTAGCAGTTCATTACAAGGCAGACCCAAACTTTCTCTGTTTTTTCTTACTTTTGTTCTCCCTTTTCACTCTTCTCCTTTTCTGATTTTTTTATATCTTTCCTTCTTTATTTCTAAGGCATAACAGTAGTAAGAAAGTACAATTTCAGGATAGCATTTTGACAAATTTATATGACATATACTGTAATTCTTTAGGCACATTTCTGCTATGCCTATTGACAAATCATGCTTTGGGAAGACTGGAATTATTAACATGTTCAAGGTGTCAGAAACTCCAGGGTTCCTCAGCATCAATTTGAACACGTGGGATAAACTCACTGGGGCCGAGCACAACTATATGGAAGAGCAAGAAGTGAGTTTGGATGCATGCACCTTTATTTGATTAATTTAATGAATTGCAATCATTTTAGTGTGATAGTGGTTGTGTGAGATCTTAAATGAAAAAAGAAAATAATTGTTCTTATGGTTAATCTAGAAAAACGTCAGCATTCAAAAACAGGAAAAAGAGGTACGTACAGGTTCAATTAACAAACTTCATGAAAGACGAATGTCCCAGATTGGCCCATTATCTTATTCAAATAGTGGTAAAGCTAGTAAAACTATCTGCAACTGAAATGGTGCCTGCATCATGTAATCCATGTTTCATTTGATATTACACCTACAAATGTCAATACACAGGCTAAACAATAGTAGTTGTGTCATCATTTGAGATTGTATATTTTATTTTGATGACAAAAAAGCTGAGAACATTAACACAGCATGCTCACACAAATATCTCAAGTTAACAAATCAATGTTTTTCCATTGTTACAACTGAGAGGAAAAAAACTGATGGTGGTATTAGATAAACACATCTTATTCAGTCCTTATATCCAAGTGCAACCGTTCCTAAGATAGAACTTACTGGCTGCCTTTGCGAGATAACATCTAACTGATTTGCTTTTTCTTGCTAGACCTTTAGACACCACCTCATTATACTCAGACACAGGTAGCAAAGTGACACAAATGCAAATACATTTACAGCTTGTGCAGATAATCCACTGAAGCATATTAATGCATTTTTCATTCATTATGGAAACAAAATGTATTATGTGTAATTTTTCTTCCTTCTGCCTTTTCATTCTTACAAGAATTCTCAAGCTGCTGTAAATAACTATATTTATTCCAAGATGTCATGTTAAATAAAGGCCTCTTGGATACATAATTGCTTAATTCGTAGGAATGCTAGAAGGTCCATACCCTTAAAAAAAGAGCAATTGAAATAATTGGGCATGACAGATGTAAGGTTAAAGTAAAGGACATATAGAGACACAGTACGGATCCTGATGAGAATGTACTGTAAATAATTGCTGATGTTAACAATTTTTAGTTGGTTGGTGCTTTTAATTATGTAGAATACTTCTGGATTAAGCTTCACATTCAACCCACCTTTATTGCACTGAAGAACTTATGTACATTCAAATTTTTGCTCAAAGTATCAAAGTTTATTTACTTAATATTTAATCCTTTGTCAAATGTATGTGTAAACACTTTTTTCCCTGTTGATATGTTTTGAATTTGTACTTTGTACTATGTCCCTTTCAGTGAAAACCTTTATGAATATGGGTAGTTTACTTTTACCTTACTTGATCATGCTCCTTACTACAGGCAGTGTAAATGTACAGTACAACATTTAATTTTACAAATTGGCTACAGAGGCCACCATCCACAAAATTCATATAGTTAATAAATGACAGGCCTTAAGCTTTGCAAAAGATCACATCAGATATAGCTATCTGTGCTATTTGGGCTTTTATTTAATTATCATTTATTCTTAACCATCTCATCGGTTGACACTATGGGCCAAACTACATAGGTCAGATTTTCTGGGTCATATTTTATCTGATCTTGTCATGCAACAGATCCTACAAAATCCCCATAGCTATGTCAGATCAGATAAAGTTGGATGGTGGGTTTTGTTTACTTAAGTAATAGTGGGAACATGTGGAACTGTAACCACTACACTTAGATTTCCCTTTCTATGCTGCATTCTTATTCCCTGAGCTTTTTTTGGCGCTGATCCAGACGGATCTTTGATATTTGAAATTTCACCGGAGGAGAAATGGGAACTTTTTGAGTCAGAACAAAGCGGGAAACTCCAGAGACTGTGGTCATCCTATTGTATATTAAGAATGAAAGCATGGTGAATAACAAGTTTACCTTTATGTTATGTGATATTGTGAGCATAATCTAAAGTAATGGGTTGCCAAAAATGTGGTGAACAGGACATGGAGTTGATATTCTTACAATTTTGCCAACTCACATTTTTATGTTCTATCACTGACCCCAGTCATCTTTGTCTGTTGTCTTGTCAAGTTTATAAACCTATGTCTTTCTAATACAGTATGTGTGCATGAAGTAACCAGCCCGCAAGCTTTCTTCACAGTCTTATGGAAAATTAACCAACAGAGTAAGGAGATAATTATTAGAAGCTTGGTTTAGCCATTAGGATTATTGCTCAGCCTTTTCTCTCACTCATCTAAAATACCATTTCCTATTTTTATCCTCATCTCGTCCCTTTACATTTAAATGTTATGTTTGGCCCCAGACCTATGAATCCTCATTTGCTTATTGCTATTGGTGTGATGGCCAGATCCCATGTCCTGTCCAAGCTGTATTTTGTTTTTAAAGGCAAAAATGTAATTGAAACCTCTTTCCCTTGAAATTGCTTGCATTTTGCTTTTATACACAAAAAACAGGAAGACAACAAATCAGTTCTGGTGTCATTGAATATTTGTTTTATTGAACTAAAGGGAAGGGAAACCTCCCTTTCTTTGAGCCTTTTTACACTCATGGTTCATTTAAAGCTCACAACACATTCCTATAGTCTTAAAAAGAGTTTACAATTATCACGTGATCTATCATTTATATTATTCTTTTTCATGGCCTGATTCAGAGGGTGGTTTCAACATGAAGAGGCTTAATAATGCATTCATTAACAACAGGCTTCTTAACACCATCTCCTGCTGCTACTTTTTAACAACTAGCTTGTCCAATATGTCAAAACCAGTTACAAGAAACATGTCATTTTCTTCCCAGCATGGGCTCCTTCTCTAGTATTATTTAAGCTTTTACCTTATAGGAATTGAGAGTCAAAAGTAATGGAGACCATCTTATTTCTCTTACTGCTAAATATATTCTGGTGGAGGGGAAAATGTTGCTATTACAGAGCTCAAGCAGCCCCTGTTTTGTGCTGATAAATAAAGACAGCTCTTGGACATGTGACCAGAGCCAATAAAAACACTTGGGATGATGCGGTTTATCCCGGTGGAGATTGATGTGAGCTAACGCATCTCCGGTATTTTGATATATTTTTTTTAAACCTATAAATGTTTGTATGCTCCTTACGCCAGTGTTTTTTGCTTCTACTTTGTTTCAAGCATCACTTTGAGGTGTCATTTTTAGTCAGTGCTCCCCTTAAATCATAAATTTAGAGATGCACAAAACACTGCTGCATCAGTCACTTAGCCATTGTGTCAAGAATATTTATGGTAGCAAGCAAGGTTTTGCCATATATATATAATTTGTGTAATTGTAATAAATCTGAAATACCATTTAAGGCAATGTTACACGACTGAGATTGAGAATACTCATAGTTGTGTTTTATATATATATATATATATATATATATATATATATATATATATATATATATATATATATATATATATATATATATATATCTTCAAGTGCCATCTGAGTAGTGGTTAAATGAAAAAAATCTACAAATATAGAAGACAGAACAACTGTTTTAATATAAGAAAACAGCACAACGGTGCTAATGCTGATCATGATCAACAGTTATCACCCTAAAACAAATTTATAAAACAGGAGGAGAATGGTTGTCCCTCTAGAGCAGTGATCCCCAACCTTTAGAACCAGTGAGCAACATTCAGAAGTAAAAGGAGTTGGGGAGCAACACTAGCATGAAAAATGTTCCTGGGCCCTATGTGGATTGTCAACCTATATTGAGGCTCTGTTTGGCAGTATGCCTGGTTTTTCTGTAACTAAAACTTGCCTCCAAGTCAGGAATTCAAAAATAAGCACCTGCTTTGAGGCAACTGGGAGCAACACCCTAGGGGTTGGAGAGCAACATGTTGCTCACGAGCTACTGGTTGGGGATCACTGCTCTAGAGAGTCTGGAGAATGTCTCTCATCTTCTGTAGCTCCTGCCTCATCACATTTACATGCTAGATCAGAGTCATTAGCAGGTCTGTGTGGTTCTGGTAGTGATGCTCCCCAGTCTGCATACCAATATCCTGAGGAGCTGCTGCCACTGTTACCTCCCGCTGGGGATCTTCTGCAGGAGGTTTGGCTAGCTATTTGGTGGACCTCAAATTCATTTTTTTTAGGTCGCTTCTTACACATAATGCAAGTCTTCAATACAAGTATAACCCAACACCAGTATTAGTTGAATACTTTAATGAGAATGTTATTTGTATAACCATGAGGCAGCATGCCCCACACAACAGCATGTAAGAGTCATTTTGGAGGTAGCACTCATTTCAGATACTTCCTTTAAATAATTTTAGACGTCTCTAGAGAGTGCACTTAGATTTACCACTCAGCAGGAATTGGCTAAGCGCAGTTATAGTTAGCACTCAGTAGAACTTGGCTAATAGTTTTGCAGCAGGCTGCACAGCATTTAAATCATTTCAGTGGCAGCCTCATTTTAGAGACTTCATTTGTGTAATTACAGATGTCTCTAGAGAGCACACTCACACTAGAGAGTCAGCACTTAGCAGAACTTGGCTAAGTGCAATTAGAGGCAGCAGGACTTGATTAGTAGTCTCGTCTGTCTCATCTGTCAATAGGCCACAAAAGCAACAGCCGTAGAGGCCTGATTTTAAATTTAAGCACTGTTGGGATGTGAGTTCTTCCTGCATTCATAAAAGATCAGGAGCTGGAAGATGTTGGAAGGTAAATTTATTTCCAGAGCAAAATTAAGAAAAAAATCAGAACAATAACAGTAGAAAAATATTTTGCTAACTTTTTTCACAGAAAGCACTGTTCCAACACCATATAAAAAAAACTAAAAACAGGGTACATTGCAACTACCTCTTTTTCAGGCAGCCACCCTGCACTCAGACTGTTTGCTCTGAGATCAGGAGTTGTCCTAAACAGATTTTTGTATGTTACTTAAGTATGTAAGTCTGCCTTTCCCAGCAGCCGATGCTCTTAAATGCACATTCCGCTACAACAAAGTTGAAACTATTAACAAAAAAATAAATTTATATAAATATGCATTTGCTTTCTATCTCCCTATAAAAGGAGTGTACAATCTTATTATTCACAAAAAACACAGGCAAACTATGTCATCAGCATATACACAGAAAAACACATTTTGTATACATGTGACCTACAGCTTTAGAAATGTATAATACATTCAATTGCTAATACATTCAATTGCTATCAGTTAAGATCAGTGCACATAGCCTGCACACACCCAGTGCTAAGGTTTTGTTGCATTATACTAAATGGGAACAGATGCACTTGGTAAATAATATTTTTGGTAATTTTTGTAATGCTGGGTAAAATGTGGAGAGCATAGTTTATTACTTTGTCAAAGGAAAAAAATGGGCAGAAAAAGAAGTTTGCAAAATAAATAAATCACTGTGCATATCCTAATAAGCACACATTGAAGAGAGTGCCAATTTGATTGCAGGTGTCTAGAGAGCACTTAGAGACAACAGGACTTTATCAGTATTTCCATTAGGCATGTGACCACAATAGCATTTCTTTAAGAGACTGCTATTGGTATGAATGCAGGTGTCTCTACATTTTTTACAACTGAAAAGTAGAGCGTAGGACCCAACTTGAATGACAACTAGGCTCCACCAAGATGAACATTGCATATGACAGACAGTAAACAGACAGAATTGACAGACCCCTACCAGGAAAAAATTGCCAACAATGCGGCAGTAGTAGCATCTGTATAGCAGCAACACTAGTGGGACCCTTGACAGACCCCCCACCAGTAAAAAATTGCCAACAATGTGGCAGTAGTAGCAACAACAGTAGTGGGACCCTTGACAGACCCCCCACCAGGAAAATGCGGCAGTAGTAGCATCTGTATAGCAGCAACACTAGTGGGACCCTTGACAGACCCCCCACCAGTAAAAAATTGCCAACAATGTGGCAGTAGTAGCAACAACAGTAGTGGGACCCTTGACAGACCCCCCACCAGGAAAATGCGGCAGTAGTAGCAGCAGTAGCAGCAACACTAGTGGGGCCCTTGACAGAAAAAAAATGTGCCAACAAATGCATCAGTAGTAGCCACAACAGTAAAGGGAACCCCTGACAGACCCCCACCAGGGAAGAAACTGCAGACAATACAGCAGTAGTAGCAGCAACAGTAGTAGGAACCTTGACAGGCCCCAACCAGAAAAAATTGCCAACAATGCAGCAGTAGTAGCAGCAACAGTAGCAGCGGCAGCAGCACTCACACATGCATTGTCCCTGCTAACAAAATATGTAGCCTGCTCAAAGGGGGCACTGTGCTTCAGTAGGTATTGCTGATCACATAGGACTGCTCTACAAGGTGCTCCACCATGTGCAGCATTGAATTCCAGTACTTTGACAGGTCACAGATCAGCCGGTGGGGTGGCAGATAATGCTGCCACTGCATCAGTGCCAAAGACACGCTGGCGGTGGGGACCTGCAAAAGTGGCTGCATACCCCATGTGCTTTCTCCAGCATGTCACCCAACCCCGGGTACAGATGAAGCCACTTGGATTTGTGAGTTAAATGCGTCATGACTCAGAGTTAATTGAAGAAACTGTGTTATCTAAAGTTATCTTAACTCATTTAATGCATTTAACCTTTTCATTAGCATACCAAAGCACCATTGTTCACAATGGTGAATGCTTTAATTAGATGGGATGTTGTGTCACAGTTTTCTGTGTTAAATGAGATAAATGGGATATCTGTGTTTAGTTATTCTGTGTCAAACAGACAAACCAAAGTGGCTGCATCTGTAGCTCTTTAGGAAGGCTACACCACAGGGATGAGGACATGTGTGAAGCAAGGCATATAGGTCAGTCAGCCTAGGTAGAGGGATGCCAACAGGTTGTATCCACTGTTGCATACAACATTTCCTACTTTGGAGCTGGCGGGGAGTGAACAACAGCTAGACCTAAGTCTGGAAGGCCACCAGGAGCTCAGGTGCACTATGACTATTCTCCCCAAGGCAGAGGAGTCGCAGCACAGCCTGACAGCATTTGTGCAGCACAGAAGCGTAGCTGCAGGGACACATCAGTGGTGGCTTATCCATAACTGAGGAGGAAGTGGCTGTGTGGGGTTTGCCCGTTACCCCATAGGGAGGGACCTCTAGCCTGAGGGAAGCGCCCCTGCTCACACTCTCACAATGGCATCCATTATCCGGCAACCCATTATCCAGAAAGCTCAGAATCACAGGAAGGTTGTCTCCCATAGACTCCATTTTAGCTAATTATTTCCTTTTTAATCTGTAATAATAAAACAGTACTTTGTACTTGATCCAAACTTATATAATTAATCCTTTTTGAATGCACAACCAGCCTAGTGGAGTAATTACATTTTTAAATGTCTATACATTTATAATGGATGCCATACCTGTACTTTTGTTATTATAAGAAAGTGATATATTATTATAGAATTACTTATTATTGCTATATAGTTATATATTATTATTAGTTTAATATTTTGAACCATTAGTGATAGTTATATATTATATAATTTGCTATTGCATACTTTATTATTGTTTATTATCATTAGATATTATTCATATATTATTCAATAGTTTAATATTTCAAGATTAATTTTAGTTATATGGTTATATAGTATTATTTAATTATATATTAGTAAAAGTAGTAATAGTATAGTTATTAACATAACACACATTATTATTATTATTATTATTATTATTACTATTATTATGCATTGTAAAAGTGTTTTTTTAATAATACAGGTATTGTTATAGTATTATTTTTATTATTACAATGATTGATCCAGAGACCTGTCCAATCGCCATATTTGTGTTCAAGAATGAATCTTTTCTCGCAGTGAGATGCAATTGGACGCTGTCTTGCTGGATTATTAGCAAGACAGCCTTCCTATGGATCAACAGAAATGGCTATAGAATAGGCTAAAACACACTGCAAAATTTAAAAAAAAATTCCAGAATTCTTTATTAAACATCTGCATTGCAAGATAATCAGACTGCGACACCAAAACAACTAAAATACACAAGAAACACACAAGAAGTACAATTGCAGGTGTTTATATAAAAAGTTAAATACTATAGGAACCTCATTTAAAAAGAGGTATGGAGTGTCTTGGAAGTCCTCCTATCCATGGCCTCCCTTCCACCACCCTGTGTCAGTTTGGCATGGGGCATATGGAACAATAAGCCCTGTTGGGTGCTAAGTGGGTAGGCTGGTCAATGGCTTGACCCGCTGATTAGGTTGTTGACTGGGAACATCACACTTTTTTTTTTTTTTTTCCATTTGAAATTTTTTTGATTTTTATATATCAATATAATGCTGACATTCATCTTCATTATACAGCAATATTTACTCAGCTTATAATATACCTTGTTATGCATACAATTAAATTTATAACCCCAACAAATTAAATAAATAAAAAAAATAATGAATACACATGAGTACACATGAGGTTGTTATACTATGGAGTTATTTTACACTAACAATATTAAATATGACAGACCATATAAAATATATACCATAACTTATAATCAACGTCGGTCTATTCCCGTGTAAATTGGGTATTTGGAGATATAAGGCTCCCAAGTTTGACGGAACTTATTTACCTCATTATTTACCAGTGCCGTTATTTTCTCCATTACCAATAGCTCCCTAATTTTAGCCTGAATAGAATACCACATATGAGGAATAGAGCTTTTCCAATGTTTAGCTATGCACATTCTAGTAACCAGGCATATTTTAAGTATCAGTAATGCAGTAGGCTCAGTAGATTTAATAGAGCAATTTTAGGGCAAGGTAAAATATTTAACCTACATAGCCTACATATTTCCTGAAATACCCGTTTCCATACCTTTTTTACTTGAGGGCAATCCCACCACATATGCATATGCAATTTTACTTATTCATATTTCTTATACATATATTTCCTTTCAGTCTACAAAATACTTATATATTTATTACATGTAAATCTATAACAATATATTTTTTATTATTTTAAAGACAGAGAGAAATGTAATATTTACTATTTGCATTATAATTTATTCATATATAGTACTTAGTTTACAATACTTTTAGAACAAAGAGGGGTCCTATGATAAATTACCAAACAAAGGTTAGAAAATACAGGTTTCAAAATATTTAATATAAATAAAACTTATCCTTAAACTTACATATGTGTGTACCTTTTTATTTAATAGGTTGCAGAACATGGTTCTGATTTGTTATATAGTGCCACTGATATATAATTTGTTAATTTCTATTTGAATTTGTCAAAGGAAACATTAAAAGGTGAATGTATTATACATTTCTACAGCTTACATCTGTTCAAGATTCTATGATGGGTCATTCTATGATGGTGTCATCCACACTACCCCAAGACAAGATCAGATCAGTTCAATGTATTTGTCTAAGCAAGTACAGCCCATATGCAGATTCATTTCTGGGAGACAATTTGTAGCAATGAATCTGTGGATGCCATGTTTACAGGAAAATGGTGAGTAATTTGTTTTAATAAAGCATTAGCGTTACAGTCCATTCCATAGGGGTAATACATACAACCATAAGCACAATTGGGTTTGTGCAAATTTTCCCACAGTCTGTGTGCAAAAAATACCATTCATTTAACTTTAAATGTGTCCCTTGTACTTCTGTATAGTTACACTTGTAGCCACTGCATCCTGTTCTGAAGCGAGTGCTGCTGTACCAATTGACACAGGGGAACCCTGAAACTACTGCCACCTCTGAACCAGGCAGTAGCTGCAGGGATTCCTTAGCACCCTGAGTTAATAGGCTGACTGAATATTTTACCAACTAACCCCCCTAATTTGTGCTCCATGGTACAGACAGAAGAGATTTTGTCAATATGCCTAAAGCTCTCATCATAATGGGTGGTGTTTGAGATTTAATAAGAACATGTATGTTACTTAAAAAAAGTACATCATTAACTCAAGAATAAGTCAAGAATAAAGACATCTTCAACTTTATTGCTAATGGTCTCCAAACTAATATAGAAAATCACACCTATAAATTGATTATGCCTTATACACTTCATTATATCAATAAATATCATAAATCAAATGTATAATAAAACATGAAAAATTATATTCTGGTTAAAGCCTTTTTTTGTTTAGCTGGTATTGATTTTTACACACTTTAACTTCAACTTAACACTTAACTTTAACCTCAAAATAGTTATATTAAGGCTGCAGCCAGCTAAAGCAGTCCATTATATGGTTCATAATAGGATTGAAAATACTGCTATGAACACATACACAACACACAAACAAATAAAATATGTTACTTGTAGTAGTACAAGGTGCACAATGCTGCTTGCACCACCAGTCCCACAGAAGCACATGCTACATTGATTCTCCTTATGGCTTCATCACTTTACATTGGCTTGGTAAATGAGCAACTATAGTGTCAGCATAGTGATGGATTTTGTTTTTACCCTATCTTATTTATTAAAAAAAATGTATATCTTAGTGTCTTGCCTTCATTATGAGACAGTTTTATGAGGCCAGTCGTAATAGAACTTACAGTATACAGCAGTCTTAGAAACCTCTTTGTTTTTGCCAATAATGGGACTAAATGGAAAGTAAGATTATCTCAGGGTAATGGCACACAGAGTGACTTTAGATGATCTTGTGCATTCAGTTTGCCCCATTGCCTGCTATGGACATCACTTACAGGAGAAGAAAGAAGGTCTTGTTGAAATGGGTTACGCAATGAACTGGAACGCGTTAGTCTTAGACCCTTTTTTGGTGTAAACGCTTTGTATTTAGCTAAAGAGTTTAAAAAAACAATTACGTCTTCAAGTTTCTGTTGATAATTTTGACATTAAAGTATTTGCCCAATGTTTTTACATTACTTATCTGGTCCCCCATGTTGCCCCCAGGGGGGGGGTTGCCATATTTTTGCAGCAGTAGTCAGTTTGCATTAGAAACTCTTATGGCTTGAGAAGGGACAAACAGGTTACATTTTGCAGGTGGCGAATTAAGCCATAAAATTGCTGCGAAAATTCACCGGTAAAAATTTGCGGGCGTCAAAATATATTTGACGCCGGAAACAATTCTGACGCGGCGACAATTCCGATGGCAAATGACAATTCTAGGCGCCCATTGACTTTAATGGGCATGAAAATTGTCACCAGCATCAGAATTGTCGCTGGTGTCGGAATTGTTGCCAGCGTCAAAATTTGTGTGTCGCAAATTTTTCGCCATTTTGCGAATTTCACTGGAAATTCATAAATTTTTTGGCGAAGTGAAACCAGAGAAATTCGCCAATCACTAGTTGCCAAAACAGCCAGGTTTAGGAACTTCAAATAACATTTACCTACAAAAGCAGAGCTTTTATCATGACCTATTGGTAACTTTTAGGGGCATATTTATTATGCTGTGTAAAAAAACAGTGGGATAATTACCACACATCGCCAGGCTTGGTCGTGTAAAAAATTGTGTAAAATTTTTATGTGTTTTTTCTTGGAGTCACTTCCAGCAGATGCAAGGTAAAATAATGGCGGCAAATCTGGCGTTCACATGGTGTAAAATTACACACCATGCAATATTTTACACAGCTGTTTACACCATTATTTCGGTGAATTTTGTTTTATACAGTATAATTAATATGCCCCTAAATGTACACAAATATTTTAAATAGTTGGAGAAGAATTGGAGAAGGATGGAGTAAATTAGAATGTAAACTGCAAATCAGGCCTGATCCTCAACATCAGTGCCTAACCTCACTACTGCTCTTGTGAATGGTTGTAAACGCCACCAATAATGTGGGGGAATAAGATATTGGATAGGTAGGTGTCTAAAATCTTTTGGTAACGTCACATATATATGGCCAGAACTAGGAATATTCAGAAGAGGCATGTGCGTATGGTGCAATTGGAGGGGTGTGAACCAACAGACACTGGCAGTGAAAAGATATTAGGAGTAGTGTGCAGACTCCCCAGCAGAATAGAGTGTTGAGGCTGAAAGCTGCGCCAAGTAGTATTGCAATAATATCTGTCCTGGCTTTGAGAGTACTTAATTAGTGACGCGTGCTCATTTTTTTCTAAACAATACCTGACACTAGGATGAGATTTACCATAAAGTAAGGACAATTATTATTGGAAACTCCTAAACTCCCCTTGCCTCCTAGAGACCAGGAGCCATCACTGTTGTGGGTGGGTTTGTGTTCTATTAGATATATAGGCACACACCAAAGCGACTTAACAGATACAAAAAAACTGAAGGTAGTTGTTGTGGTTGCACTAAAATAGATGCCAATGTTGCACATAATGCTGTTTATTAAAGGCACTTGCTTCCATGCTACTTGCACTTCTGTATAGTTGTGCTTAGCACCCTTTAATCTATCTGATCAGCCCTACTGACTTTACTGACCCTGGGGAACTGTGGAGCTAACACCATGCTGAATGCCACGTTAATTCCAGGGTCCTCATAGTGGATTGCAATAATAGGTGCTACAGTATTGCACCAATGAAGTCTTAGCACTTCATCAGAAATGACACAAACCCCACTATATTTTTTTTATAAGACTTTATTTACATTTTCAAAACAAAAGAACAAAAGGAAAGAAAGAAAATGATAGATGAGGGGAAGAGAAGATGATAAGGCATGGGTACAAATTATAATGTGGCTAGGAAGGACACGTATAAAAATCATGATATCAAATATTATGCAGATCCAGCCAGGTCCGCCATATGGCCTCAAATCTCTCCGGACAGCCTCTTGTAAGATAGGTGAGTTTCCGACGTGGGAGGGAATCATTAACTAATTTTTACCAAAATTGTTGTGGAGGGGGATCGGTCAAGGGTTCATTAAAATAGCCTTTTTAGTATAATAACTGCATATAGAACATTGTAGAATAGGACTGAAGCTGTAGGTCCTCTGAGAAAAAAAAAGATGTTACTACCTTGAGCTGTGAGATGTTGTCAGGTGTATCACTGGAAAGGCAATCTATATGAAAGATGACTGACTTGAACTGGTTCATTGTAAATTCCAAGTATTGGTTATATTCAGTGACCACCTTCAGGAGATTGTCCAGGGCCTGATGTGGATTTGCCATGTACAACAACATATAATTGGCATAAAGAAATATTAAAGTCTTAAAACTCTCTATTTCTCTATTTGCTGTAATCTGGATGGCCAGGATATTTTAGGCCAGGGCAACAAGCATTGGGGAGAGTGGATGACCTTGACGGGTGCCTCTCTCCATATATGCTTAGGGACAGCCTACCATTTACCAGGGATTAACATGTAGTGCCTGTATCCAGGCTCTAAACCTAGGACTGAATCTATAACGGGTCAGAACTGACTAAAAATACTGCCACTGGACATTTTAAAGGCATTGGCTGTATCCAGGGACACTACAATTCTACTCCCTGTGTTATCATGCTGAATTGTAAAATTAGTAATTAGGTGGCTCACATTAATGTCAGTGGCCTTAGATGGCATAAAGCCTGTCTGATATGGGTGAATCAACTCAGAATCCTACTAAATTAAAAAATAATTAAAAATAATTGTGGAGCATTAACAGGAATACATTAAGAGTTTTGCAATGTCTATTATTATTTTCAATGTTACAGACCAATTAATTTTTTACAAATTTGGGACCAGATAAAAATTATGTTGCTACACAATGAAGTCCCTTGAGTAATATTGGAGAAAAAAAACCTCTTGTACAACAGCGCTTGGTCAGCTCTCATCCTGATGGACAGCAACTGGATACAGTAATTATAGCAACGTTATAGATGGACTAGATCAAAATCTCCTGAAAATGTGCAATTGCAGCCGAACATTATATTATAATAAAATAGACAAGTTGTCTTATATTATCACAGTCTACATTAGACATATATACACATTTTTAGTCTCATTTGATGCAGCACAATTCAGTCATTTGCAAATCAAGGGAGCACAGAGTGTTACAGAACTCTAAAGGATAAAGTGCCTAATAGTTATTAAAAATGCCTTCACTAAAATTTTCTGTAATGCAGGGCCGGAACTAGGGGTAGGCACGTGCCTAGGGTGCAAAGCTGAGGGGGCGCCAGGCATGTACCTGCTCTGTCGCATACCCCATGTCCGGTCCTGTGTCTCCCTGACTGGCGCTGGTAATTTCTGTTTCAAATGCGCTTGCACGCATGCGCGTAGTTTCGCGCATGCGTGCCGGCACGTAGTTTCGCGCATGCGCGATTGAGCGCACACTAAGCCGGCGCCCTGCACGGCCAGGTTGCCTAGGGCGCCTGGCCGGGTTGGCCCGGCTCTGCTGTAATGTGACAGTTATCAATTTTTTCTAAAGGGACATAAATATAGAAGCTTAGTACATAATGAGCCCAGGGCCATATTTACATAATGGGTGCTCCAGTCCTTTCTTTCTGAAGGGGTCCACCCCTGAAACGTTACATCATTGACGTGAAATAAACAAGCAGGGGTTCGCCCTGCTGCACTGGCCATTGTGTGTTTGGTAATTTTTCGGCATTTATGCCCCAGTCCTTTCACCACCCATTGCTGCCACCCCCTTTGTTGGGTCTGGAGCAATAGGGATTAGTGCATGTTGTATATTGTGGGGCAGATAAATTAAAGTGATTCTGTCATAATTTTTAAGACTTACTTTTTATTTCTAAATTACACTGTTTACATTGCAAATAATTCACTCTACTATTTAAAATTGTATTCTTGAACCAACAAATGTATTTTTTTAGCTGTAATATTGGTGTGGGGGCAACCATCTTAGTGCATTGTGCCTGATCCTGAGCTTTGAGAAGGAACCAGCACTTCAACGACTTGGGTCATGCTCTCTAGCCTACCTAGTGGTAGACATGAGAATACCACCCAAGCTAGAAAAAAGCAGGAGTTATCTTCTTTGGTGCTATTTTCATGTGTACCACTAGGTAGGCTAGAGAGCATGACCCAGGGAGAGCATGACGCTAGGGAGCAATGCAAACAAAT
Source organism: Xenopus laevis (assembly GCF_017654675.1). NCBI lineage: Eukaryota > Metazoa > Chordata > Amphibia > Anura > Pipidae > Xenopus > Xenopus laevis. Next base: position 75,656,061 of record NC_054379.1, on the reverse strand, counting down.
CCTTCAGCAGAGGTTACATAGTTAGATAGTTAAATCGGGTTGAAAAAAGACAAAGTCCATCAAGTTCAACCCCTCCAAATGAAAACCCAGCAAACATACACACACCCCTCCCTACTTTTAATTAAATTCTATATACCCATACCTATACTAACTATAGAGCTTAGTATCACAATAGCCTTTGATGATATGTCTGTCCAAAAAATCATCCAAGCCACTCTTAAAGGCATTAACAGAATCAGTCATCACACTATCACCCGGCAGTGCATTCCACAACCTCACTGTCCTGACTGTGAAGAACCACCTATGTTGCTTCAAATTAAATTTATTTTCTTCTAGTCTAAAGGGGTGGCCTCTGGTGCGGTCATTCTCTTTATGAGTAAAAAGGTCCCCTGCTATTTGTCTATAATGTCCTCTAATGTACTTGTAAAGTGTAATCGTGTCTCCTCGCAAGCGCCTTTTTTCCAAAGAAACCAAACCCAACCTTGACAATCTACCCTCATAATTTAAGTCTTCAATTTTGAGGGTAGAGGTGTCAGATAGCTGCTATCTGGTTAGCTGCCAATTGTTCTGTTGAGAGGCTGCTGATGGAGGGGAAAGACAGGGAGGGGATGATATCACTCCAACTTGCAGTGTAGCAGTAAAGAGTGACTGAAGTTTATCAGAGCACAAGTCACATGACCCAAGGGCAAATGGGAAACTAAAAATATGTCTAGCCCCATGCCAAATTTTAAAATTAAATATAAAAAAATATGTTTGCTCCTTTAAAAAAATTATTTCAGTGTAGAATTCTGCTGTTGGGCAGCACTATTAACTGGTGTGTTTAACAGGTTTTCCCACAGCAGTATCCCTTTATGGTTCAAGTTGTTTTTTCCTGCAAAAATTTGGGTAGTATTTTTTAGTCAAAACTCACATTTTCTGGGTTAAAAAATAAAACTTGAATAATCGAGATTTATTATACCCTGTCCCTGGAAAGAGGTTAACAACCTGCATGATGAGTTTTTTTTTTTGGAGTTTTTCTTTAGAGGGTTTTGCCCAAAAACTCGAATGATTCGAGCGATTCAGAGTTTTTTTTGCCAAAAACGTGATCAATTCAAGGTTTTTGGTTGTGGGACTTGAACTCGGCAAATCAGGTTTTTTAAATTCAAGTTTTTTCTTAAGAAAGATACCATTCCAGTTTTGAGGTTAAGAAAAAAAAGCTCTAACACTCGACCTTTGATAAATATGTTTGTATGTGTGCTGAGAGCCAAGAAAGTTTTCTTATGGGTTTGCATGCTCGTCACATAAGGGGTTTTTGCTGTAGGAAACACTACACATAAGTTATACAAGTAATTGTACCGCCTGTTGGAATGTAATTTCGCTCCGGCTCAATGATGCAACATCACATTTGTATACCTTACTTTACTTCCATTGCATGCTACTTGATGCATTTTTGTGCATCGCATCAGATTGCACAGAAAACGCCCATGTAGTCCTACGTGTACAATTCTGCAGACGATTGCATTCAAATGTATTCAGAATGAACTGCATTATAGGTTTATGTAATAAATAGCACTGCTCAGCCCAGCAGCAATAGGGCATAGTGTATTTTATATTATATAATTACATATTTTATATTATTTTATACAATATATATATATATATATGTATATATGCGTATATTTTTTACTTTTTTTTTTATAAGAATTGTAAAGTAATTGATTTTTTTTTAAGTTCAGCCAAAAACTGTGGATGCTTTTTCAAAGCTCTGTGTGTATATTATTATCTCACTGATTTAGTTCTCAAAAAGCCATCTGCCCAAGTCAGCAGTAATAAACCTGAAAGCAACTTTGTTCTTCCGTACAGGATTGATTGAAAAAAAAAAAGTCAATGTGCTAATCAGAAAGCTACAGAAGATGAACATTTTTAAAAAAGAGAATTTTTATATTTGAATGCATTGTACTGTATGTGCTTCTCTAGGACTGCTCCTTGACAAGCAATGGTGTATGAAATTGAAGCTATTTATGGCTTATCCAGGTGCTTTTATCAACACACGGATACATTACTTGTAAATGCTAAAGTTCCCAGATTGAAAATAACCTAAAGGCCTTTTGATCCTGCATTGTCCTTTTGTGCAGGGATGTTTTAACAAGTTGCAAGAGATTGCTATCTCTGATATGATTATTTTTTTATACTAGCACTTTTTCATCTTTAAAGTTCTTTCAGAAGTTGAATTTTCGGATCTTCTAAAAGAACTGATAAGAATCTTGACTTTTTCAGCACACACTGTGTTGAGATGGTGTATGGGCTGTACACAATCACAGAGTTCAATTACCGCTGTGGCACCGAATCTTGAATCAGTCTTTGATGATTTCTCCTTAAAGTTATGTGTGGTTTTGAAACTAGATACTGCAAAAGATAGGTTAAATTTAAGGGCAACTGTTAACCATTTTCTTAAAATGTTGAACATGATATAAAAATAATGTCCAACTTGGCTTTTTGTTCTTGTTGTTGCTTGTTTATATTGTTTTTGTCAGTCATTCTATTTAAAGCTATTATGTCATGCAGATGTTTTAGCGAGCACTTAACCATTATATAGTGTTATTATTAATATTGCTAGATCTCTGGATACAAGCTATATCCAATATATCTTATAGGGGGCTTCCATTCCTAGCAGATTAAATAACAAAAGGATCAATTCTAACTTAGTTGGGATCAAGTGCCTTTTGCACAAATTCTGCATGTAGAGAGACATGGTGTCTGGTGATTTTAGTAGTGAGCTCTAATACATCTTCTAGGCAAAAGGAGCCCCCTATAAGATATATTGGATCTAATTGTCAATGATTATCTGACACCCAACTGCTGCATGAAGACAGAATATAGAGAAACAGATGCTGAGAGAGGGATAGTGAAGAGAAACTTGATTATTTCAAAAATGGTACAGAATTTTTAATTAATTAAGAAAACATCTTATTTCAGTACGTTGAAGCTTATTTTACATGTTCATTTTTGTGATAGTTCCTTTTAAGTTGTAAGTCTTGGGGATTGTATAATATCATACACAGTTACAGAGGAGCATTGGTCCCATTGTAACAGCCCTATGAATAATATATGATGCAGCTGAGGAGGCTACATTGTGCAGTCCCCAGCAGGGTCGGAACTAGGGGTAGACGGAAGAGAAACCTGCCTAGGGCACAGCAATGTGAGGGCGCTGGGCAGGTGCATGTTCAAGATTCTTCTGCCTAACCCTAGTCTGGATTTGCTCCCCTCTGCAGCTCTTGCTACCCCCTCTGTCACCCACCCCTCTCTCCCCTGCTCCCTGCCTTATGCTTCCACTTCATTGCCCTCTCCTATGTAATGGCACGTGGATAAGAACGCGGATAAGCACGCATGTGGGGGGGGCAAGTTGCTTAGGGCGACCGGTAGGATCAATTCTATCTTAGTTCTGATCAAGTACAAAGTACTGTTTTGATATTACAGAGAAAAGGGAAATTTTTTTAAGTTTGTATTATTTGGATAAAATGGAGTCTATGGGAGATGGCCTTCCCATAATTTAGAGCTTTCTGGATAATGGGTTTCTGGATAACAGATTCCATACCTGTACTACGCAATGCACATTTTATACAAACAGCATGTAGCACAAAGAAACACAAAATATTATAATAGATACCAACATACCAAGAGAGGAATGAAAGAGCGATTTAGTGAAACAAGTTCAACGCTCTTCTTGTTTGTTATGCACAGGACTCTCATTGATTCAGTACATATCACTTCTTGTGTATTTATGTCTTTGCCCCTTTAAATACCATAGTGGTGATACTATTTAATGAAGACATTAACTTTTCATAGCAGCATTGCGCTACCCACACCTTAATGTACTACAATTCATAGGCATTAAACCATTTCCTAGCTCTGATCACCTCAAGTACACAATTTCTGCCATTTTGAAATATGATTACAGTCTAATTGTTAAAGATAACTGTAGTGTTCACTGGAGAATTTGCTGCCTTCTGTTTCTAAGTTATTTCGTAGGGAAAGTTTATATCAACATTAAATAAAAAAAAAAAACTTTCATAGCAGTCAAGCTGTACCAAGTTTTTACCATACAGAATGTTCGGGATCTGGGGATTTCCAGCTAAGGTGTCTTTCCATAATTTGGAACTTCATACACCTCAAGTCTGCTGAAAATTATTTTAACATTAAACAAACCCAATAGCATAGTTTTCCTTCTGTGACTGGTAACTGGAGAGCAGTTTGAAGAAAGATATATTTCCCCTATATTCATGTATTACTCCATGTAAAGCAGTCTAGAATGGGTTAATTCCCCTAGGAAGTTTCACCTGGAAAACAACTAGCAGATTAGATCTGCTAGCACCAGAGAGTGTGTGTCCCAGAGTGAGATTGAATTATGTGCTGAGAGAGTTGAGACCTGGTATCTGGATGAAACAGTTTGGAATGCGATTTGTTTCAAAAAGGAAATAAAAGACTCCAAAAGTAATGCGACTCTGTGGAGTTGTACTCTTCTGTTTTCGGCGGGAATTCCAGTAGGGGACTAGAATTAGAGGGAGAATACCCTCTGTATTAGTCAGAGCCCAAGGGGTCAAATTCCCTAACTTTGCCAGCGTCGGCTTTGCAGCCATCACAACACTTCGCCAGGCGTAAATTCTCTAGGACGACGCCAATTCCCTAAAGTGTGAAATTGCATCCAGGGCGCCGAACGCTGGTCAATTTTCGCTAGCGTTACTTCGGCAATCAAAGCAAAGTTGCGCTAGCATTGCCTAATTTGCATACAGCGGGAAATTATAAAGTTACATGGCTGTATATGTTGCAGCAAATACATTACATTACACAAGTCCAGGGAACCGTAATAAATAAAATAGAGTTGTTATAATGCCCTACACATGAGCACAGTGTATAGTTTATGTTCCATATGTTAGAAAATGGAGGGGGGAAACCGGTTACCCCAAAAAAAATTTACGGACCTTTGCAGGCTATCACTCAGAAAAAAGGAAAAGACGTCATCGTTTTTTTGCACTAAACATTTAGGAAGTCCTATGCACTCCATTGCACTTCGCCTGGTCTGAGCTGGCGAAGGCAAAGTCTGGCGAATGAGATAACGTTCAGTAAAATCCGCATCATAGTGAGTTTGTGGAGTTACGTCTGTTCGTCAGAGCAAAAATTAGCCTGGCATTAGAGTGTGAAGCAATGCTAGCATCTATTTCCTTCGCTAGCGAAGTGAAGCCTGCGCCCGTTAGGAAATCTGCGTAGTTCTGAAATGACGTCACACTGGCGAATTTTTGCTAGCGTTAGTCACTTCACCCTTTAGGGAATCTGCCCCTTAGTGTGGCAAGGGTTTTGTTTCTTTTACCTGTTAACTCATAGGCTATATTTATCAAAGAGTGAAGTTAGAGACATCGCCACAGTCTGCTAGAGTGAAATTCCGCCACTGTCCATTCATTTCTATGGGGTTTTTATAGGCATATTTATCAAAGGGTGAACTTTCAATTACAGCCATTTATAACTACTCTTTTAAAAATCCCATAGAAATTAATGGAGAGTGGCAGAATTTCACTCTAGCAGACTGTAGTGATCTCTGACTTCACTCTTTGATAAATATACCCCATAGAGTCTGATACTGTTCATAATATATTGGACTTTAACCTGCTAAAACACTGTCTGTTCAGCTGATCCTGCTCACACTACCAGCAAGGATTAATTACTGTATATCTTAGTTGAGATCAAATACCAGGCATTGTTTTGTTATTACAGAGGAAAAGGAAATGTTTTACATTTTTGAATTATTTGATTAAAATGGAGTCTATGGGTGACAACCTTCCTATGATTCGGAGCTTTCTGGATAATGAGTTTCCAGATAATGGATCCTATTCCTGTACTACAATTCCCAGCACACCTTTTTTTTTTTTTCCCAGGACTACATTCTGTGTAACTGTTCTGTTTAAAATAATGTAGACCGCTAATGATGATAGGCTTGATACATCTGCTTGGTTCCCCTGCTTAGAATGCAAGAACATGAAATCGAAAACTTTTTGCCTTGTCATCTGATTAGGAGCCAAGGAGAGAAATATCTTGCACTGCGTGAACATTTCTTGGGTTGTAACTTGTATCTGTGTAGGGAAATGCTGAACCAGATCTCACTGAATAAAATTGTGCAGAATAAAAAATACCACTATCCACTGGATAGCAAAACCCAACTCTCTTTACATACCCTCTGAATGTAGTATTGTTGTAGCTACATAATCTATAATATACGCAATATAGTTATGGAGTCCTTTATCTGGAAACTAGTTATCTAGAAAGCTCCAAATTACGGAAAGGCTCCCTTAGTCTGTTTATTCAAATAATCCACATTTTTAAAATTGATTTCTTTTTTCTCTGTAATAATAAATCTGTACCTTGTACTTTATCCAAACTAAGATATAATTAATCTTTATTGGAAGCAATAAATAGTGATGGGCGAATAAATTTGGCTGTCACAAATTCACGGCAAATAAATTTGCGAATCTCCCGCGAAAATTCCCCGGCAAAAATTCGTCTGTGTCAAAAAAAATTTGGAGGAGCGTACGAAAAGTCACTTGCGTCAAAATCGCCACGCGCCAACACTATTCGGACACTAATTGACTTCAATGCCAGCGTCAAAATTGACGTGGGCGTCAATTTTAATTTTCCAAATTTTGTGGCCGTTTCCCGAATTTTGCGGGAAATTCACAATTTTTTGGGTGAAATGGGAGAAATTTGCCCATAACTGACAATAAAAGTAGACTTAAGGTATGACCTGGAAAACCCCAGGTCCCGTGTATTCTTCATTACAGATCTCATACCTGTATGCATAGAAATATGCACTGTATATGCTAGGAAAAATGACAAATGGCAATATTCTAACTTCAGTAAGTTATAATATCAATACAACCATTATCTGGTGCTTCAGTATCCATATCAGATAAACTATTTGCATAAAGATCTAAGCAGGCAGGCCTTCACTGAATTTTTTCTGTAGTATATTTTAAATGTTGAAAATTCCACCAATTTCTGCTGTGCAAGCCTGTGTACACATCATTAGAGTGTAACGAGAGCATAGAAATTTAAACAGCTCACAAGGGGAAACAGGAAGCATTTTTAGTAGGGTAATGGATGGTTTCATTATGTCTATGTAAACATTTTAAACAGTCTATCACACTGACGTCTTCCATGATTAGAAAGCAGATACAATGCCTGCCTTGTGAACCCATAATGAAAAAAATGTCAAAAGAAAAAATTCAGATTTTTAGCCATGTAATAAATCACATATGCCATGGATTACTCAATGAGATTAAGGGGCAGATGTATGAAGGGTCGAATATCGAGGGTTAATTAACCCTCGATATTCGACTAGGAACTAAAATCCTTCGACTTCGATTATCGAAGTCGAAGGATTTAGCGCAAATCCTACAATCGAACGATTGAAGGATTTTAATCCAACGATCGAAGGAATATCCTTCGATCAAAAAAAACTTAGGTAAGCCTATGGGGACCTTCCCCATAGGCTAACATTGAGTTCGGTAGCTTTTAGCTGCCGAACTAGGGGGTCGAAGTTTTTTTTTAAAGAGACAGTACTTCGACTATCGAATGGTCGAATAGTCGAACGATTTTTACTTCGAATCCTTCGATTCGTAGTTGTAGTCGTAGTCGAAGGTCGAAGTAGCCCAAAAAACACTTCGAAATTCGAAGTTTTTTTAATTCGAATCCTTCACTCGAGCTTCTAGAATCGGCCCCTTAGAATCGGGGTCTCCTTGTTTAGTTCTCCCAACATCCTCTGTCTCGTGGTGTTCTGAAAAAGCCAATTGCTGCTGTATAGCAACAGATGAAACAGACATGCCAATATTCAGAAATGGACAGTATAATCATGCCCACAAATATATGCCAAGTCCCTTATCAGGGATAAGAATGTTTTTAGAAAAATTAAATTTTTCTGAGCACCACGAGGAGGCAAATAAAGGATGTAAAATATGAACTCTATAATACTGAACTAAGTTGTTACAAGATTAAGGAGAACTAAACCCCCCACAGACAAAAGTCCCTATCCACTGCCCTTCATTGTCCCCTGTGTTCCAATACCAGCAGAGACTATTACAAGGAAAAGTGTCCCTGTTTGTAAAGCTGACCTATAGATGCAGAATAGTGCAATGGAGTTCACAGGCACCATCTACCTCAGATCAGTTTGCCGGCATGGAGCTTGCTGTTGCCTACGATGTTGACGATAATCCAGGAGGCTTTTCTTTCCTAGAAGCTGATGATATAGGACTGGTTATTAAATACAAATGCAAAATGCACTGGTTTATGAGCTCCCATATTCATCTGAATTAATAACTAATCTATTCTGCTAAAACATTTAAACATTAAATACACTTTTTTAACTAGGAAATACTGTATGTTTCATATTATTAAGCCAATAATATGATGTGTTTGTGTTAGGGTTTAGTGCTGGATCACAGTGGCTGCTCCTGTAATACCAGTACAGAATGGGGGACCACCAGTAATTATACTAGCCAGCCCCAGCTCCTTGCTTGGTAGTGCAAAAGAGGCATCTAGTGAGCAGGGAGCATTTGGAGCAAAGGAATGGTCAGACAGGTTGGTTCATACACAAGGGAGCAGGTGTGGTACTAAGAGTTGGGGCAGGAGCATAGTCAGGAAACTAGCTGGATAATACACACAGTCAGGCAGGCCAAGGTCAAATACTAACTGATAGCTGGAATTTACTGCCTAAATTAAGCTAAAATAACTAAAATAAGCTTTCCACAACACCCCACTTCAATATACAAAACCCGTTTGATCAAGCAACAAGTGAACAGAGGCAAGGTCTCTAAAATGTTTCCTATAGCAATTGATTGGTGAAAGGCTTCAGGTAGATTTCACCACTCCCTTTGCCAGAACACCCACTTCTCGGCCCTTTTAAAGCACTCCATCAACTAGTTATTTTTGGGGGTATTACTGTGTAAATATCTGTGACTGCGACAATTCCACGTCACTTTATTATTAGTATGATATAGTGAATAAAATACCCTCTATTGTAAAATATAAGGATATTATAAGTTACAGAGAAGTTCCATGACCATCTCCTGGGCAGACAGTGTCGGACCCTTACTGCTTCCTCCCACATAAGGGAGGCCCAAGTGGATGTAAATTGCCTCATATAATGACATGCTTTGCCTGTTCTAGCAAGGGGTGTTGTTGCCATAAGGCGGGTTGAGAAATTCGTAACAGACGGCAAGTTACCAGGGGTGGCAAAGAGTTGTTTCTGGTAACTTTAAAAGCAATTGCGATCTCCTTACTAGCCATGTGGCCCTCTCAACCCATACCAATGCTTGGAAAGGTAAGTTCCGTGCGCAAGGGGGCAGCATCTACAAGGACCCCAGAAACTCCCGTGGTTATGGCTAATCATAAAGATCATTGCAAAGCATTACAAATGACAATGCTGCGAAATGGGAGTGTGCTTTGCATCAGTAGCCTCATTATTAGTTTTGCTAATCGTATGTTATGTAGTTATTTCTCTCAAGTGCATAGTGGCAAAAATGGACAAGCAATCAACATATAGATATATGTTAGCAGCCGCATTCACATGTTATGCCTGTTTGAGCAGAATACTTTTACTATACTGTACTAATAAACCTGTATTTTGCCAATAAAATTCCATATTATCCTATTTTTAGATTGAAAAGCGTTGCCTGACTGCCAGCAGTGATCTACTAAGGTTTCGCAAGTACAACTTCAAGCATTTAAACCAAAACAAATTGCCCTTCTGATGTTTACAATGTTTTCTCAGGAGGCTACTGTTTCACAGTAATCTTCCTCCAAATGACTAGTGTAACTCTGTAGGGATGATCTTTACTGGAGTTTCATTCCACATTTGTCGTTAAGTTTGCGTTACCTACTTAGGAGAACAAGGTGACTGTAATGGGAAGTTGTATAAAAGGGTTATGTTCTCATAGTTATCACCACATTAACCATTCCTACCCACGCAGCCTTATACTGTATATTCTGTAAAAACATGCAGGAATTTGTTCTACTTCTAAATGTTCCGGATAACTAGATCACCTACAAAACACACTTTAGGAAGAACAAAATATACTTAATGCAGGCTATGTAACATCTGCAAAGCCCCATTCTATTTATAGAAAATTAATTGTATGTTCCTGTGCTCAATCAAAGTCATTTACTTTTCTACAGTTCTGCATACAGAGGGATTTCATCCTGCAAATGACTTTTATAAGACTGGACATAGAATTTATCAATATTTTTCCCATTTCCATCTCCCATGATATTACTTCAAATGTAAATATGGTTTTGGAAATAACTCAATTACCATGCCTATTTACTTATATCCTTTCCTACTTTCACAAAGCTGCATACGGATTGAATGAATTAGCGCAATTTCTATTTGAAATTTAACTTTTTCTGCAGAATTTATTTCATATCACATTTTCTTTTCACTTTTATACCTTAAAGTTCATGTATTCCTATTCTTGCTAGAAGTTGTGTTATAAATACTAGTTGTATTACTACAGCGGGGGTGGGTGACTGACAGCCCTAGAGTATCAGTTAAGCTGTAGATTTGCATCTATAAAAGTAAAAGGCTACTGAATTTATTGTGAATTGTAGTTAATCCACAGCTGAAGAACCCCAGGTTGCCCATATATTTGTGTTTAGAGCACAACTATCAAACTTTGTCTGTGAAGGTCAGTTCTTTTAATTCCTAGATTTTTTTATGATGATTTTTATTAAAAGGATCAGAAAGCCATTTGGCAAACCAAGGAACATTCAAACCAATTAATGAGCTTAATATAGCTGCAACCTTCTAGATGGACAGTATTCTTTTAGTTTATAGGGCTCATTTGCAAAAAAAAGTGGTAAATGCAAATAAGTGCAGTTGCCTTTTGCAACCAATCAGAAATGAATTTTCATGAGTTTATAACAGCTAGGAAAATAATGCATCGATAAGTGATCTTACATATAATTAATGAAAAAAACTTTAGGCTTTTGTGGTCAATGCTATTTTTGTGCAGCCTGAATTTTCTAATATGCTTCAAGGGGTTGTTCACTTTAACTTTGGGGGGCACATTTACTATTGGTCGAATATCGAGGGTTAATTAACCCTCGATATTCGACTATCGAAGTTAAATTCTTCGACTTCGAATATCGAAGTCGAAGGATTTAGCGCTATTCGTTTGATTGGATTTTAATCCATCGATCGAACGAAATTCCTTCAATCAGAAATTTGCTAGAAAGCCTATGGGGACCTTCCCCATAGGCTAATGCTCGGTAGGTTTTAGGTGGCGAAGTAGGAGGTCAAAGTTTTTTTAAAGTTACTTTTCAGTTATATATAATGATAACATATAAAAACCAATTGCAAATTGTCACAGAACATCATTCTCTACAGGCATACTAAAAGTTCATTTAAACAACCCCCTTAATCACAGGTGTTGTGGTTTCAGCTGCAATAGACCAAGAAAACCAAATCTTAAATCAGTCTACTCATTAAACTATTTAGAATATTCAGGTTCACCCAAGGTTACACATCACATAGGCTCCTACTACCCATTTCAAAATCTTTTGGTAGCCCTTATATTCTTATTTCGTAAACAGCATTCCCTACCATTATCATATAATTAGTCCATTCAAAGGTATATCAGCATTGGAAAACAAAACAATCTGACTCAGGAGACTTAAGGTATGTGGCACAAAATGTAAAGACAAATATGGGAATTCTTTCTGTATCTAATTGAGCATTTACATGGAACATCATCAAACAGCAAATGTTTTATGTTCTTTCCAAAGTTTGTAGTTGAAATCCCATCCTGCTTACTCAGATAACACATAAAAATTAAACTCTCCCTATCTTGCTGATGTATACAGAATGCTGTACACAACATGTTGCCAATTGGCAGCAGGAAAGAGGAGTGTCATGAGACAAGTTTTATATCTTAAAGCCTTACTAGACCCTATGGGCAAATTCACTAAGGGTGCAGTGACTAACGTTAGCAAAAATTCACCAGCGTGACGTCATTTTGGGACTTTGACGATTTACTAACGGGCGCAGGTGTAACTTTGCTAGTGAAGAAGATAAACTCTAGCACTACTTTGCACTCTTAAACCAGGCAAAGTTTCGTTTTGGCGAAAGAGTGTTACTACGCAAATTCACTAAGATGTGCCTTTTACTGAACGTTACCTGTTCCGCCAGACTTGCCTTCGCCAGCTCAGACCAGGTGAAGTGCAATGGAATGTATAGGGTTTCTTCAACTTTTTTTGGGTACCGGGACTCCCCCATAAATTTCCAAATATATGGCACATAAACTATAAACTGGGCACATGTGTAGGGCAATATAACAACTTTATTTTATTTTATTAAGGTTTCCTGGACTTGTGTAGTGTAATACATTTGCTCAGGGGTGCTTTGCCAATGAAGCAAGTTGAGGCTGTCACCTCAGGTGGCAGCACCCCACTAGGTACCAGGGGCGGCAAAAATGCTGCTCCTGGCACTTTAAGAACGAATTTCTGGGGGAGGGGGGCAGCAGCAACTGCTGCTGCCTCAGGCGGTGGAGGGGACAGGATCGCCCCTGCATTTGCTGCAACATATACGTCCATTCAACTTTAACTTCCCGCCATATATAAATTAACCAATGCTAGTGCAACTTTGCTTCACTTGGTGCAGTAACGCTAGCGCAACTTCGCCAGAGTTCGGTGCCCTGGATGCAACTTCGGGTTTTAGTGAATTAGCATTGTCCTGGTGAATCTACGCCTGGCAAAGTGTTGCGATGTGAGCAAAGCCGCCGCTGGCGAATTTTCAGAGGTTAGTGAATTTGCCCCTATGTGATGCATAAAAGAGATCCATGCTACCAACAAAATGCCCTCCCCTTTCAACAAAACAGAGATGGTTGGTCCATGTTTTGCAAGATATTTAAGCATGACAACTGCTCAGTCCTCCACTTTCATCTGATTCATTAGAAGTTTCAGTAGCTCAAGGCTTTGAGTTTCCTACAGGCCTTAGAGTTTTAGGAAAACAGTATCGGCGATGCATGTTAAATGTAATTTTTAATAGATCAAATCAACAAGGAAAGTTTTAAAAAGAACTTTCCTTTTCATCAGAAAAAAATGTAACCATTTTATTGATTTCCGTTTATCTTCAAATGCTTTTTTTCTCTTTTTGAAGTACATTTTCCAGCGCATTTGTGCTGCTATCATTTATGTTTTATATTTTCAAAATATTTTGAGATATGTAAATTCTTTTATCTTCAATGGAAATTTGAAAATAGATTGCCAGAAAGCCGCGAATAAACTCATATATTATGTACTGCCCTTTAACTGGAGATAATATTTCCAGTTATTATTTGTGAACAGCATTAAACTGGATTAAAACAGTGGCTTTAGATAACCAAGCACAAGTTCTGGAATCCTGAAACAGTTGTGGGTTGTAATAATTATTGCACATATTAACAATTGTATCAACAGATTTTTATCAAAAGAAGGCCTCCACAACATTTGGTAGCATTTGCCCTGACAGAATGATCAGACCTCACAGGAATAACTTTGCAAGACAGATGTAGTGACACATTAATAGGCTGTTAACCACACCAACACAGCTTGAACTAAGGTAACCACAACTGAGGAGGAGCGTCAGCAAATGCACCGTAGTATTAAATTGAGTGTAGCCATTTAATGTTTCATAATGGCATCTTTGGTGGGCACAATGTTATAACACTGAACAAATGTTAGACAGCAGCAATGACTCTGTCAGTGGAACTGCAATGTTGAATATACTATTTGACCTCCATGCTTAATTAAATTTAGCTGTATCATTGAAATTCAGTTCTACATTTTTTTATGTCCGCTGCATTGAATATGCACTGGGTGTACACTGAGTGGATGCTATATTGGCTACAGTTATTTTACTTTTAACGGTGGAACTTCATTTTTTAACTTTATGCTTGACTTCCATGCACTGCTATGCATTCTGAGCATTGGTTTTAAAAACCTTTAATGAGACCACAGCATTAACTGAGCTCAAAACTACATTTATGTTCATTTATGTTCTTAAAGGTGGTTCATTTTTTTTTTCGTTTTGATTTTTTATCGTTTTTTGCATTATTTGCCTTCTTCTTCTGACTCTTTCCAGCTTTCAAATAGGGGTCACTGACCTCATCTCAAAACAAATGCTCTGTAAGGCTACAAATATATATTTGCTACTTTTTATTGCTCACCTTTCTATTCAGGCCCTCTCCATAGTCTAGTCTCTTGTTCAAAATCCATGCATGGTTGTTAGAGCAATTTGCAAACTGAAGAACTGCAGAATAAAAAACTAAATAACTCAAAACCCACAAATAATTAAAAATGAAAACCAACTGCAAATTGTCTCAGAATATCACTCTTTAGTCAGCGCCGATCCGCGCCTTTATGCCGCCTGAGGCGGCCTTCCGTTGCCGCCCCTCACGGCGCTCAGATTTTCTGCGCAGGAGGGGGTCGGGTCGCTGCACGACGCTAGTGCAGAGAGTGCAATTGCGCTCTCTGCACTAGAAGAGCCGAATTTCCGGGTTTAAAACCGGAAATTCGGCTCTTAGTTACGAGGAGTGGATCAACTCGCCTCATTGGTGGAGTGCCCCTGTCTTTAGTGATGGGCAAATCTGACCTGTTTCGCTTCGCTATGGGCAATAGATTTTTTTTGAAGAGTGAGGCGACGTGACAAAAAATTGTTGCATATCAAAAAAAAAAATTGTGCTGCGTCAAAAAAAATTGTCGCAGCACAATTTTTTTTTTTGACATGCAACAATTTTTTCTCACCCATTGTAGTCTATGGGCGTCATTTTCATGGCAAAAAATTTTGCTCATCACTGCATCATACTAGAAGTTAATGTAACAATGAACAACCTCTTTAAGATTGTTATAAAGCGCTGAGTACAACAATTTTTTCAGGTACATATATTTGTTCATTTTGGCATTTGAGAATAGTCAGGGTGTATGTCTCATGCATATCTGGGCCATTTTGCTGCCTGAGGCAGCCTTCATTCTGCCTCCCTCCCTTCTCCACACAATCACATTTTCAGCCCTGGAAGGGGTCAGGGGGGTCCATGTCACTAGTGCAGAGAGCGATATTGCACTAGATCTGCACTAGAAGAGCTGAATTTCCATGTTGAAAAAAGGAAATTTGGCTCTTAAAGTTACTAGGGGGGTGCTGCCGCCTGTGGCGAGTCTCTCAACTCGCCTCATTGGCAGAGCGACCCCGGCCTCATGGAATTGTTTTAATATTTGAAAGAATTGTACTATTATTCGATATGGGGGGGGGGCAGAGACCTCCACATGGAATTTCATAAAATTTTTATGTTTTTAATTATACATTTATGTTGCTGTATTTGTAGGATGTACTCTGTAAATAAGAATTAAGGATTGATAAATGGAAAATATAACAATAAAATGTATTTTTAATCTGAAGTTTAATAACATTGTAATATTGATGTTGAATACTGAATATATTAATATTGAATGCTGAGCAAAACTGAAAGTATTGTTGGAGAATAATATTTGAATCTGTAATTATACTTGGGATCCCTAGCTAGGTGGAGTAAAAGAGTCAGTTTTAGGAAAGGTATAACCCCTGCAACCACAAATAGAAATTCTGAATCAACCTAGAAAGTTTTGGGAAGCATTTATTTCTGTGTCTCACATACTGTAACTCCTTCACACTACTCTTACAGTGCTGGACTGCCCCGAGCCTTTAGATTTATTATGGCAGGGTCATCGTAATGCACTTAGAGCTTGTATTTATGTGTTACATGGAATTATATTTTGTGTGACACAATGCAGTATGCATTTCAATGTTGTCAGCACTGTAAAGGAACAGAAATAACAAAAAGTGAAAGTGTTTTAAATGCATTGAAATTATTTTATTTTATCAATGTACGAAAAAAATGTTTGCTTCAGTATCACTACCATACTATTTAAACTAAACAAATAGTTAGCTACTGTATTAGTAGCTGTAATGGAGTCTGAGCTGGGATCCCAAAATGGTGACCAAGATGGCGTCCAAGATGGTGGCTCCCTGGTTCCTCACGGACGCAGCCGGATGACGCCGACCTCTTCCCGCACTCGGATTGGTCGCCGGCGACGGAATGGGCGTCGGCGTCAATAATTGGCGCCGGCGTCGGTCGCATACGTCAGCGCGTCGGTCGCTGACGTCAGCGCGTCCGCGGACACGTCATGACGCCGATGCGTCCAAAATTGGCGCCAAATCTGGGCATATAAGAAGGAACTCTGGAAAGTCATCAGTGCCCAATTATAGGTTTTAGCTTGCTATTCCTGGGTGTGTTCTTGTGATATTCTTGCTTATTGTGTACCGACCTCTTGCCTGGATTATTCGACATTGAACCTCTTCTGCCTGGACTGATATTGTTGCCTGTTTGACCATTCTTTCGTCTCATCCCAATCTGTACCGCGAACTTGGACTTTTGCTATCTCCTCCCTTGGTCCTCACTACCTCTAGGCCTTTTGGCCTTACAGTAGCTACCGGAAAGAATGAAGGAGAAACCACAAAAATACTTGATAATCAATACCTTCTCAGGATTTCAGGAAAAAAACTCAGCTCACAGACTAAATGGCAGAAATTAACATTATCTCATGCATCTCCCATATCTTTAAATCATTTTTATAAATGTGATTAAAAACACCTAGAAAGCTAAAATATTGTCAAAGATTTGAAGCAAGGTGACAATGTATGTCTTATCCGAAAACAAGTGTTGCTTGTGTAAAATGATTAACTGCAGCGGGTAAAGGAAAGCCATTATTAATACCCAGCTTAGTTGGATAGAAACTGTTGGCCAATAAGTTTTATATGAATATGCCAATAAACTGGATTAAAAACCTGTGCTCAATACAATTTATATGCAGGGCATAGCTAAGTATAGCGTTCGAAGGCTGTCTTTGCCATGCTTTTATTGTTACTATCTTGAATAATCTGAAACAAAGGCACTGTGTATTTTCCCTCCTCCTGTCAAAAATGATTTTCTACTGAACTGAATTGGTTTTGATGAGATTAAAAACTTGATATGCATTTGTAGTCAGATTGCAAAGCATTAACTAATCTCTTTGCCTCCATTCTGCAAATTTTATTCTGCTTACTACTTGCACACTACAGTATGCTTACAGTGTACTATACTGGTCTAATTCTACCTTTGGCCTGTCTACAAAGCTTATCTAGCAGGTGTTACATTACTGAACAGTATACAGCACATTACTCCAGTCCACAGCAATTGCACATTACAGTTGGAGGACGCTTATATATGCCAATATTTTGCATGATGCTCTACACACCTTCTTTTGGAAAATACAGTATATTTTATAGTCACAATTACATATATAGATATAAACATTGCTGAAAATTGACATAAAAATTAGAAAAATATTATAACTGTGGAAAGGTTCCTGACTCCTGATAGTTTTGGAAGCTAATGGCTCAGAGGGGCCAGGAGGTTCCATGAACGGGAAGCAGGTATGCCTGCTGGGAGAGAAAACTTCTGAATCACTGTATTTATAACTATAACCTTGGTATATATTTTCCATGAAATCTATCATTGTATGTATAGATTTGGCCTAATCGGCTCAATATCGGGATGTGGAACAATTTTAGATGTAAACTAGCGCAAGGTTACCATGGCAACAGGGCACACTAGAGATCACGAAGATGAAGTGCAGGATGAGAGAGACGCATCACCTAGGCAACCGGGACTTGTAAAAAGGTGAGGAACTAGTGCAATGCAGTCTGAGCCTCTGAGGAAGTCAGTAAGCAATGAAACTCATCAGGTGACTGTTGATATCACCCCCAAGCGCCGAGGAACCTTTGAAAACCACAGACGAGAAGCAAGGAAAATGGTGATATGATAGGCTCAATGTTAACCACAAAATTGTGAGTGTATGATTTTATAGACATTTTTGAAGTAGTACAGGTTTTACACTATTATTGTGTTCCACATATATCTAGAGCAAGGATCCCATCGGGAAGCCATTCCATTTCTGTTTTTTCTTGATATATGCTGAATTAAATGAGGACTTTTATTATACAAATTTTTATGTCTGGGTGACAGTTCCACTTTAAAGGTGAAGTTCCAGAGACTTTGGACACTTTAGAATATTTTGGTCTGCTGGGAGAGAGCAGGATAGGCTGCAGCAACCCCCTTCTTTATTACAATTCTCCAATGCTGCACCCTTTGTTATGAAACCTAAGTTATAATTAATGTTACAGAAAGCAATGCAGTTAAAATATTCATGGCTGGATGTCATGAAAGCTGAAACCATACAACTTTATGCTGAGAGACAATAAAACGATACCAGTGACTTTCATACCCTGGTTGTGCTCCTAAACTGAACAGGTGGCATAGAGTTACAATGTGACTAAAGTTACTCTTAAATGCATTTTCCTGCAATTAAGCTAAATCTTCATAATGTAATTCAAATGGAATGTAATGTTGGGTGACAAATCTTACCGTGAGCCATTGCCCTAATAATTCAGGGCCATAAATCCAAACTTGTAGACAACCTGCTTCTATCTAACGTCTCTCCCCAGGCTAATACAACAATAATACCCCCAGTCCCCAAGCACTCCACCCTTCCAACTATGGTTGCCAGCTAGCCGGTATTTGACTGGCCCAGCCAGGCCGGCTAAGGTTAAGGCCAGGGCCATGAGGAATTCATCTGCAATGTAATTGCCGGTATATTTGTAACATCAAATAAATCTCTCCCTCTCCACTACCAGTAACCCCTTATATATGGACAGGCCCGCCTATTTCAAGGCCATTTTTCTGCCCACTACTTCCATCTTTCCACCCACTTTGCCCATGCCTTCACCCACTCCGCCCACTTCCATGCCCAATGACTTTGTCGCCCCACCCCATGTGACATCACCACCCACTCCCCAACCCAAAGGCTGTTTCTAAGGAAAAAGGTAGCAACTCTACCTCCAACTGACGTTTATCCCCCAACTAGTAAACCCCTCCCTGTCTGCTTTGTTCTGGCCTGTCAAGAGCCACTGAAGCTCCAAGTTCAGGAGTTCTGTGGCTGTTCTTTCTTAAAATGTCTGTAGAAATGTCTTAAATCCTTCATGCCTTATGAATGGTACAAGAATCATTACCATTATTGCAACATAAAACAAGGCATGAGTAAGTTTAATATATTGGTCCTTTTTGTCTAATATCCTATCTAATTTAAATGACTACATTTAGAATTGTTATATTTTATTATTTCATGAAGGTGATACTGTATATTGTGTGCCAAAACTAGTTGGCTAAACCATTTGCAATATGGTTAAATAGAAAGTATTTACACCGTATTAAGTATGAGAATGGGATTGTATAATTAAAGATAATGTCACTCAATCATTGTCAATGAAATAGCATAGCACTCTTTTCTAATGATTTACAGACTGTACTATTGTTTTAGAGACTGATTCCATTGTATAAAGTTTGCCTCCTAAATTTTAGTTGAAATGTGCTAACTAGCCTATAGAAATGATTTAACATCTTATACCCCGCAGGGAGATCTTCCATCATGAAGCAGATTTTAATTGGCATATCTTATAATTACAAGGCATCACACTAATATATCAGAGAAATTTAATTTGGAATCATTGCAATAAAAAATGTCACTGTGTGATTACATCTTTCGATTATTTATAACTTTTATGTTCTTAATCCCTTTGATTCAAAGTAATTGCAGTGCAGATTTTGGTGCATCCCAATTTAAAAGCAGCCTTACAAAAAAAAGCAGAATAAACCCCTGAAGTCTGCACTGCTTTTTGATTTGGTGCTTCCTTTCAGTACAAAGTATGTGTACCAGTCCACAGAAAATTATTATTATTATATGTCTCTCAAAGGACATATGTGACTTGCAGCTTGGGAAGCAGCATCAATGGCCCCCATTGACTTCTGCTATGGGTATCACTTTAAACACTAGTGCAAGCCTTGTCAGGTGATTATTGCTTAGAATAAATTTAGCAGTCTTTGTCTTCTAGATGATTTAAATGAGTGTATTGCCATTTCTGGGAAATGTTCAATTCAAAAAGTTATTGCATTTGAAATATCAAAGGCTTATCTGCAGTGCAAATCAGATTCTGACACTGTTCTCTTTCTATTTATTAAAAATATGATCACTGCCCAAAACTGGTGTGAAGCGGTACTGTAACTAATGATCTATAAATATATTTTATTTAGTATCTTCTATGAGCAGTAATGAAAGCTTAATTAGGTGGAATAGCTAAGTAACATATCCAAAAATGCATATAATTTTTAAAGCAATGCATACCGTTTAAATTGACTTTCTTAATCCTAAATTTCCTGTTATCTGCTGTCAAAATCTGTACTCAACCTATAAATACATATGTAAACAGGAACAAATTCCATATGGTAGCAGCCTGTCAGTTGGCCCAATAAATAATGATAGTGTTAACCAATCACAAATGAATGTATGTATCTTAAGTTTACACAGCTACCACTGACAGACAGCAAACCTAACAAATATAAATATTCACAACACACAAACCATTGGAGAAACAAGGCAGTTGAATTGGGCAGGGAACTGGACAGACGTTAGCCTCCCAAAGATTGAGTCAATGTATTCCAAAAGTGGTCCTTGGCACCCTCCACAACTTTATTACCGACATCTACACTAGATTTTGATGTTCTGCCCAATGCATGATAAATGGCTGTGCTTTGCTGTCTCATGGAAATATACCCACCAAGCTGCCATGAATTTTGCATCTGGCACTTATAGCAACACCTTTTTCCCCCACAAACAAATGGTTTGAAAAAAAATGAAAAAAAAAAACTGAACTTGCTGAGTAATTATTGAAGTCTTTTCACTACTCATTTGAGCAGCTTCTTTAGTTCAACTGACTGGTGTGGGAAGTTCTCGCCATATAGACTCTTCCACTAATCCAATCACAATGGCATATTGTAACTCTTCAGAAAGGTGACATCTGAAATTCACAGAGGCGTTGATTCTGTGTAGTTACTTTGATAGGATAATCCAATGTGTCATGTAACTCCTAGAAACAGGTGCTACTTGTGAGAGTTGCATGAATGGATGTGTGAAGTGTTCTCAAAATACCGGGGTACAGATGTGAGAACAGCATTGTATGTAGCAGACAGGTGGTGTCAACGTCTTTGTTCAGGGATGGTTTATCCACCTTGACATGAATTGCGTCTTTCACACCTCTTCTTTATCCAAGATTTGAACATTGCTATCTTCAAAGGAGTGTCCCTTGTCTTTTAGGTGTAGAAAGACAGCAGAGTATTGCCATGTAGAGTTCACCCTCCTATGCTGAGCCATTCGCTTGGTGAGCAGTTGTTTTGTCTCCTCGATGTATAGATCTGTGCACTCCTCGCTACACTGGACTCCGTATACCACATTGCTTTGTTTTTTGTTTTGGTGTTGGATCTTTTGGGTGTACCAGTTTTTGTCTCAGTATGTTGCTAGGTTTGAAAAACACAGGGACTTTTAGGTGTAGAAAGACAGCCGAGTCTTGTCCTGTAGAGTTCACCCGCCTATGGTAAGCCAATTGCTTGGTGAGCAGTTGTTTTGTCTCCTCAATGTATAGATCAGTGCACTCCTCGCTACACTGGACTCCATATACCACATTACTTTGTTTTTCTTTTGGTGTTGGATCCTTTGGGTGTACCAGTTTTTGTCTCAGTGTGTTGCTGGGTTTAAAAAAAACACAGGGATGTGGGTGTTTGTTTAAAATCCTCCTGAGTTTCTCCGACACTCCAGCTAGATTTGGAATGACTATGTTTCACCTACTATGTGTCTCTGGGCGGTTATTTATTTTGGGGTTCCTGTTGGGCTTGGTTGCTGCTGTTTTGACATAGGCCCAGTCTGGTAGCCACACACTTTCAAAGCTCCTATGAGATGTTGTACCCCGGCGGTTTCAGAACACTTCACACATCCATTCATGCAACTCTCACAAGTAACACCTGTTTCTAGGAGTTGGGTGTAAGCTGCTAGTCCTACTGCCAGGGATCGACATATAACTCCAAAGAAGACACATTGCAGCACTCCAAATCATGTGACGGTAGTTTATTAGGCCAACAAACAGGTAACGTTTTGGCCTGAAGTTTTTGGTAAAGAGGCTTGATAAAGGGCATCAGCCCAAAATGTTGCCTGTTTTATTGGCACAATAAACCAGTGTCACAAGATTCAAAGTGCTGCAGCATGTCTTCTTTGGAGTGCCGGTTTAACAAGTTTTGCAGAGAGTGAAGTGGATTGGTGTTCTAGATATCCAAGAAACATATCATAGTAATATAGAAAGTATTTACACCGTATTAAGTATAGAGAATTCCCATTATCAGCTCTTACCAGCTTATGCATACCTTCTGATCTGAATTGAGATATTTCAATTCCTATTTTTGACCCAGCTCATTTACTGGGTTTTCTGAATCATCAAGGTTTTAGTTCTGTATAAACAAAGACAAGAGGTCCTCTGCACTCTCTGCACACCAATTATCAATATATTAAGGACAAAATGTTGTACATTAAGCTACTAAAAACTACCTTACCCTTCGCTTCGCCAAAAAATTTGCGAATTTCCTGTGAAATTCGCAAAACTGCGTTAATTTCACAAAACTGGCAGGCATCCATTTTTTTTGACGCCAGCGAATTTTCGCTGACTTTTCGCAAATTTATTCGCCCATCACTACTCCTAAATTCATCAGCAGTGTCAACACTCAATACATATATTCAGTATAGCAATAAATGCAATGAAATTACTTTCTTATATTGTTCTAAAACTAAAAATCAGATTTCCAGAACTCAGTTTTAAAACCTTGCCTATCACTGTTGTTTCAGACTTTCCAGATGTAATATAAAGGGACCTCATTCTGTCAGCGACCTATTTCAATCCCTTATTAATCATAAAAGTATTAAGATTAGAACATTACTTAGTATTGATTAAATTAACATTTCTTGATGCAAAAAATCAAGTGTCTTGATTCATGCCTGTATAATCAGAACAGTACTAGTTATTTTATCTTTAAAGTTCATATTGTCAATCAGCAGTGCTTGAACACAAGGGAGAACAGATCTCTGACAATACATCAATTTACACAACATAATATTTAAGTGAATCTTTAGCATCTTGTTCAAAAACAATTGGTGCTGAATGAATCATGATACTTTTATAATATAAAGCAACTTGCCTGCTTTATAATATATAATATAATATAATATAATATAGTATATATTGTTTTATACTAGTGATTACATGATTCCTTGGATTTTATTTTGCAATATGTTAAACTTCTTCCTTTTCCAGGTTTACAAATACTGCAGTCAATACTACCTATTAGGTATGCAAATCTGTTTTGCTCACTGCTCTAAGAGTGCTAGTACATCATTTATGGAGAAAGATTCACCTAAGGGCTAATTCTAAAACATAGTCCAAAAGTGATCAAGCTTTATTACAACAAAAGCTGAGATAGACAAGAGAGAAATGCATGCTAGATGAAGATGAAGACCCACTACTGCTCTACATCAGATAACTTTAAAGACTCAAGATCATTAATATAGTTCAATAGTAGTGTAGTGTATCATTTGAGGGAAATAGATATCCAGTTAGGTAGGGTCAGAGGTATGCTGGCTAATGTTTCTACCAGTGATGGCAACCTATTCTAGTGATTGCTCTAGTGCAGTGATTCCCAACCAGTAGCTCGTGAGTAACATGTAGCTCTCCAACCCCTTGGATGTTGCTCTCAGGGTCCTCAAAGCAGGTGCTAATTTTTGAATTCCAAGCGTGAAAGCAAGTTTTAATTGAATAAAAACTAAGTATAGTGCCAAGTAGAGAATCCTGTAGGCTGCCACATGTCCACATAGGGGCTACCAAATAGCCAATCACAGCCCTTATTTGGCATTCCAAGGGACTTTTTCATGTTTGTGTTGCTCCCCAACTATTTTTATATTTGAATGTGGCTTACGGGTAAAAAAGGTTGGGGACCCCTGCTCTAGTGTTTGGATAGGGTGCCTAAAAAAACGGGATAAATGTATTTAATTTTATATGGACACAGTATGTTATAAATTAATTAATTATTACTATTAATGGACTATTGATCATTAACTTTTCACATTTGCATCAATTGTATCTAAAGGAAAAATATGCTATTACATTTAGGGGCAGATTTATTAAGGGTCGAATTATCATACTCTGACCCTTTAAGAATTTTAATCGAATTTGATCGAATTTGATTCAAGTTTTCAGGTCATTTAAATTCATCCGAGTTTTGACAATTCGATTTTATTAATACATTTCCCTAAGTAGAATTTCAAATTCAATTGAATTTAAGGGAGTTTTAAAAAACTCACATGAATTTGAAATTCAACCCTTGATAAATGTGCCCCTTAGTGAAGCAAGTCATTTGTCTTAATAATGCTGTTTATCTAGTGAATAAAGTACCCCCTCTTGTAAAATATAAGGATATTATAAGTTACCAAGGAGTTCCATGACTATAATATCTAATATCCTCATATTTTGCAACAGGAGGAACTTTATTTTGGTTTCCAAAACAGGGAATAAATAGGGTTAATAAAGGTTGCGTTTTAGTTTTATCATTCCAGTGAAATCCTTCCCCTTCAATATTACAATATGTGGGATGTTCAATAAAGTGGTCTCTATTCAGAATTCACATTCCCACAATTTCCTTACAATGACCAAAAGCCCCTAAAAAAATAATTGTTGTAGTAATTAGTCACATACACAAACACACAAATCCTTGTTTTGAGAAGTCAGAGCAAGGAGTGCACAGACTAGGGGGGTTATTTATCAGTAATAATTTAATTTAATATTTTCTGCTACAAACTACGATCAAATCCGCTCGGGTTGGTATGCTTATTTATTATTACATTTTCCCAAAAATTTGCTTTTTTCGGATTTTTCATCCGATTTTCAAGATTTTTTTTTGATTTTTCACCTGAAATTTGGGATTAATGCACAAACCCAGCGCACATCAAAAAATCATTGAGACTTCTCCCATTGACTTATATGCAACCTTGACAGGTCTGCGATGCCAGATTTTCTGATTCTGACTTTTCCATCCTCGGGGCTTAATAAATTCTGAAAAATTTGTGATTTTTTAAAAGTCTGATTTTATATAAAAAAAAATCAGGAATTTTTCGTGATTTTTGTTTTCAGAGTTTAGTAAATAACCCCTTAGGAGTTCACAGACTATTTACAGATACTAATGTCAATAACATTTTCAAATACTACAGCAATAACATTTACAAATAACTCAACTTTCAATCTATATTATAAAGTTGGGTAAAATGGCATTTTCATTATGTAAAAACTGTTTTTGGGTGGAGAACCCCTTTAGTCCAATGGTTACTTAGTTATATGGTTACTGTGTGCCAATTAAGCTGGGCATGTGTGCAGTGCAGTAAACTTGTGCAGTATTGTACTTATGGTATTTGTCTCACTCAGGACAGCGGAATTCCTAGAAAGTAGAAAAATACAGTACATGGTGGGGTGGCACTCTATAACAAATTATCTGAGCCAGAGTATTTTTAAGGTAAAGGTGCTACAACCCAGGGCACCAAATTGACCTCACTCCAGTGGTTGTGATATGAGTGTGACCTCAGTTCTTTATTGGATACTATTAATGTGCACTGATGGTCCTTGAAGTATTGCAAATGTAGTGATTGCTGCAATTATTCCAGTCAAAAGATTCACTGTTAATTTGGAGTTACAATTCATGCATTGTTTCATACTTTTCCAAAAAGATTTAGTAAAGGCTAAGGTATAAGCAAGTCATGCATTGCCTGGGTCCTTACTTACAGTATTTATAACCATCATAGTCAACCAGTTGTCCAAAAACAATTCCAACCGTGCAAGTTATTTAAAAGAATAAAATACCAAAATATTAAGTTTTACATGAATTGTGTTTAATATTTCTTTCAGTGCACAAGCAGAAACTGCATGAATAATACATAATGTACATCCTACAAGCAGAGATATATCCTAACCTAGAGACATACATATATCAAATGCTAAATCAACAAGCAACCATAGCTGAATGCTATTATAATCAATATACAGCCTTAGAAAAAGCTTCAATTAAATTCTTCATCAATTCCCTTGGAGGGAACTGTGTCAAATTAGAATTTCCACTTGCTTCCCTTGCCAGCTATGTGTCTTTTTTTCTTTTTAGTTGTTTACTAGATACTTTATCAAGCACTACCCACTATAATTGTGAATTGTAACTTGTGTTGTTCTAAAGCAGTACTATCTACATTTTTTCATACAGAGGGCCAGAATTTGACTGGCCTACATGGTGGAGGGTCAATAATGGTAGTCAGTGTTAACTACTCCATATTTTTAAATCATAGCCACTTTAAACCACAACCATGTCATCACAACAAAATTTAAGACCATGTCCACATTAATTGTGGTAGCACACCAAAAAAACAAATGGGAAAAAAGTGCATTGTCATCTTAAGACATATCCTTAAATCGAAATGCCTCCTCCTACCCCGTGTATAGCACAGCAACCCCCATCACATAATTAAATACTTTAAGGAACCACTAACAACTATTCACAAATGCTAACAAACCCCCATCATGTTCACCTCCCACATGCATCATAGGGCAGGCATATTATAGCACATACAGGCAGAGTAGGACAAGCAGGATCTGGCATACACAAGCAGAGTAGGGCCGGCAGAGTATGGCACACCTAGGGAGCATAGGGCAGGCAAACCAGGGCAGGAGACAGGGAAACCTATCAGGACCATGCAAATAACCAGTCAGGACCACTCTAAGATGAACAATATGTATACTGTATTACATACAGTGACACAATGGCAACACTGCTCCTACAGAGTACTGTATGAGGTATGAACAGGTAAATAATGCAGTTATTTAGTCTGAGGTGTGAACAATACAGGGTTTTACATTTTCCCAGAATTGATGTTATTTTTTTCTGGCCCCCTGGGAAATGTAAAATCTGGGTTCTACTGTTATTATCTACCTCAAAAGGACTAAGCATGGAGTAGTTCAAATTGCCATTTGCCCTGTTTACATCAAGAAATTACAAAAAAATATATATATAATTAAAAACAATAGGCAAAATGTATATTCAGTATTCAGTATTTAGCCCTAATCAATGATGTCATGTTGAACAATACCCTATTTTTATCATTTTTTATTGGATTGATTTTTTATATTATTGTTATTAGTTTTTGAATTATTTGTCTGTTCTTCTGCTTCTTTCCATTAGTCAGATGAGGGTGACTGTCCCTGGCAGCCAAAAAAGCTATTGGTCTTTGAGGTTACAATTATTTGTTATTGTTACTTTTTCACTTATCTTTGAGGACCATTGCTATGCATTTTTCAGTCTCATTCAAACCACTGCCTGGTTGCAAGGGTAAATGACAACCTTGAAACCAGGTGGCTTCTGAAATTCCACACTGGAGAGATGTTGAACAAATAACTAAGTAATTCAAACACTGTAAAAAATAGTAATAAAAAAAGAAAATAAAGTGCATCGTCTTAGAATAACATCTAAGATATCTACATCATGCTAAAAGTAAATTTAAAGGTAAAACAAGATTCACTTGGGCCCCGAGTGATATGCTCCACTATTTCTAATAACCGAACTAGTAGACTCAAGGCAAAAAGTGAGATATAACTGTTCAAAATGCTTATTACCTTTTCCTGGACCACAAATTCAAATCTATTTTGCAGAGAGGAGCAGGGCGACTATGTGTTGAGACCATATGTAAGAACCCCGCCGACACTTTAAAGGTACAGTACACAAAAAATTCTTGAACCAGAAAATGTTTATTTCTTTAAGAGCATATGGTACTCACTCTTCATTCAAGCTTCACAGGGTTACTTGTTTCCTATTGCAGATTTGCTGAATTGCCAAGTACCTTCCCAATATTCCACCAGACTTGCGAACCCAGTCAAGGAATTTCTTGCACCCCCTACTGTTCAAGCAGTCAGCTGTACGACATACAACCCTCCACTTTTCCCCAGTCCCTCCTTCAGCCAGCTAGACACCTCACCAGTGCCCCTTCTGGCT
This sequence comes from Xenopus laevis, assembly GCF_017654675.1. NCBI lineage: Eukaryota > Metazoa > Chordata > Amphibia > Anura > Pipidae > Xenopus > Xenopus laevis. Next base: position 75,627,988 of record NC_054379.1, on the reverse strand, counting down.
TTTCTGGGTAGGAATTACCTTCAACTTGGCCTGGGTTGTCCACACTGTCCTTCTCTTTCTCACCACCCTATTTGTGGTAGAATCACGGCTTCTAAGCCACTATCTCCTTGTTGGGGTACTAGCTACCCATTCTATCTAGTCCTTTTTCTGAATAAGGCTCCTAGTGCCTGTATTTAGGAGACCTAGCTGTCTACACCTGCTGGAACCGACAATCACACACTAGGCGGAACCCTTCCATTTATACCTTCCACCACCTGTCTCACTATTTCCCTCTAACGGTGAAGGGGCAGATTACACCTAAAACCTTTTCCTTTGATGCCACCCAGTGGTGGTTTCACTAAATTACCTGTAACACATTAATTCATTCACATTTTCAAAATTTCCATACACACAACAAATTATCATGCAACATTTTCAATCATTTTTGCACGTGTGATGGGATGAATTTAGTTTTTTTTTATTGTTTGTTAATGCTAATTTGTTTTGCTGGCCAGTAATCTGTGTAAATAGCTATGTGTATAATTTATGTAAATACTTTGGGTGTTATTTAGTTTTGGTTACTTTTTTGAAGCATGTGACTCAGCTGTGTTCAGAGTATATGTAAATGGTGCCAATTGTATATTGAAAGCTGTTTTTGCTGTATGTTAAAACACATGAGTGTACATGGAAAGCTTTACTTTTATATATAATAGTGAAATTTATTGTACAAAGCACTTACCTACAGCTCTCAGAGAAGCCACTTCCTAAAGGGGTGGGCAGCCTCTCCTAATGAATATTTATAGGGTGGATGCTGATCACATGATGTCAGCATAGAGCAATCTGGAAAAACTGCAGACTGAAATCATTGAAGGGGGTGTTAAGCCTTTGTGAGAGGTTGTTCTGGAGCTTAGGAATGTGTGTGCTTGCAGGGTTACTGCTGACCTCCTGCTGGTGAAAAGTGCATACTGCAGCTGTCCTCTCCCCTTTATTTATGTAACTTTTCATCATCTGGACAGGAGCAATGGGGATTGCTCACAGGAAATTTAAAAAATGATTGTATCTCCAGAGCATCCCCAGTATTTTTGAATCAATGTGGGTGTGGTTGGGCAGCATGCCGCCCCCTAAAATCATGCCGCCCTAGGCCCGGGCCTAGGTGGCCTTTCCACAAATCCGGGCCTGCATTTGCATGAAAAATAAAGCACAAACTTTCCACTGAAGATCTGCCCGGCTACTGTACTTACATGCGCCCAGTGACCGCACGCATCACTGTTCACCCCCTTATAATTGACGCTCACATCAAAATTATTTTGACGCTCATTGACTTCAATGCGTTTTGCAAAATTTTCGCCGTTTTGTGAATTATGCAGTAAATAGTCAATAGTGCTTACATTTTAAAAATATTTCCATGTCTTTAACTGTGAACCTGTTACACATTCTATATTTGTATTCACCACTGCAAAACACACCTAAGCCACAGGTATGCTAGACTAAAATGAACTGCTGGATAGAAAGGCAGTTAAAGCTATTCGACAAGTGAGTGCTTTATTCTAATAAGATATTTATCTGAAAGTGTCCCAAATGCTTGTTTAGTTCATTGATTCTCCTTCCACAGATCGCTGACTTGCTTACTAACATGAAATTATTACATTTAATTTACTTATGAAATGAAAAGTTTCACTCCAGAGGACAGAGGTATTTTACACTTTACTGACAAATCTGATAACATTTCAGATGAACTTGCATATAGTAATGTTTGACCTTGATGATAATTTAGGCCAAGTCGGTTTTTCATACACAACACAAATCATGGTTATCCAATATGTATCAAAATAAGTTCAACATCTGCAGACAATATACATATTCAACTTTACTGCATTATGATAATATGAATAACTTTTAGTCCTGTAAAACTTTGTCTCACACAATTCACAGTTTTGGCAGCAGCAACATTTTTCACTAATCTGAGCTCCGAATTTTTCTGTGTGTTTTAAAAAAAAAACTATAAAAAAATAAATAATGAAGACCAGTTGGAAAGTTGCTTAGATAACATATAACAAGTTAATTTAAAGGTGAACCACCCTTTAAAATCGGGCAAAGGAGAAATTGTTTGCACAAAGGAACAATTTCCAGCATTGTGAACATTTTTTGTATGAATACATTTTTGAGTTTTTTTCAGAAATCTAATACTCCATAGAAAAGTTTTCATTTGACTAAAAAGCAACCAAATCAATTCTAATATGTTTTCTCAAGGTAATCCCAACCCATATAAACCCCACGGTTTTCCCCAAGTTTCCCTGCTGCGTCCCCCCTACCCCCGACGTGGATTCCCCCTGGGCCCCCTCTGGCACTGAAAAGATGAGAATGCGGGGGGCAGCAGTAGCAAAGACACCTCAGGGTGGCAGAGGAATCAGGATCGCCCCTGGATTTGCAATACCTATGTATTAATTTTAATGCAGTGCTTGTCTGTGGGAGACTCACTATATTAGTATTTAAAATTATTTACCATATTTGAATTGGGAATAACGTGGCAAATGATCAGTGAATTCAAATAGATTTTTATGATATAATTTTTTGTCGGGCCGTACATTCATATTCCAGCAGCCATAATTTGCTTTCATTTACCAGTCTGCTTTAGACAAACCTGACAAAATATATATAGCTAGAAGTGATAAAGGCATAATGATGATATTGCTGTAATAGTGGTAAAAAAACCAATAAGCTTTGCAATGCATTATTTGGAGATTTTCTGGATCTGAACAGCTGGGACTGCTAACATCCCAACATAAAACTCAGTTGCCTCATAAAATCCCTCATTTTATATTAATGTAAAGTATCAAATGAATGTGTTTATTTTATATACTCCATCCCTAAGTCCAGCTTCTCCTCCAACACACTGAAAGCCTTTACTCTCTAGGGTTTTTATTGTCAACCATTATTGCAATCACTTAAAATTATGTTGCAGCGCCTGCAAATGTATTTCGTTTTTCTATAGCATTCATTTGCAGTTATATGGAAATTGATTTTATTCTTTTCACTCTGCCATTTTTCTTTTCTTAATACAATGTTTTCTTTTACTTAAAATTCAAATGATGCCCATATGCCTGTTGGTCTTGATCAGTCACTTGGTTGAGAAAAGATACAGAATAGTCCTTCCTCACTTTTTTTAAATTTAAATGCAAAGTTGCTTTACATATTTTAGGTACCATTATTTATACTACCTTACTGAATAAGATAACACAAAATAAATATCTTGTGTGATATTTTGTCTTTTTTGCACCTTTCCACAGCCTAGTAAATAAATGTTGTTTTTCTTACCATCCTTATCTGTTTTTGCTTTTTAATAGGATTTACTGATTGTGTTTCATATGCAGATACATGTATGTTGAAGTACAAGATGTAAAAAATATAAATAAGGCCAAGTAACACTAGAAAATGTCTAATATGCAGGTCTACAGTGAGAATAATCGACAATTTTGAACAAAAAGTGTTCAAAAATGCTCCCAAAAATAAATATAATAATATGATTTGTGGGTGTAAGTTATTCTGTTATATCACAAATAGTGCGTCTTATTGCTATGTACAATGTGTTTGAGAGGGTTTTTTTTGTCTTTTCACCTTTTGATTTATATTTTGCATAATATTCACTTGGCATCATTTGTAGAAAATATTTTTTAGAATATTTTTTATTCTAAAATATATTTTTTAGAACTATTTTCTTTTTCTTTTTGGAAGTCCTGAACATTATGTAACCCTATTTTAATAGGGCTCATTCTACAGATGAATCTAAAAAATTGGTAAACGGACGATTTTAAGGAATAAATTGCAAAGTTAGTCAGGCAATATGCTTTTGTATAAAACATTTTAGTAATAATGTTGGCTAGGTAAAGGAAATATACAGCAAAATCTAGATATAGGTAATTCTGTAAATGTTAAGGAGACCGAGAACAAAGATGGCTGACACAAATGCAATATGACCCCACATGAAAGATGTGATCATTGTACGATCTTGACTATAAGGAAACACAAAATGTGCTGATGGCAGTGGCTAATTTGAACACCTAACATCTGTGCATACATGCAGTGCATACTGGTTTATTGCTAGACTTATATAAGCATGGGTAAATTCCCCCACTTTTGACAAAGCTGCAATGGCAAGATATACCAAAGAGTGTCTCTCAATAACTTAGCACAAGTCAACTGTTACTTTTTACATATCAGGGGGATATAACTTCCCAACAAATTTTCTTTACATAAATTACTATTTTTCCTGACAATTGTTTAAACTCTAAGCTCTATCAACCAGTACCCACTTTAACAATGTCATCAGTCAGTATTAATCTATATCTATAATGTATATAGTGAATAAAGTACCTCCTATATTAAAATCTAAGGATATTATACAGTTAGGCCCATAAATATTTGGACAGAGACAATGCTTTTCTAATTTTGGTTCTGTACATTACCACAAGGAAATTTAAATGACACAACTCAGATGCAGTTAAACTGCAGACTTTCAGCTTTAATTCAGTGGGTTGAACAAAAAGATTGTATAAAATGTGACGAACTAAAAGCTATTTTTAACACAATCGCTTCATTTCAGGGGCTCAAAAGTAATTGGACAAATGAAAAAACTGAAAATAAAATGTTCATTTCTAATACTTGGTTGAAAACCCTTTGCTGGCAATGACAGCCTGAAGTCTTGAACTTATGGACATCACCAGATTCTGGGTTTCCTCCTTTTTAAAGCTCTGACAGGCCTTGATGCAGCGGCTTTCAGTTGCAGTTTGTTTGTGGGTCTTTCTCTCCAAAGTTTAGTCTTCAACAAGTGAAATACATGCTCAATTGCGTTCAGATCAGGTGACTGACTTGGCCATTCAAGAAGATTCCACTTCTTTGCTTTAATAAACTGCTGGGTTGCTTTGGCTGTATGTTTTGGGTCATTGTCCATCTGTATTATGAAATGCTTCCCAATCAATTTGACTGCATTTAGCTGGATTTGAGCAGACAGTGTCTCTGAACACCTCAGAATTCATTCAGCTGCTTCTGTCCTGTGTCACATCATGGATAAACACTAGTGTCCCACTGCCACTGACAGCCATGCACGTCCAAGCCATCACACTGCCTCCACCATGTTTTATAGAGATGTGGTATGCTTTGGATCATGAGCTGTTCCACACCTTCTCCATACTTTTTTCTTGCCATCATTCTGGTAGAGGTTGATCTTGGTTTCATCTGTTCAAAGAATGTTTTTCCAGAACTGTGTTTTTTCAGATTTTTTTTATAGCAAAGTCCAATCTAGCCTTTCTATTCTTGATGCTTATGAGTGGCTTGTACCTTGTAGTGCACCCTCTGTATTTACTTTCATGCAGTCTTCTCTTTAGGGTAGACTTGGATATCGATACGCCTACCTCCTGGAGAGTGTTGTTCACTTGTTTGGCTGTTGTGAAGGGGTTTCTCTTCACCATGGAAATGATTCTGAGATCATCCACCACTGTTGTCTTCCGTGGACGTCCAGGTTTTTTTGCGTTGCTGAGTTCACCAGTGCTTTCTTTCTTTCTCAGGATGTACCAAACTGTAGATTTGTAGCAATTTCTTGGATGGGCTTTTTCTGTTTTTGCAGCTTAAGGATGGCTTGTTTCACCTGCATGGAGAGCTGCTTTCACCGCATGTTGTTTGTTCACATCAAAATCTTCCACATACAAGCACTCCCCCTAAAATCAACTCCAGGGCTTTTATCTGCTTCATTGATAATGACAAAATGAAGGAATTGCCCGCACCTGCCCATGAAATAGCCTTTGAGTCAATGGTCCAATCAGTTTTGAGCCCCTGAAATGAAGTGATTGTGTTAAAAAAAGGTTTTAGTTCCTCACATTTTTATGCAATCTTTTTGTTCAACCCACTGAATTAAAGCTGAAAGTCTGCAGTTCAACTGCATCTGAGTTGTTTCATTTAAAATTCATTGTGGTAATGTACAGAAGCAAAAGTAAAAAAAAAGTTGTCTCTGTCCTGTTAGGAATGTTAAGTATTTAGTAGATGCATCCTGTATTGCAGCAGCAAAGAAAGAAGGTAACACTTGAAAATTAACTAAGTCTCTTAATTTCCAGGTCCATGTAGAGGAAGATCCGTTGTGTACCCCGGGACAGACTGTTCCGCACGCTGGAAGAAGACTGGCAGGAGTTTTCAGGAAAGTATAGCTGTAGCGGAGAAATTCTGTTAATGGAGTTAAGTCGTCTTAAAAGTGACCTCGTCCTACAGGGCGGATAGATGGTGAGACTTCACTCAGCTAGGCAGATATGACGACTCTTACAGTGGCCAAAAATCGTGGAGAGTTGTAACTTGAGTGAGTATTCCGTCACAGAGTTAGCAGTCAGTCATCTGTGTTAACCCCCCCACTCAAGCAGAATGGCATGTAGTAAATTCAAGTCATACAATATAAGCCAAGCCAGTCCAGTCAGGTAGGCAGGGGTTAACAGCACAGTCTTTAGCAGGGTAAGCCAGGCCACTTAGGTAAGCAAAGGTTTACAGCACAGTCGTTAGCAGGATAAGCCATGCAACTTAGGTAAGCAAGGGTTAATAGCAAAGTCCTTAGCAGAGTAGAGTTGCTTTGTAGGTAAACATAAGCAGAGCACAGCTGACAAGGGTTAAACATCACCATCTTGACTAAGCTGGCAAGGACTGGCAACAGTTAATCACAGACTTTAAATGAAACAAACTATAAATGTTTGGGATCGGATTGAAAGAGTTAACCAGTGCTTTAGAACATTCTTTGAGCAGAGTTTTAAGTCCAGACAGAAAATAATATAGACTTGGGTATTTGAACACTCACTCATACATGGAAGGAAGGTGTGGAGATCTGTTGCCAGGGAGCACTCTCTTAGAGACGGAGCAGACAGATAGAGGAAGAGCCAGGGAGCGAGGACGCCAGAACAAGCCTTTGAAGAACTCTGTTCCACAGAAGCTGAGGAGCTGTGGAGAAGAACCGACTTCAGGAACCGAAAATCCGACACAGGAGCCAGGAGCATGAAGACGCTGAACCTACTTCAGCATTGTAGAATATGTGGGAACTTTGATTATTTGTTGGGAATATGTTTTAATACTAATACAACTACTTCTTATAACAATAATTGTCACCCCTCAAAACTGTGCAAAGAATATTCTGTCCTGAGCTAGTCAACCCTTACAGAGATATTATATCAATACTTCTTGAACCTCCTTTTGCAAATGTAACAGACTTTAGACACCTCCTATAGCCTTTGATGAGTGTCTGGATTCTGGATCGTGGTATTTTTGTCCATTTGTCCATACAAAATCTTTCCAGTTCAGTTCATTTGATGGCTGGCGAGCATCGACATCCTGCTTCAAATCCCCTAGATTTCCGATGATATTCAAGTCAGGGGACTGTGAGGGCCATTCCACATTATTGTACTTATCATTTTAAAAAATAAGGGCCGCCCCCTGGGATCGTAGGATTCACTGTACTCACAAATATACCAACAAACCATACAGGTTAGGTCACATGAGCCAATTAACAGACAGAGTTGTGTCTTTTGCTTCCACACTTCTTCCTGTTACAGTTAAAGTTGAAGTATTTCTGGTCAGGTGATCTCTGAGGCAGCACACAGACCATCACGAAATCGTGGCTCAAGGCAAGAGATGTAAAAGGGCAATATTTACTTAAATATATATTCCAGTTTGGTAAGATTCTTTAATATGCCACTTAATATGATATGAACTATCTGTTGCTTAAGTGTTCATTTTGGGGGTATAGTTTTCCTTTAAGACCAAATAACTAAATATTTGTCTCATCAGTCCAAAGCACTTCCAAAATGACTGTGGCTTGTCTAAATGAGCTTTTGCATACAACTGGCGACTCTGTGGTGTGAGTGCAGAAAGGGCTTCTTTCTCATCACCCTGCCATACAGATGTTCTTTGTGCAAATTGTGCTCATTTGTAGAACGATGTACAGATAAACCATCTGCAGGTCTTTGGAGGTGCCTGTGGCCTTCCATTTCCTGATTACATTCCTTACAGTTGAAATTGACAGTTTAGCTTTTTGTAACCTTCCCTTAAACCATGATACTAAACAATCTTTGTTTTCAGATCTTTTGAGAGTTGCTTCGAGGATCCCACACTGTCACTCTTCAGAGGAGAATCAAACAGAAGCCAAACTTGCAATTAGCCATCTTAAATACATTTTCTGATGATTGGACACACCTGCCTATGAAGTTCAAGGTTTAACAAGTTAATCCAACCAAATTGGTGTCACCATTAATCAGTATTGATCCGTTACATTCATTCAAATTAGCAAAATTACAAGGGTATCCAATTTTTTGCACAGCCGGTTTTATTTAATTTCATATAACTGAATACTGCTTCACTAAAAATCTTTGTTCAGAAAACACCACAGTACTCCAATGTACACCAATGTTCCTGGGAAATGAAAGACATACTTCTATAGTCAAATCAGTAAAGGTGCCACACTTACACTGAATCGCCTTTTGAAGCGTCGGGTGCACGGCTGTGTTCCTCTCTGCCAAGGAATACATCCACAGTAAAACAATAAATCCAGCAGCACTCCGATATGTGATTCAATTGTTTATTCGTGCCATTAGCAAAGCGACGTTTCGGGCTATTCCAGCCCTTTATCAAGAGACATACTACTGTTATGTTTTTTTGTAGAGTAAATTATTATTGTAACGAAGTCTCACCCTGGTGGTCTAGTGGGGGGACGGCAGGGACGCCCGTCACGCCGCGCCGATCCTCGTCCTGTGCCGGCTCCCTAGTACTTCTGATTTAAAGTTTTAAATTTAGTGATAAATAGTAGTAGTAGTAAGTGATTTAAATTTATGCAGGCTGAGAGGGGTTCCTAAACTTTTTCATATGACTGTATATACACTATCCTTCATAGCAAGAACAGCTCTTTGAAGTTTCACAGTACAAAAAGTTCTCCTGTACTACTGCATAGCATGTCCCAGTTTCCTTATAATTGATTTGGTTGTTATTAATAATAAATAAATCAATAGAAGTATGCTTTATTAAAGTGAAAAAAAAATCTGTCAAAGAAGAAGGTGACGCATATAATATATCTTGTATTCTGTCCAAGATCAGCAGCTCGTGCCTATTTAAACAAAAATTTATTACGTGGAAGACAACAGCCATTACATTTACTGTTTGACTAAAACCACATTATTCTTTGTGTATGTAGGGGAGATAATTTCTTACTGTTACGATTTTGATTTATAAACCTAATAACACCTGGTTCTGCAGCAGAATATGATTTTGTTTGATTTCCTTTTGATCTTAAAGGCCTATAAAAGCATTCTTATTTCTCTACACCTGGTGAGTCTTCAAAGCTGGAATTAACAATGATGCAGTTATCGCTGCTGTACTCCAACAGCTGCATGTTTTATAAGACGTAGCAATGAAGGAGGAATTGTTAGGAAAACAATTAGCATGCAATGAATGGCAGATGTCAACTAAAATGCCTTGCTGTAAGCACATTTGACATTAAATACAGGTATACTAAGATGGGGAAAAACACATATAGGGCACACTTGTAAATCCATTTTTTAGAAAGAAATTGAAATACAGACATTGGTATAATTCTGCAGATTTGCATGCTTTCTCAACTGAAAATCATGGTGTTACATTTTTCACCGAAAACAATGTAATCACTGGGCTTCATTTAAGTATCAAGTGTGCACAGTTTTGAAAGAGCTACTCATAAGAGGAAGACGTGGAAATATAATATTTGTAGGGACGGGGTATGATGAACAATGGCAGTGGCTGTCAGCTAGTTTTTGTGTGATTCCCAGTTACCCTAGAACTGCATAGTGCCGTCCCAGCAAAAAAAATCTCATGTTTCTAAGCAAACATATACTGTAGTATATCATATAAAATGTACAGTTTTTATTAAACCTATCCAGCTAGTATAAAAAATCCTTTCTCATATGGCAACTGCCTGTTTGCAAATAGGCAAAGTAAAACCCACATGAATGATATTGTGATGGATAAAACTCACTGAGGAGCTCATTTATAAACACTTGGCAAATTAGCACCTGGGTAGTAACCCATAGTAACCACTCAGCGATTAGCTTTTTACAGCCAGCTGCAGGTTGAACAGTGAAAGCAATCATCTGATTGGTTGCCATGGATTACTGCCCAAAAATGTACCCATTCTTTATAAATGGCCTCCACTGACAGGATTTGATTAAAGTTTTTTTAAAGTCTTTAGTAAAAATAAATGGTTATATACACTTTTAACATTTTAACATTGACTTGCGCCAGAAGAGTTTTTCGATTCTGTATCGATTGAGTTGCTAAGTTATGATGATATCTCTGCTACTCACATTAGGATTTATTTAACAGTAATCCGCAGTAACCTTGCCGTCTTATGACTTCAGGCCATTGCTCGAGTTGGCAGCAATGTGGCTGCCAATATGCTGGTACCCAGCACCACAGAGTCATTTTCCAGCAACCCCAACACCCCTGGTGACAGCACAATTATGCGGCTTAGTGACATCACCACAGCAAAACCTGCACTCGTATTTAGAATTAAAGACCTTGACATGCCATGTTCAATGGATGATTGTAGGTTTTAACTTGCTACATTCCAGGTTGTTGTCTTCTATTGTATCTTAATCTGATTCTTATTATCTACGACCGAAGCTTGACTATGATATAACTTAACTCTTTGGATGCCGTACTATCTGATTCTAGACTAACACCTTTTTTGCAGTGCTATCTTTTGCCACAGTCCTCACTACTTGGTTCTGCTGTAAACACTCACAGCAGTTACAGACCATGAACAAGTCAATATGAAAAATAAATCTTTCTCCTGAGAGCATGACTTCAAAATATGAGTTAAGTATATACATATACATAATTAATATTTTTATTGTAAACATTGTGCAAAGCAATACTTAATCAGAAAAATAGGTGAACTTAATTGGAATTTTTTCAAGCTCAGCTACTATGTAGTAGAAGATATAACTATTTATGAACAACAGTATATTCACAGGTATAACTAGTCTCAACAAGAATAGAAAGTGTCTGAAAGGACACATACACTGCCTGAATGTTAGGTAGTGGTATCCATAGTAACAATTGCATTCATTTATGCATATTATATGCAAATCAATCACACACAAAAAAACCTCCCAATGGCATGCACGCTAAAAGGTCCCACAAAGAATGACATAACCGTAACAAAAATGTATACAGTTGTGGATTGTGAGTAACTTTATACCATGCATAATGAAAGGTTCCATCAACAACAGATGACATCAATACACTTGCATGGATAATAAAATAAGCTTCAGAAGTTTAGGTGGAGGAAAAAAATGTGTTGCTATGGAAACCATCACATCTACTGTAACAAAGATAAGCTTCAATCTCGTTAGTATTTAAAATGTTCTTTTATAAAACATTAATTTAAGAAGCATTGTACAAATTGAACTGAGGAAATTATTGATTATGGTGGGAAAAAAACTCTAACAACTGGCCACTCTGGTTTCTTATTACTGTAGAGTAGCTAAATATGAATACGGCATAAGAAAAGGGGTACTCGAAATTTAAGATATAGGAGGTTTTTTTTAGTTACCTAATTCATGACGATTCATTGTTGGTGAAATAAAAAGTATTATTTATGAAGTACAGTATAGTGTACATATCACATTTTGTATGTATGCCACTGAAAACGGTGTATTCTTTATTTGTAAACTAGTTGAGGTGCGATAGAATGCCATAAAGTCATTGCCAAATAGGTAAGTTTGCCGGTACCAGCATTGGCTGGTAAACTAAACTGGTTTGCTGGAAAACAGAAAGCAAAAAAACTTTTCTCCTTTGCAACAATGTGCTGCTTTGTAATGCTCAGATAAAGGAAGGATAAAGGGAATTATTTATATATTGCTTTTCTCCCATGGGACTTAAAATGCTGTACAGGTATGAGACCTGTTACCCAGAATACTCAAAGACCTGGGGGTATATTTATCAAAGAGTAACGTTAGAGATCTCCACAATCCACAGAGTGAAATACTGCCTCTCTCCATTCATTTCTATAGGATTTTTAAAGGCATATTTATCAAATGGTGAACTTTCACTATCACCCTTTGGTAAATACGCCTTTAAAAATCCCATAGAAATGTACATTGTAACATAAACATGCAGGCTCTTACTTCTGTGATTCTATGGATGTACTCAAAAAGTTAAGAAAAGTTAGGTGGACTGAAGACTAAATATGGATCTTTTTGGATGTAAGGTCCCTTTATGCCATAGTTTTGCACGTCAAAGTCCCAAATCCCTTTTTTATTTTATAACTCACTTTTTTGATTATTCTATGGATCTGCAGAATGATTTAATTGCTTGTGTTTAATATTTATTATCACACTATATTCATTTATATTCGATCACACATATTTAATCAGGGTTTTTACTTCCAGAGGTGCAGGACATCAATGGGTGCTGTTTTTGCCCCTCATATGTAAGCCTCTATGTGTTGGTGAAAGGAGTCCAGCATCTTTGGGGTGGAAGCCGTCTCCATGACCAAATTGTGTGGTGTGGTCAACAGATATACAGTTAGCTTAAAATATCGTCATGGGGAAATTTCACCAGTAAAAAAAATTGTTGGAATTAGGAAAGAGTAAACTTTTTTTGCCCTTTACAATTTTGCTCTGAAATTTTAGGTTTCACCAGCTGTGAACTTTTTGTAAAGCCACCCTAGAATTTTTTCCATGTCGCCAATTTCACCTAAAAATATAAATACTACCAGCAGTTAATATCAGCGGCTATACTTTGTTTCGGAGGGACAGATGCAATAGAAAAGGAGGAGGGGTAAGTGTTTGTTAGCTAGGATTTAAAAGCTAATATAAAGGAGGAGGTGATGTTAGAAAATGTGGGGGCAGAAGTCTTATGGGTGGAGCTCTTCACCAATTGTAAAGAGTCCAGCAAATTAATTGTAGGCGTATGCTATAGACCCCCTTATGTAATTGAGGAGGAGGAGGCTAAGCTCTGATGCAAATAGAAAAGGCTGCTAGTTTGGGTAAAGTAATGATAATGGGGGATTTTAATTTCCCAGATATTGACTCGAGTAACAGTATTGCCAGGTCAGTTAATGGGAACAAGTTTATAAATTTGTTGCATGACGATTTTATGGTACAGGTTGTTGAGTAGCCAACCAGAAAAAATGCTATTCTGGATCTAGTGATCGCTAATGACCCAGAACTTATAACATATGTGTAAGTCATTGAACCCCTGGGTAATAGTGACCATAATGTTATATCATTTAATGTCTGGTGCAAAAAACAAATATACACTGGGGCAACAAAAAACATGAATTTCCGAAAAGCTAATTGTAGTGCCTTGAGGGCATTAATTGGGGCATTAGGTTTTCAGCTAAAATCATAGAAATGGTTGTCATTTAAAATGATATTAAATCGTTACTGTTCTCAATTTATTACCTTAAAGTGATACTGACACTCAAAAACTACTTTTTAAAATATGAATATACATTAAAAGTTACCTATAGGTCATGCTGATTGTTTTTTGAAGAGAGTTTTTTGTTTTTGTAAGTATTTGTTAGTAGAAGTTCCTAAACCTGACTGTTTTGCCAACCTGACTGTCCCATCTCAGCCTGTCAGTTAAAGTTTCTAATGCTAATGGACTCCTGCTGCACAAATATGGCAGCAAATGTGCTAAATCAGTTCTTTTCTTCAGTGTATACAATAGAGGAGTCTGAATTCCTGCACTTCATAGCTGCACTGATAGCTCAGCTGAATCTAGTCAGTGGCTGGCTCAGGATATGATTCATAACGCTTTAATAAAAATTAATTTAAACAAGTCACCATGGCCAGATGGCATACACCCCTGGGATCTAAGAGAGCTTAGTTCAGTTTTAGACAGGCCCCTATTTCTGATTTTCTCAGATTCACTTTTATCTGGTATGGTACCTATGGACTGGAGAAAAGCTGTTGTTATTCCAATATTTGAAAAGGGATTATGATCTCAGCTTGGCAATTATAGGCCAGTAAATTTGACATCTGTGGTGGGCAAATTATCTGAAGGCTTATTATCTGAAGGCTTATTCAAAAATGTTTTCCTAGTGAATGGCATTATGAGCAGCAATTAGCATGGCTCTTTGAAGGATAGGTCATGTCAGACAAATTTGATTGCTTTCTATAATGTGGTAAGTAAGATGCTGGACAGTGGGGGCAGTAGATGTGATATATTTTGATTTTGCCAAAGCGTTTGATACCGTGCCCAAAATGACTGCTTTCTAAACTAAGGTCTGTTGGGCTTATTGAAGTTGTTTGCATATGGCTAGGAAACTGGCTACATGATCAGGTAAAGAGGGTGTTTGTTAAGGGTACATTCACTACTTGGAGTAAGGTTCTTAGTGGGGTCCCTCAGGGCACGGTATTGGGTTCACTTTTATTTAACCTGTTCATTAGTGATTTAGGGGAAGGTATTGTAAGTAATGTATCAGTGTTTGCAAATGACACAAAACTATCCAGCCCAATTAATTCCATCCCGGATGTGGCATCCTTGCAACAGGATCTTGACAAACTGGCAATCTGGGCAGCTAAGTGGCAAATGAGATTCAATGTTGATAAATGTAAAGTCATGCACCTGGGATGTAAAAATATCCAAGCCACTTATACCCTTAATGGGACTGCACTAGGCAAATCCATTAAGGAAAAGGACCTTGAAGTCCTTGTAGATGACAAACTTGGCTGTAGCAAGCAATGCCAGTCAGCAGCATCAAGGGCAAATAAGGTCTTGAGCTGCATTAAAAGAGGCATTGATTGATGAGAGGAAGGGGTCATTCTTCCACTGTATAAAGCACTGGTAAGGCCCCATCTAGAAAATGCCGTACAGTTTTAGTCTCCAGTGCTCAAACAGGACATTATTGTATTAGAGCTTGTACAGAGAAGGGCAACTAAGCTGGTAAAAGGTATGGAAAATATATAAGGGGATCATATATCATAATCTCTTTAAAGGACAAGGAAAGTTAAACTAATGAAGTAGGCTAGAAATGTTGTACATTATGTTTTAGGCTTCTGCACCAGCCCCAGGCAACCACAGCCCTTTAGCAGTAAAAATCTGTGCCTCCAAAGATGCCCCATAGCTCCCCATCTTCTTTTCTGCTGATTCACTGCACATGCTCTGTGCTGCTGTCACTTACTGAGTTTAGGGACCAACTCAAAGGGGCACATTTACTTAGCTCGATTGAAGGATTAGAATGAAAAATACTTTGAATTTCGAGGGGTTTTTTTTGGCTACTTCGACCATCGAATTGGCTACTTCGACCTTCGACTACGACTTCGAATCCAACGATTCGAACTAAAAATTGTTCGACTATTCGACCATTCGATAGTCGAAGTACAAATTGGATGGGTTTTTACCTTCCTCTGAATCAATTAGCAGTTAGGCAGGTTAAAAAAAGTAAAAAAAAAAATCACTCTCATTTTTTCTTCTGTTGAGTGAACACCTCCTTATACACTAATTCTGAGAGGTTGGAGTCTTATTATATCAAACTACTTATACCATTTAGCAATTAATGCAATTAAAACTATATAAGCATTATTTAGATTAAAACACTCAGTTCATAATCATCATCTTCATTTTTTTTAAACAGAACACATTTTCAAGACAATCTAAACATTATCTCTTTAATGTGTTATAACAGCTAAAACATAATTTACATTATCAGTATTAAATCCAACCAACATCCTATAGTCATATTTTTTATTCATCTTATGAATACAAAAACATTTTATAAAAGGCAAAAGGGATACAGTAACATTAGATTTTAACCCAATTACTTTGCTGCAATTACTTGTATATCTAAATTTAACAGCACTTCCTAGCTAATTTAGGAGGAAACAAGCTATTGATTTATGTATGCTGTGACATATTTTGGATTACACTGTTTATATACAAATGAAGTATTTATGATAGTCAGTACATAAGAGGCCTATTTATCAACAGTCTCATTTTTGTGGTTTTAGAAGTTTTTGAAACCACGAAATTTCTTAAATAAATCCGAATTAAAAAAGTAAGAATGGGAAAAGTTGCAGAAAAGTTGTGAAAACTACTATAACTACAACTTTTTCACATGGGTACAAAAAATGACAAAAACTCCTAAAATCACAAATTAAAGATAGATATTCCAAATTTAAAAGGGACATCTGCCATTGACTTCTACATGATTTCCACAGGTTTTAGAAGGAGTATTTTCGTATTCGAAATTGTTGCACTTTTGTCTCATAATAAATCCCAAAAAATACATACTTTTTTTTTCAGTAAATTTTTTTTGGATTTTTGGCATCAAAAAGCTAGATCCGAAACTTAATGCCTGCTTAGATATATGTTTTAAAAAGAAAAAACTCCAATAAAAATTATTGAAAACGTTAAAAAAAAAAAAAAAGCCAGATCCGAAAAAGTTGCCGCTTAATAAATTAGCCCCCAAATGTGCATGAATTCTTCTACAAAACCCATAAATCCAGAACAGAAAACTTTCTTCTGCTGTTGAATAAATCGGTTTAATTGCCATAATATAATACAAATAGAAAAATCAAATAAGGCAGAGACTTTTATTTAAGGCAGTTTAAAATAATTATTGAATGTCATTGAATAGCAAAAGATAAAGGAAAACTGCGTCTCTGACCTATCGGGTCCTTAAAGGGGTTGTTTACCATTCAACACTTTTTTTCAGTTCATCTAATATTGAATTAATTTAACATTCAGTTAATATTGAAGTTTAAAGCCCCATTTTTTATGTGTTTCTAAAGCAGCTCTAGTTGGGGGGTAGGGGACGGGGGTCTCAACTACAAACTGTTCTAAATTTATACATTAATTGATACATTTCTTATCTAATCCCTGCTGAGCAGAATCCCTGAATTTCCCTAAAGGCAGCTATTAGAATTGTTACAATAGTTGCTAATATTCCACAGATGCTACTAAGAAATGTACCAACTAATGTAGCAAATTGTAACAGTTCAGATTCAGCAACTGAATTACTGAGCTGCCAGACTGAAACACCAGAGACAGTGACAGTAATCTTTAACCTTCAATTTTGGAAAAACCGATACAAAATGAAAAATGGAAAGCAATTGAAAAAAATCCATATTTTTTTGTGATCTGAAAACAATTGAACTGTTTGGAAGTGTGAACGACCCCTTAAAAGAGAAGATAATGTAAAATGGAGGTTCTACTATAGTATAGTATATCTAAACAGTGTCAGACTGGCCCACAGGGATACCAGGAAAACTACCAGGTGTCAGTGGGCCCTCTTGCTACTAAAGATTTGGTCTATTTCATGGTCATTCCCTATTTTTATGGTAAAAAAAAAGCTTAATTATGAAAGAATATAGTAAATAGATACAGTATAAAAGACTAGTAGAATAAATAGGTTGAGTGACGAGAGGAGGAATAATAGTTTGGAAAGTGGGCCAATGGTCTAAGGTTTTCTGGTGGGCCCCTGTCATCCCAGTCTGACACTGTATCTAAAATAGAGATCTAGAGAATGTTTCTGGGAAAGCACCAAGGTATATTGATAATAAATGATCAAAAAGAGGTTAACTGTTGCTCATATTACACATGATTAAAATGCTATTTAGCATATGTGGATACCTATTAATTCCTCCGAAAATAGAGTTCAATTTACAGACTTAAAAAAGGTCATAGAAGGATGAAGATATAGAGGGATAGAAATATGAGGAAATACCTTTTTAAAATAAGATTGTAGAAAAGTTGAGTTGGATAAATGAATTGATAAATTCAAGGTCACTACGAAGACTGAGAATTATACAAGAGGTACTAGGTGATTCCTTAGAACAAAAGACATTTCAATAAATCTCGGTTTCCTTTTTACATTTAATTATATATTTCATAAGAGAGAATGTGCTTTCTTTCTTATTTAGAGATTTATGTAAATCGGAACTTAAATGGATGCTTAAACAGATGTCTTAGCCATGTTACATGTTGGTTAGATGACCAATTTTACAAATTTAGTAATATTGCATAACAGTTAATACTGCCCTTCCTATCTTAACCCTTGCTGTTCTAGGAGCACTATTCCAATAGTGGAAGGATGAGATGTGGGCACATGAGTGAGTTGCTGTGAGTGGAGTGCAAGAATCATTTGGCAATACAGAGGAAATAATCAATGAAAGGAAAAGTTTTGGGACTTGTTATCCAGAATGCTCTGGTCCTGGGGTTTTCCCGATAATGGATCTTTCTGGAATTTCGATATTCATACTAAAAAATAATTTAAACTTTAAGGGAAGTACTTACGAAAACGCAAATTCATCCCATTTTTTTAAATAAAAAAGTTGACCTAACTCCCGTCCATGAATTTAACGAATTTATCAAAAAATCTGTTTGAAAAAGTCAGTGCAGGAAAAGTTTTGACAAAATCATAGTAACATAGTAAGTTAGGTTGAAAAAAAACAAACGTCCATCAAGTTCAACCTTTTAACTTTTTTTAATCTGCCTAACTGCCAGTTGATCCAGAGTAAGGCAAATAACCCCATCTAAAGCCTCTACAATTTGCCTCAGAGGGGGAAAAAATTCCTTCCTGACTCCAAAATGGCAATCGGACTAGTCCCTGGATCAACTTGTACTATGAGCTCCCATAACCCTGTATTCCCTCACTTGCTAAAAAGCCATCCAACCCCTTCTTAAAGCTAAATCTAATGTATCAGCCTGTACGATTCAGGGAGAGAATTCCACATCTTCACAGCTCTCACAGTAAAAAACCCTTCCGAATATTTAGGCGGAATCTCTTTTCTTCTAATAGTAATGGGAGACCTACTGGTAAATAAAACAGATTATTATATGATCCCCTTATATATTTATACATAGTTATCATATCACCCCTTAAGCACCTCTTTTCCAGTGTGAACATCCCCAATTTGGCCAGTGTTTCCTCATAGCTAAGATTTTCTATACCTTTTACCAGCTTAGTTGCTCTTCTCTGTACCCTCTCGGATGGAGACCAAAACTGTACGGCATATTTTAGATGGGGCCTTACAATGCTAAAAAAATATTGGGTTTATTTAGGGTAGGGGTCTCCAACCACCGGGCCACAGACCAGTGGCAGGCAGTGGGCTGTGCCGAATTATGCCACCTCTGGTCCCAGCGGCAAACATTAATAGCTGCAAAAACAATGAAAAATGCCCTAATTACCTGCAATCCCAGTTCCCTGATGCACCATTGCCATGACAACAGCTGTATGACAATTCAAATTGTACGATTCTTTCGAATTGTCACCAAAAACCCAGACATTTTCAAAATAACATTCATAAACCAGAGCAGATCACAATGTCAAGAAGCATCTTCAAATTGTCTTTGAAATTGACTTTTATATGACCTCGACAGGTTTTCACTGGAGAATTTTGGGATTCTGGCTTTTTGCAGCTTCAGGGTATAATACATCTCTAAAATTCAAGGGTTTTTTCCCCCTAAAAAACTTGACTAGAAAAAAATGAGGCTTCATTAATACTGTAGGCCTCTCAATCAGTGGTCCCCAGCTATTTTAGCACCACAGACCAGTTTCAAACAAGACAATTTTTACAAGGACGGGGGGGGGGGATTTAGATGTGGGTGCATTTCAGACTTACCAAAAAAACTGTCCAAACAGTACTTTGGTCCTTATTGCGATCAGTAGAAAGCTTCCTGGGCTTCACACAGCTGTTGTCATGACAATGGCGCATCAGGGAACTGGGATTGCAGGTAATTAGGGCATTTTCATTGTTTTTGCAGCTATTATGGTCTTATGGAAATCATTTTTAAAAAAAAGCCTTTGTGTGATTCAGTGCTTTCTGGATAATGGGTTTCCAGATAACAGATCCCATACATGTATTTTAACCTGGGCTAAAGTGTTTTGTGTTTGCTCTGCAATAATAAAAGTCATCCTAGAGCAAGAGGAACTGTGAAGTCCAAATAAGGAAATTGCCATATGAGAGTTGTAAATCAAGAATCTGTGAGCTTTGTAATCTAA
Source organism: Xenopus laevis (assembly GCF_017654675.1). Classification (NCBI taxonomy): domain Eukaryota; kingdom Metazoa; phylum Chordata; class Amphibia; order Anura; family Pipidae; genus Xenopus; species Xenopus laevis. Next base: position 75,608,007 of record NC_054379.1, on the reverse strand, counting down.
TCTTGAGAGTGTATTAGTAAAAAACATTAAAGTTGATTTCAATTATTGAACGTCCATTGAGTATAAAAAGTGAGTGTTGATTGAGGAACAATTTACACTTGATTGAATGTTTCATTTCTTTTGTAATATTATTTTATGGCAGACAATAAATATACTGACACACTATGCCCACCATTGTGATTTGTATTTGGTACCCATAACTCATTTTAAAATTCACAGCTCAGTAATCCGTAGCATTGATTTCATATTAATGGCTTCTGAGTGAATTTGTATTGCCTAATCACTTGTGTGTTGGAGAAAAATTTAGGGCAACGTGACTTTATACTCAAGAATTGAGCAACTCCCATAAGGCTCCAAAGCCCATTCTCACTTATGAAGAACTAATTACAATTCCAAGACTGCGACCGCTACCTACCAGGAAGGTGATTTATTTTCTTGTTGAAATTAGAAAAGAAAAAAGTAGAAAAGACAATTAAGCTTTTTGTTGCTATATCTTCATAAAACATGGGGGTACATACAGTATCTAAACTGAAGGAAATTAGTTTTAAATGTACTATTTAATTAAATCATTTGGAAGACATTAAAAGGTATACATTTAAAAAAAGGACACAAAATCTCCTCTTACATTTTGAACTCTGCAGATAAATTTATATTGCTGCCAGTACAGTGAATGCAGAGAGTGAATTAATGCTTCTCATCGATTACATGTTTAGGGAAGATCAATGATACGCACAGGGAAAGAAAGACCTATGGTGTTAATATTATTGCCATACAGAAGTCTATAAAATGTATTCACAAGGTAACAGATGTTGAATTTATTAGTAGAAACATTTTTTTTTACCAAGGCTAAGTAGAGGTAAGCTTCATCAACACTGTTAAAGAGAGACTCTTATTTAACTAAAAACATCGATATCCAATACGACTGCTTGAAGGAAACAATTCTGCATATTCAAAATAATTTTCTGTAGCAATGTTATCACTTCTGCGTAGAGTTAATTCCATGTAGATCCATGTATCATCCTTTCTATAAAAAAGTGCTTTATTGCCTTTACATTTTCCACCCCCAAGTGTAATACTTTATTCCCTGGTTCTAGATATAATTTTTTTTTTTTTTAAATACATTCCTCTTGACAATAAGGGTGTTATTTATCAAAGGTCAAATTTTAGAGATTTGTGAGCTTTTTTAGACCTCAAATAAACACAAATGGTTTCTAATTTAAGAAAAAACTTGCATGTAAAAAAATCGAATCAGTGTATTCAGGGTGAAAAACTTGAGTTTTCATAAAAAAAAACTTAAAACCGCTCGAACTGACCAAGTTTTTGCGTGAAACCCACAGAAAAAAAACTTGAACATCATGAAGGCTACAAACATCTTCAAATTGTTCAAGGGACCTCTGCCATTCACTTTGACATGACCTCAACAGGTTTTAGCTGGTGTATTTTTTGATTTAAGCTTTTCCAGCATCGGGGTATAATAAATCTTGAAAATAACCCCCTAAGTCAATGATTCATATTAACTGTATCCCTTCTCTCTAATAAGATGTACATGTTGACTGAAGCCTTTCTTGTGAATGTAGTCCTGAGCCCTTTCCCAATATTGGACCATGATTTTTAATTGCTATTCTCTTAATAGTTTCATTCTTCTGAAAGGACCTCACAAAATTGAATGAATTAGTCACCGTTGACCCATAAATTCATAAATTTCATTTTCATGTACTACTAAGATGGGTGCCATAACCTCAGGGGGCTGGACCCCTTTTGTAAAAAAAAGTTGCTACAGGTATTGGCTCCGAATTACAGGAACACCATTTCCCATGGACATTTAAGCAAATAATTCACATATTTAAAAATTATTCTCAGTAATAATAAAACGGAAATGTGTACTTGATCCCAGCTAATATTTAATTATAAATGTTCACCTTCCAAACATTTTTTCAGAAAAAAATACTTTTTTCTTTGCTTTCCATTTTCTATTTTTTACTGGTTTTAATTAAAGTTAAAAGTTTAATGATCGTGTCTCTGCTGTTTCAGTCTGGCAGCTGAATTGTTACAATTTGCTCCATTAGTTAATACATTTTTCAGCAGCTTCTGTAGAATATTAACAACTATTGTATCAATTCTAACAGCTGCCTTTAATGCAACTCAGGGATTTTGCTCAGCAGGGCCAAAGATAAGAAATGTATCAACTGTATCTATATTTATAAACATTTATCAAATGTAGCAATTTAGAACAGTGCCCCCCCCTTCCCAGAGCTTCAGAAAGACATAAGGTGAAAACTGAAACTTTAAACATCAATATTAGAAAAAAAAACTTCACAAATAGAAAATAGAAAGTAATTGGAAAAAAAGTATTTTTGTATTTCTGGTGAACTATCTGAAAACAACTGTACATTTTTTTTAGCAGACATGAGGTATTAAGACCTACATTAGAGAACAGCTCTTTATCCAAAAAAAAAAAAACCCTGGTCCCAAGCATTCTGGATAAAAGGTCCAATACCAGTTTTAAGTTTACTAATTTTAGGGTCTGATTTATTAGGTATGAGTTGTTTTTTCAATGAAAAATTCGTATTTTCAAGAGTATTTATTAGTCAAAAATCGGTTTTCGTTTTTTTTTTCATTTTCAAGATTTATTATACCCCAAATCTGGAAATAGAGTTCTATTCAACTTGAAGATTTGAGCAATTTGAGTTTTTTTTCACCGAAAACTAGATCAATTTGAGTTTTCAGGTTTCTCACTTATTTCAGTTTTTCAAATTTTTCTCACAATTGAAATGGTTTATAATTTGAGTTGATTCGAGGTTTAAAAAAGCTCACAAAGCTCTAAAACTCGACATAAATAACTAGATTTAAAGGGATACTGTCAAGGAGAATTTTTTTTTTTTCAAAATGAATCAGTTAATTCAGTTAGAAACCATTCAGTGCAGAATTCTGCACTGAAATCCATTTCTCAAGAGAGCAAACATATTTTTTTTATATTCAATTTTGAAATCGGACATGGGGCTAGACATATTGTCAATTTCCCAGCTGCCCCAAGTCATGTGACTTGTGCAAACTTCAATTACTCTTTACTGCAAGTTGGAGTGATATCACCCCCTCTCTCCCCCCCCCCAGCAGCCAAACAAAAGAACAATGGGAAGGTAACCAGATAGTAGCTCTCTAAGACAAGATAACAGCTGCCTGGTAGATCTGAGAAAAACACTCAATAGTAAAAACCTATGTACCACTGAGACACATTCAGTTACATTGAAAAGGAAAAACAGCAACCTGCCAGAAAGCATTTCTCTCCTAAAGTGCAGGCACAAGTCACATGACCAGGGGCAGCTGGGAAATTTGACAAAATGTCAAGCCCCATGTCAGATTTCAAAATTGAATATAAAAAAATCTGTATGCTCTTTTGAGAAATGGATTTCAGTGCAGAATTCTGCTGGAATAGCACTATTTACTGATGTGTTTTGAAAAAACATGTTTTCTGATGACAGGATCCCTTTAAGGTATGGTGATCTAAATTATGGAAAGATCCCTTTAATTTATAATACACTTTTGTCATGGAAGTGAAAAGTTTTTTTCTATTTACTATTAAATTGTGGGGATTGTAGTATAAGGGTTTGAGCCTCATATGCCTTATTGGGTTTACATTTCAAGTCGTTATTTTTTCACCAATATATATCTACCAAATGACGAACCTCATTCTGGAGGAAGTACGTGCTGTAATGTGCCTATAAAATGTCTGATGTGTGTGTTACACTTTATTCCTGATGAAGTGAGGGCTATTCTTGCTGAAATGTTGATTTCTGCTTCACAGGTCATCTCTGTGACTTAAATTTACATTTTTCAGTTGCCGTAAGAATTGTTTACCATTCCTATCTGCTTTTTTTCAACCTTTCTACAAAGCCATAATATCTTCATTATACAGTATTATATTTTAGGCAGTTGCAGGTAGACAGACATTTTGTGATGTAGTAAATCAAAAGAAACCTCAATGGAATTACTAATAGAAACACCAGACACATCTCATTCGTGATTCAGAAATGCTCCCTTAAGATAAAACTCATTACTAACAGATGATTTGCAGCATGTAGCACAGACAGATTTTTTTTTATAGTGATTTATATAGACCATCAAGGCATCATTGCATTCATGATCAGTAACCCCACTGCACATTTAAGTTGATTGCAATACAATGTAGAATCATCTGCATATATTACATGGTTAATAAGCAAATAAAAAATATGTTTTTCTTTGGCCCTATTGCTGTTCTTGCACTTTTAAAATATAGATGGAGCATGGAATACCCTGATCCCAGCACTGAACAGTACTTTCCTCTGGGACTGGTTTCTAGTGATTCTTCTCAGTGATTTCTCTCTGTGCCAATACTTTGTGATGATTACTATAATATGAGAGAAAATCAATGTATCTTTTTTTTTTTTACCTACCAAAAATATTTATTCCTACATGCTATTTAGAGGCACATTAAAATCCACTTTATAGAGCTTTCATCCTTATTTTAGGCGTCCAGAGAAGAGGAAGGTTAAAGGAGAACTGAATTTAAAAAAAACAATATGGCTAGAAATACAGGATTTTATCTACTGAACTCACTAGCGATGAACAAAATTCTTCACCAGGTTTCTCTGCAAAAAGAAACCCATAAACTCCAATGTATTGTGCACTGGAAATGTCACCCAAAACAAAAGTGTTGCGTGGTCACAGTGCAAAACAAAAGCCTGCTGACTAATGTTTAATGTTTCGCAAAGTTCTTGTGGTGAAAAGGTACAGATTCGCTAATAACTAGAACTCATATTGAATTATTTAGGAGTGTCAGTGACATGCACACATGCTCAGTGTGCTTTGGGCAGAGAAGCTAGGCAAACTATCAGGCAGAAAATGAGATATGAAAGTCAATAGGATTTGTTATGTCATTTTTTAAGTGCAAAATGCATTCAATTAAGTGGATTTATTTTGGAGATACATTTTTTTGCACAAAATTGGAGGCATTAAATGTTTTTTGTGGCAACTTTTTTAAAGCAAAATTCATTGGAGTCAATGGGTGCAGATTGTGAAATGTGGATCCATGTCTGGAGAAAAATCTTGCTTATCACTACTTGCTTGTCAAAGAAGCTGATGTAATATGGCAGATTATTAAATTCTTATGTAACTTGCACTGGTTCCTGAGCTGCCATTTGATGTGAATCTAAATTTATCAGTCTTGTATTGTTACTTTTATATTCTATGTATACAGTATATTTTGAGTTGGTCCCTAAGCTCATGTAACTGATAGCAGCACAGACTATGTATTGTGAATCAGCAAAAAAGAATATGGGGAGCTACAAGCGGCATATTCAGAGGTACAAAACTTAACTGCTTAAGGGCTGTGGTTGCCTTATGCTGGTATAGAAGAACAAAACATAATATGCATTATTTCAACCCTACTTTAAGCTTTAGTTCTCCTTTAAGGGAACTGGTGCTGATTGAATAACAGATACTAGATTGCATCAGTTACCCCATGTTTCAATTTTCATTCGTGTTAAAACTTGCTGCAGGCTGAATTGCTTATTGGTAGCTATTGACAACTGTAGGCCCGGATTTGTGAACAGGCCATCAAGGACAACAAGAACAACAAGAACAGCATGCTGCCCAACCACATCCACATTGGTTCAGAAACACTGGGGATGCGCAGGAGATACAATAGTTTTTTACATTTCCTGTGCACCAATCCACATTGCTCTGGGCCAATTATGAAAATTTGCACAAATAGGGAAGGAATGGGGGGGCGATGAACAGCAGCGGGCATAGGGGTGCCCACTATGTAGATCTGGCCCGTCTTTAGGTTTCAGGGGTTTTTTTAAGTTAATTTGTCTAATTATACTAATGGCTATATTTTAAATCTGTTAAGTGAATAAGATTTTAAAGACCATTATTACATTAAATTATCATACAATAACCACTATAACAAATACCAGTTCATATTTCATAACTGTGCTTATTAGCTAGCTGTTTGGGTTGAAGTTTTTTTGTTAGGTCTATTTTGTCTAATTATACTTAGTTCTATTTTGTCTAATTATACTTTTATACACTTGGGTTGTTTATCAAGAATTTATTCAAAACAATCTCTGTAAATACCATTCTTGCTGCCTTTTGAGACAAAAGAAAATGTCACTGCTCAGCCTAATCTACTTAATTGGGTTTGTGTGTTTGTGTTATTAATCAGTCTCATTCATTGACCTCAAAGTAACAAGCCTTATAAGAAATGTAGTTTTGGATTCCATTATTATGTTACCATGTAAAATCGAAAGATATTTAATTTAAATTTCCATCAGTACGGATTGTAATTTTTTTGAAGAACCTTAATAAAAATATTATCCACAGACATTTGGCTCCATTCTATCTATCGGAATCAAGTCCTTTCCCATATATATATATATATATACATACATAATTATATATATACATAATTACATGTGCTTACGTCAGAGAGGGAGGGTTGGGGATATTTTCGCGCCATAGTTTGGGTATTTAAGGGTAAATGTTTTAATGTATGTTACTTTGACAAAGGCTGGTGTCGCAGCCGAAACGTTAGTGTGTTCAATAAAAGTATTACTTCACAATAAGTCCTGAGTAGTGCGGCTTCCTTGGGAGAGGATCGTATGAATTTTCACGTGGCATGCACCCAGGCTATCAGAGAAGATTTATCGTGAGTGCTGGGATTTGGATGAAGTGTCATTGATTGTGACCGGCACCCGTGTATTGTGAACAATAAGAGACATTTGTTATTTACCTACTAATATTCTGCTATGGCGTCTGCCGAAGGGGGAGGTGTGATTGACATCCCACTGACTGGTTATCAGTTCTCCGATGCGGAAGCAGCCGAGATCCTTTTCACTGAAACTGCGGATGAGATTAGTCCCTCTGCTTCTAAAATCGATTTGTACCACGATCTTGTGAGGCTACGAGAAAGGGAGGTGGATTTAAAGCTCCATGGGATTTATTTATCTGATTTTTATAAAAAACAACATATCCCGAGGGGATTTAGGATACGGAATATACCGACTATTGGTCGAAGTAATATTGAATTCTGCAAACGCTGGTGCCAAATTTTGAACAAATGTTCAATGGACTTAATGTTATTGGTAATTGATGAGGTGTCTAAAAACCTGACCTCCACACGGAGCGAACTTGCAGCGTTTGAAAGTGCACATCTGGCCTGTCTATCTTCAGATACTGACACCAAATGGCTGGAGAAATTACAGCAACAGCTATCTCGCTATACTACGGATCTGCATAAGTTTAAGAAGCAGAAGGTGGTGACAGTCAATGCTGACTATCAGAATAGACGGGTCTATCGATGGCTGACGGGTGGTGAGATGAACCAACTAAATAGAACACAGAGATTCCAGACAGCAGGGCATGCTTCTCGCCTTGATTCCTCTGCATATACCTCTAATTCCTCTGATGTGGATACCCCTGAAGTGAACAGGAGAAGATGGAATCCAAGAGGGAGAGGTGGGCGTTCCTATCCACCTAACAGTGGACGTGAGGGAATGGGATCCCAGACACCCTCTTCTGCATCTCTTGGCTCCACCCCTTTTTTAGATCGGGGCCCACAGGCGGTCGACAGGGAAGGCCGCACAAAAGAAGGGGTGGGATTAAACACAAGATCCACAACAAGAGGAGTGAAACCACCGAGAAAGTGATTTTCAACTTAAGCTCTCAGGTACTGAATGAAGCTGAAATCAAATTGTTAACAAAAGGCTTGTCATTTATTCCTTCTTTTCACAGTAAACCTTTGGATATGATGACTGACATTTATAGATTTCAGCGATCATTGAAATTGAAAGAACATTTTCGAGTACCAGGTCAGCAGGTTGAAACTTTCAGAGCAAAAAGTCACTTCGAACCAGCTAATACACCCAAGTCCATTGAGGCATTCACCCGTCTCCTGGTAGATGAGACTCATAAAGTAACCCCAGGGAGGATGACACGTCCCAATGTAACGAAAACTGAATACGAAGCTATACAATCTCTATCTAATAACACTAATATTGTAATAAGACCTGCTGATAAGGGTGGAGCAGTGGTGGTGCAGAATTATAGTGAGTACAGGGGGGAGATTTTACGTCAACTAGGAGATAAGTCCGTATATCAACAACTCTCCGGGGACCCCACAGTTAAATTTAAGATCCGGATTGACAATATGATTGACATGGGCTACACTATGGGCTACCTCACTGAAACCATAAAAAATTTTTTAAGGAGTGAACATCCTATTTGTCCAATAATATACACTCTCCCTAAAATACACAAGGATGATAAAACACCCCCTGGCCGCCCCATTGTGAGTGCGAGAGGCTCCTTATTACAGCCATTGGCGAGATATGTGGATTATTTTTTGCAACCTGTCGTTATGCAAACTTCCTCTTATATCAGTGATACAGGTGATTTCCTGAAGAAAATCCGGGGAGCTGTCCCTTTACCGATGGGGTCTTGGCTGGTGACGATGGATGTGACTTCACTCTATACTGTGATCCCGATCGAGGAAGGCATTCAGACGGTCCGTGAGTTTCTATGTGAATTTCCTGATAACAAACGCCCTCATATCGATTTTCTGGTGGATCTTTTACGATTATGCCTCACTTGCAATTACTTTAAGTTTGAACTGTCGTACTTTTTGCAGATCAGTGGTACAAGTATGGGGTCAAATGTGGCTCCTTCTTTTGCGAACCTCTACATGGCAAAGTATGAGGAGAAGATGATACTACCACAGTATGGCAAGTTTATACATAGGCTATATCGGTTCATCGATGACCTGTTCCTGGTATGGACAGGGACTAAACAGCAGTTTGATCAAATGTTACATGATTTAAACTCGCTAGACTCGACCATTAGGTTTACTGCCTCCATTGACAGTAAGCAGGTCTCCTTTTTGGATCTTACAGTGAAATTGGATGAGGGGAGCTTTCAAACAACCACCTATAGGAAGCCCACGGATCGCAATACTATATTACTATATACCTCGTGCCATCCACCACACACACTGCAGAGTATTCCGTACTCTCAAATGATCCGGATGGTTAGAAATAATACTGAACGCGTCACGCTTGATGAACAACTTGATGATCTGATAGAGCGATTTGTCCAAAGGGGCTACAAACGGCAGGATTTGCTTGAATATAAAGATAAAGCAATGGAGCATACTCAGGATGATCTGCTGGAGAAGGCACCCTCAGCGGGTCGTGAGAGGACCGATACGAGATTGACCTTTGTAACTACTTTTACTCCAGATAACAGACCTCTGATAGATGCTATATTTACACATTGGTCTGTACTTGAGAGGGACAGAACATTACCCCCTATCTTCAGATGTAAACCGCGGATCTCATACAGACGGGGACGGAACCTACGAGACCTTCTCGTAAAAACGGATCCAGTACATTGTTATCAGAGTGGAGAAACTAGGACGTGGTTGTCTGCAGCAAAGAATGGGTGTTATAGATGCCCCTCGTGCATCACCTGCAGCCACATGATAGTGGGGCCTTCCTTCCACCATCCACACACAGGAAAGAAAATAGAGATTAAGTATAGACTTACCTGTACATCTAAATTTTTGATTTACTTCATCAAATGTCCCTGTGGATTATTTTATATAGGCAAAACAATTACTAACCTACGAGACCGGATGGCCAACCACAGAAGTTCAATTCGACAGGCACTGGAGACTGGCAAGGCAGAGACCCCTGTGGCAACTCATTTCTTGAAATACAAGCATACCCTGGCAAGCTTTCGGTGCATGATTATTGACCATATTCCGATACCAATCAGAGGCGGGGACCGTGAAAAACTACTATTGCAAGCTGAATTGAGATGGATCCATAGACTCAATACGATCAGCCCGGGAGGGCTTAATGAGATGGTGTCCTATTCACCTTTTTATTAGGGGATGTACATATAATATGCTGTGATGATTAAGCAATTGAGGTTTAACTTTGTAAAGAAAATTGATAATCTAGGATTCAGTGATTAATGGATATTGGGTGACTATATGTTATTTGTCCTTTTTTATCACATTCCTTTACCAAATAGGTACAATGGTAATTGGGTTACTTGTCACGTCAGGTAACTATAGGAATATAGGAATGCGGTTAATGTTTTTAGGGGTCGGGCTAGGGATGTGGGGAATAGTACTGGTTTATGTAGAGTTTTAACGGGGACATAATATACTCCTTAAGGTGGAAACTACCTGACTAGCACAGTTCTGCATGTAGAGGGAGAGATAGATTTGATTGAGGGATTACTTTGACATGTAAGACTAATATCTGACCTGATTGTGATAAACTAGTGCAAGATTGATAATTCACTACCTGCTTTTCGTTAGAGTATCTCAGGTTCTCTATTTAGGGGGTGAGTACAATACGATCTTTGGTTTTTATTAAAGCTTTTATCTAAGATTTTAGGATTCTTGAGACCGATTTAATACAGTTATACACCTTATGTATCTGCTAACCAAAATGATTTTCCTGCTATTTTGTATTTTTAGGTACTTTCCAAGATGTGGTTATATGGTGACACGGTATGATGGGATTCACCTTGATCCGATAATTGTCCCAGCACTTACATTTATTGGACAGTTGCACGTTTTGATTGTGGTACAGGACGCCTAACTGACAGGAGACGTCCAGTGTCCACAGATTGGGAGACACACTCACGGGGAATGAATGAATTGCTTTAGCCTATTAGACGGCGACGCTATGCTGACGCATTTGTTGTGCGCGGCGAATTACACTCAATACTATGGATTTACACATGGAACTCGGGGCTTTCTGTCACTTACATGGGCGATCTGATCTTATTTGTTTTCACGGGGATCGTATAGACGGTGGATCATACTTGGTTCCGACTCTCATTTTGTGGCAAATACTGGGAGCAGGAGACACTATTGATTGGCCAGCACGGGTGTGCGTCGGTGGTGGTGACACGTGAGCGGTAAATTTTTAATATTACTATTTGAATCTGATATGATTATTACTTGAATTGGATATGTATTTGATGATGTGACTTGGCAGCTTTATATACAGATACTGCTCACAATGTCAGGGAGCCAGCGGGGCTTAATTGCAACACTGTATCGGGGTATTATTGTAGTGACAAGTGAAGCGATATTTACATGTTATATTTGTTACCATTTGGGGATCTGATTTAATAACTGAAAAGACGAGTTTGATACAATTGCAAACTATAACAGCATGCATTTGCACTAGTCTAGGATATATTAAATCCGGATAATTACATGTGCTTACGTCAGAGAGGGAGGGTTGGGGATATTTTCGCGCCATAGTTTGGGTATTTAAGGGTAAATGTTTTAATGTATGTTACTTTGACAAAGGCTGGTGTCGCAGCCGAAACGTTAGTGTGTTCAATAAAAGTATTACTTCACAATAAGTCCTGAGTAGTGCGGCTTCCTTGGGAGAGGATCGTATGAATTTTCACGTGGCATGCACCCAGGCTATCAGAGAAGATTTATCGTGAGTGCTGGGATTTGGGGGAAGTATATATATATATATATATATATATTTTTTTTTTTATTGTGAGCAGGATCAGACAAACAGACAGTTCTTTAACAGGGCAAAGTCCATTTATTGTTCATATATAAAGGCTCTGTGAGCAAAACAGCATAAAACAAAATAAAACAAAACAAAATCCTGGCCACACTTGGGCTCCAACTAATACACAGGGTACTTTCCCTCTCTACTACCGGTCCCCTACTGGGATTCCCGGTCAAACACAAACAGTACAACTCCCCAGCGTCACAGTCTTTCCCTTTGGGGAAAAATAAACAGCCGCTTCCAATGGCTACACTCAGCTCCCAGCTCTCATCAGTGTGTGTCTCAATCTTCCTCCCTGAGACCCAGCCCTCTCTAGGAGCTAGCTGATCTCGCCTGCTAATTATTCCCCAGGTGAGTCTTTCTAGGGGAATTAACCCACTCAGAACTGCTGTACATATGGGAGTAAGACATGATCCTAGGGGAAATATATCTCCCTTCACACTGTGCTCCAGTTACCGGTTCACATACCCCCCCCCTCTGCTTCAGTCTGTAGGGCTGAGCATACTGCGCCACCTGGCAATGAACCCTTGAGAGGGCATTGGCATTCCCTTGCAGTGCACCAGATCTATGTTCCACTGTAAACTTAAAGTTTTGCAGGGCCAGGAACCATCTGGTGACTCGAGCATTCTTTTCTTTATTTACAGACATCCACCTAAGGGGAGCATGATCTGTAACCAATCTAAACTTTCGGCCCAGCAGATAGATATTTGTGGGCCTCTAATGCCCACTTAATGGCAAGGCACTCCCTTTCTACAATGGAGTACCTACTCTCAGCCGGTGTAAGCTTAGCTTAGCTTAGCCCCTTCCGCTAGTGGTACCTGCCAATGCCCTTTTGTGAGATCTAGAGTTGTGAGGTACCGCGCATGGCCTAGCCTTTCGATGAGTTCATCTACCCAAGGCATGGGATAGGCATCAAACTTTGAGCCTTTATTCAGTTTTCGGAAGTCATCACAAAACCTTAGAGTCCCATCGGGTTTAAGGATCAAAACAATTGGGCTAGACCAATCATTGTGAGACTCCTCAATTACTCTTAGATCCAACATTTTCCTTACCTTCTCAGAGACCGCCTGTCTCCATGCCTCAGGTATTCTATATGACTTAACCTTAACTTTTCCCTGAGGGCCTGTAACCACATCATGTTCAATTACCTTAGTCCTTCCAGGAAGATCAGAGAAAACATCCCTATTTCTCATCACTTCTTGTTTCTGTGAAACTGAAAGAGTTTCAGCTATTTTGACTTCTGGAATGAGACTAGCAGAATGGGCCAGTGGGCTCAGTTCTGATACCAGGACCTCCTGAGGTCTCCAGGGCTTCAGTAAATTCACATGATAAAGTTGCACTTGTTTTCTCTTATCAGGTTGACGTACCTTATAGTTCACCTCACCAACTTTTTCAATAATTCCATAAGGCCCCTGCCACTTTTCCAGGAACTTACTTTTAACTGTGGGGATAAGTACCAAGACTCTATCACCTGGGTTAAAGGTCCTTACTTTTGCAGACCTATTATAGATCCTGCTTTGGGCCTCCTGTGCTTGGGTCATGTGCTCCTTTACAATAGGTAACACTGTTGTAATTAGCTCCTGCATTTGAGCAATGTGTTCTACCACGGTCTTATAGGGGGTAGCCTCCTGTTTCCTTAGCTACATCTAGCAGACCCCTGGGGTGTCTACCATAGAGTAACTCAAATGGGGCGTATCCAGTAGAAGCTTGTGGGACCTCCCTGATTGAGAACAACAAAAACGGCAATAAGCAGTCCCAATTTTTCCCATTTTTATCTACCACCTTTTTGAACATGGCTTTCAGGGTTTTATTAAACCTTTCCACCAAGCCATCAGTTTTAGGGTGGTACACTGAGGTACGTAAGTGTTTGATACCTTTGGTTACTTTGAACACAAAGGGTGTGCCTTGATCTGTCAGTATTTCTTTAGGTATTCCCACCCTAGAAAACAAATGGACCAGCTCTTTGGCTTTACATTTTGCTGAAGTATTCCTTAAAGGTACTGCTTCTGGATATCTGGTTGCATAATCTAATATTACCAGTATGTGTTGGTGCCCTCCAACGGATTTTGGCAGGGGACCAACCAAATCCATTGCAACCTTCTCAAATGGTACCTCAATGATTGGAAGGGGAACCAAGGAACCTCTGTAACGTGGTCTTGGCACTGCTAACTGACAATCTGGGCAGGAGCTACAATATCACTTGACATCTCCAACCACCCCAGGCCAAAAGAACCTCTGAAGGATTCTTTCTGTAGTTTTATCGACTCCCAGGTGGCCCCCGAGTACATGCCTGTGTGCCATATCTAATACCACCTTTCTATATTGCTGGGGTACCACCAGCTGTTCTATAATTTCACCGCTTATTTTACTCACATGATATAACAGATCCTGGTTCAGGGCCATGTGGGGAAACACCGTTTCTGCCCCTGGACATTGGGGTTCCCCATTTATAACCTTTATATTTTCTCTATCATTGCTCAGAGTGGGGTCCCTCATTTGGGCAGTTCCAAAGTTGTCTTTGGAAACCTCTAAATCAGGTACCATGTCACCTTCCTCTACCCCCTCTTCAAGGCCTGCCAACACTTCTAGGGGTGAGGAAACATCAGGGGTCACCCCTACTTTTCCTTCATTTTCATGGTGTGTAAAGGGTTCTGGGGATAAGCCTGGTTCCTCTGCCTTGCACAAGGAACCCTTTTCAGAGTTACTCTCCCCACCCCACAGTTGCCAGAACAATGGAAAGTCTCTTTCCAATATCACAGCATGCATTAAGGTTTTTACAACCCCCACTTGATACCTTACAGTTCCATACGGAGTTTCAATCATAACTAAAGCAGTTGGGTAGTCTTTAGTGTCCCCATGAATGCACACTACCCCGACCCGTGGGTTGGAAGAGTCAACAATGTCCACCAAATTCGCATGTACTAATGTTACCAAACTCCCTGAATCCAGGAGAGCTGTCACCCAGTGTCCTTCTATGACTATTGAGCAAAACTGTTTACCAGTCTCTTCTTGTAGAGAGGCCAAACATGCTGGCTGAGCATACATGGATTCTTGTTTTCCCCAGCTACAATCCATAGGCTCTGACGTTAGGGGGCAGTTAGCAGTAAAATGGCCAAACTCTCTACGCCGCCAGCATTGTAGCCCCCTTTTATCTCTGTCAGGGGTCTCTTGACTCTGACTGGTGGCCACCCTATCTTTGGCGCCTGTACTCAGTCCCAAAGTCATATCAGAGGTTTTGTCCCGGTTGCCTTGGAAAACCACCCCTTTAACAAATGGAACAGTCTTACCAGGATTTCCTTGCAGTCTCTGAGGGCGCTGGACAGAGGTTCCCTCTCCTAGGTAGCTCTCAGTAGTCATGTACCTCTCTACAAGTTCCACCATCTGGGTCATATCTTGGGGGTCTGCCTGTCCAACCCATTGCTGTACATCCCGGGGAAATCTTTCCGATACCGGTCTACGGCGATCCTTTCCACTATTTGATCAGCTGTGTTGACATCTGGTGCAGTCACTTTCTTGTGAGACACAAGAGATCATGCATTAGCGCATGTGCAGGCTTGCCTTTGCTGTAAACCCAGTTATTGAACTTTTTGGTGTGAACCGCAGAAGTGATTCCAAGGTGGGCCAGGAATTCCTCTTTTAACCTATTATAGTTATGAGAGTCCTGTACTTTTAGGACAAAGTACACCTTTTGGGGTTCCCCTGTTAAATAAGATGCTATCACTTCAGCCCAGTCCTCTGGTCGCAGCGCCGCCTGCTGGTTGAAGAGCAACAGCACATCATAGTTAAGCCAGGAAAGCACTGATCTGTCAGCACCTTTCGACACCCAGAGTGTCCAGATTCCATCGATGCGCCTCTATACAGCTCAACTGTAAAGCTCAAATAAGAATTGATACCGAGACACCATTCCAATCTACGACGGAACTACCGTTTCCCTGTCTGTATCGGCTCTTCATTGGACCGGTACACTTAAGCGTTTCCCTTTTTCTTTAATTGATAGCTGCCTACACTGAAGATATTGCACCATTTGTACCATTTGTATCTGAACTCGAATAGCTACAATAATAGCTACAGTAACACATTTGTACTCTAGTGATTTAAATAGCGACAATACCAAGGATTCAGTACATTATATTATTTATATATTGTTGAACACAAGGCTTTTCTCGTGCTGTGTATATTGATGTATTTGATGTATTTTTCTTTATGAACTATCTATTTATTTGTTATATTTTAATTAATTTTATTTATTCACCCTCACAACACGTCACTATGGTGTCACCACTTCCTGTTTCCCGCCACTATATATATATATATATATATATATATATATATTTTTTTTTTTTTTTTTTTTTCTTTTCTTGGTAGAGAGTAGAAGCAGTGTGCCATCCTCTTGAGAAAAAAAATATATATTTATTTTTTCAAATAAATATATAATTTACTCTCTACCCAGGTGCATGGTAAAATCATGCAACAATTGGGGCAGAACTGGACCCTAAATGTTAACATAATGTTAAACTAGACATATCTAAGCAACCTGTTGCGTAACTTTGGCTGCTGGCTAAACATCTGGCATCATCTCTCCTGATGACGGCCCCTTGAGGTACCGAAACACTTAGATGTTTATATGATTCAGTAAAGGACTTTTCAAAAACCTTTATGCTGTGAGTGCTTCCTTTCACTGCTGGACAATATATATATATATATATATATATATATATATATATATATATATATATATATATATATATATATATATATATATTTTTTTTTTTTTTTTTTTTTGTATTCATCTCTTATGTTACCCCTTTGTATACAATGAGTAGTTATGAAAAGCTAGCTATATAGTACATATGAATGCACTGCATAAAGGATCTCTAACGGATATTTTAAACTGAATTCAAATAAGTTGATATATATATATATATTCTGGTATAAGTCTGGTATAAATCTAAAAAGAATTCAGTCTATAAAACTGATCTTAAGAAATTCTTTAGACAGCCATTGCTTCATGTTATGTTATTCTTATCCAGCTGCAAAACCTTCTGTACACTGTATGAAGTCTGGTATAAGTCTGGTATAAATCTAAAAAGAATTCAGTCTATAAAACTGATCTTAAGAAATTCTTTAGACAGCCATTGCTTCATGTTATGTTATTCTTATCCAGCTGCAAAACCTTCTGTACACTGTATGAAGTCAAATGTCACAAGACTAGGTCTACTGAGATTTTTTTTACAGACTTTGTTACTTCTTGGTCATAAATTACCTTCAAGAAGCAATTGTTTTTATTTGTTTTTTTTTGTTTCCAAACAGTAACAAACTGTGGATGAGATGAGTCTTTGTAGGTTATCCAGGCATAAAACTTTCAGAGCTGAAGATACCATCCGCATTCAGAACAGGTTAGACTATGCTTTAAGTCTGTAGTATCAAGCATCTAGTCACTCTAATACACTTTTTTATGTTTAGGCATATTGAAACTCTTATTTTGAATGACTGTGAAATACATTTTATTAAAAAATAAAATGACCAGGAAACTTCAGTTCAATTCATTTAAATGCCAGATCAGAATGTAACATATACATGCAGATTGATAGACACATTGCATGTTATAGTTTCCAATTTCATCAAAAACTGTATAACATCTGAATTACTAAAAGGCTTTCTCCCACAGACTCGATTTTAATAAAATCATTGAAATGTTTAAAAAGGATTTCCTTTTTCTCTGCATTAATAAAACAGTAGCTTGTACTTTATCCCAACTAGGATATAAATTAATCCTTATTGAGGGTAGAACAATCCTATCATGTTTATTTAATGTTTAAAGGATTTTTTAGTAGACAAAGTATGGAGGTTCAAAATACAGAAACCCCCAGGTCCCAAGCATTCTGCATAACAGGTCCCGTTACTTATAATTACTTATAGATGTGAGTTGCATGTCTGCACATATATGCAATCATTTAGACAGCACCATCAAATAATGTATCTTTTAGTTCACTGTGCACAAGAATATTTCAAGGCAATTTATACTCTGCGTTAAGATTTCTAATTCAATAATAGTTTTTTTTACTTTAGCAGGTTTAGTAATCCTAGTAACAAGTCCACTGGTTTTAATGACAGTAAGATTAAGGGGATTATTTATCAAAGGTCAACTTTGCAAGGTTTTTCTACCTCAAATAAACTCACAACTTGGATGTTTTTTAATTTATGAAAAAACTCAAATGTTTAAAACATGAATCAGTGAATGTGGGGTAAAAAAACCTGAATACTTGAATAAATAGAACTTTCCACTGGAAAAAGTTTCGTGAATCGCTCGAATTCAACGAGTTTTCGAGTGAAACCCAACGGAAAAAAAATCGAACATCATGAAGGCTATTAACTTCTTCAAATGGTTAAAGGGACATCTGCTATTGAATTCTACATGACATCAACAGGTTTTAGCTAGATTATTTTTGAATTCTAGCTATTTTCAACTTCGGGAAAAATTCCATTTTTGGTTTAACCCGAAAAATCTAGTTTTTATTTTATTTTCAAAATATTAATCTACATGAGATTGATTGATTGTTTTTTGGTGATCGTTCTGCTTTTGTAAGTAATTGTTACTTGAAGTTCCTAAACCTTACTGTTTTGTCAACCTGACTGTCCCTTCTCAACTTGTCAGAGTTTCTAATGCTAACGGACGCCTGCTCACAGAGAAACATGGGGGTAAGAAAGGTAATGTAAAAGCATCAGGCAAATACTTATATGGCAAAATTATATGGCAAAATTATAAATAGCATTCAAAGATAATGTTATGATAAATATTAAAAAAGTTTAGTCTCTGGTGTCAGTATCTCTTTAAATCTCTTTAAATCTTTAATCTACTAGTAAATCATGTAAACATTAAATATACCCAATAGACTGATTTTGCTTCCAATAAGGATTAATTATATCTTAGTTTGGATTAAATACAAGGTTCTGGTTTATGATTACAGAGAAAAAGATAAGATATGTGGAGAAGATGGAGTTTATGGGAGACATCTTTTCCGTAAATACTGAGCTTTCTGGATAATAGGTTTCCAGATAACAGATCCCATACCTGTGTGTGTGTGTGTGTGTGTATATATGTATATGTATGTATACAATATTTGTATAGAGCTTGAAGTTGGTACAAGTAAAGCTGTTTCATTCATCCTAAATTCTCTATCTTCTCAGCAGTGGATTATTATTAACAGTAGTACTGAACCACTAATGGTTTGCGGGATTAATCACTTTGATGTCATTTAGAGTGAGCATTTTTTTCTTTAAAACACTCTGATGGTCCAAGCCAGCCAGGCGCCCTAGACACAACCCAGTGAGTCAATTAGTCACCTCCCACATTTGCGGCACCTTCGCATTTTGCAGAGGCGCACACGGTGAAAAGCTGGGGGGAACAGCAGTGGGAGTAAGAGAGCCTGGACTAGGGGTAGGCAGAAGACTCTTTAAAAGGTACCTGCCCAGTACCCCCCTGCCCTAGCCAGGTGCCTCTTCTACCTACCCCTAGTTACAGCTCTCCTCTGAAAAAAAAACTATACTACCGACATGCCATATATTACCTGGAAATTAAGTTCATGCTTCCTAGCCTAAAAGGGTTTGGTGGCAGTAAATGTGCATGTCCACTTCCCCTATGAATATACTCAATGGCACCAAAAGATATTTTAGATGTGTAGCGATATCGTGAAGTGTATAGGGAAACCTGCACATTTTTTCTTCCAAAAGTTCCGGGACCTGTGCTCTGTATATAGTAACCTAGTAACATAGTAAGTAAGGTTGGAAAAAAGACACACGTCCATCAAGTTCAACCTCTTTTTTTTTTATATCTGCCTAACTGCCAGTTGATCCAGAGGAAGGCAAAAAAAACATCTGAAGCCTCACCAATTTGCCTCAGAGGGGGAAAAAATTCCTTCCTGACTCCAAAATAGCAATCGGACTAGTCCATGGATCAACTACTGTGAGCTATCTTCCATAACCCTGTGTTCCCTCACTTGCTAAAAAGCCATCCAACCCCTTCTTAAAGCTATCTAATGTATCAGCCTGTACAACTGATTCAGGGAGAGAATTCCACATCTTCACAGCTCTCACTGTAAAAAACTCCTTCGAATATTTAGGCGAAATCTCTTTTCTTCTAATCGGAATGGGTGACCACGTGTCAGCTGGAAAGACCTACTGGTAAATAAAGCATTAGAAAGATTATTATATGATCCCCTTATATATTTATACATAGTTATCATATCACCCCTTAAGCGCCTCTTCTCCAGCGTGAACATCCCCAATTTGGCCAGTCTTTCCTCATAGCTAAGATTTCCCATACCTTTCACCAGCTTAGTTGCCCTTCTCTGTACCCTCTCTAATACAATAATGTCCTGTTTGAGTGATGTAGACCAAAACTGTATGGCATATTCTAGATGGGGCCTTACAAGTGCTCTATACACTGGAAGAATGACCCCCTCCTCCCTTGACTCTATGCCCCTTTTAATGCAGCTCAAGACCTTATTTGCCCTTGATGCTGCCGACTGGCATTGCTTGCTACAGCCAAGTTTATCATCTACAAGGACTCCAAGGTCCTTTTCCATAATGGATTTGACTAGTGCAGTCCCATTAAGGGTATAAGTGGCTTGGATATTTTTACATTCCAGGTTCATGACTTTACATTTATCAACATTGAATCTCTTTTGCCACTTAGCTGCCCAGATTGCCAGTTTGTCAAGATCCTGTTGCAAGGATGCCACATCCTGGATGGAATTAATTGGGCTGGATAGTTGTGTGTCATCTGCAAACACTGATACATTACTTACAACACCCTCCCCTAAATCATTAATGAACAAGTTAAATAAAAGTGGACCCAATACTGAGCCCTGAGGGACCCCACTAAGAACCTTACTCCAAGTAGAGAATGTACAATTAACAACCACCCTCTGTACCCGATCCTGTAGCCAGTTTCCTATCCATGTGCAAACGACTTCATTAAGCCCAACAGACCTTAGTTTAGAAAGCAGTTGTTTGTGGGGCACAGTATCAAACGCTTTGGCAAAATCCAAATAGATCACTTCTACTGCCCCCCCCCAGTGTCCAGCATCTTACTTACCTCATCATAAAAAGCAATCAAATTTGTCTGACATGACCTATCCTTCATAAAGCCATGCTGATTGCCGCTCATAATGCCATATATGCATCAGTACATTCTTACAAAAAAATGCTTTGTATATAAATATATTCATAAAAGTAATGAGTGTTCATGCTTTGCAGGGTGAAAATTCTAATCTCTTAAACCAATAAATGAGAATTCATTTACAGAGCCTCAAAATCAAAATTAATAATTATGTGTATGCCAAGCAAATCTTATAAATACAGCTGAATATTGATAGACTTGCTCTACCTGAATGCTAACGGCAGTATTATCAATATCCTGTATTTTAGTAGGAATACTTTCCCAGCAAAAACTTTGCAACATCTTTAATATATACAGCACACATTTTCTTCACAAGTTTCTTCTTGCCTTTTACAGTGCATACTGTACGTGGGGATTTATGCATGCATTTAATATAAGTTGATATGGATAGCCTTATGTCAGAATAAGCATTAGGTTTTCCCTTTGAGATGATCCAAACTGCAAACTCTTTCTTGTTTATTCTACATACATGGTTATTTAACTATATTTATTGAACCTCTCTATAGTTATTGTCTTTGTACTTTGTGCCCCTGTGACACTATGAAATTACATAAACTTCTACATACATGCATACGCCTTAAAAATGCCAGCAAAATGTTTCTCTTGAGGCATGTTACAGTGCATATAATGGAACTAGGAATATCTCTCTTTTATTTTCTTTTTATAGAGCCATCCAATACTTTCTGAACTCTGAAACTGGCTTTTTGCTGCCTAGTTTACGTTAGTGAAATTAATAGAATTGTGGGAGTATAAGTCAAATATAGCAGCCCTTAAAGGAAGCCCAGTGGAGGATTTGATGTTCGTGTTTAAGTTTAGTAGTTTATAATGTAGTTCATGACTGCATGACTAGGGATTTCAGTGACGAGTTACACTGCACTCTGTCTGACCTGGTAATGATAACATTAAAAGTGCAACAGTAAATATCATAGCTATGGGGTAGCAAGGAACTGAACACATGAACATTTCTCTATAATGAAAGAGAAGCAGACTTGTTAATGTGTACATTTTGATTTGGGGTTGTCTTTAATCCCAGTAATCAAAACAAGATATTGATTTTTGGAGAAAGGAGAACATTTCTGAATTGTGAAATATGCAGTTAAAACAGCATTCGTTTGGACATAATATTTTTATGAAAAGGGCATATCTACAATGCAATGGTACAGAGAGAAATTTGTAAAGACACAAGTATGGGAAACCCATTATCCAAAAATCTATGAATTATGGGAAGGCCATCTCCCATATACTCCATTTAATTAAATAATTAATTAGAAAAAATCATTTTCTCTGGGATAATAAAACAGTACCTTCTACTTGTAACTAAGTTGCATGAATCCATATTGGTGGCAAAATGATCATATTGGGTTTAATTAATGTAAACTGATTTGTTAGTAGATTTAAGGTATGGAGAACCAAATTAGGTAAATATTCCTTTTTGGGAAAACCCCAGATCCCCAGCATTCTGGATAATAGGTCCCATACCTGTACTATCATGTAACTGAGTATCAGGGATATTTTCCAGACAGTCAGTAAAGTATTTAATAAAGTGTTTATTTTCTAAAAGCATCTGAAGCCTTGTTCAATGTATCAGTTTCTCAGAATGTATATGATTGAACTCCATTCTCTGTTTTGGGTTGTTAATTAAAATTAACACGATGCAAGTCAGTAGAGGACCTAATTATTTACAAAGGCTTTTCTGCACTGTAATGAATTATAAATTCAGAGGTATGATGGTTAACATGGAAGAAAATGCAGGCATGTAATAAATCAACCCCTTATTATTTTAATTTGTTTTTTAAGTGTTTATTCCAACAGTGCAAGTGCCTGTCCCTACTTATAAAACCTCTATCACTATCTACTGTCTATCACCAGGTGGTGGTTAATGACATATCAAGTTATTGCTACCACAAATAATTAGTAATAAATACACTGGAGGGGGTAATATTGCATCACTTCTGGGCAGTAATAGAAGTGACCAGTAAATAGAGAGAGGGTTGAAGGTTAGCATAACTGTTACTGAGACTAACCAAATGTAATGTAGCAGTAACAGCTAGTTTACCTAAGGTGGTTTCTCACCTTAAATAAGGTGAGCTAAATTCTGAGATAATTGTTCATCTATGGACAAAATATACATTACCACCACACAACAGCTCTGAATATGTCTACTCATATTCTGCAGCTGAGACAGAAACCTCAGATCTACTTTCAGAACAAGCTTTGAGAGGTGCAGTTTACATTTGTACTGTTGTGTTTGTCCTTCCATGTTTTGCAGCCATGGAAACATGTGATAAGACAAAAATAAGGGCAAGTGACATTTGTGGGAGGTATAAGAGAGTTATTATAGCACACCAAGGAGGCCTGGAGAGTGTGGAATATGGAGGTGGAGGTTGGGGTGAAATTTGTACAAGCAGAAGAAAACAGCAAGTCATGAAAATGTATGGGAGGTTTAATGAAATGTAAAAGGGGTAAGAGAGAATGGCACTTGTAGAGTAAAATAGATAGATAGGGAAGTTATTGGCTATGAACTGGAGGGTGATGAAGGAGAGAATTTCACAACAGGTAAGTAAAAAAAGAATTACTGTATATGTATACAAGTATATGACACATGGGTAAATGCAAGGGCATTTGAGAGAGAATGAAACAGGTAAAAGGAGGAAAGGAAAAACATTAAATTGAAGAGAGCAGGATGAAAGTTACCCTCAAAAATATTATAATTAAAACCAGTTGCTGTAATATTTCATATAAAGACGACTTATTGTATGCGGTCCGTGTATCCGATAACCCGTGTATCCGATAAACAGAAAGCTTTGAGTTATGGGTCATCTCCGATAGACTCCATTATAATTAAATAATTAACATTTTAAAACATATTTCCTTTTTCTCTGTAATTTTAAAACAGTATCTTGTACTTGATTCCAACCAAGATATAATTAATCTTTAGTAAAGCGAAATAATCCTATTGGGTTTATTTAATGCTTAAATTATTTTTTAACAAAGTACAGGTATAGCGATCCAAATAATAGAGGGATCCCTTATCTGAAAAATCCCAGGCCCTGAGCTTTCTGCAGAATAGGTCCTATACCTGTACCACATTCAAAGATTATAAAACATGTACGTACAGTAAATATACACACCGTATATAAATGTTTTATTTATTTTTGGCTGCTGTCTGACAATGACTTGCTAGGTCTCTGACTCACTTCATGGTTACAACATGTTATTTAAAATACATTTGCCCCATACAAATACAAATTGCACTTTAAAAGCTTTCTTACAATAGCCAACTACTCAGTCACAGACAGTCGACAAAAATAATGCAAATACTTTTAAAGTCTGCCGGAATCAAAGCAGTTTTATATAAAATGTAATTTTAAAATATATATAACTATAAAATATTTTTCTAATAAGTATGGTGTGAGAACATCATGATTTTTTTTAACTGACCAACTGCATAATAGTATATCTGTGTACAGGTATGGAACCTGTTGCCCTATAAATCAGAGAAAACCTAGTCATTGCACAACTACTGTTTCAACCTGTGAGCACCTGCCAATTTCTACAAAATATTCCAGTAAATAATTCATAAAAACTATTTATAAAAGTTATTTCCTTTTTCTGAATAATAATAAACTTGGATGTAGCAAGCAATGCCAGCCAGCAGCTGCAAGGGCAAATAAGGTCTTGAGCTGTATTAAAAGGGGCATAGATTCACAGGAGAGGGCGTTATTCGTCCACTTTATAGAGCACTGGTAAGGCACCATCTAGAATATGCCGTACAGTTTTGGTCTCCATCACTCAAACATTACACTGTTGTATTGTACAGAGAAGTACAGAGGGTACAGAGAAGGACAAGTGAGCTGTAAATGGTAAGGAAAATCTCAGCTATGAGGAAATACTGGTCAACTTGGGGATGTTTACGCTGGAGAAGAGGCGCTTAAAGGACATGTAAACCCTCTCCACAAAAATGTAATCAGTGAACAGCCTCTTTGAATCTTTAGAATCCTGCCACTCTGGTTGTTAAAAGGTTAACAGTAAGGCTGCAGTATCCCCTTTATCACTTAGAATTCCTTCTCCTCTTCTCCCCTACTCTGCCCCCGCCCTCAGGAATTTACTTTGGCTGTTTGCGAATGAGCATGCTCAGATCTTCTCACCTTATGAAACACACCCTCAGTCTAACAGCCAATGAAGAGGCGGCATTGCGCTTTCCATTTAAACTCTAGCTCTAGCTGTCTGAGCCTATTTTTTTCTCCTAACTACCTCTCCTGAGCTCATCTGAACCATTACAGTGCTTAACCCCAGAAGAATATTTTAATCAAAGTGTTTTGTGCCTGTGTAACCTGCATTCTGCATTGCATGAACTTTACAGCATACATGTTCTGTTTGCACATGTCAGTGTTACTGATGATGTGGCAGAGGGAAAATGGCCACCGGGTAAAAGCTGCTATTTGTTTTAGGAAAATGTGATGGTGCTTGCAAATGTAGACTATATGCAGTACAAATGATGTGGCTTGGAAAGATATGCCCAACTTATATACATAATGTAAAAATGTAGGCTTTACATGTCCTTTAAGGGGGAATATGATAACTATGTATAAATATATAAGGGGATTATATAATAATCTCTCTAATGCTTTATTTACCTGTAGGTCTTTCCAGCTGACAAAAGGGGCACCCATTCCGATTAGAGGAAATGAAGTTCCATATAAATATTCAGTGAGAGCTGTGAAGATGTGGAATTCTCTCCCTGAATCGTGCTGGTTGGTACATTAGATAGCTTTAAGAAGGGGTTGAATGGCCTTTTAACAAAAAAATGGAACACAGGGTTATGGAAGATAGCTCATAGTACAAGTTGATGGTACAAGGGACTGGTCTGATTGTCATCTTGGAGTCAGGAAGGAATTTTTAACAACTATGAGGCTTCAGAAGGGGTTTTTTTTTTTACTTCTCTGGATCACTAGCAGTTAGATAGGTAATACATAGACATAAAAGGTTGAACTTGATGGACATGTGTCTTTTGTCAACCTAACTTACTATGTTACCTTGTAATTGATGGTAGCTCAGCTACATGAATCCATATTGGTGGCAAAATAATTGGGTTTATTTAAAATTGAAGTTATTTTTAGCAGCTGAAGGTATGGTGACACAAATTAGGGAAAGATCCAGTATCTGCAAAACCCCAAGTCCCAAGAATTCCAGGTAATATATCCTATACCTATATACTTTTTTTCAAAATAAGTTTTCTAAAACATACTTTGCTTTTGAAAACTCCTCCACATTCCTGTTAATGCCAATTCCAATATAGTTAGATAACATGTCTTTCAGGGATTTCCATCTAATGGGGTTTTTTCCACATTCCACTTAATTGCTATATATTTATACTTATTTATTTATTCATTATAATGTTGTCTCCCCTTTGTGTACTTTTCTATATTGCAAAATTGTAAATGTTTTGTATTTTTTTGCACGTTAATTCTATTCCATTTTAAGTCCTGCACTGTTGTCAATTGGTTTTGCAGGTACAATATATATTGCACAGAAAAATTGTGGAACTGGGATTTTGTTGAATAAATGATTGCAAAGTACATTTTCCTTGTCTTTCTGTTCAATTACACCTCATCTCGTTTGCAGATCTGATCTTGGTATTAACCCTTGCCTGCTTAACCCTGCTTGTACAATAAGGGGCAGATTTATTATGTGGTGTAAAAAATGGCAGAATAATTTGCCACACATCGCTGTGTAAAAAGCATGTTTTTTCTTTAAAGGGGAAGGAAACCTAGCTGGCGCAAAAACCCTCCCCCCTCCCGTGTGTTGCCCACCCTCCCTCCTCCCCCCTGGCCTACCCGTCCCGCTGGGCAAATGCCCCTAACTTGTTACTTACCCTTCTGCGCAGGTCCAGTCCAGGGAGTTCACAGACGACATCTTCTTCCACGCGATCTTCCTGCTTTGAACGGCGCATGCGCAGTAGGAGCATTTCGCCTGTACGATCTACTGCGCATGCACCAAAAATACTTCGCGACTTTTGGCGAATGCGCAGTAGATCCGTACAGGCGAAATGCTCCTACTGCGCAAGCGCCAAAACGCCGTTCAAAGCAGGAAGAAGATCTCGTGGAAGAAGATGTCGACTGTGAACTCCCTGGACTGGACCTGCGCAGAAGGGTAAGTAACAAGTTAGGGGCATTTACCAAGCGGGACGGGTAGGCCAGGGGGGAGGAGGGAGGGTGGGCAACACACGGGAGGGGGGGGAGGGTTTTTGTGCCACCTAGGTTTCTTTCCCCTTTAAGCAACTTCCACTAGAACTTACTTACAAAAGTCTTAAGCAGTGTAAAATAATGGCGGAAAATATGGTGTTCGCATGGCATAAAATAAAACACACCTTGATAAATTCACCATTTATTTTACACAGCTTTTTTTTTTTTTGTAACTTAGATTTTTATTAAGCATGAAAATATGATTTTACAGACAATAGTTATAACCAAGCATCAAAATCTTACAGATGGTTTGTATTGAGAACAGCTGCCAAAGAAGATTATAATGTTACTCTAGACAATAAGCATGTTTTTTGTATATATGGTAGAGAAAGAAAAATATATATATATACATATATATAAAAAGAAAAAGAAAACCCAAAGAGACAGATCCGAACCACAGTTCATGGGGGTAAGAGTGGCTAAACTCAATTTTCCGAGGCTAATAATTCCCAAGGCGCCCATATCTCTAAGTGGCGGGGGAGTTTGTTGCGTATTTTAGCAATACCATACTCAAACCTCTTATTAATCTCAATCCGGCGTCTGATCTCTTCTAGGGTTGGTATGGTGGTAGATTTCCAGTGGGCCGCAATCGAAATTCGAGATGCTGTTAGTATCTGATTTACCAGTGCCTGGGCAGTTTTGCCCACTCTAGGAAATGGTTTGCCCAACAGAAAAGTACACATGTCCGTTGGAATTATGTTCCCCAAAGTCCTGCTCAGTAGGCCCGCAACCTCAGTCCATAGTGGGGTGATTGCCGGACAAGTCCAGAATATGTGTGGTAAAGTACCTATTTCCCCACAATTTCTCCAGCATAAGGGAGAATGATCTTGGAAAAGGGTGTGCAGCTTGGCTGGGGTGTGGTACCAATACATTAATATTTTATAGATATGCTCCCTTTGCCTAGAACATTGTGACATCCTCTTTGCATTGTCCCATATGGCAACCCACTCCTGATCTAGTAAGGGTTGGGAGAACTGAGAGTCCCATTTGACCATATATTGAAGTCTGGGAGGGGGGTCAGCCTGAGGATCAGAGAGTAGCTGATAGATCTTTGAAATAAGCCCCTTTTGAGGGAGACCAAGTTTGGCTAAAGAATCAAAGCATGTTGGTGAGGTTGCTTTTGCCTTATCACTATACGGTTTAGCAAAGTGCCTAAGCTGAAAGTATTCAAATATCTTAAGAGTGTTTTGGGGTAGCTTATGAGCTAAGTCTTCATAGGACAGGATCTCCTTTGTTAGAGAATTTAACAAGCCCCTTATGCTGTGAATGTCAGTGTCTTTCCATTTATTAATGAAGGAGAAATGAAGCCTGGTGGAAATTCTGGATTATGCAGGAACAATGTGTTAAGTGACTTTAGAGATATAAGCTTATGTTTCTGGTTGACAGCAAACCATAAAGATAGAGTATGTCTCGTTGAGGATAAGAGTGTGGTCTCGCCAGCCAGCCCATGGGCAGACGACCATATTAAATAATTTAAATGAGATAGATTAGCCATATAGTTTTCTATTAGGCCCCATGTAGTATTGGGGATCCAGTGTGACCAGGCCAAGGTCTGTCTAATGTGAGTCGCTTCATAATACCTCCGGAAGCAAGGAATTCCTAAGCCGCCCTGTTTACAAGGCCTTGTGAGAACTGCTGCTGCTATTCTGTGCCTCCGATTACCCCAAATAAAATTATGACATAGAGACTGGAGATCTTTAAGTGTCTTGAGAGGAACCGCAATCGGGAGTGTTTCAAACAAATACAGAAGTTTTGGCAGTATTGACATTTTAACTGCAGAGATCCTCCCAAACCAGGACAAAGAAAACTTATCCCACGTCTGTAAGAGAGATTTAATTTGCTGGATCATGGGGGCAAAGTTGTGCCTATAAAGGTCTAGATACGTTGAAGTAATATGTACGCCTAAGTATGAAATGGAGTCAGCTCTCCAGCGATAGTGGTGTGCCTCTTGGAGATGTATCAGTGACTGCTGAGAGAGATGTAAGGGGAGTGCTTCAGTTTTACCAACATTAATTTTGTAATCAGAGAGCTTACTATAGATATTTAAAACCTTATGGAGATTCGGAAGGGAGATTAAAGGCCTGGTCAAAGTCAGCAACACGTCATCTGCAAAAAGGGAAATCTTGAAAATAGAGTCTTTTATGGAGATCCCCGAAATATCCTGTGAGTTTCTAATAACCGCAGCCAAGGGCTCAATACTTATTGCGTATAAAAGAGGGGATAAGGGGCAACCCTGTCTGGTCCCATTCGTTATAGTTATGTTTTTGGAGGCTTGCCCTGGTAGCTTTAGTTGAGTCGTAGGGGAGCTATAAAGGCCTCTAATAGCAGTCAGAAAACGACCGGAAAAGTTAAGATGTGACAATAAGGAGAACAAGTAGGGCCAACTCAGGCGGTCGAATGCCTTTTCTGCGTCCAGGCTTAAAATAACTGTTGGAGTAGACGTTTTATTTACAACTTCAATCAAATCAATAGTGCGTCTGGTATTATCACCTGCCTGGCGCCCTTGAATGAATCCCACTTGGTCTCCATTTATCAATTTAGGAAGGATAGGGGCAAGTCTATTTGCCAAAATTTTAGAAAATAATTTAAGGTCCAAATTAAGAAGAGCTATAGGTCTGTAGCTGGAGCAGTTGGTAGCGTCCTTCCCCTCCTTAGGGATAAGGGTGAGATAAGAACCCAGAATGGAGGTTGGTATAGGGGTGCCCCTAAGAAACTCGTTAAAGAGATTGACCAAGTAGAGGTTAAGAATATGAGCAAAGGCTTTGTAATAGCTGTAAGGGAATCCGTCCGGGCCTGGAGACTTGCCAGTAGGCATATTTTTGAGTGTGTAAGCTAGTTCGTCCATGGAGACAGGGCTATTAAGGGCCTCATTATCAGCCTCTGAGAGTCTGGGAAGGTTGGCCTCCTGAAGGAAGTCAGCTAAAAGTGGAGGGTCTTGGACCAAAACTGGGGCACTTTGATTTACCTGATGAAGGTTATAAAGGTGAGAATAATACTTATGAAAGGTGTCACCTATCAATTCCTGGTCATAAGTTGTCTGGCCTGAGGGAGTTTTTATAGCAGTTATCCTAGCCTGAGTCTGCTGTCCTTTGAGTTTCCTCGCTAGTAAAGTATGCTGCTTATCCCCTTGCTCGTAAAACTTTTGTTTCGTCCAGACAATTGCTTTCTCTGTGTCTAGATATTTGAGTTCCGCAAGTTGTTTTCTTAGTTCTAGAATTTGAGATAAGAGTTTGTTATACTGGGATTCCAATGTATGTAATTGATTTAAAAGATTAGTGTATCTATTCCGTGCTTGTCTTTTTGCGCTGGAGGTAACTGCTATAATATGGCCCCTAATAGTGGCTTTATGGACTTCCCATAAGGTTGAAAGGGAGGGCACTGAGCCTTCATTAAATGTGAAGTAATCTTTAAGAGATATTTCAATCTGTTTGCATATATCCAGGTCATGTAAAATCACTTCATTCAGGCGCCAGTGTGGTTCTCTAGGAGGTAGTCTAGCTAAATCTAAGGCCAAAGTTATAGGAGAGTGGTCGGACCACGTTATGGGATGGATTTCGCTTGTGTAGGTCAGGCGGAGGCAAGCCTGGGACATTAAAAAATAATCCAGCCGTGAATGCATTTTATGGACCGGGGAGTAGAAGGTATATTGGCTGTCATTCGGATGGTTCAGTCTCCAACTATCAAAAAAAGTGAAATGATGGGTTAGCTTCCTAAATTCTCGAGAGAGAGCATGTGCTTGGTTGTCTAAGGAGGGGAGCGTACGATCTCTCGTCTGGGAAAAGGTGAGGTTAAAGTCGCCCCCTATGACCTGAAAGAGAGGGGTTTGGGATGTAAGCTTATTCAACAATAAACGTAAAAAACTAATCTGGCGCCTATTGGGAGCATAGACATTGCATAGTGCTAAAGGAGTATCCATATATTTTCCCACCAAGATCATAATCTCCCATTGGAATCGCAATGTACCTGGTCAATAACCAATGGGCAGTCTTTATGGATTAATATTGCCACTCCTGCTGTTTTAGAAAGTGCCGAGGCGTAGTAAGCAGTAGGGTAATATCTGGAATGTAGCTTATAAGGCTTGTCTCTCTGAAAATGGGTTTCCTGAATCAGTGCAACATCGGCCTTAACTCTTTCAGGACCATATACCGTTTATTCATAGTGTTAAGGCCTTTAGCATTGATGGATACAAGTCTAACCATAATGATGTATCGTAATATTCGCTAAAGTAAGCCCAGTTAGGGGAAAAGACCGGCCACCCATTACATGGCTACAACCTGGTACCCCGCGATTCCATAAAAAATAAACATCCTTTTGTTCTACCCAAAAATACATCATATAGCAAGCATCAAATTGTCTTTCTCTAAAAAAAACAAACCATATTGAATATAGCTAGATAGCATAACATCAGAACCATAAAGGGATATAGAAGAAACATTAATAACTCAACAATTTTAGTATAGAACCTTCGGTTAAGTCTGAGGGGGAATGTGTGAAGACCCCCCAGTAGCAAAAAAGCAATATTTGTAAAGGCAAAAATATAAAATGAACAGATCCATTCGCCACGATGGACAAGACGAGTGGGTCCAAAAGGAGGCTCCAGACTCCTATAATGAGGGGTCGTAGGTCTAGACAAAGAAATATTTCAGTAAAGAAATAGAGGTATAGCGGGACGGGTCATCCAAAAAAAAAAATCTGTAGAGGAATGGCCCAAGCAGCCAATTAGTATAATGGGCGATGGGGATGTCCAACATCTGTCTTCATGGCGGCAAATCTTCCCGTTGTGGGGATGGTGATAGAGCAAGGCCAGAAAGTTGAGGGGAGCCCGGTACTCTTATCCATTGTGGCTTCAGCGGAGGTTTAAGGGGTGATGCCGAGCTAGCTCCGGGAATGTCCCTAGGCCTCAGTCCAAGGGCTGATAGCAATTTCCTTCCATTATGCGGATGAGTCAGGGTGTGTGTTTGGCCTCTATGAGTTATGACCAACTTAAAGGGAAATCCCCAGCGGTAAGGAATATTGCTGTCTCTTAGAATCTGAGTGACCGGTCGTGATTCCCTCCGTTTTGCTAGAGTGACCGGTGACAAGTCGGAAAAAATTTGTACTTTATGGTTGCGGAAGTCCAGAGCATTCACTGAGCGTGTTTTAGCCAGTATTGCCTCCTTGCTTTCGTAATAATGAAATCGGACAATAATGTCACGTGGAGGTTTAGTAGAGGGAGGTTTGAAAGCTAGCGAACGATGTGCTCTGTCTAGCTTCCATAGCTCAACTGGTATATCTGGACAGATATGTATAAACAAAGCTGTTAAATATTTCACAATGTCTGTTCCCCCAACGTCCTCAGGAATTCCCCTGAACCTCAGGTTTTGCCTGCGTGACCTGTTCTCAAGGTCTTCGCTTGCATCTTTGAGCTGATCCATCTCTTCCCTGAGAGTGTTATTCTCTTGTTCCAGATTTGCCACTCTTTGAGCCATGTCATCCGTGTATGT
The DNA here is from genome assembly GCF_017654675.1 of Xenopus laevis. NCBI lineage: Eukaryota > Metazoa > Chordata > Amphibia > Anura > Pipidae > Xenopus > Xenopus laevis. Next base: position 75,575,504 of record NC_054379.1, on the reverse strand, counting down.
CTCTAATTTGTCAGTCCTTTCCCCCAGATCGCCCAAATCTCTCTGAAGATCTCTGACTGCAGCTGCAATAGCTGTTGCAACTGACTGGGTAATGGATGCGTTAAGCTGGGTGTGCAGTAGAGCCAGCTGCTCCTGTAAAACCCTGGCTGTTACTGGTGCGTTATCTAAAGCGCAATCCCTGCTAGCTGCTGTAGTAATGGACTGACCTGGGGAGGTTCTAGCCTCCGATGATGCTGGGTTCAGGCTGAGTGGAGGGGTTGCCGGTCTAGACGGTGGTGAAGCTGACAACGCGCTCCGCTGACTGCCGCCATCTTGGCTGTCGTCGCAGCTCTCAGCGCCCGTTGTTCTCTGCAGATATGGAGATAGCGTCGTTTTCTGATCGCGCAGCTTTTTCTTCCCCATGATGATTATGCTCGGGAAGTCCTCTAGCTGATGAAGGCCCGAATGCAAGAATGTAAGCTAATGTAAGCTTATTGTCGGGCTAAATAACCGCCTTTACCGCGAAGCCCCTAGGAAACACGTCCGCTCGGTTCCATGCCAAGCCACGCCCCCCCTTACACAGCTTTTTACGCAATTTTTTGGTGAATTTCATTTCATATATAGGCCCCCAAGTGTATGACCCATTACTTGCTTGCAAAATTTGAGACTGTTATCCCATTTGTGCTTGCTTTGGCCTTTACCTTACTGTGTGTCTGCCTGCTTAAACTGTGTGCACCAGTGCCTACCTTCTGCCTTGCTTTGTTAATATTGCTTGGGCCTTAATAAAGTTATCTTGTTTGCCAAACACCTGTCCTACAAGTTTCCCTACTTAGCCTCCTCCTTGGTCCTCACTAAAACTTCTTAAAGGAGCTAGAGGTCTATAAACAATTTGAACCGATTTTCATGGAGTTCTGGTTCCCTGACAGCTACACCACTGCTTAGCTTCCAGGACTTCCATGCCACATGTCATATGTTCAATATAGTACTAGTATTAAATGTATGTTTACAAATGCAAGAAGTCTGACTGGTAAAATGGGAGAGCTGGAGCTGCTGGTGTTTGAAGGAAAATATGATGTGATTGGTGTGGCCGAAACATGGCTGAATGAGTCACATGACTGGGCAGTAAATATCAGTGGCTATACTTTGTTTCGGAGGGATAGAGGCAATAAAAAAGGATCAGGGGTATGTCTGTATGTTAGGCAGGATTTAAAAGCTCATATAAAGGAGGAGGTTATGTTAGAAAATGAGGGGGCAGAAGTCGTATGGGTGGAGTTCTTCACCAATTGTAAAGAATCCAGTTAATGGGAACAATTTTATAAACTTATTGCACGACAATTTTTTAGCACAGGTTGTTGAGGAGCCTACCAGAAAAAATGCTATTCTTGATTTAGTGATCTCAAATGACCCAGAACTTATAGCAAATGTGCAAGTCATTGAACCCCTGGGTAATATTGACCATAATGTAATATCTTTTAACCCTTTAAGTGCCAGCAGAATTTCACATTTTGGTTACGCGAAATGCCAGCCGTTTTTGAAACATTTTGTGCTCTCTCACTTTAGGGGCATTTTCTGAGGGGAAAACTATACATTGTTTTTTTCGGTAGAAACTGAGCTTTCTAAATCTGCCTGAGTTTTCATGTATTTCCACCTGTGCAAAAAAATTTATAGTGCTAAATACCAAAAAAAAATGAAAAATTACCATTTTTCATCGTATATCAATTTATACCAGAAAAATATTTCATTTTAGGGATGAAAATCCAACTGATTTGGAAAGCCTTATGTCTCTCGAACGTGCCAATACCAGATATGTATAGTTTTAGGGAGATTTAGGATTTCTGTACAGCAAAAACTCCCGGCAGTATATTACCGAATTTTGAAAGCACTAAGGCAGAAAACAGCATGCTTTAGATTCCAAGGCAAAAAATCCTGAAACCGTAGGTTTACCCCAGAAAACCATACATTTTTGAAAAGTACACATTCTGCCGATTACAAAATGGGTAACTATGTCTCTCTACTCCCAACTACCAAACATAAAAGCTTGTCTGAAAATAGCGGTTTTTCAAAAAAAAATTCAAAATTCTGAAAAATCATTTCAAAGGTTTTATTTTGCTGCTCCGCATATCCCAAACTATATTAGGTACCAAGAAAAAGCACCTGAAATATGATTGCCAGGGGTCCACTGAACAGTTTGATACCCATTATGCATAGGTTTACCAAAGTATCTGGCATTTAGAGACACCAATATGAAGTTAGCACATCCAAATTGATCAGGACTTTACTTCAGCTACTGAGAAATCAACACATTGACTGCATTTTTTGTGGGGTAAAAACACAGAAATATATGTTTACCCCCCAAACCCATATATTTTTGGAAAGTACACATTCTACTGAATCTAAAATGGGTACCCATGCCTTTCTGCTCCAAACTACTGAGTCGCAAGGCTTTCCCAAAATTGTCGGTTTTGGTGAAATATCTGAAAATTGCCTCAAACCTTCAACTTCCCAGCACCATATCGCCCATGTATCATTACGTACTAAGAAAAAGCACCCTAAATATGATTGCCAGGGTTCCTCTGAACATTTTGGTGGTCATTGTTCATAAGTTTACCAAAGTATCTGGCATTTAGAGGCCCCAAAATGAAGTTAGCGCATACAAACAGTCCCGTGGGTAACTTCAGCTAATGAAAGATCAACACATTGACTGCATTTTTGTGGGGTAAAAACACAGAAATATATGTTTACCCCCCAAAACCCATATATTTTTGGAAAGTACACATTCTACCGAATCTAAAATGGGTACCCATGCCTTTCTGCTCCAAACTACTGAGTCGCAAGGCTTTCCCAAAATTGTCGGTTTTGGTGAAATATCTGAAAATTGCCTCAAAGCTTAAACTTCCCAGCACCATATCACCCATGTATCGTTACGCACCAAAAAAAAGCACCCTAAATATGATTGCCAGGGTTCCTCCAAACAATTTGGTGGCCATTGTTCATAGGTTTACCAAAGTATCTGGCATTTAGAGGCCTCAAAATGAAGTTAGCGCATACAAATAGTCCTGTGGGTAACTTCATCTAATGAAAAATCAACACATTGACTGCATTTTTGTGGGGTAAAAACACAGAAATATATGTTTACCCCCCAAACCCATATATTTTTGGAAAGTACACATTCTACTGAATCTAAAATGAGTACCCATGCCTTTCTGCTCCAAACTACTGAGTCGCAAGGCTTTCCCAAAGTTGTCGGTTTTGGTGAAATATCTGAAAATTGCCTCAAAGCTTCAACTTCCCAGCACCATATCACCCATGTGTCATTACGTACTAAGAAAAAGCACCCTAAATATGATTGCCAGGGTTCCTCTGAACATTTTGGTGGCCATTGTTCATAAGTTTACCAAAGTGTCTGGCATTTAGAGGCCCCAAAATGAAGTTAGCGCATACAAACAGTCCCGTGGGTAACTTCATCTAATGAAAAATCAACACATTGACTGCATTTTTGTGGGGTAAAAACACAGAAATATATGTTTACCCCCCAAAACCCATATATTTTTGGAAAGTACACATTCTACTGAATCTAAAATGGGTACCCATGCCTTTCTGCTCCAAACTACTGAGTCGCAAGGCTTTGCCACAATTGTCGGTTTTGGTGAAATATCTGAAAATTGCCTCAAAGCTTCAACTTCTCAGCACCATATCACCCATGTATCGTTATGCACCAAGAAAAAGCACCCTAAATATGATTGCCAGGGTTCCTCCGAACAGTTTGGTGGCCATTGTTCATAGGTTTACCAAAGTATCTGGCATTTAGAGGCCCCAAAATGAAGTTAGTGCATACAAATAGTCCTGTGGGTAACTTCAGCTAATGAAAGATCAACACATTGACTGCATTTTTGTGGGGTAAAAACACAGAAATATATGTTTACCCCCAAAACCCATACATTTTTGGAAAGTACACATTCTACAGAATCTAAAATGTGTACCCATGCCTTATTGCTCCAAACTACTGAGTCGCCAGGCTTTCCCAAAGTTGTCGGTTTTGGTGAAATATCTGAAAATTGCCTCAAAGCTTCAACTTCCCAGTACCATATCACCCATGTGTCATTACGTACTAAGAAAAAGCACCCTAAATATGATTGCCAGGGTTCCTCTGAACATTTTGGTGGTCATTGTTCATAAGTTTACCAAAGTATCTGGCATTTAGAGGCCCCAAAATGAAGTTAGCGCATACAAACAGTCCCGTGGGTAACTTCAGCTAATGAAAGATCAACACATTGACTGCATTTTTGTGGGGTAAAAACACAGAAATATATGTTTACCCCCCAAAACCCATATATTTTGGAAAGTACACATTCTACCGAATCTAAAATGGGTACCCATGCCTTTCTGCTCCAAACTACTGAGTCGCAAGGCTTTCCCAAAATTGTCGGTTTTGGTGAAATATCTGAAAATTGCCTCAAAGCTTAAACTTCCCAGCACCATATCACCCATGTATCGTTACGCACCAAAAAAAAGCACCCTAAATATGATTGCCAGGGTTCCTCCAAACAATTTGGTGGCCATTGTTCATAGGTTTACCAAAGTATCTGGCATTTAGAGGCCTCAAAATGAAGTTAGCGCATACAAATAGTCCTGTGGGTAACTTCATCTAATGAAAAATCAACACATTGACTGCATTTTTGTGGGGTAAAAACACAGAAATATATGTTTACCCCCCAAACCCATATATTTTTGGAAAGTACACATTCTACTGAATCTAAAATGAGTACCCATGCCTTTCTGCTCCAAACTACTGAGTCGCAAGGCTTTCCCAAAGTTGTCGGTTTTGGTGAAATATCTGAAAATTGCCTCAAAGCTTCAACTTCCCAGCACCATATCACCCATGTGTCATTACGTACTAAGAAAAGCACCCTAAATATGATTGCCAGGGTTCCTCTGAACATTTTGGTGGCCATTGTTCATAAGTTTACCAAAGTGTCTGGCATTTAGAGGCCCCAAAATGAAGTTAGCGCATACAAACAGTCCCGTGGGTAACTTCATCTAATGAAAAATCAACACATTGACTGCATTTTTGTGGGGTAAAAACACAGAAATATATGTTTACCCCCCAAAACCCATATATTTTTGGAAAGTACACATTCTACTGAATCTAAAATGGGTACCCATGCCTTTCTGCTCCAAACTACTGAGTCGCAAGGCTTTGCCACAATTGTCGGTTTTGGTGAAATATCTGAAAATTGCCTCAAAGCTTCAACTTCTCAGCACCATATCACCCATGTATCTTTATGCACCAAGAAAAAGCACCCTAAATATGATTGCCAGGGTTCCTCCGAACAGTTTGGTGGCCATTGTTCATAGGTTTACCAAAGTATCTGGCATTTAGAGGCCCCAAAATGAAGTTAGTGCATACAAATAGTCCTGTGGGTAACTTCAGCTAATGAAAGATCAACACATTGACTGCATTTTTGTGGGGTAAAAACACAGAAATATATGTTTACCCCCAAAACCCATACATTTTTGGAAAGTACACATTCTACAGAATCTAAAATGTGTACCCATGCCTTTCTGCTCCAAACTACTGAGTCGCCAGGCTTTCCCAAAGTTGTCGGTTTTGGTGAAATATCTGAAAATTGCCTCAAAGCTTCAACTTCCCAGTACCATATCACCCATGTGTCATTACGTACTAAGAAAAAGCACCCTAAATATGATTGCCAGGGTTCCTCTGAACATTTTGGTGGCCATTGTTCATAAGTTTACCAAAGTATCTGGCATTTAGAGGCCCCAAAATGAAGTTAGCGCATACAAACAGTCCCGTGGGTAACTTCAGCTAATGAAAAATCAACACATTGACTGCATTTTTGTGGGGTAAAAACACAGAAATATATGTTTACCCCCCAAAACCCATATATTTTTGGAAAGTACACATTCTACAGAATCTAAAATGGGTACCCATACCTTTCTGCTCCAAACTACTGAGTCGCAAGGCTTTCCCACAATTGTCGGTTTTGGTGAAATATCTGAAAATTGCCTCAAAGCTTCAACTTCTCAGCACCATATCACCCATGTATCGTTATGCACCAAGAAAAAGCACCCTAAATATGATTGCCAGGGTTCCTCCGAACAGTTTGGTGGCCATTGTTCATAGGTTTACCAAAGTATCTGGCATTTAGAGGCCCCAAAATGAAGTTAGCGCATACAAATAGTCCTGTGGGTAACTTCAGCTAATGAAAGATCAACACATTGACTGCATTTTTGTGGGGTAAAAACACAGAAATATATGTTTACCCCCCAAACCCATACATTTTTGGAAAGTACACATTCTACAGAATCTAAAATGGGTACCCATGCCTTATTGCTCCAAACTACCGAGTCGCAAGGCTTTCCCAAAGTTGCCGGTTTTGGTGAAATATCTGAAAATTGCCTCAAAGCTTCAACTTCCCAGCACCATATCACCCATGTGTCATTACGTACTAAGAAAAAGCACCCTAAATATGATTGCCAGGGTTCCTCTGAACATTTTGGTGGCCATTGTTCATAAGTTTACCAAAGTATCTGGCATTTAGAGGCCCCAAAATGAAGTTAGCGCATACAAACAGTCCCCGTGGGTAACTTCATCTAATGAAAATCAACACATTGACTGCATTTTTGCGGGGTAAAAACACAGAAATATATGTTTACCCCCCAAACCCATACATTTTTGGAAAGTACACATTCTACGGAATCTAAAATGGGTACCCATGCCTTTCTGCTCCAAACTACTGAGTCGCAAGGCTTTGCCAAATTTGGCGGTTTTGGTGAAATATCTGGAAATTGCCTCAAAGCTTCAACTTTCCAGCATCGTATTGTCCATGTATCATTACCAGCATAAAGCATCCTAAATATAAACATAGGGGTCTACTAAACAGTTTGATGCCCAATATGCATAGATATACCAAACTATGTGGCGCACAGAGACCCCCAAATGACAATATGTATAGACATTTTCACGGCTGGCGCGCTGGCTGCTGCAATATAACCACTCGGTGTGTGTATTATGCGACATTAGACCACCTAACAGTACAGAGACCCCAGAAAACCATATATTTTCAGAAAGTACACATTCTGACGAATCCAATATGTGTAAATAAGTGTTTCTACTGCAAACTGCCAAACTGCAAAGCAATGCTGAACATAACGGTTTTTATCAAATTTCTGAAAATTGTCACAAAGCTTGAATTTTACCCCATTATATGCCCCACATTTCGTAACTTATCAGCATAAAACATAATAAATATGAACGCCAGGGGTCTACTAAACACTTTGATGCCCAATATGCATAGATAAACCAAACTATGTGGCGCACAGAGACCCCCAAATGACAATAGTGTATATACATTTTCACGGCTGACGCGCGCTGGCTGCTGCAATATGAGCACCTGGTGTGTGTAATATGCGACATTAGACCCCCCTAACAGTACAGAGACCCCAGAAAACCATATATTTTCAGAAAGTACACATTCTGACGAATCCAATATGGGTAAATATGTGTTCCTACTGCAAACTGCCAAACTGCAAAGCAATGCTGAACGTAACGGTTTTTATCAAATTTCTGAAAATCGTCAGAAAGCTTGAATTTTACCCCATTATATGCCCCACATTTCGTAACTTATCAGCATAAAACATCCTAAATATGAACGCCAGGGGTCTACTGAACACTTTGATGCCCAGTATGCATAGATATACCAAACTATGTGGCGCACAGAGACCCCCAAATGACAATAGTGTATATACATTTTCACGGCTGACGCACTGGCAGCTGCAATATAAGCACCTGGTGTGTGTATTATGCAACATTAGACCCCCCTAACAGTACAGAGACCCCAGAAAACCATATATTTTCAGAAAGTACACATTCTGACGAATCCAATATGGGTAAATAAGTGTTTCTACTGCAAACTGCCAAACTGCAAAGCAATGCTGAACATAACGGTTTTTATCAAATTTCTGAAAATTGTCAGAAAGCTTGAATTTTACTCCATTATATGCCACACATTTCGTAACGTATCAGCATAAAACATCCTAAATATGAACGCCAGGGGTCTACTGAACACTTTGATGCCCAATATGCATAGATATACTAACTATGTGGCGCACAGAGACCCCCAAATGACAATAGTGTATATACATTTTCACGGCTGACGCGCTGGCTGCTGCAATATAAGCACCTGGTGTGTGTATTATGCGACATTAGACCCCCCTAAAAGTACAGAGACCCCAGAAAACCATATATTTTCAGAAAGTACACATTCTGACGAATCCAATATGGTTAAATAAGTGTTTCTACTGCAAACTGCCAGACTGCAAATCAATGCTGAACGTAACCGTTTTTATCAAATTTCTGAAAATCGTCACAAAGCTTGAATTTTACCCCATTATATGCCCCACATTTCGTAACTTATCAGCATAAAACATCCTAAATATGAACGCCAGGGGTCTACTGAACACTTTGATGCCCAATATGCATAGATATACCAAACTATGTGGCGCACAGAGACCCCCAAATGACAATAGTGTATATACATTTTCACGGCTGACGCGCTGGCTGCTGCAATATAAGCACCTGGTGTGTGTATTATGCGACATTAGACCCCCCTAACAGTACAGAGACCCCAGAAAACCATATATTTTCAGAAAGTACACATTCTGACGAATCCAATATGGGTAAATGTGTGTTTCTACTGCAAACTGCCAAACTGCAAAGCAATGCTGAACATAACGGTTTTTATCAAATTTTTGAAAATCGTCAGAAAGATTGAATTTTACCCCATTATATGCCCCACATTTCGTAACGTTTCAGCATAAAACATCCTAAATATGAACGCCAGGGGTCTACTGAACACTTTGATGCCCAATATGCATAGATATACCAAACTATGCGGCGCACAGAGACCACCAAATGACAATAGTGTATATACATTTTCACGGCTGACGCGCTGGCTGCTGCAATATAAGCACCTGGTGTGTGTAATATGCGACATTAGACCACCTAACAGTACAGAGACCCCAGAAAGCCATATATTTTCAGAAAGTACACATTCTGACGAATCCAATATGGGTAAATATGTGTTTCTACTGCAAACTGCCAAACTGCAAAGCAATGCTGAACATAACGGTTTTTATCAAATTTCTGAAAATTGTCAGAAAGATTGAATTTGACCCCATTATATGCCCCACATTTCGTAACGTATCAGCATAAAACATCCTAAATATGAACGCCAGAGGTCTACTGAACACTTTGATGCCCAATATGCATAGATATACCAAACTATGTGGCGCACAGAGACCCCCAAATGACAATAGTGTATATACATTTTCACAGCTGACGCGCTGGCTGCTGCAATATAAGCACCTGGTGTGTGTATTATGCGACATTAGACCCCCCTAACAGTACAGAGACCCCAGAAAACCATATATTTTCAGAAAGTACACATTCTGACGAATCCAATATGGGTAAATAAGTGTTTCTACTGCAAACTGCCAAACTGCAAAGCAATGCTGAACATAACGGTTTTTATCAAATTTCTGAAAATTGTCAGAAAGCTTGAATTTTACCCCATTATATGCCCCACATTTCGTAACGTATCAGCATAAAACATCCTAAATATGAACGCCAGAGGTCTACTGAACACTTTGATGCCCAATATGCATAGATATACCAAACTATGTGGCGCACAGAGACCCCCAAATGGATATATAGTAGATAAAATTTACAAGGCAAAACAAAATAAGGCAGTAAAGGGTGAAATGCAAAAAAATCCAATAAAACCACAAAAATCAATGTTTTTTTTCCAGACTAGTGTTATCGGCCGTCAGAATCACATATTTTAGATGGGCCAAACAGGTTCTACGGCTAGAAACAAGTGAACACAACATATGCAGAGCTGAAAATGCAATAAAATGGCTAAAAATTCAATAAAATGGCTAAAAATGCACCAAAATACCCAAAATTGCAATATAATCACCGAAATAACATACAAAAGGTATTGCACAGTACGGTTAGCGAATACGCTATGCGTAATGGCAATAAAACATTTTTTTCAGCCAAAAAAAGAAACGATGCGATAAGAAAAAAAAAAAAAAAGCCACAATGCCATGTATGTGCGTGTGCGTGTGTACAAATGGTAAATTACATGTTATGTGCGCGTGTGTGCGTGTGCACATGTGTGTAAGTGCAGTGAGTGTAAGTGACCCCCCCAATCCCCAAAAATGTATGTGTAAGTGTGTGTAAGTGTGAATCTAAGTGTGTATTACTGTAATAAGTGTGTGTTGGTGTGTTTGTGTGTGTAATTGTTGCACTAACCTGAAAAAGTCGCTGGAGACTGTTGCAGGCGATCAGGAAGAGCCTCTGGAAGACATCTGCCTCGTGGTTCCTGTCTGTGTGCTGTGGGGGCGGAGATCGTCGATCCGGTGCAGGCTGCAGCAGCAGGACACGTAAGTAACACGTGCCTGCTGCTGTTTTTGGGCCCCTGGGCGATTGCGCCCCAGGGGCCACTCGATCCCCTGCTCTGCTCGTTGCCTAGGGGCAGGGGATCGAGCAGGAATGGAGCGAACGGCTCTAACAGCCGCTCCTCCGCTCCTGAACCAGGAAATGCTGCAGAACGTAGAATCTACGTTCTGTGGCATTTCAAGTACCTTTGCCACAGAACGTAGATTCTACGATCTGTGGCATTTAAAAGGTTAATGTCTGGTGCAAAAAACAAAAATATACTGGGGCAACAAAAACCATGAATTTTGGAAAAGCTAATTTTAGTGCCTTGAGGGCTGCCCTACAGAGCATTGATTGGGGCATTAGGTTTTCGGCTAACACAGAAATGGTTGTCCTTTAAAATTATATTAAATCATCTCAATTTATTCCCTTAAGGACTAAACGTAGAAGCTCTAAGAATCATCCTGTGTGGCTTAATACAGAAGTAAAGAAGTTAATGGGAAAGAAGAGAAAGCCATTTAAAAACTACAAATCTGTAGGGACAAAAGCTGCATTTAATGAATATAAACACTGTAATAAATGTTGTAAATCAGCAATCCGGAAGGCTAAGAAAAGAAATGAAGAGTTAATTGCGGTGGAGGTGAAAACTAACCCTAAAAAGTTTTTTAAATATATTAATAGTAAAAAGATGCAGGTTGAGAGTGTTGCTCCCTTAAATAATGGTACCAGTATGGTTGTAACAGATACAGAAAAGGCAAATGTGTTAAATCAGTTCTTTTCTTCAGTGTATACAATAGAGGAGTCTGGGTTCACAGGCTCACTTTATAACTGCACGAATGGTTCAGCTCAATCTAGTCAGTGGCTGACTCAGGATATGATACAAAAAGCTTTAATTCAAATTAATGTAAACAAGGCTCCAGGGCCTGATGGCATGCACCCCGGGTTCTAAGAGAGCTTAGTTCAGTTTAAGACCAGCCCTTATTTCTGATTTTCTCAGATTCACTGTCATCTGGTATGGGGCCTATGGATTGGAGAAAAGATGATGTTATTCCAATATTTAAAAAGGGATTACGATCTCAGCCTGGCAATTATAGGCCAGTAAGCTTTGACATCTGTGGTGGGCAAATTATTTGAATGCTTGTTAAGGGATCACATTCAAAATTTTGTCCTAATGAATGGCATTATGAGCAACAATCAGCATGGCTTTATGAAGGATAGGTTATCTCAGACGAATTTGGTTGCATTTTATGATGTGGTAAGTAAGATTCTAGACAGTGGGGGGGCAGTAGATGTGATCTATTTGGATTTTTGCCAAAGCGTTTGATACTGTGCCCCACAAACGACTGCTTTCTAAACTAAGGTCTGTTGGGCTTAATGAAGTCGTTTGCACGTGGATAGGAAACTGGCTACAGGATCGGGTACAGAGGGATGGTTGTTAATGGGACATTCTCTACTTGGAGTAAGGTTCTTAGTGGGGTCCCCAGGGCTCAGTATTGGGTCCACTTGTATTTAACTTGTTCATTAATGACTTAGGGGAGGGTGTTGTAAGTAATGTATCAGTGTTTGCAAATGACACAAAACTATCCAGCCCAATTAATTCCATCCCGGATGTGGCATCCTTGCAACAGGATCTTGACAAACTGGCAATCTGGGCAGCTAAGTGGCAAATGAGATTCAATGTTGATAAATGTAAAGTCATGCACCTGGGATGTAAAAATATCCAAGCCACTTATACCCTTAATGGGACTGCACTAGGCAAATCCATTATGGAAAAGGACCTTGGAGTCCTTGTAGATGATAAACTTGGCTGTAGCAAGCAATGTAAGTCGGCAGCATCAAGGGCAAATAAGGTCTTGAGCTGTATTAAAAGGGGCATAGAGTCAAGGGAGGAGGGAGTCATTCTTCCACTGTATAGAGCACTTGTAAGGCCCCATCTAGAATATGCCATACAGTTTTGGTCTCCATCACTCAAACAGGACATTATTGTATTAGAGAGGGTACAGAGAAGGGCAACTAAGCTTACAAGGTATTGAAAATCTTAGCTATGAGGAAAGACTGGCCAAATTGGGGATGTTCACGCTGGAGAAGAGGCGCTTAAAGGGATACTGTCATGGGAAAAAAAATTTTTTTCAAAATGAATCAGTTAATAGTGCTGCTCCAGCAGAATTCTGCACTGAAATCCATTTCTCAAAAGAGCAAACAGATTTTTTCATATTCAATTTTGAAATCTGACATGGGGCTAGACATATTGTCAATTTCCCAGCTGCCCCAAGTCATGTGACTTGTGCTCTGATAAACTTCAATCACTCTTTACTGCTGTACTGCAAGTTGGAGTGATATCACCCCCTCCCTTTCCCCCCCCCAGCAGCCTAATAACAGAACAATGGGAAGGTAACCAGATAGCAGCTCCCTAACACAAGATAACAGCTGCCTGGTAGATCTAAGAACAACACTCAATAGTAAAAACCCATGTCCCACTGGGACACATTCAGTTACATTGAGAAGGAAAAACAGCAGCCTGCCAAAAACCATTTCTCTCCTGAAGTGCAGGCACAAGTCACATGACCAGGGGCAGCTGGGAAATTGACAAAATGTCTAGCCCCATGTCAGATTTCAAAATTGAATATAAAAAAATCTGTTTGCTCTTTTGAGAAATGGATTTCAGTGCAGAATTCTGCTGGAGTAGCACTATTAACTGATTCATTTTGAAAAAAATTTTTTTTCCCATGACAGTATCCCTTTAAGGGGTGATATGATGACTATGTATAAATATATAAGGGGAACATATAATAATCTCTCTAATGCTTTATTTACCAGTAGGTCTTTCCAGCTGACACGTGGTCACCCATTCCGATTGGAGAAAAGAGGTTCCGCCTAAATATTCGGAAGGGGTTTTTTACAGTGAGAGCCGTGAAGATGTGGAATTCTCTCCCTGAATCAGTTCTACAGGCTGATACATTAGAAGGGGTTGGATAGCTTTTTAGCAAGTAAGGGAATACAGGGTTAGGAAGATAGCTCATAGTCCAAGTTGATCCAGGGAGTAGTCTGATTTGCCTTCCTCTGGATCAACTGGCAGATAGGTAGTTAATATATATATAAAAAAAAAGGTTGAACTCAATGGACATGTGTCTTTTTTCAACCTTACTTACTATGTTACTATGTTTAACATATGGGGGCTTCAGGGTTGGGGAGGTATCTTGATGACTGAAGTGATACTTATACGGTTTCAAGATCCAAACTTATTTATTGCTTGTACTCCATGGGAAAAAGTCTATTTACTGCCCCAATAAGAGTTCCCCCTGAGACAATGGGGCCTATTTATCATACTGTGTAAAACAATGGAGAAAAACATCACCGGTGAGGTTGCCTATAGCCACCAATCAAATCTTTGCTTTTGTTTTCTAACTTGTAGGAGACTATTGGAATCTAGCTGCTGATTGTTTGTTATGGGAACCGTCACTGGTGATGTTTTTCTCTAATGTTTCATAAAGCATGATAAATTGGCCCCAATAAGGTCAACTCATCTTCAAAATAGGCCTTGAGTTAAAATATTTAAGGGCTCCTTTACGTCCGCAGATGCAGTGGACAACTTGTGTTTTACCCTTTTATTAAAGGTACTGTATGTGTGTCCAAATGCCCTCTGCACACTTCGTATGGTTGTGCTCAGTGGCAACTAGTCCTTTCTGCATTTTGTTCTTAATTGAGCACTGACGCACATTTTTATGCATAGCACAATGTGATTTCAGGTGCTACCATCACCTCCTGACAAGGGGGTACCTCCAGGTTTCTCTCAGTGCCCTCCGTCAACAGCGCAGCACAATTGCATGTAAAGAATCATGTCACTTGCATGCTGATCACTGGAAATGACACCAGACATACTTCTAATATTTTCAATGCAACTGTGTCCAATTTACATCAAAGTGTACATGCAGTTGGCTCTATTTTGACAAACCAGATGCAGTTGCTTTGGACAAGAGTCAGACGCATCACAAGTGTTACCAATTCTATGCCTACATTGTGAATGAAATGACGGATGAATTCTGGAAACAGAAACATAGCAATTGCACATTGCTCACTACATCAGGGTAAGTGAATGAGCCCAATGTTGAGACGTCATCAGACTTCTCTCTGTCTTGTCCTTGAAGCAAAGTGCCTTTGTAAAGTGCCAATGATACAGACAATTCAGCACTTATGAGTACAGCACTAATTAATCCCTATGTTGAAAATTTGCAACACTCTGTTTTCAGCATAACTGATGCTCTAGGGCTTCTATCTATCAAAGTCTGTAAAAACTCACTGACCTGATAACGAGGCTCCACAGAATTGTTCTAAAGTTAGACAAATTTCCTGAGTGAAGAAAATGAATACAGTTTAACTCATTTGTCAAGTAGGCTTCATTCGCAATAATAATTCACTCTTCTAGATCTCAACAACAACAGAAAACGATTAAACAAAATAATAGGTAGATGCCCTGCAGCGCTGGATATCTGTCTTTAGAGGTGAGATGCAAGTAGTTATTACATCCCTGCGCATTTTAGCCAGACACAGACATTATTAATGATGTTCATTTCATCCACTTACACCATACCAGTAATGTAAGACTCAAACCGCAGGAGATATATCAATACTGCACTCCTTAGCTGTTTGCTTTTTAGAAAGCCCTTGCATAACCTTCTTAGGCATGCAGTCATCATCAAAAATTGAACAAAAAGCAATACAGTTTTATGCAGAAATTGAATGATATAATCAGGTTCGTACATGAAATCATTAATCTTCTGAGATTATAACACTACCAGTTGGTAAAGGTAAACAGAAGCTTGCATTTACAACTTGCTAAATTGCAATTATAATAAGAAAGCAAGTTGAATTATTGTAGCAGGAACTAATTCTCATTTATATTGATGGATTCTATCCTGCTAAGTAATCAAGCTTAGTGCTTGTAATTAGTTTTATGAATACCTTCACAGACATATTTAAGTTGTTTCTGTGCACTATACTAAATGCAGCATGTATTCCTTATAAAATTAATTTATAATAAAAGCAGACATTGAGACAATCATATGTCATTTACAGGCAGGGCCCTGTCACTTTCTAAAACTCTATTTATTTTTATAGGGTGCTGTTAATTACATATTCAGAAATAGCAAGGTTGCCTTTAGAAACCAATACCATCAATGCCGGAAAATACATCATGATCACTGTATCATGTGCTAAGTGGAAAGCAGAGATGGGAAGGTCCCTCTCTCTCTTAATGTATATTGCAGAATCCCAAGAGTCTCACAAGAGCAGGCCATTGATTTTGTAAGTAAACTAAACAAAGCCTGTAATCATCATGGAAATTGACCCATAAAACTGTTAGATGACACAATCTAATCCACAGCATGAGCGATCAATAGAATAACTCAACTATAAAACTTGTAATCAATAGGAAAACTCTGAAGATTTACAGCAATGGGGGAATGCTTTGCAAACAGCATGGGAATAGACCTGTAGATGTTGTAATTAACAGGAAAACTGACCCGCATAATATATGATCATCAGGGAAAGTGATAGAAAGAATTACTGCTATAGGAAAAGTAGTTTAGAGGCATATAAATTACAAAAAGTCTGTTTGACAGAACGCACATTCAGTATGAGGAGTAGCAACAGGAGCATGTAACTGATAACTAACCTGTACAGCAAAGATTGGAATTATTGAACATACTAACCCATGGTAAACAAAAGAATTAAGAAACTAATTAGGAAAACAAGAGTGTCAATTCTGTAGTATGGCACAGAATTCTGTATTAGCAAGATGTCCAAATTCTCCAGCCTGCTCTATTCCTGATAACAGTTCTTAAATTAACCTACAAAAACAATTCAGCTTAAAGGACCACTGTACCTTCATTTCATGAATGTCCCTATAGATTTGGCAATTCAGTAAAAGCAAAGATGAACATATATTTGTTCCATTTTTGTTTATTTATCAAAATGTAATTGAAGGTAATTTTATATTTGCATGCAACGTTGTGGTCAGATGATGCCCCACAGTTCTGCTTGATAGTTTCACACATGATCAATGATCATATATGTGCATTGGAAGATGATCAAGTGGTTTGTAAAAAAAGCAATTATTGTTGAGCCAGCTTTATAAGTCAAGTATAAATATGTAAATCTCTTAGTTAAGACTGTGTTTCCTATAGGAATATTTACATAGTTACATAGTTAAGTTGGATCAAAAAAAAAACAAAAAAAAAGTACATTAAGATTAACATCTCCAAATAAACCCAAGTACATGTATACTGAATAGACATACATGTACAAACTCACATATATAAACTATATATACCAATTTTGATTAACTAATTCTAGTTCTTAAGATCACAACATGCTTGTTCAAGAAATCATCCATGTCCTCACTGTGAAGAACCATCCAAGTTGTGTTCCCCTTGGATAAAGGGTGGCCTTTTGTTCTTTTACATTTTCTATGTAAAGAAATTCCTCCACTATCTCTCTTTAATTCCCTCGAATGTACTAATAGTAATCATGTCCCCTCACATACACATTTTTTTCTAGAAAAAACAACCCAGCCCCATATTTGATAGTCTACCCTCATCAGGCCCAGACTGAAAGTGCCCACATTGTTCACACCTTAAGATGGCCATAGACGTGCAGATTTACCTTCATATTGGACAAAGATCGTTCGGTGCCATCTCCCAACCTGCCACTAACCATTCAGATCAAATAAAGTAGTAAAGAACAGATCAGACAATGTTCTGCCCCTGACAGCAATTGTGCGAAAGTTATGTCTGACAAAGCTGGTCTCACACTGATATCATCAAATCAGCAATACAGGCAGAGAAATTATCGGTAGTCGTCATAAATTTTCTAACCTGTCCGATTATCTGAACGACCTATCGTCATGGCACGAAAAATGTCAGGACACTCCACACACAGCCCGAAAATCGTACGAAATGGAGATTCGTACGATCAAATCTTTGCATCTATAGCCAGCTTTATACAAACTGCTAGAGGTGCACCAGCATTGTATAACTATATGTAGCACCTTATGTACTGGTTATCTTGGTCCTGATAGGTTTCCCTGTCTATTGCTCTATTCTGCCTTCCACATGCATATGCCATAGTCTGCCTCCCCTATGTTCTCTGTGTGTGCTATACTCTGCCTCCCCTATGCTCCCTGTGTGTGCCATACTCTGCATTCACATATGCTCCCTGTGTGTGACATAATCTGACTCCCATATGCTCCCTGTGTGTGCCATACTCTGCCTTTCCTATACTCCCTGTGTGTGCCATACTCTGCCTTCTCTATGCTCTCTGGGTGTGCCCTACTCTGCCTGCCCTATGGTCGCTGTGGGTGCCATGCTCTGCATGCTCTACCCTGCCTGTGGGACATGAGCCTGGTAGGGGCTTGTTCTGGTGGTTTGTTAGCATTTGCAAATTATTGTTGGGGCCACTAAGGTGTTTAATCATGTACTGGTGGGGAGTGCTATGTTATCTACAGGGGAGGAGGAGGCATATGGATGTATGGGTATGTTTTAATATGACTTAAATTTTCAAAAATTAGTGATATCCCTGCAGTGAGCACCAGCCACTTGGTTTTTTGGTTTGGTACCACCATTAATGTGCATATGGTCTTAAATGTTTTTGTGGTAACATGGCTGTGGTTTGAAGTACGTGTGGTCAACAGTGACTTCTATTATCAGCCCTCCACCACATAAGGAAAAAATGTCTGACCCTCGGTACATAGAAGTTGGACAACATTTATTTAGTAGTCACAGAGTGACACTGCCTAGCGTTACACAGCTTGTTATCCACAAAAATCCTTTTCGGATAAGGATATTTAACAATATTGTTATATCCTTAAAATGTCAATAAACCAGCAACCGTTTTGTCTTTGATTTACACAGGCCAATGCCAAAGTATTTGTATAACATAACTATTTACTTTGTTATGCTTCCATGGTAGTACAGTACTGAGATCTAAACCCCACTGTATCAGGTATAAAAGGAACATGAAGGCGCTTGATAAATGTAGGGACCCTGGGGGTTAGACATTCTCAGGAATTTCCCCCTTTGTATTTTTGGATACCTAAAGTGGTCCTTTAGATTCACCCAGGCAGCTTTGTGTCCCGTCCTGGGTCCAGGTAATTTGGTGCAGTTATGGTTTTCCCACTAGATGGCAGAATTTAAAGGTATAGACCCATGTGTTCAAGGTCTTTCATGGGCCCTCATCTACCTGAGAGGTTGTTACAGGCCCAGGGTTACCATGGTCAAGATTTAGAATTTTTAATTTGCCTTAAAGGAGTGACTGCTCATTTCATTTATTGAACTATTCTACTGTAAATAAACCAGTCATTGCTGCAAAGAAAACTCTCGGTGATTTGGATTCTTTGATGCAAAGAGGAGTCTACAAGGTACCGTGAGTTGCTGGGAGTTACAAGTGGGTCAGAGGCACAATACACGCAGAAATAGTCCTGGACACACACTATAATTCAGACAGCTAAAGTGCACTCAAGGGTGTGCTACATAAATATAAAAGTACTACCAATGTATAATAGATCTGTCGTTTAATTTATCAAAACATATTTGCAAGTTTCAGATCATTTACATTGCACCATTTAAGCATAAAACTGGAAGCTGTCAATGTGGTTGATTTAAAATTTATGAGACAATGAGGGTAAATAAAGACTACCCTGTTTAGGTTTATTATATGTTTATATTTAATATATTTTATGATTACTTTAATCAGTGTCAGCTGGTATGAACCAAACCCAGTAAATATGGTTAAATTAATTTTACCTTTTTATTATAGATATTAAGCTTAACAGTTTGCAAACTGCATTTCCTCTAAAGGGATTATCAAACTTAAATTGTTAATAAGCTGTTGATAAATCCTCTGATCCAGGACTTTAATGGCTAAGTAAAGCTAAATTAATTGGCCTGGGGTCTTTCCAGTAGGCTTATATGACAGGCTCTTTGTTGAAACAAGAATATTATTAGAACAGTATTAATCCTAAAGTGCTCACAGCATAGCTACTGTCGTTTAATATATGTTTAAATATAAGATACAGTACATACTGTAGTTCTCTTTGACTTCTTATAACGTGTACATTATTCCCTATATTTATTTGTAGTGAAAATTTTGCAATTGTTCTATTTAGCTTATTCCAAATATCTACTAGATTACTTTTCTATAGTACAATGGAAGTGTGACTGATCTGGCCAAATGAGCTGCAAATGGTTCCATGTTTCCTAAGTAGTTTAGTATCTATGCAAATGTATGTATTTACAAAAACTGGGAGGCTTTAAATACAAGTCTATGATTATAAACCATACCATGTCAAGGTCAACTAATTATTTGCCTCCAGTCACATTCATAGAGTTGCACCTCATTACACGGTAGCATTTCTTGGGATAAGTGTCTCCTGACCAGGGCTTGATCCTCCCTCACCTTTAGCTTTTATAAGGAGAGACTACCTAGACCAAAGCATTGGTTTCACTGCCTTAATTCTCCCCCACAAACATTGTTGTATAAACTGAAATGATTGACACATGTTATTTAATATATTTTATTATTTGGTATATTATGATCATGCTTAGCTGTATAATAAAGCGATGGAACTAATTGTAAATAATTGTAAACTTAAAAAAGACTGAACAAACCCTAAACAGGTATACAGAGCTACTGTACATTAAAAATGGGAGGCCTCACCACAAATGCTCATATTACAGGAAACAAATAATAAAGGAATTAAAGACAATCGCAGTGTAAGGAATAAGCTTTACCCTGGGGGTCGAGTGGCTCTCCGTGGTGGTCTAGTGGGCAGCGGGGTCCCCTGCCATGTCTCCAGTGGGGTCACCCACCGCATGCGTCCTTTCCTCTTCTGCGACGGTTTCTCTATGGCGCACACAGCCATGCATTCCCATGGTTATGCGCCGGCATGTTAGGTTCTATTAGGAGAGTTCCTGGGGGTTTAATCTTTGTGATTCCTGATTGATCTTCTATTACTGGTCTTTGCTTGCCTTCTTGACTACTCTGATCTCTCCAATCCTGATTTTAGTCTGTCTGTGACTACTCTGACCTCTCCAATCCGACCTTTGCCTGTCCACTGATTATTCTATGCTCTCCAACCCTGATTCAGGCCTGTCTGACTAAACTCTGCTTGTGCTGGCCCGGCCTGCCTGTTCCAAGTGGCTTTCCTCTATCCTGGTGAGACGATCATGCCCCTTTGCTCGTCCAGAACTGTTATCTTTTCGCCTCTTTTAAATAAGACCTGGCGACATCCAGTTATCCGAGGGCTCCTCCCGAGGTGAAAGGCGTCGGTTATAGGCAGAAGTGAGAGCCTGAGACCAGGGAGTTTAGCTTGGGTTCTGGATTTAGGCTGCTGTATGTGACTCGCAGGTTAACTGTTGAAATGCAAATTTTCTGCAATCCATACAGCATGTTTCAGACATCCCAAAACACTTGTGTGTGTGTGTAGCAATAAAATTGCACTTCAGCAGTAAACCTGTATTTGTCCTTCAGTTCCTTGTTGTCTGTTTTCTGATTATTTTGTGCTAAAATACAGCACCAGTGGAACTAACTTTAGAACACAACATCTCATGTAGTGTATCAGTCTGAAGTGCTCATATCAATAATACCTTCCCTTCCTACAGTATATAAATTCATCACTCTTACATGAATCAATTCAAAACAAATTAGCACACCCATAGGCAGCCTGAGAAATGTGTTGATAGTGTAACTGCCAATGTACCCGGGCACCCCCTGTTTTCACGAGCATCCCCTACAACTCCTGGGTGAGCTGCGATATTACCTCAATGCTTCTCATTAGTGATAATCTGACCCATTTCACCGGAAATCCACAAAACTGTGCAAATTTGCTGAAATGCAATAAAGACTATGGACGATAGCAATTTTTTGGAGAGCAACAATTTGTTTCACCCAGTGGAGTCTATGGGAGTAATTTTCACTGTGACACATCACTTCAGCGATCACTGGTTGCTTCCTGGCACAGATCACCCAGGCTGGAATAAACGACAGTCTAGTTGCAGCTTCAAATAATGAACGTATTAATTGAAACACAGACAGTAAATTTGTATCATGATAAGTTAGGTTGAAAAAAGACACGCGCCCATCAAGTTCAACCTTTTAAGTCTATATATATTACCTGCCTAACTACTAGTTGATCATGAAATTCACAAAATGGCAAAAAAAATTGACAAAATGCATTTAAGTCTGTGGTGACAAAAAATTTTTGACACGTGACAATTTTTTTCAACTCATTGGAGTCTATGAGCGCAATTTTTGGGGCAAAACTTTAATGCATTTGGACAAAAAGTCGCACGTGTAAAAATTGTTGCACGCATAAAAATTGACGCAGGTCAAAATTATTTTGACTCCCATTAACTTTAATGCATTTGGACAAAAAAGTTACGCACGTAAAATTTGCCAGATGTCAAAATTATTTTGATGCCCGTTGATTTA
Source organism: Xenopus laevis (assembly GCF_017654675.1). Taxonomy (NCBI): domain Eukaryota; kingdom Metazoa; phylum Chordata; class Amphibia; order Anura; family Pipidae; genus Xenopus; species Xenopus laevis. The sequence goes on along the minus strand of NC_054379.1, from coordinate 75,553,579 downwards.
AATGCGTTTCGAGAATCTTTTGCGTTTCACAAATTTTTCAGAGTTTTGTGAATTTTTCGGTGAAGCGAAATGGGACAGATTCTCCTATCGCAAATAGTCAAGACCTTGTTTGCCCTTGCAGCTGCTGACTGGCATTGTTTGCTATGGCCAAGTTTATCATCTACAAGGACTCCAAGCTCCTTTTCCATTATGGATTTACCTAGTGCAGTCCCATTAAGGGTATAAGTGGCTTGGATATTTTTACATCCCAGGTGCATGACTTTACATTTAACAACAGTGAGGGACAGTTTTAGCACAATCCGAGTTTGTGAAAAAAAAAACACGGCTGAGGACAAAAACACAGACAAAACTCGTGACTTTTTTTTCTCAAATTTTAGATTATTTAAGAAAAAAAACACGACTAAATATTCCAGCACGCGTTTTTTCGCGGAAAAAAAGTTGCATGCCAGTGAGAATCTCACTGTCCCATTCATTTTCAATGAGGCTGAACATCTCAAATGTTTTCATAAACTGGGAAAATAAATAAATAAAGTTGTCAGAGAACATTCCCATAGACTTCAATACAACCTTGCCAGCTTTTACTTGCCGAGTTTTTTCTGGCGACTGTTTGTGGTTTTATTCTTTAATAAATGGTGACTATTTGAGGTTACAAAGAATATTCCAGAGTATATTTATATTCGTGTTTGTTTGCTGCGTGTTTGTTTGCTGCCCTGAACCTTACTCCATGTAGAGAATGTACCATTAACAACTACCCTCTGTACCCGATCCTGTAGCCAGTTTCCTAGTTTAGAAGGCAGTCGTTTGTGGAGCACTGTATGAAACAAAATACAAAAACAAAATCCAAATGGATCACATCTACTGCTCCCCCGCTGTCTAGCATCTTACTTGCCTCCCCATAAAAAGCAATCATATTTGTCTGACGTGTCCTATCCTTCACAAAGCCATGCTGATTGCTGCTCATAATGCCATTCACTAAGACGAAATTTTGAATGGAATTACTTAACAAGCCTTTAAATAATTCTGAGATCCTACTTCCGTTTTAAATAAAGGAATTACATCAGCTTTCCTCCAATCCATAGATACCATAAATTATGAAAGAGAGCCTGAGAAAATCAGAAAAAGAGGCCAGTCTAAAACTGAACTAAGCTCTCTTAGAACCTGAGGGTTTATTCCATCTGGCCCTGGTTAGTGATGGGCGAATTTCGCAAAACGGCGAAAAATTTGCGAAATCGCTTTTGACGCCGGCGTCCGTTTTTTACGCCGGCGCCTGTTTTTGACGCCGGCGCCCGTTTTTTTGCGCCGGCGAATTTTTGCCGCGAATTTTCGCGGGCGTTTCTCGAATTTATTCGCTGGCGGCGAATCTTCAACTGTCGAAGAAATTCGCCCATCACTAGCCCTGGTGCCTTATTAACATTATTTTTTAGTAAAGCTTTATGAACCATATCCTGAGTCAGCTACAGACTAGATTGAGCTGAAGCATCCGTGCAGCTATGAGGTGAATCTGGGAATTTTGACTCCTCTATTGTATACACTGAAGAAAATAACTGATTTATAGTGTTAATATTTGGTAAATGCAGCTTCTGTCCCTACAGACAAAAACGCCTCTCTCTTCTTTCCTATTAACTACTTTACTTCTATATTAATCCAAAAAGGGTGTTTCTTGGTGCTTCTACATTTAGTTCTTAAGGCAAAAAATTGAGAACAGTAACGATTTGATATAATATAATTGATATAAATTGAATATTATATTTATTATAGTTCTGTGTTTTTATCAGAAAACTTAATGCCCCAATCTATGCTCTGAATGGCAGCCCTTATGGCACTAAAATTTGCTTTTCTGAAATTCAGGGTTTTTGTTGCCCCATGTATTTTTTTTTTTTGCACCAGACATTAAATGAGAACACATCATGGTCACTATTGCACAGGGGTTAATTACTTGCACATTTCTGGTTCTGGGTCATTAGAGATCACTAGCTCCAGTATAGCTTTTTTTCTGGTTGGCTCCTCAACAACCTGCACCATAAAATTGTCATCCAACAAGGTTATAAACATGAGGAGACAGATTAATTAGGCTGAGGCAAAGAGAGACTTTTGGATTTTTGATCTGAATAGTTTTAACCTCAGGGTTTAAACATAGACTTAGCAGCTTTTTAACTTTTTTCAATTTTAACTTTCTTCAACTTTTGTGTTTTTGGGACTTGGGTGTGCCCCTCATTTGGGGCGTGTGCATGGTCAGTTGGCATGGGGCCCCCTTGCCTTATTGTAAAATGGTTTCAATATAGGTAGGTCCGTAGTTTAAGGTATAGTTGCTAACATTAGGGAGAGCATTTCCCTTGCCATATTTACATATGTGCTTATGATTGGCCATATCATTGAAAATGCAAATGCTGCCACAAATAGTCCACCATAAGTAAATTAAACCTGAAATTTTCTATGGCTGGAGTGAGGGTGGGGTTAGTAATTTTCCTTCTGATGAAGTGTGGTGCTCCATGTGAAACATGTTAAGGATCAGGAGCAGTTTTAATTGTACAACGTTCTCTATTTCATTGTATCTTGTGAGTATACCCAGTTGCTGGGGTGGGCACATTCATTTTAAATAAATACGTCTGTACTATCAGATATTTCTTCTTTTTAGGAGCATTGCGTGAAATCTCGACACCTTGAAGCCAGCACCAGTTTGCTTGATGTGTACATATTTTGAAAATCTGGTGAGTAGGCAATTTCACCCGAGGTGGGCTGATTAACCATCCTTGGTCTAACTTACCTGAAGGGTCTACAGCATATGGCTCTTTTTAAACAAGTTTCACATAATTAACTAAGCACGGTGTGTTGAACTTGGCACTTTAATATATAAATTTAAGGGTACTGCCCCATAGTATCCATCCTTGCACTTCCCTACAGAGATTTGTTATGCATTGGAGAAACCAGCAGAGTGGACCAGTGAAGGGCGGCTGCAATCAAGATTCTTTACACCAGTTAAAGATTTCACAATTTCAAGCGCTGAATAAACTTTGTTTGTATTGTTCGTTTATAAACTTGTTCCCATCAACTGTCCTGGCATTACTGTTGCTCCTGTCAATATCTGGGTAAATGAAATTCTCCATTATCATTACATTCCCCAAACTAACAGCTATTTCTGTTTGCATCATATGCGTAGCCTCCTCCTCTTCACTCACAGAGAAAATGCACCAGCATCAAAGTTTTTTTGATGCCGGCGACAATTCTGACACTGGAGTAAATTTGGACGGCGGTTTTGGAATTGTCGCCAGTGTCAATTTTGACGCCCGCGAATTGTCGCCGGCATCAAAATCCACCCATAAGGCTTCAGCCCCCTCATTTTCTAACATCACCTCCTCCTTTACATTAGCTTTAAAGGAATTTTCAGTATAAACATACAAATGGATAGGCTGTGCAAAATAAAAAAAATGTTTCTAATATAGTTAGTTAGGCAAAAATGTAATATATAAAGGCTAAAGTGACTGGATGTCTAACATAATAGCCAGAACACTACTTCCTGCTTTTCAGCTGTCTTGGTTACCACTGACTCAGTGGCGTAACTAGACCCCTAAGGGCCCCGGTACAGAGATTTACAACTGGGCCCCCCCTAAAGGGATTGTTCATCTATGAGTTCACTTTTAGTATGATATAGAGAGTGACATTCTGAGACTATTTACAATTGGTTTTCATTTTATTTTATTTGTGATTTTTGAGTTATTTAGCTTTTTATTCAGCAGCTCTCCAGTTTGCAGCAGTCTGGTTGCTGTGGTCTAAATTAACATAGCAACCATGCATTGATTTGAATAAGAGGCTGGAATATGAATAGGAGAGGCATGAATAGAAAGATGTCTCAGAATATCACTAATAAAAGTTCTAGAACAGTTGTTTTTTAGATGGGGTCAGTGACCCCTAGCAACCATGCACTGATTTGAATAAGCGACTGAAATATGAAAAGGAGAGGGCCTAAATACACAAATGAGTCGTTAAAAAGTATCAACAACAGTGTAAAAGTTACATGTGAAAAGGAGATGTAAAATTGAGGTTTAACTCTATTATAATGATATAATGATAAGGGATAATGTATCCCCTACTGTAAATAAGGATATTAGAAGTCACTGAGTGGTTTCTGATACCATATAAAGGCACAAGGCTGCAGGCTGAGTTGTACAGGGAACTCTAAGTATCACTAATGTATTATAAGGGGAAGTCAGTGAGGGGTTCTGTGACCATTGTGCTTAGTACAGGGGAATACCTATGCTGCCATAGTTTTATGGGATCTCTCTGTACAGACTATGAGCAAACTTAGGGACTGTTCCTGCTGAATTGTGCTTAGTAGTACAGGGAATACCTATGCTGCCATAGTTTTATGGGATCTCTCTGTACAGACTATGAGCAAACTTAGGGACTGTTCCTGCTGAATTATGCTGTGACCATGCCCACTATGGGAGAAATATTGAATATATAGATAGCCAAACATTTCTTTTAGCTGTTCCTAAAGCACACATCTCATCATTTTGAGAAACAAAAGACACTGATGCAATTTAATTTATAAAACCTTAAAAACATAGTTGCAATTTCATGTATAATACCCCAGAACTAAATGGAGAATGAACACAGTGAGAATTTCATGAATAGATATCCCCAGAAATCACATCAGATGGCAATTCCATGTATAAATACCCAAAAACTCATAACAGAATGGCACAATACAATTTTAGCTAACAAGGAAAAGGTTAAAAATCACAAGGAAGTGTAATAAAAATGAAAGTCTGGGGGGAGAGTATGAACCTGCAGCACCAGTGTCTGCCATCCATGCTGCCTGTTAGCTTGAGTACTGGACAATGCAAACATACTGGCCAAAACCAAGAAAGCCGCCCCAAGAAGAAATGAGCCCCAGCACCAGTGGCCAACTGCACCAAAAGTTCTTCCAAGAGCCACCACATCCCCCCTGAAAGAGCTTGTCCTTGTAGGGAGTCTCCCTGCTTCTGGCAGAACATTTCACATTCTGCTTATAATAGATTTTATGATTTTATGATTCTATTTTCTTACTCCCATAGTACGAGTTCCTACACCTAGTCAGTCCTTTAGTGGTGCCAGACTCTGCTCTTACCAACTCGCACACACAGGGAGGTTAAAACATTCCATTCTGGCAGTGTACAGTCTTATGTTAGCTTTCATGGGTCTGACAGGAAGGAAGCTGTAACAGTCTTTCAGGACAAAGGGTCTCTGAACTACTGGGTGCTGGAGTTGTAGCCTGCTGGACAATGCAAACGTGTATACTGGCTCCTTTTTCACCCAGCCTGCAATTGGCTGAGGGCACACAGGGTACTTAAGGAATGCTTGTTGTCCCAGTCCCACTCCCACCTCTTAGCTGCATACTTGCTCAAACCCCCACCCTTCTCAGTTTGCTAAAGCCAGCAGCAGTTCGAACTGAAAAAAAAAAGACAGACACGGCCCTGGGGGTAGGCTCAACTGAAGAAAGTGATCAGTTCGGATCACTGTTAGTGCACGCACAGTGAGGGAGCATTTGGTGAGGAAGTAAGCACGTTCTTGCTTACGTATGGTGCGGCCCCCATGGGTGCGGGGATTGATTGGGCACAATAGGAGATATTAGAACAACAGGACTTCCTTGTTCCTTCCATCGCGGGGCGCGATTGGACGCAACATGTCAGTGAGTGTCAGTTGTGATTTCTAATTTCCTGGGAAGCGGTGGGCCCCAAAAAGCGTGCAGGGGTGCGGACCCTGGTGCAAATGCACCTTTTGCGCCCCTGGTAGTTCCACCACTGCACTGACTGGTTACCCTGGTGACCAAACAGTAACCAATCAGAGACTTGAGGGGGGCCACATGGGTCATATCTGTTGCTTTTGAATCTGGGCTGAATGCTGAGGATCAATTGCAAACTGACTGAAGAAGTTGCTGACTAGCTCAGAGTTAGAGAGCTAAAATGCAGGATGTAGTGTTCTGGCTATTATATTAGACATCCAGTCACTCCAGCCTTTATACATTACATTTTGGCTAACTAACTATATAAGAAACATTTTTTTTTGCACAGCCTATCTATTTACACAGTTTTTATTTTTAAAGGGGTTGTTCACCTTCAAACAACTAGTTGTTTTCAGATAGATCACCAGAAATATATAGTGATTGGCGAATTTGTCCCATTTAGCTTCAGCAGGAATTTCGAGAATATACTGCGGAATTTGCAAAATTGGCAAAACATTTGCAAAACGGCAATTTTGGCGCCTGAGACAACCGGCATCGAAACCGTCAGCGGCAAATTCACTAGAAATAACGACTTTTTTCAATGACTTTCTATTTTCTATTTGTGACTGTTTTTCTAATATTGAAGTGCAATTTTTTACCTTCTAAAGTAGCTCTGGCTGGGGGGTCCCCGACCCCCCCAAAACGGTTCTAAATTTATACATTTAATGGCTACATTTCTTATCTTTGTCCCTGCTGAGCAGAATCCCTTGATTGCATTACAGGCAGCTGTTACAACTGATACAATAGTTGATAATACTCCAGAGATGGTGCTAAGAAATGTATCAACTAATTGTTGCAAAATTGTACCAGTTTAGAGTCTGCACCTGAATTACTGAGCTGCCAGATTGAAACACGACACGAATATTCAGATTTTGGAAAAACAGTAAAAAATAAATAATGGAAAGTAATTGAAAGTCTTTATTTCTGGGGAACTATCTGAAAACAATTGTCTTGCATTTGAAAACATACATTTAATACTGAAATCAGCGTGAGAATTTTGTAAATACCATGCAATATGTGGTCCTCCGGGACTCCTCCCTGTCCTTAATAGTACCCTCAACCAAATCTCCTCCCCCATTTTTCCATCCTATGCCCACTAGCTCATCTAACCTATCTTCCATGGACGCCTTTGGTCTGCAGCCTCAACTTTTCCCTTAGTTTTTTAAAATCATTCTTAAGGACTTCCACCCCTCTGCTAACTTTGTTATTGGCCCACCAAATAATTTGTCCACTTGTTCCACCACAAGCAAAACTCTAGCACCCAGCAAGCAGCAGACCGTTCGGCATGAAGGGTCCTTATGACAGATTACCTTATCTACCTTTCTAATAACTGAATCCTCATTACTAAAACTTGCCTTTCCTTCATTGCACTCCCCCCATTGCCTGCATGAAAGCCGATGCCTTTCCAGGGTTTTCTGAGAGTTAGCCTGCTCCATACATACCAGTTCAGAGGTGTCCTCCCTAGCATCTTCACCCAAAATGGCATAGCATAGTATTCAAACAGTTGGAGCTTCAGACACCTTCAATTCAGTTAGTGGAAAGTTTTCATACCTTGAGATAATCCGGATAGTTCCCTATAAGGGGATAGTACAGCCAGTCTTGGTGTTCCTTCCCCAGCACTAGGGATCTCATGGGGTATCTTGCTCCTTGGCAACTTTCCTTGCTCCTAAGCTCACCCACTTGTGTCTTTGTCTGGTGGCTCTATCCCCGCAAGGTGCTAACCCCAAATACTCTTCTTGTTGCAGCCAAATAGCTGCTCAATAAATAAACTGCCACTTTCGCTCCTAGAGAAACTATTTTAATCACTACCACTAACTAACTTTCCGTGACTGCATCTGACACTAGCTCAGACCCAATCCTCTACCTACCTCCCTGCCAGATGGGATCCAGGAAAAGAGCCCCAAGCATGTGTGCTTTCCCCTTTTATACTTTCACATCACTTTTACCCTGGAATGTAAAATAATCACCCAGGGCTCACTGAGGACCACCTCAGGTGTCCAAACTAAATGGCAAACTTCCTGAGAAAACATATCTAAACCTCAGAATCTATATACAAGTCCTATATTAATTACGTACTAATTTGTTTAAAACAAATATATATATGTTTATAGTTCATATGCACTAGTACAGTTTAAAGTTCACAGAATATTCATTAACTGAGCATTTCTGCAACACAATCAACTCAGTTTCATTACAATGTATCAAATCCCCAACAGATGACACCATATCACTGAAGTCTGATGGGCAAAATAGTAATTTGGTAAATTTGTTTATTAAATAAAAATATGCACTGACTAAAACTTCACTGGTTGAAAAATTGAACTACATGTTTTTACAACTCAGACGAGCTCTGTGTTTTCGGCTAGGGCCAGACGAGTTGGATATCGGCGTGCGGATTAAACAAGACTGAGAATCCGCTCTTTTTCGGGTGCAGATACAGCAGGCAGAAGGGGAGATTCTTGGCCTGCATTTCTCTGCTTAATAAGATGCGATTGATCTGGCCCTAGCCATAGCACACTGTCTAGCTACAGCAAGTCTCCAACAGCTGATAAAATATCAACTAAGTTAGATCTATAAAATGATAATTAGCTGGTTAATTTGATCATCAAGGACAAAAAGGAACACCCTGTAGGTAAAATTCCACTGTTTGGGGGGGGGGGGGGTTTGCAACAACATCAACTCTGTGCTTAGGCTCAGTATATGTAGCTGCATCAAATTTGTTAAATATAAAACCTAAGTCAGGCAAAATGATGGATAACTGGATTTTTAACAAACACGAATATGCACATGTTGCAGAAAAAAAGTCATTACCTATGACTGGAACAAGCACAACTGTGCAATGAATAAGCCAACACAATTGCAGCACACTAAATACAGTATCAGTTATTTAGAGGCAAATTCCCAGATCAATCGCTGTGAGCTACGTATTGCCATTTCCTCATTACTGGCAATTTATCTATCCTCTAGTTATTCAAGAAAAATAGATTTATTCTGGGAACTTAAAAGAACTAAAGCATAACTAAAGAAGTAGGCTAGAAATGTACGTTATGTTCTGGGCATCTGTTCCAGACCAAGGCAACCACAGGTCTTTAGCAGGGAAGATCTGTACCTACAAAGATGCCCCAGTAGCTCCCCATCTTCTATTCTGCTGATTCGCTGCACATGCTCTGTGCTGCTGTCAGTTAATGACAAACCTCATTTTCAGGTAGTAAATTTACAACATCCCCTAGCACACTGAACATGTGAGTGTTGCAAGTCCGGGATCATTGTTGCTATTGACATGCTGAAACTTTAGGCTGATACAATACATTCAGTATGTAAAAATGGTATTTTAACCATATTCATGTGTAGGGTTTAGTTCTCTCAATGAGACAAACTAATTATAAAGCTGGTCATACATGGAAAGTAATGTTTTCCAAACCTTAAGTTGGGCAATATTGGACTGAGCCAATCATTTGGCCCAAGGGGCTAATGATCAGATAGTAATGATGGAGATATAGGGTGTTGGGGTGAAGACCACATCAACTAGCCAATGTGGTCCTCATCCTGCAAGGATTTTTAAACCTAAACAATATACATATGGCTGATTTCTAGCCAGACATAAGCAGGCAGGAGCATTGGAGGGACCCATACACAGACCAATAAGTTGCCAAACATTCAATTCAATTCAAAAAATTCCCCAGAGACATCTACAGGTATGTGATCCATTAACCAGATCCAGAAAGCTCTGAATTACAGAAGGCTGTCTCCGTATACACTATTTTATCTCTGTAATAATAAAGTACCTTGTAATTAATCTTTATTGGAAGCAAAAAACAGCCATTTGGGTGTATTGAATGTTTACATAATTTTCTATTAGACTTATTGAATAAAGATCCAATTTAAGGAAAGATCCGTTATCTGGAAAACCCTAGGTCCCCAGCATTCTGGATAACAGATCCCATATCTGTATTGAGTTTTCATGAGTTAAAGCATGTGATTAAATTTCTCATCAAACTGAATATGGCCCTAAATTAAGGAGCTATTTTTAGTCAGATTTAATTTGATGAGAAAAACATCTAAGTACATTTTAAATTTCCCCATAGACTTTCATGTGAAAAAGCATGAAATTGATTTCTCATGGAAAAGCTCAATGGCATGTAGGGAAAGAGTAGTCAGCACATCGATTCTCAACAGTCTTTGGAGATGGTGCATGTTCTACAATGGCCACTTCCCATTGGCAAACTGTGTAGTGCGAAATTGAACAGCACCATCACCTCTTGAAGTAGTTAAAAAGCCTTTATTTGTGCTTTTGTGGGCATCACCGCAACGTTTCAGGCCATTCGGCCTTTTATCCAATAGATTTTGGTGCTGTTCAATTTCGCACTACAAAGCTCAATGGCATAACTAGCCACGGACTCCACCCCCCCAGTGGAAGCATGATCCAAAAGATTTCCCTCAGCTTTGCTGCCCAGCGGTGCAGCCCAGGTTCAATGACAACCCCACTATGCCACTGGCATTACTGAACATTTTAACATTTTGTAAAATACAATTAGTAACACACAAATACAAAAAAGTGCTTGCCTGTTAGTTTTTTTGTCATGAAAACATCTGTAGTGATGGGCGAAATTCTCCCGCGAAATTCACGAAACTGGGAAAAATTTGTGAAAGTCAAAAATTGACGCCAGTGTCAATTTTGGACGCGCGTCCAAAAAGTTGCTTGGGTCAATTTTGTTGCTGGTGTTAAAGACAATGGGCGTCCCAATAGTGTTGACGCTCATCGATTTTGATGCAAGCAAATTTTCAGACATGCGTCCAAAAATTTTTGACGCAGGCGAATTTTCACGGGAGTTTCACAAATTTATTCGCCGGCAGCGAAGCGCGGAAATTTGCTGCAAATTCTCTGCAAATTCGCGCCAGGAGAATTTATTCACCCATTACTAAACATCACTTTCACTTACAATAAAGAAATATTAGAAATTATTAATGAGTAGTAATAAGAATTAATTTTAAATAATGTTTCCCTCCCCCTCTTAGTAAATGCTTAACTTGCTATCAGTTGTTTAATGATTTTGTTTATTTATGACCGCAGAGGCGTTATTCAATTGTGTCTATTTATATGCCACAAAATTAAATAGGGATCTCTTCAGTGGAACTAATACGTTAGAATATATTAATATTGATGGTGTAATTTAACACATTGAGCTATCAATGTAATTTTCTGAAAACATTTTCTGCTGCATAAAGAATATTTGATGTGAGCCATTTTTCTCTATTTAGCAAGTATTTATCTTAATATCAGGAATATTCCTTATTATGATTGCTTCAGTTAAAATAATTTATTTGTTCTTTGTTTCTCACGCAGAGTGCGGGTATTAATCTTCAAGATACTGAGAGTTATTAACTTAGATGAACGTTTGTATTGCATTTTTGATTCTTTATCTAATCACAGTAGGCGAGTATGCTGGAAGCCATCATGAGCGGACTTCTCAGATGACAGAACAACTGCAGCATGCTGTGCAAAATAAATTGCTGACGGGATAGGACGAGCTGGGACAAATTCTGCCTAGCACATTGCAGACTTTCAAGTTAGGTTCTCTGTACCTTCATTATCTATAAAAAGGCAATAGTGAATGTCATGATATGTTGAGTAGGAAGTTTCATCAAATGTTATCTCTTTGGTGTGTTTTGTTAAGAGGATTCTGGTCAAGTACCTTGAAAAACTCAAGGTAATTTTATAATTTACATTGTTCATGAACATTTGTTGTATAGTTGGAAGGATTATATTTTATTTTGCAAAAATAAATGTGGGATATTAATAAAGGGGTACTGTTAAGATGCAACAAAAAGTCATTTATTTTAAGTCAATTCAACAACTATTTGTTTTGTTTATGCTGTTCTAGACATGACAATTCGATAAGCCAAACGTGATTAAATGTAAAATACAGTAACAAATCCACCATTATCATGCTTTTATACTTTTCTCTTTTTACTGTTTTATGCTTATGAGAAACATTGTATTGAACAGGTATATAACATTTAAAGAGAAAAAAACCCATATATCTCTTTTTGCACAGTAGACCCTTCTTTGTGGTCAATCATCACCACTAGCGAGAATGGGCACCACATGTAAAATGGCCCAACATGGCAGCTGCTAATCCCACTACAAAAGGGGATGTATGCAGTGTGGGACTTCTGGTTAAAAAAGGTAAGGGGTGGCGTTGCTACCCTGGTATGTGTTTCATATTTCCTGCTTATAGTATAGTCAAACATCTGAAGGGGGCATATAGTGGTGTGTTCAGAATTAGAAAAAGATGATTAGTGGCATAACTACAGAAGAAGCAGACTCACAGGGGGGCACGAGTTTGTTTCCTCTGTAACGGGGGTGGCGAGTGACAAACAATGTCATTTGTTTGAGTGTTGTGGGTCACCCATGTTTTCTGCTGGGCAGGGGCCTCCTTAGTTATGCCACTGTCTCTGATGTTGCGATACTACAGCTCTCCGAGCTCTCGTCTACTTAATATAAAAGGATATGTCCATGAGTAATGTCTGATCTGTGCATTATCTTTGTTACTGTTGCCATATTTTATAGGCATGCAATATATTTCTTTGCATCAATGCATAGCTGAACTATCCTGTATCCACTGTACTGATGTTAACATTTACTACATTTGAAAGCTAGATAACTGCAAGATTAAAAACCCTATAGCATATATTATGTAAAGACTGGGATGCATACTTGATGAAGGGTAATATCTCCTTTAATGGAGCCCTTAAACACATGGGGCTCGATGATATCTTTTGGAAAGCCTCCTCCAGCCTTTTAGCCACCATTAAGAAAGCCAGCATTATGTTAATGTATTATTAACATATTATTCATGCCTCATGAATATAATGTAATGGAGGGAGAACAAGTTTTACGTTTGAAACATGAGCAATCATGTCACATTCAACTTGAAATCTTTTTAATTTTTTGCATTAAACTAAATAATATCTTATTTTGATATTTTACAATATCAGTTGCTATAAACATACTCAATTTATAAGTATTATATTTTATTACAATTTGCAAATTAACAATTATAAGGAGAAAATGTAATTTATCGATCTCTTTTAAATATGTGAATGTTACTTAAAAGAAATATGTGCCTTAACAGGGATGGACTGGGGTTCCAGGGCCAACAGGGGCTCTGATCTGAAGGACCCCCCTTGTGACATGATATTCACCCACTCTCCCAACATATACCTCCTCTTCATCCCTCGCCATGCTGCATATCTTTTACAATAACTTGCAATTGAGGGCAGTGGCACAGGGAGCAGTCCTGCAGGCCCAGTCTGCTCTTATGCCTTAAAGGTAACTCAATTAAATAAATTCATAAAAATATAATTTGAAAAAAAATATATTTGAGCTGAATAATAGTTAAACCTTAAATTAAATACATTTCATCCTGGTATTTCTTGTATGGAGCCCTTTAATTCTTTCCTTATTTGTATATTTGATACTTTAAGTTAAGATATGCATAGTTCATGTAGATATATGCATAGATCTCTTTATGAAGGGGCAGTAGGAGTAAGAAATGTAATATTTGATCTAATCACTGCATCAAACGTTATATACATTTCAAAGGATTTTGGTCTTCTTTTAGGTAAGGTTTGTTAATATATTCTATAGCCATCTTTGCCTTATTTCAGGGCTTGTTCAGACATAACAGAAAAAAATTGTATTGGCACTTTGGACAGGCATTATCTTCCATAGAGGTTAGTAATGTAGGTTTTTTGTTGGTACCAAGATAAAATGACCACATTTTACATACAGTATTAATCCATTCAGAGCAAGATATTATAATATACTATAATATAATATAATTATAGTTCAAGCGAGAGGAGTGTTATTCAGATGGTACAACCTTCATAAGTCTGAAGGAAGGTTAATTCCTAAATATTTTATGCTTTCTTTCGTATAACTTCTCTGTAGTGCAAAAGGGTGGTTGTAGAGAATGTAACCTCACTTAGATTTGTAATATAACCCAAGAAAGATTCATAAACTTAAATATGTCAAATATACTTGAAAAGGGCTGTTTTTGGTTTTCTAATGTTCAATAGCAAACAATCAGCAAGGACTGCCATTGTAACTCTTCTCTGCCATTTGTGTTAACAACCTGACATAATATTAATTGAAGTAGACTTCTTAATAGTTTTCTTAAGCCAGCAGGGGAGAAAGAAGGCATGTCTGTTGAGTACCTGGAACTTCAAGTAACAATTAATTACAAAAACAGAACAATCAGCAAAAAAGGTCAGCATGACCTATAGGTAACTTTTAATATAGATTAATATTTTGAAAAGACAATTTCTAGTGTCAGTATCACTTTAAATTTATTCTATCCTGGCTCCTGTCTTGTACCATTTGGGGAGGAGTAGAAATGAAAGTCCCTTTCTAAAGGATGAAAGTATCTCCAAGAATCAATAAGTTTAGTTGAATGAAATAAGATAATTGTTTTATTTTTATGTGTGTGAGATACAGTTACTTAATGATCAGATTTGTGCTTCATTTTAATCATCCCTAATTATTAAATTTTTTGTGACTGTAATATGCTGAAAAAACGTATCTTTAATTTTTTTGCATAAGTAGAGCCTACATTTTAATATGTACCTTGTATGAGAACCTTCCTTGTTTGTCTTTATTCCAATTTTTCTTATTTGCATATTCTACATTTCCTCTCCAATAACATTTGATAAAAGTAACAAGCATTAAAGAAAGTGAAGACTTGACTACATGTTGAATATATTATCAGACTTATGACATACTGCTACTAAGTTTTTGAAGTTATACATTCCTGCTGATCTATGTTGTAGTTTATAATTCAGTTTGAAAAATACACTTGGTGGTTATTCCTATCTGTTTACTGATTTAATGTTGCCTCAGCTACCCTGTTTGAGACATTTTAAATATAATTCAGAACCCATTATCTAAAAAAGTTGGAAATAGAGGAACACTATCTCCTATAGACTCCATTTTAAATGTCCTGTATTTTCAAGTAAATAATGATTTTTTTTATTATTCATTGTTTTGTTGTTTTCCAGTAATGATTACAGAAGGAAAAAATTACGAGAAAAAAACAAAATGAAAGTAATTTGCAATAAAATACGATATAATATGTAAACATCGGCTTATGTCTCATTGATATACAACTTTATGCATGTTTTCCATTAAGTCTTTAGGTAATCTTGACCTAAAGCTTCTTGAGTAATCTTGCATCTGTTTTATAATCAAATAGCCGTATAAGAGTATAAGTGGGTTAGGGGATAGGTAAAGAGAAGCAGTGGGGAAGAAATAAAGAAAAGTAAGGTAAGATAAGTATACAGATGGAGGATTACCAAATATACTGGCCTCCAGATGCCTTTGTCAGAAGGCAAAGCAACTTTTGTAATGCTGTATAATTATTATGTAGCGGCATTATTCTTGGGTTGAAAACTCTCCAAGTACTGGGCCCACGGGTACCACTCCAGCTCCCCCTCGTAGTTCCTATCCAGGAGCTTGTCCCTAATGGATTCCATTGCTCTGATCCAGTTTACCTTTGTCTACAGTGTTTTCCGACCTGGTATTTGTGGCCATTTCCAGTTTGCCAATAGCGATCTTGCTGCTGTTAGAATGGGTGAAGCTAATTTGTGAGGATGTTTGAAACAAAGAGATTAATTCTGTGCTCCTTCATTCCCACCTTAATGCCTTCAATGTCTGGGTTATGTCTAATGGCATGGGCCAGGGGTCCTAATGACAGAGCAAATATTTAAGGTGACAATGGGCAACCCTGATGCGTCCCTCCCTTTATCTCAATCCATTTGGATTGGAGACCCATGCTGAGTACCTTTGCTAAGGGTGCTGAATACAGTTGTTTAAGTCCTGTAAGGCATGGGTGGGGTATTTGTAGTTTTTCCAAAACTGTCAACATATAGTTCCAGTCTAATCTATCAAATGCTGTTTGTGCATCTAAAGATAGGAGTAGGGAAGAGACCAATAATTTTGGTGCCAGGCATATTAAATTAATCGCCTTTCGGTGCTGTCTGCTGCTTGTTGTCCCAGTCTTTCCCTGGTTTTAGTATCATTGTTATGCTGTCTGCATGTGCTGTGTTAATGGTGACTGGTATAGGTCTTTTAAATGTGGTATTAAATCTTGAGCAAAAGTTTTGTAGTATTTTGCTGTGATGTCATCTGGTCCAGGGGCTTTACTGGGCTTGGAGTCTTTGATCACTGATTCAATTTCCTCAACTTTAATTGATACAGCAAGCATCTCTTGGTTTTCCTCAGTTAGTTGCGGGGGGTCCAATTTTTAAGAAGATCCCCCGCTAGGTTGATCTCTGGAGCTTTATCTGCTGTGTTTAATTTAGCATAGAAATTGCTAAATGTACTATTTATTTGATTTGTATCTCTTGTTATTGTTCCTGATGGTGTCCGTATGGCATGAATCGTTTGTGTCGTGTGTAGGGCTTTTAGTTCATGTGCTAACATTGTATGTGGTTTGTTGGCATGTTGATAGTACCAATACTTGGTTTTTCAAATAGTATAGGCAGCCTTATCTGAGAGTACTTGTATCAGTTGTGTTTTGTATTTCTCTAGTGTTCCCTGGGTAAATAATCATTTTTCTCTGTGATAATACTGAAAGCATTCTGGATAACAGATAGCTTTCCTGTACTTACAAATTAACAGTATAATATAATTAAACATAAAATAATTAACATCTTAGATTTTGTTTTTGATATTAATTTTGGATTTCATTCAGTTGAATTTGTGATATTTATATTTGTACCATGCCATTAATTATTATTATTTATAATGCCATCATTTCATGCAGCGCTTTACACAGTACAGAGGGATACAAATACAACTAAATGGTCAACACAGAGAAACATTTTCCAAAATGACTGCAATTGGATACTGTCAGGGTGAGGGCCCTGCTTGCGAGAGGTTCATTTTAGAAACTGACGGCATCAAAAACGGGCGCCGGCGTCAAAAAAATGCGCAGTTTCGTGAATTTTTCGCCGTTGCGCAAAATTCGCACATTTTTCGCCCATCACTACTCATCACTAATTATCAAAAAAATTAAGCGGGGGTGCAATGAGGTTGTGACCACAAATACAAGATGTCCTCTGCACTCAACCCATTATCAATATATTAAGGACAGTGAAACATTTGTGTGCCTTAAGTTACTAAAAATGCCTTACCTTTTAAACAAAACAGGAATTGTTTGACCATATATTGCAATATATTTAATATATTTATTATATATATATAATATATTTATTGCAACTACGCCAAACTCATCCCCGGTGTTGCCAGTTCCTATACTCAACTTGCATCTGATTCATTAAGAATTCTATTGCTTCATTATACATTTTATAAAGGGACTACATTTAACCCCCAAATTACTTGCTGCTTTTAAAGTAAAACTCCCAAACTTGGTTGAACTTTTATTAGCCACCAGTGGGATCACCTGACTCTAGCTGGGAAGACTGGGAGCTACAACATGGAGCTGGTCACTGCTCCTGTATAAACTATAACAAACAAGGAAAAGTTGTGCTCACCACTGATTTTTAAAACCATTAAGTGGGGGTGCAATGAGGTTGTGCATATCGACAAATACAAGAGTCCTCTGCACTCAACCCATTATCAATTTATTTTTTGACTTCTGACAGCTTGACTGGGTGCAGGTAAAATGTATACAAAATAACAAAAAAAAAACTGCACTCAACATCAAATAAACCGAACAGGCTGGGTTTGCTTCCAATAATAATTATTATATCTTAGTTTGGATCAAGTACACAGTACAGTGAAAAGAGAAATTGTTTTTAAAAATGTGGATTATTTGGATAAAATGAAGTCTATGACAGATGGCCTTTCTGTAATTCTGAGCTTTCTGAATTTTGGGTTTCTGAATATGAGATTGTAAACCTGTATAAGAATTATCCTCGACATACATCAAAATATCAGAAAACATTTGCTGAAGTTGTGTGTTCTGTGAATGTCTGTGATTAAACCAAGCGATTTAGAATTCAATGATATACATTTCTTTTATAGTACATATTTGGATTTCTTATCAGGAAAACAGAGAAGCAACATGTGTATATAGAAACCTCTTATTTTATTATGTAACTGTTCTGACTTGCTAAATTGCTAAATTTCTGTGCCATTAATTTGCTGCCACAAGTAGCAGCCTGTTGTGAATTTGCAGCTATTACAGAATCTTCACAGAGCTTGTAGCCTTTGAGAGAGAGACGTATGAAAAGATCTGTTGGACTGCAGAACACCATCTGTTTTGAAAATAATCAAGATGCACTTTGAACTGCATCACTGCTATGAAAATATATTTCACAACAGAAAGGAGACCATAGATCCATTTATTTTAGTTTTCATATTAATTACAGCCCATTCTGTACTCTATACTTTACTGCCAATCTTTTCAAAATGATACACTTCCAACAACTTTAAAAGAAGAGAACATTATGCTGAGGCTGAAACTTATAATGGTGAAATTCCGAAAATAACAATCTCTATTGCTATGAGATTTAATTAATCTTGGCTGCCGGGGGTCAATAACTCTAGTCAGTCCCTAAACTCAGGTAGTAGGAAGTGTGTAAATACAGGTATTGGATCTGGAAACCTGTTATCCAGAAATCAAATTATGGGAAGGCCATCTGCCATAGACTCCATTTAAATAAAATAATTATAGTTTTTAAAAATTATTTCCTTTTTCTCTGTAATAATAAAACAGTAAATTATGCTTGATCCCAACTAATATATAATTAATCCTTATTGGTGTTATAACAATCTTATAGGGTTTATTTAGGGGCATATTTATCAAGTAAATTTCAAATTGAAAAAACTTCAAAATTCGAATGCAAAAAGACCAGGTCCGTATTGGGAGAATAGGTCCATATTGGGCCGAATTCGAATAATACGAATCGATGGAATAGCGCTTTCCATCTAATTCGATTCAAAGTTTTTCCCAAAAAACTTTTTTTCAAAGTCCACCAATTGACTCCAATTTGGCAGGTTTTAGGTGACGAATGTTTGAAGTCAAATTTTTAAAGAGACAGTACATGATAAATTTCGATATTTGAATTTTTGAATTTTTTCCAAATTCAAATCAAATTTGGTCTATTCCCTAGTCAAAGTAAAAAAAAAAAAAATAGCTCGAAATTCAAACTTTTTTCATTCGAAAATTCACCTCAACCATTGATAAATCTGCCCTTTAATGTTTAAATCATTTTTTGCTGACTTAAGGTAGGGAAATCTGGAAAGATCCCTTATCCAGAAAGCCACAAGTTACAAGCATTCTGGATAACAAATCCCATACCTGTACAAAGCTCCTTATCCTCCATTAAACCAGATGAATTCTTTGGAATACTTAGAATTGCTCTTCATATTTTACCTTTCCAATTCCTCTGCTAAATATATGATTAATTTGGTGTTCAGGGTCAGTGGATGGTGGAAACTGTGTCATATTTACATAGTTGCATAACAGTCAAAATTCATCAGAGCATTAACACTGGCTGCAATCCTAGTTCCATATTTAAGTTGGGTTGAAAGAAAGACCATCAAAAGTTCATGCATTTCAACTCCTCCAAATGAACCCTAGAGCAGATATATAGGACATGTTATCCAGGACGTTCTTGATAATGGCTCTTTCCGTAATTTGGATCTTCACACCTTAAGTCTACTAGAAAATTATGTGAACAATAATTAATTAATTAAACCCAATAGGATGGTTTTGCTTCTGATTAGGATTATTTATATCTTAGTTTTGGCCAAGTACAAGGTACTGTTTGTTTTATTGTTACAGAGAAAAATGAAATCATTTTTAAAAATCTGGATTATTTGGAGAAAATTGGGTCTATGGGATATGGCTTTTCCATAATTGAGAGCTTTCTGGATAAACATTTCACCATGTTACAATTGTAACCAATGCCCCTTTGTACATAAAGGGAAAGATTTTATCCATCCTGAGACGGGGTATTCTGCCCACTTGAGGGGCTACTATACTTGTGTTTCCAAATATGTTGTTTATGTATTGATTTGTCCGTGTGGACTCATCTATATAGGTGAGACCACACAGATGATTAAATCACGTATCTCACAACATAGATCTGCTATTAATCTAGGTAATACGAGTCAGCCTGTGTCCAAGCACTTCCTGGAGAAAGGACATAGTGCTGATCAACTCAGATTTATGGTGCTTGAAATGATCCCCCACTCAAAAATGGAGGTGATCGAGAACTCAGTTTAAAACAGAGGGAGGTGTGGTGGATCCACAAATTAGGTTCCTTACAGCCCAAAGGATTAAATAGAGATTATGACCTATACCTCTTTCTATGAGTATGTTGTAAAAAACTCTATGCCATTAGATACAATTTGGATTGAGCCTGTCAATATATCATGTACTTACAAATTATGTTGGTTATTGTAGATTAAAATAGGTGCATGAAGGGTAAGATGTATGAAATATAATGTAAACTTTGACCTGTAGGGGTTACTATTGTATATTCAACGCTGATGTCACTTCCTGATAATTCCTTTTTAAGTCACCTGACCTTGCACACCTGTAAACCATGTGTAACTTTGGCTTCATAAAGGGCACGATGCATGCCCGAAACTTAGCCTGATGTTTTATATTTAATACACATTTTCTGATCAAGTGAGTGCTGCCTTACCTGTGTGTTTTTTTTGTATGAGGAGGAGGAGAGATCCGGCAATCCCCCTAAAGGTTGTATATATATATATATATATATATATATATATATATATATATATATATATATATATATATATATATATATATATATATATATATATATATAGAAAATCCAAAAATACGGATGCACACAGGTATTTCCAAAATAGTTAAAAAACTTACATTTTATTCAGTACATTTAAAAAAGCAGGTCGACGTTTCGGTCTGTATCTAAGACCATTTTCAAGACCATAAACTGCTTGGTAAAATGTTACAGGTATAAATAATTAAAACCACATAGCACTCATCCAATCACAAACTGTCCAGGATGTCATGTGACAGTTAACTCTATACCCACCAGATTGGGAGGGATAGGGATGGAAAAAAACCTCAATGTCAATTCTAGAAGGGAACCGACATTTAAAACATAAGGATGTATGGAACTACAAAATTGTTAATAATGTTACAACTTTAGACAGATAGCAAAATAAGCTTTATAATAAATGTATCAAGTTGAAAAATCTGCTAACACAAAAGTAACATTATCGCTGACTCAAAAAACACAGAAGGGAACAATGTTCATTAAGTCCATTAGGCTTCATAGTATTTAATTTTTTGATCCAGAACACCTCTCTCTGGAGTAATATCTTGGATCTATCACCTCCCCTCCGCAGAGGGGGGATATGATCTATAGCTATATAGTGAAAAGTAGGTAGCCTATGTCCCACCTCCAAGAAATGATTCGCCACTGGTTTATTGGTGTGGCCATCTCGAAAGGCCGTGCTAATAGCTGAGCGGTGTGCATCCATACGCAAACGCAATGTCAAATCCGTCTTGCCAATATATGGTAAACCACATGGACAAGTAATCAAATAAATAACATGGGTGGTGGTACAAGTGATGTGATGCCTAATAGCAAATCGTTTGCCTGTCTGCGGGTGTAAGAAACTAGTGCCAGGTGTCATAAACCTGCACGAAGTGCAATTGGGGCACTTAAAACAACCTGGTTTATCATTACGTAGCCACGTGTCATGTTTCCTCTGATAACAGCCTATTGGGTCACTCTTAACGAGGAGGTCCCTCAGACTACTCCCCCTCTTAAAGCTTTTTAACACCGTATTAGGAATAATCTTGCTAAGGCCACTATCCGCCTGAATAATATTCCAATGTTTATTGACCGCCGAAGCAGTCAAATGAGACCCTGTAGTGTATTTAGTACTATAGACAAAATTCGGCTGATTGTTTTCTCTACGTGTTGGTGTATGTAGCCGGCGTTTGGCTGTCTCCAGAGCCTGTTTCAAAATGGCCTCTGGGTATCCACGATCCCTAAACCTGGACCACATATCTCTAATCTGTATGTCAGAAATATCCTGATTAGAATTATTTCGGAGTACACGACAAAATTGAGAGATGGGTAAGGATTTTTTCATTGCCGCTGGATGACAACTGTCGTAATGTAAAAGAACATTTTTATCCGTGCTCTTGCGATACAGTGTGAACTCAATATGGTCATCTTTTCTCAATAATTCAACATCTAAAAAATGTAGCCGGTCAGTATGTATTTCATGTGTAAACTTTACCGGGCTATCTAATGAATTGAGTTCAAGTACCATAGAAAGAAACTCTCCCTCCGTGCCACACCATACGATTATAATATCGTCAATGTAGCGACGGAAGAAGAGGATCTTATCCTTGTATTTAGGTGTAATAAAGTGTTGCTCAAATTGGTGCATAAATAAATTGGCGTAAGCGGGCGCCATGGCAGCCCCCATCGCCGTCCCCGCAACCTGTAAAAAGAATTCATGTTGGAAACGAAAATAATTCATAGACAGGCATATATTCAAAAGTTCTAACACAAAAGTCACTGGAGGACCCTCATAATGATCACACTCTTCCAATGAGCGTTTAACCGCATCCAACCCCGCCTCATGCGGGATACAGGTATACAGTCCAACCACATCAAGACTCGCTAGCCAACAAGTTGATGACATCGGGATATTTAGTCTCCTTAGACTTTCCAGTAGTTGAGGGGTGTCTCTTAAGTATGTCGGCGTACTTTGGACTACTGGCTGCAGCACAGTATCCAGATAAATCCCAATAGGGTGTAATAGGGAGCCCCTGCCGGAAACAATCGGTCGACCAGGAGGTTTGTCCAGACTTTTATGTACCTTAGGCAAGGCATACATAATGGGGCATATAGGGTATTCTTGTTTCATAAACCCGCATAAGGCTTTGGTGATTATCCCTTGTTCAAGGGCTAAATCTAGCACCTGGTCTACCTGTTTTTTAAAGATTGACAAGGGATCCTTCGGCAGCCTTTTATAGATCGTGATATCCGATAACTGTCCCAAGATCTCATCACGGTAATCTGTGTAGTTCAGCAATACAATCCCCCCACCCTTATCGGCCGGATGAATAACCAAGTTTGTATCCTGAGTTAAAGATTTAATAGCAGCCCGTTCTCCTTGAGTGATATTTTGTCTAGTTTTTACTAGAGGGGCATTCATAGTCATTTCATGTTCAACTGCTTGTTTGAACAGTCTAATCGTTGGATTGGCCAGGGGGGGGTGAATACACTTTTGAGTCTTAATCGGGTACCCTCTAGGGGTAGATCAGGCTGGGATGGAGTCTCACTAAAGTAATCCTTCAAACTTAGGCTCCTACATAATTTAAAGAGATCAACCTCCCATTCTAGTGCATCAAATTTACAAGTGGGGACAAAAGACAGACCCTTGTGTAACAAACTCACCTCAGCGGGTGTCAAAGTATGTTTAGAGAGGTTAAAAATTGGTACCTCTAAAGTCTGTGTCCCCTTCCTCTTCTGCCCCCTCCGCGTTGGGTATTTCTTGTTGTACGGCCGCGACCTGATGGAGGTTTGTCGTTCGCCGGTGGAGGATCCCCTAAAAAAGGAGTAGATGTAAGCTCACCCACGGCCTGTTCTTCCATCCTGTTATCCGTTGGGCAAGGTATACTTTTAAATTGGTCGTCACCCTCAGAATCCCCAGAACTGTTGTCCACTGTATTAAGAGGTTTCACTAACTTATAGCGTGGGGTACGTCTATTATGTGGACCATATTGGGCTCGTTCTCTTTCGCCGCTCAGCCATCGGTAAACCCGACAGTAGGTGTAGTCCTCATTCACCCGTCTCAGTTTTTCTTTTTTGAATCGTAGAAGATCCTGTTTATATGTCTCAATGGAGGCGCGGGACTTGGTGAGCGCTGTGCTAGTAGAATCGGCTGTGAGGATTGGGGCATGTTCTGTCTCACGTGAGGCTAATTGTTTCCTTACATTTGTTAGCTCACCTGCGACCTCTTCAATCGCAAGTATCATTAGGTCAAATGAGCATTTATTCAAAACTCCGACCCACTTTTTACAAAACTCCGGGTTAGATCTACCGATCGTTGGTATGTTACGAATCCGGAAACCTCGAGGGATTCTTCGCAGCCTGTAATAATCTAACAGGAACATCCCATGGAGATCCAGGTCTGTTTCACGTCGTTTCAATCGTTCCCATTCAATAATCAGATCAGCTTCATTGGATTTGCATGGTAACTCAGTGTGAGTTTGTTGCCATAATACACGGTCTGCATCTGCTTCAGAAATATGCCAAGTTTCAGCGTAATCGTTAGTAAAAAATGCGCGATCCACAAAATCATCCATTGTTTTAAAAAAAAGGTCTTTGAAGTACTTGGTCAAAAGATAGCTAATTAGACAAAAAAGTCAAAATGCAAATTGGTGTTTGGGTGCTTGAACTTAATGCCTTGCTATCGGCTAGTATACACACAAAAGTCCAATTAGTTCAATACAAATTGGTCTCCGCTAAATCATTGGTAACAACCTTTTTGAACAATCCGATGTTTTCGCCTGGCACTGAGCCATCGTTTTGTACCAGATGGTCTAGGTTACAGTTCTTTACGGTCAAAGACCTGTTCACTCCGCTCGCTTATGGGATGTTGCCTTACCAAGTGATTAAGGAGAAGCACCCCCTAACGGATATAAAATTATTTGAATATTTCCAGGTACGGCATTTTTTGGCTCCCTATGTCGCATATCTCAAATCACATCCCCCCAGGATGTTTGAGACTTTGGCACTTCCAGGCCTACCACAGAAAGGCCTCATCTCCAGGATCTACAATATATTGACTACTCCTCCAGACTTGGATCTGCCCAGACATAAGTACATGGAGAAATGGGATCGAGACCTCCCACACCCAGTCCAGCCTAAAGATTGGCCATTGATATGGAACAACGCTAAACGTATGGTCACTTGTGTGCGGCAGAAAGAACACATTTATAAAATTTTGACCTATTGGTACTATACCCCTGACAGGCTGCACAAATTATTTCCGCAACATTCGCCCCTATGCTGGAGGAACTGTGGGCTTCGGGGTACTATGCTTCATATCTTTTGGGATTGCCCAGTGATACAGCCGCTGTGGACTGAAATCTCTCAGCTCTTGAGCCGTATCTTCCATAGCCCATTTCCGATGGATCCTATTGTCTTATTACTGGGTAAACCTATATCACGATTTCGCAATTGTGGTCAAGCTTTGGTGAACCAAATACTGACCGCAACCCGTCTGGCCATTTCTTCACACTGGAAAGACCCTATGCCACCTACTTTGTCTGAGATAGTTTCCAGAATTAATGCTAACAGAACCTTTGAAGCTGGTATTGCCATGTTGTCTAACACTATGGAGCGGTTTATTAATATCTGGGACGTATGGGATTTGAGAGAGTTAGTCGTCAATGGGTCGCAAGGAATCCACCCCCCATCTGCCACTTAGTCATGAGAGGCCTGGTGGATCGTTCTTTGATTTGATTTTCTTTAGAGTAGATCTTTTCCTATTCTGATACAATCTACCCCAGGTTTAGGACATCAGCTTTGTTCGCTACTTGTCTTACCTCTGCCTGCTCTGCCAATTGCCGTGCTGTATTAAGTTTCTCCCCTGGTGCTTTTTCATATATTTGTTTTCTTGTACCTGTATCTATTTCCATTGTTTCTGCTGAACCACAGAAATGTTAAGCTGTACTGTTTATTATGATTTTGTAAAACCAATAAAAATCTAAGTTACAAAAAAAAAAAGTCCAATTAGTTCTGGATCAAAAAATTAAATACTATGAAGCCTAATGGACTTAATGAACATTGTTCCCTTCTGTGTTTTTTGAGTCAGCGATAATGTTACTTTTGTGTTAGCAGATTTTTCAACTTGATACATTTATTATAAAGCTTATTTTGCTATCTGTCTAAAGTTGTAACATTATTAACAATTTTGTAGTTCCATACATCCTTATGTTTTAAATGTCGGTTCCCTTCTAGAATTGACATTGAGGTTTTTTTTCCATCCCTATCCCTCCCAATCTGGTGGGTATAGAGTTAACTGTCACATGACATCCTGGACAGTTTGTGATTGGATGAGTGCTATGTGGTTTTAATTATTTATACCTGTAACATTTTACCAAGCAGTTTATGGTCTTGAAAATGGTCTTAGATACAGACCGAAACGTCGACCTGCTTTTTTAAATGTACTGAATAAAATGTACGTTTTTTAACTATTTTGGAAATACCTGTGTGCATCCGTATTTTTGGATTTTCTACATATTGCTGCTTGGGGGTAGCACCAGGACTGTGTACGATTTTGTTGGTGTGCTGAACTAATTGGACTTTTGTGTATATATATATATATACACAATAATTTACCAAGCACCCACGAGTGGATTGAGGAGTAAGAGTGACGGCACTTTCAGAAATACTATATATATAGCCTTGAAAAAGGTCCCAGAGGGGAATGAAACGTCACGTTGGCTGTATATGCACTTAACAATTCAATTTTGTTACTTGTTTCACCAAAATTCCCAGTGTTGTTGGTCTTTTTGAATGCTATACATTCATACCAACCTATCTAAACAGTCACTATGAACTACAGTATATACAGTATAAAAATTTCTATATGAAGTGTATATTCTAGTTATAGTACCACAATAGCCTTTTGATATTATGCTAGTAGAAGAAATTATCCACTCAAAGGCATTAACAGAATGTGCCATCACAATATCACCCAACATGACATTCCACAACCTCACTGTCCTCTGTTGTGATTTTCCCTCGGGCTTCTAAATTGGCCCTGATGTGTTTGATGGATTCTGTTTGTCTCCCATATGACATAACCGACAGCCTAGTAAAGAAAGAAAACACATTTGTGGAGTCCAATATAGCAAAGACCTTTGTATGAGAACACTAGTATTCAGCCAGAAATTACATTTTCCCAGCAGATTATTCTCTTTATATCACTTTAGAGATCTCAGCATTGAAGAGTGTGCAGGTCTTATTGAAGCTGTCCATTTCAGCTCTTGATGTCAGGCATTCCATCTTTTTCATGTCTCTAATTCACTTTTACCACTTGCTTCCTGTATTTTAATATTACCGTGTGCAGAAATTCACTAGTAGAAGAATGAATTCAGATTTTGTTTATCACCTGATCAGGTTTCAGCTGATTCTGTACAGCACTGTAATGCAATCAACATCTTCTCCCTTCCTCGATAAAATGCATTAGAGGACTGAGCCTTTGCAATTGTAATTTTTATTGCTTGTTTAAATCTGTGTCAGCAATGAACTTCAACTGGATGACCTGGTATTTCATTTTCAAACTTCATATCAAAATGTGCCAGTATGGTGGGCAGTTACAAATTCCAGATAAAAGGTTGTGTTTAAATGTGTTTAGTTCCTATGTGCCTCTTGAAGTGCTATTCAAATATACGTGTTTAGTTAAGAAAAAACATAACCTATATGTGGTATAACAAAGACCACATATAAACTTAGATGCCCTCTGTAGCACAAATGTTGTAACTGTGTGCAGGTTGTCCTACCAGTACCCTTATTATTAAGTTCTAAATCACAAACTGCTCCCTAAAATAAATAAATACAATATCCAGGTAGGTGTCAATTTGTTTTGAATCTATCATCTCCAATACACAGTTACTAAAATATTACTGAATGTACTTAAAGAATGGAAAGTGAAGAGGTGAATAGAAGGTGACATAACTCTTTACATGGAACACATAAGCTTGATATGCATACAATTAACATTACAGATACTTACAAATGATAACATAGTAACATAGGAAGTAAGGTTGAAAAAGACACACGTCCATCAAGTTCAACCTTTTAGTTTTATTTTTGTAATCTGCCTAACTGTTGGTTGATCCAGAGGAAGGCAAAAAAAAACCCATCTGAAGCCTCTCTAATTTGCCTAAGAGGCGGAAAAAATTCCTTCCTGACTCCAAAATGGCAATCGGACTAGTCCCTGGATCAACTTGTACTATGAGCTATCTTCCATAACCCTGTATTCCCTCACTTGCTAAAAAGCCATCCAACCCCTTCTTAAATCTATCTAATGTATCAGCCAGTACAACTGATTCAGGGAGAGAATTCCACATCTTCACAGCTCTCACTGTAAAAAACTCCTCTTCTAATCGGAATGGGTGACCTCGTGTCAGCTGGAAAGACCTACTGGTAAATAAAGCATTAGAGAGATTTTTATATGATCCCTCTTCTCCAGCGTGAACATCCCCAATTTGGCCAGTCTTGCCTAATAGCTATTTTCCATACCTTTTACCAGCTTAGTTGCCCTTCTCCGTACCCTCTCTAATACAATAATGTCCTGTTTGAGAGATGGAAACCAAAGCTGTATGGTATATTCTAGATTGGGCCTTACAAGTGCTTTATACAGTGAAAGACTGACCCCCTCCTCCTGTGACTCTATGCCCCTTTTAATACAGCCCAAGACCTTATTTGCCCTTGATGCTGCTGACTGGCATTGATTGCTACAGCCAAATTTATTATCTACAAGGACTCCAAGGTCCTTTTCCATAATGGATTTGCCTAGTGCAGTCCAATTAAGGGTATCTCATTTGCCATTTAGCTGCCCAGATTGCCAGTTTGTCAAGATCCTGTTGCAAGGATGCCACATCCTGGATGGAATTAATTTGGCTGGATAATTTTGTGTCATCTGCAAACACTGATACATTACTTAAAAATACCCTCCCCTAAGTCATTAATGAATAAGTTAAATAAAAGTGGACCCAATACCGAGCCCTGAGGAACCCCACAATGTACCTTACTCCTAGTAGAGAATGTACCATTAACAACCACCCTCTGTACCCGATACTGTAGCCAGTTTCCTATCCATGTGCAAATGACTTCATTAAGCCCAACAGACCCTAGTTTACTGCCCCACCCACTGTCCAGCATCTTACTTACCTCATCACAAAAAGCAATCAAATTTGTCTGACATTACCTATCCTTCATAAAGCCATGCTGATAATGCTATTCACTAGGACAAAATTTTGAATGTGATCCCTTAACAAGCCTTCAAATAATTTACCCACCACAGATGTCAAATTTACTGGCCTATTATTGCCAGGCTGAGATACTGTAGTAATCCCTTTTTAAATATTGGAATAACATCAGCTTTTCTCCAATCCATAGGCACCATACCAGATAAATGCGAATCCAGTACTGTAACTAGAGGGGGGGGGGCCCCTGGTGCCTGACGCGCAGCCGGGCCCCGCCCCCCCTCTGTACACACAGGATTTCAGTGGCACACAGGCTGCCGGGGAGCCCTGAGGGGGTGCGGCCTTGGCCCGCTCACACCACCTGCTCCCACGGTAGTTCCACTGAGTGAATCCGAGAAAATCAGAAATAGGGGCTGGTCTAAAACTGAACTAAGCTCTCTTAGAACCCATAGGTGTATGCCATCAGGCCCTGGAGCCTTGTTTACATTAATTTTTATTAAAGCTTTATGAATCATATCCTGAGTCAGCCACTGACTAGATTGAGCTGAGCCATTAGTGCAGCTATAAAGTGAGCCTGGGAACTCAGACTCCTCTATTGTATACACTGAAGATAAATAAGAAAACTGCAGCTTTATTTATGACTTCCAGATATCACCCCACTACAAACAGGCACCCCAGTATCCCTAAATCTGCCACATTTGTCATTAAGACCCAACAAAAGGCCTTAGGCTTACAAAATGGATAGAATACAAATGGACCATGACTTACTATAGCTCTATGTTGCCAATGCAGTTTTCTGTTTAGTGTGTATTAAGGGCCAGAATGTCACGATCGCCGCCCGGAGCAGGTCCAGGAGCTCCAGGCGGCGCGTCCTTCCCTGCCGGCGTTGCTCCCAAAATGGCGGCGCCCATGGCCGCCACGTGGGTAGCAACGCCGGCACAATGACGTCAGCGCGTCGACGTCGACGCAAGGACGCAGATGACGTCAGAATGGCGCCAAATTCAAATATAAAAGCCTTACCAAGACGCCAGAATGGCGCCCAAGTATAGGATTCGTTCCTGTGTGTTTCCTGGGTTTCCTGTCTGCTATTTTGAAGACTTATCCTGTTCCTGTTTGTTGCTGACCCCTTGCCTGGACTTTTGGACTTTGCTGATATTCTGCCTGCCCTTGAACCCTTGCCTGGACTTTGGTTATTCTCCTGATTTACCCCTTGTTGGACACCGCGACCTTGACTCCCTTGACTCCCTTGACTCCCTTGTGGGCTTCCTCCTTGATCCTGACAACTTCCCTGGTGGGAGCATCCCGGCTCCCTGACACAGAAGGGCCCCTATCTTCATCTGAATTTTCACCTAAAGCAATGAAAATAGTTCTTCAGTATATAAGTGAGCAGTGAGGCTGTGAATGCTCTTCCTGCTGATATTTTGATGGCACATGTTCTTGCCTTTAATGCCTTTAAGACGAGCTAGGATGTCTTCATGTATAAATAATACATTCATGGATACAGTTGGGTACACGAGAGGAGTGAACTAGATGGAAAGTTTTCTTTATACCCAGAATTATTGTGGGAAAAACTAGAAACAGGCATTTGTTTTAGCTTAGTATTTAGCTCAAGTGCAAAATACTAAGCTCACGGACACACAAAGTAATATATATTTTCCCAAGAATTCCAGCACAATAGCAGGTGCCTGCAAAATAGCTTATATGTGTGAGATTTACCAATACGGTTGGCAATTTGCACTTACGTTAATAAACTGTAAGCTGTTATAATCTTTTCATTGTAAATATGAATGATATCACTTGGGTAGTGTTGCAGTGCACTATTAGCATCAAATTCACTTCCCCCATATGTCAATTAAGGCACAAAATTTACCCAGGAGCAATAACCCATGGCAACCATTAAAATTCTTGCATTTAAACAGATGACTAGTAAATTCTACCTGCTGATTGGTTGCTATGGGTTACTGCCAGATGGCAAATTTAGTGCATTTTATTACACAACTTCGTAGTAGGTACCTAATTCACTGGGTGACTATTTTTGAGAAAATGTACCACTTTTTCATTTTGCCTACTGTAGTCTCGAGTAGGAAGAGAAAGTATTCATATATTTGTAGACAAAAGTATGTTTGATTAATTGTATAACATATACATAACATTTTTATATGTTTTTTTAAAAAAATCTTCCTTTTAAGCCTGTCTGCTACATAAAATCCCACTGAAACAATAACTCACTGTCCTTCACTTTTTTATCTTATCTTTGCTGTGATTTTTCATTGCCCTATGTTTCTATTCTAGCATAGTCAGCTGTCAAGCAGTCTGCTTTATTAATAGAAAAATCTAGCAAAATAACAATTGCCAAATCCAGTTCTTTGCACATAACATGCTGAACTCATGTATGGTGATGACCCCTGCCCTTTTACTGATTATTTGTAAAACTGCATTCACAAACTGAACTCCTAATACTGTATGTATACATTTTGGATAAATTGCAAAAGAAAAAAAATCAAAAGATAAACAGGCAAAGAGGTCACTTGGTACTGTGCTTTGGATAGACACAAGTGTTAAGCAATGCCACTTGTACCTATCTGATATTAACCTAGTGCTTACATGTGTGTACCACAATTTGTTGTGGCTGATCTCTAAGCTTGTGTGCATACACAAAAAAAACGCAGCTTAGAGGGAATATTGGCAGGAATATAGGTGAAAGATATCATGGAGATATCAAGGTCAAAAAAATATATTGATAATGGTTTGAGTGCAGAGGACCACTTGTATTTGTCTAAATGTATTTTGTGGTCACAGCATGCCCCCCCCCCCCCCCGCTTAATGGTTTTAAAAATTAGTGGTGAGCACAACTTTTCCTGGTTTGTTATAGTTCAAACAGGAGCAGTAGCCAGCTCCATGTTGTAGCCCCACAATTCCCAGCTATAGTCAGGTGATCCCACTGGTGTTCTAATAAAAGGGCAACCACATTTGGGAGTTTTACTTTGAAAGCAGCAAGTAAGTTGCAGGTAAAACCTAGTCCCTTTGTAAAATGTATAATAAAGCAATATAATTCTTAACGAATCAGATGAAAATTGAGCATAGGACTGGCCAGGTATGGGATGACTTTGACGTAGTTGGCCAGCTTAAATATATTGCATTATATGGACAAACATATGTTTTGTTTAAAGAGTAAGGCATTTTTTGGTAGCTGTATGCACAAAATGTCTCAATGTCTGAAATATACTGATAATGGGTTGAGTGCAGAGGACTCTTTTATTTGTCTATATGTACAGTATTTTGTGGTCACAGCCTCATTGCACCCCAGCGTAATGGTTTTAAAAATTAGTGGTGAGCACAACTTTTCCTTCCTTATCAGGGTCAGACTGGGGAGTCCAGAGCCCACCAGGCTGCTGCTTCAGGACCCTCACCCCAATTGTAATCCCCCAGGCCCCCTGCCACCACTGTCCCCCCACCCAGTGCATGCCTTGTTTCCTCTTTTGCAGCCACAATTGATGCCGTGCAGTAGGTCAGAGGGCAGCCCACAAAGTTTCATGCAGGAGTGGGTCTGGGTCAGCAGGGCCCACCATGTTTTTTCCTGGTGTCCTGCTGGCCCAGTCCAAGCCTGCAGCCCACAGTGAAAGCCATTATGTTTCTTACTTCTACCTTCTATGTTATTTTCTAGATTTGTTCTGCTAAGATCTCATACAGTAGACTAATTGGATGCCTGTTTATAAGGTGTACGGGTTTAGCTTTTTGAATTGGTAGACAAGACGGGCTTTACTATTGTGCAGCATCCTATCAACCTACAGTCAGTTCGTAAATGAGTGTCAAGCACGTCTGAGCAAGTTCAACTTCTGCTCATCTGAATGCTTTCTATAAACGTGTTCCTCTTTGTACATGTGTCCTATAAAAGGCACAGTACCTTGTTAGCAACCTATTTTATTTGCAGACTATTCATAAAATGCAGCTGCCAGCTAACAGATGAGCATCAAACACCACTTTTTATTCTCTGCCTGTGCCTCTCAGCCCCAGGTAACAATGTCTAGGTGCATATTCACATTTACCCCTTCTTCCCCAACACATTGCCCAGTTCACACAGTTCCCATACTTTCATACATTTTCTGGTCAAACAGACATTGCAAATTCCATTCACACTATCACAGTAGCTAATTCATTTTTCACTGCACACATATATGCCCTGCTGTAAATTCCAAACCCTCATCCTCTCAGTCTCAGAGATTGTAAATATTCTTTCAGCTTGTGTTTACTTCTTCTTCTTCTTCCCCTTATTGACTAGCTCTGTGGAATACATTATAAATAAAACATGATAAAAAATTACTTTAAAAATAATTCTGGTTCTCTACACAAAGCAGATGATAAATTCAAAAATAGATTTTGAACAATGTTTTGCAGATACTTTTGAAAAAGGGTAAACATATCAGAATTTATCTAATGAGAGAACCTTGCAAACAGGTGACAGTGTACAGCAGTTTACAGTGGCCATTTTCTAATTTCTTGTTTGCATGGCATTGTAACTTTGACTTTTTAAAATTATCTTTATTATCAATTAGAATTTTAACTTCTCACTGAGCACACAAGTGACTGAAGCTTGATAAATTAAATAAAGGACAGCTGTGGATTCAGGCCAGTCTTGAATGAAGAATGAGGCTAGACATGCAAATGGCACATGCCTTGGCCTTTCATGGTTACGGCACAGTGGGAGACAATTTTCCCTACATGCCGGCCTTGCTTGTTTGCAAATATCAGCACCTTTCACAGGTTTTCAGAAATCCAAACGTCTCAAAGAAATCTAAGGGAAGACTAAATTAAATAATGCAATAAATGTCTCCCTGTTTCTATTGCAACATTGTTTTGTTATTCTCACCCACTATTCTATTTTACATTGTTATTTATTTCAATTTCAGCACAGGCAGTGTTTGCTACTGGAGAAATGAAAGAGCACATAAGAAAAAATGACAAGATAATCTATCCTCTAACAATTGCTTTATAAATCTGTCTATTTGAGTATATTATTCAATCCATTATACATGATATTAGATGCTGAGAGCACAAGGGGAGGAACTGTTTTCACAAAAAAAAGTCATCATATGCAAAACACATTCTCATACTTTTGTTTTGATTTTCAGAATTGTTGTATTTTCTTGGAAGAAGAATCAATATAGCCTTCACCTTGTAACCCGTTGTGTGCTACCAAGACATTGCCAAGTCAGGTAGTGACAAGTAATAAGGTAATCCAGCTGGTCTGCATACTAAACTTTTGTTCTTTATATTTCTACGTCATTTTTATTTTAATGGCTCTTTGTGTTTATTTATATACCATTGTATTTGGTATAAAGAAGCATATCAATGTGAAAGGTACTGTTTATAATAATGTATGATATTTGACATACTATTTCACAAAGTTTTTGCTCTTAGTATATTATTAATATATTAATATTACTGAGGAAGACCTTCTGAGAGAATTCCCCTTGAGAATGGCTTTATGCTGATACATTGGGGTAGTTTTCATTTCTTTGGCAAGTGTATCTGCTTCCTTATATTTCTTCTTGCTTGGATTACAGAGAGTATGTATTGAAATCATATAATTCGTATTGAGAATTGCTTTTGTATAATTTATTATCTTTTCTATAAAGATATTTCTTTTGATAATACCACCAGTGTTTTTAGTGTTTTTTAGTGTGCAAGCACATTATAGGAAAATTATATAACCTCATTTGTTGACATGTGATGCACCTAGGGCTACCGCATTTGTAGTTTCCTGACACCCCCCATAATGTGACCCTTTCTTATCAGATGCATCATTGAACATACTGAGTGACAACATATCCTTTAAAGTGCATACTTGTCTGTAGATAGCATTAATCCTCATATTCAGAGCCTAATATTAGTTATCTATAATGACGAGTGAAAATTTTTGGCAAAAACAGATTCGCCGCAACTTTTGCATTCCACAACAGCAAAAATTTTCACTAAACTGTTAAAAAAAATTGCTGCATGCCTTGATTCATGCGAAAAAAAAAGATGCACGTAAGAAACGCATACGGCATTCTATCCTTCCCCTCTACTTCCACATTAAACCACATGTTGGTGATCAGATTTATTATAGAATGTACTTTTTGCTTAAACCGTAACATAGTGTATTAGTAGATACCATTACCAGTCTACCAGAGGTAATAAAAAATAAAAGTCAAAAGTCAAAGTAAACTTTATTGTCATATCAGCAGTATACAAATAAACAGTGAGACGAGACGACGTGGCTCCAGCTAGTACATATCACAAAAAGGCACTTAAAAATACACAATAAATATGTAAACATGAAATGTGCAATATATTGGCAGAAATTGGATATATACGTACATGTGTAAACCTTTAGAATTGTGCAAATAAATTAACAGTTCACAAAGTTAAGTTCAATCACACAATTTTTAAGAAATCGGCGACATGAGAGGTTTTTTTTGGATAGGATGTCCGCTGACAATGTTGGGCATGTGTGTAGCAATATAATGAGTGAACAATGCATGTGATTTTGCCTTCCCAATTTTTATTGGTAGCCCTGTTATGTATTGACTGTTAATGTAATGCCAGTAGATGGCGCTGTTACATCTTAAACTGAGATGTGTCACTCTGCTCTGCTGATTATTGTTTCCCAAGTATCTGCCTCTCTATCTCTCTTTTCTCCTAACTTGTTGGCAGTTCAGCCATGCTTTCCTCCCTAGTAAAGTTTGTTCTACTCCCAGCTACTGTGAACATTTTGTGTACTACTACAGGGTCCAGAACTTAATAAGCCCCAAGTCCCCACACAAATGTAGTGGCGTTATAGAAGGCAGACTGAGGTCTCGGCAGGCTATAAGTCAGGGACAGGCCAGAGATCAGAATGCAGACTTAGCTCAATCGTAGTCGAGGACAGGCAAAGGTCAGAAGGCAGGAGATCAAACATAGCTGTGGACAGGCAGAGGTCGAAAGGCAGGCTGAGATCAAAGCGTAGTCCAGAGCAGGCAGAGGTCGAAAGGCAGGTGAGGTGAAGATTAATCAGAGGAATCCAAGACAGGCCGGAGGCCGAGTCTTGATCAGAAATCAGAAGAATCGGGTTCAGGATCAATCACAAGGAAATAACTAAGCAACATTTACTTCATACAGTGTCTATTTAATGGGAAGGACTTGCCGCCAAACATACAGGTGCAGCATGATTGCGTCTGACACAGCGCATTGTAAGTCTGCCTTCTGACCTTTGCCTGTCATCGACTATGATTCAGCTAAGTCTGCATTCTAATCTCTGGCCTGTCCGCCTTCTATAGCACCATTACATTTATATGGTGACTCAAGTGTTAGGACTTTCCACCAACTAGGCTCTGCCAGTTCCTGACAACAATATAGGTATAACTTTGTAAAATTGCCTGGTGTATCTGATAATAAATGAAATCTTAGGTAACCAGTCTCTCTCTCTCTTTTTTTGTCAGTCTCTCAATACGTAGCAAACATTTTCTTTCCATGCTAGCAGCTCTCCAAAAGGTTTTAGCTTTTGCCTATAGCCCCATTCCAAATATCTCATGATCATATCCTGTGTTTTGTTATAAAAGTCACTTTCCATTGAGCAGCTCCTTCTTAACAGAAGAAACTGTCTAATACATATGCCTTCAATTGAAAAATGTATATAAGAAAAAATGGGTGGTAACTGGTTTAAAGCAGTTGTGTATCAAAATAAAAAATGCACATACATTACAAAGTCCTGGGGGGAAGGAAATAAAAGGAGAAAAAAAGGGGGGCGGAGTCCAGGTACTTCAAACATTAAATACAAATTTTTCAATACTCCAAGTGTTAAATTCAAATTGTAATCGTAATTTAACCAATAAATAGCACTAGTGAGAATGGTGTCACTTTTACATAATTATTGAATGATATTTTATATTTGTGCCAATTTTATATTGACATTTTATTTGGAATTGCTTTCTAGCTCTAATTTAGGTCTGTTCATGATATGTTTTTTTGTGGCTGTGATACGGAGGCTCTGTTTGACATTTTTAATTTGTTACTAAGGGTGCTTCTTTTGATTCTTTCACAACATATTGTGGTGTTTATACAAATGGCCTGTAGATGTCACTGTGCCCAGACTTATACTGTGCATACTTCCTGGTAGCTTAAAAGTGAAAGCTACTGTTGTATATTGGCTGCATGAGTCTCTGCTAAGAAAGCACTGTTATACTCTACTCATCCTCGGCTACCCAAAACATAACAAATGGCGACAAGGATGGCTCTTCTACCTCCTAACACATATGATGGCCCTCTCTTCATTTTTAGGACTTATGGGTAAAGTAAGCTGAACCACTGATGTTTCCTTTTATAATGTCACTTCCTCTGGTGCTCGGATGACTGACAACATTTATCCAATGGGAATGATTTTTGTCATATTGATTTTTCTCTCCCCCCATTCCAACTGATATAAAGAGCATATCCGAGAGCCTAATCTATACAACACTCCACACCCTTGAGAAAGTCAGGGTAAGACGCAATGTATTGGGAACATATAGACTTTTCTGATGAACTATCATTCTGTGATAAATTGTAAGTGCAATATAGCTTTAAAGTAAAAAAAGTTGTTGATACAATTTACACTATGGGAGCACACCACCTCTTTTATGTTTATGCCTTCAAATAAGCTCGTTGGATGAGAAGACGATGCATGCAGTACCGTAGCTTATTGCCAATGCATGGTTTTCGAAAGATCACTGTATTGATTTTTTTCCCAATTGTTACAAACTCTGTGTCCAAGAATTCAATTGTATATTCACTGCAATTGCTAGTAAATCTTAGATTTAACCTATTTTAGTTTACATTTTGAACAAAGTCACTGTCTATAATAATAAATAATCATCAATACAGCACAGGTAGAGTTTTAGGTGTCCCCTCACATCTACAGAGATGTGGGTCTCCTTTCACCAACCCATGTAGAGAGGGCAAATTTTGCCTGCTAGCCATCCTACATCTCTGCAAATAAAAACTAACATTAAAAACGAAATAATTATGTTTTGATAGGAACCAAATAACAACAAACAAAAAAAATTGAAGAAAAAAGAAGAAGGAAGTCAATTGTTCCGTGGTTCTCGCTAGAACAACCCCAAGACTGGTGCAGTTTTCTGCTGATAGGAGCACCGGCCTGGGGTGTCAGGTAAGTACTGTATTTGCATTGTGCTGCAGTATATTGGACTTTTGCATTAGATTTGGTTTTGGCATTTTTAATAAAGCCTAAAATGTATAACCTAAAAGCAACATAGCTTGAGCATTTGCATCTCAACTGGGCAGAGTGAATAAACAGGATGCTTTGTAGGCATTTTTTGCACCTGGCACCTTTCAAATGTTCTTTCTCAACATTGCACAAACAAACACATTTTCTCAAGTCATTAAAATTAAATAAATCTAAACGCCTTTTTTATGTTCAGGCTGTAATATCAAGTTTTATCAAGCTTGATAAAAGATCGCTCTGAAACATTGCTGTTACCTGGGTCAGAACCCATGCTTGAATAATAGTTTAAGAAGAATTTATTTTTCCAGAGCTGTCTGTTCAAAATATTAACAAATTCTTGTCAAGCATCAATTAAGGCAGTGTCTACTAAGTAAGTATATGTACAGTATATAAGCTTAGACAACTATATTTTAATTGTGTAAGAAAATTATATTTGCCATAGAAGGTAATATGCAAACTTGTGTTTTGCTAATCATAGCCTTTTAAGATTAGAATTCTATAGCCGTTACTAAAATCATAAAGAAATTGTATGCAGTTTTCTTATCTTTGCATTTGAGGATACCAGAATTTTTTTTTGCTGAGTACGTTTTGCAGCTTTAAAATTGCTACAAGCAAGCTGAATCGTCAAAATAGTTGATGGTCACTGGTCCATGAATCAGATGTTATTTAAATTCTGAATATATTTTGTTGTTGGACACACTATAGTGTTAATCACAGTCCACTTTCCAATGTTTCACAGTTTCCTATTGTGCGAGAAAAGAGATTGTAATTTAATTGTAATAATGATAATGAAATTAAGATGTTAATCATTTGCAGTATTTGAGTTATGCATCTAAAGTACAGTACAGTAGGTTAAAAGAAACTATGCTTTATATTGCTCACTTCTTGGGGGTTCAAACTGGAGACAGCTGCAGATGGGCTTGTAGAATGTCCTGGATAAAATATAGACACTACAAAAATTAAAATGTTTTTCTAATTTAAAGGAATTAATTGGAAGACCAATCACCTTCAGTATTATTTACTTCTTCATAATCCTAGTCTGTTTTTGAGGCCTGCCATTGAATAATTACATTTGATCATCACTGTTATTGGGGGGGGGAAACAAAGGGGTACAAAAATCCCTCTCTTCCAATGACAGATTTCCATAAAATCTATGGGAAATGAAAGTCAGTCAGACCTCTGCTCAGAAGCCCTTACGAGCACTTCTTTTTTTATTATATAAGTTTTTATTTTTGCATTTTAATTTTAACCAACTGTTGTAAGTAAAGAAGAAAAAAGAAAGGTTTGGAGCGGAGAGAGGAGGGGAAGAATTCAATGGTAAATATATCAACTTATTCTTGCACACATCCTGTGGAGGTTGTTTTTTTTGTCGTGGAAAGACACCAAAATACCCCAGACTGCATCGAATTTCTGCGGAAAACCCTTGGCATAGTATGTCAGTTTCTAGTTGGGCAAAGAGTTGTTAATCAGGTTTCACCAGGTTGGTATCGTTGAGGGGACAGTTGCTTTCCAATATAAAAGAATGGCTTTTTTTGAAGTTGAAGGTAGCACAATCTGGTGTGGTTATTGATGTCCATATCTTCCTCTATTCCAAGCAGGCAAATCAGAGGTAACAATGGTCTTGATAGTTGTGTTTTGTTAGCCGAGGATGAGTAGAGTGGAACAGTGCTTTATTAGCAGGTTGATGCAGCCATTACACATCAACAGTAGCTTCACTCTAACACCCCAAGCTGTATAGAAAGTACTGTGCATGCACAGCACAACTCATGTGCACAGTGACACCTACAGGCCATTTCTATAAACACCACCTATTCCCCCTATAGTAGGAAAGCATTTGGGTAAATGTAATAAACAACAACAATGCATCTGAAGGCAATGATATACATTCTTCACATCACATAGTCCTTGGTCCATGCAGGTAGTTTTCTGATTCTCTCAGTATGCCTTATATGTTCACTTTCTTCAGGCCTATTGCAGTTGATATCAGGAGTAGGAAAATGTCCTGCATCAAATGGAGCTTCTCCAAAGTCATTGCGTCCATCAGACAGTTTATATGTGTTTGTTTCTCGCTGTGTCTCAATTTGAGTGGTGTAGTAAATTTAGATTGTCCTTGTTTCAGTATTCCTGGTTTCTTAATTCTGACTAATAATCCAGGCTGAAAGTGCACTTTTCTTGCACCACCTTTTCTGTCAATATAAGCCTTGCATTTGACAATGTCAGCAGTAACATTTTTCAAACCTGGTTTGTATTGTATTTTGTAATTGAAATTCAGTAGCCTTGCTGACCATCTAGCTATAAGCATTCCAGCTCTTCCTAGTCCCTTTGTTGTAAGCAGTGTAGTTAAAGGGCTATGATCAGTGAATAAAGTAAATTCTCTACCTCATAGGTAGGTTCTCCATTTTTCTGTTGCCCAAACACATGCTAGAGCTTCTTTTTCAACAGTTGAATACTTACACTCTGTCTCTGTAAATGTTTTGGATGCAAATGCAACAGTTTTCTCTGTATGATTAGCATGGATCTGTGTAAGAACTGCACCAAGCCATAGTCTGAATGCATCTGTAGTAACCATAGTGGGTAGTGCAGGATAAAATAAAGCTAGCGCTGGACTGTTTCACTGTTTCGAAGCAATGTTGACCAGTCTCTGACCAAACCAGGCTTAAAGTTCCACGTAGTAGTATTCCAAGTGGCTCCACAACTGAAGCATAGTTGGGAATAAACTTATAATGCCATGAAGTAAGACCTAAGAAAGCTTGTAAGGTCTGAAAATCAGATGGAGTAGGTGCTTGTGTAACAGCGTTGACATGGTCAGGGTCAGGAAGTAATCCATCTTGTGAAATGATATGAGCCAGAAATGACAGCTGAGTTTGTCTGAAGTCGCATTTGGAAAGGTTCAGTTTCAGTCCTGCAGAATCAATGCATTTCAGAACATTTTTTAGGTATCTTGACAACGCTATATAAATAAATGATGATGATGAAGTATTTGTCATGAAGACCCATAGTTGGAGCGCAGACAATTATATCATTCAAGTAGCACTGTAAACCAGGTATGCCATGGGGTATAGAAGACATCAGTCTTTGAAAACAACTCGGTACTAAAGCCAGTC
Source organism: Xenopus laevis (assembly GCF_017654675.1). Lineage (NCBI taxonomy): Eukaryota > Metazoa > Chordata > Amphibia > Anura > Pipidae > Xenopus > Xenopus laevis. The sequence continues at coordinate 75,512,476 of NC_054379.1, read as the reverse complement.
CATAGGGTACACGCTTGGACCGAAACAAACTATCATGGGTGATAAATGCAGTGAGGTCTCTGCTTTCCTCATGCAGTAATACTTGATGAAAAGCACTCTGAAGGTCCAGAGTAGAAATAAATTTTGCTCCTGAGTCCTGAAAATATTTCCTCTATGTGTGGCAAAGGATGATTATCCATAAAAACTGCTTTATTAGGTTCACGAAGATTAACACACAATCGAATATCTCCAGTTTTCTTCATTGTTACAACACTTGGTGAAACCCATTTCTGATTTTCCAATCACATCTTTCTCTACCAGTTTCTTTAGTTCCTGTGAGACAGTCTCCCTTATAGAGTAGGGCAGGGATCCCCAACCTTTTGAACCTGTGAGCAACATTCAGAAGTAAAAGGAGTTGGGAAGCAACACTAAAATGAAAAATGTTATTGGGGTACCAAATAAGTGCTGTGATTGGCCATTTTGCAGCCCCTATGTGGATTTTCAACCTACATTGAGGCTCTTTTTGGCATCACACATGGATTTTATGCAACCAGAACTTGCCTCCAGGTCAGGAATTTAAAAAAAAGCAGCTGCTCTGAGGCCACTGAGAGCAATATCCAAGGGGTTGGAGAGCAACATGTTGCTCATGAGCTACTGGATTGGGATCACTGGAGTAGGGCAACCGCCTTAATTTCTGGAGTACTGGTTTTACATCTGGTCTCAACTTCACTTTGTGTGCACAACCAATGAAATGTTGCTTTGTGGTGAAATTTTAGACACTGGCTGTGTGGCAGGCACTGGTGCTGTAGTAATGAGACCATCAACTAATTGTAGTAAATGCAGCAAAAAGATCCCTTCCAAGTATATCAGCACCCTTATTCACAATGTAAAAGTTACATTTTGTAGTATTCAATTCAAATTATCCATTCACTGGCAAGTAACCAAGCACAGGGATTGGATCCTTTAAGTAACTGACCAGTCCCAGGGCAGGTGCAACAAGCGGATGTTTTGCAAAAGTATTTCAAGAAAATATCCTTTGGTAGTATAGAAACAGCTGAACCTGTATCAAGCATCAGGTTAATGGAGTGCCCCTTGTCAGCAGAAGCAGTATTGACACTGACAATGCATATAAACTTGTCTGGAATAAATGTATCAGCCTTATCCACACTTAATACTGTGACATTTGTAGTAGTGACTTCATAAACACTTTAGCAGAACTACGGCAGATCTTAGCAAACTGTCCTACTTCTTTGCATTTGTGGCACTGTACAGCTTTTGCAGGACATGTAGCATAATTTGCAGTGTGCTGTGTTTAACCACAGCAAAAGCAGTATTTTTTATTTGTATTTGCTGCACGGTTTTGCAGTGAATCCCTTTCCTTAGCACTGTATTTTGCCTATGACTGAGCATTATTAGGCCACAGTGCTGAATTCACAGTCTGTATATTCCCAGCAGTTCCCTTACTGAGAGTTTTAGCCTCTGCCACTGCTGTTTCAATTTGGCTAGCAACTGTAATAGCCTTTGCAAGGGTTAAATCCTGCTCTAGGAGCAGTCTCTCTCTAATGCAAGGTGAGTTTGTTTTTTCCACTATTTGTTCTCTTAGCATTTTATCTGTTAGATTCCCAAATTCACAGGTAACAACCAGCTCTCTCAAAGCTGCTGCAAACTTTTCTGTGGATTCGCCATTATGTTGTCCATGTTGGCGTAATTTATATCTTTCAGCAACCACATTTACTCTTGTCATGAAAAAGTCCTTTATAGTAATTTCATAAGTCTCATCAGGTAATAATATATGCTGTTCGCCACTCCCAGGCAGTGAATAGGTAAAGCATGCTTTCTAGCAGCAGAAATCTCCCCTTGGTCAGCAGCAATAATGTAATTTTCAGACATACGGATCCAAGCAGTAAAAGGTATGGTAGGCTCACCAGGGTTTGGGAGAAAAGGTGCAATGACTGCTGCCCAGGGCTTCAGCCATAAAGTTCTGTGGGCCAAGTAGTATAAGCAGTAGAAAATGATATGGCTAACGCTAGAGACGTTCTTTAATCCTTTTTGTAATTGATTGATCCAACCTAGGGATCTGGCAACCGAGGCTGCTGCAGTTGCTGGTTTGAATGAGGCTGCAGCTGCTACATATGCCTTTCTAAGGGCTAACTTGGCTTTCCTATCCATTGGATCATTTAGCCCTGAGCTACCTTCCAGGTGCAGTTCTTTTTACAGTCTGGGCCACTGGGAGATCCAGTATTGGTGCAGCATCCCAATTTTTAGAATCCTTTGTGTCGAAGGGAAAAAGGGATTCAATCTTTTAGAGAAGGATAGCTTCCTGTCAAGCATTTAACAGTGGCTCCTTATTCTTTCAGATATTCCGGAGTTTAACCCTTTAAGTGCCAAGAACGTAGCTCCTACGTTCTTTTAAAAAAGGCTTTAAGTGCCAAGAACGTAGGAGCTACGTTCTTTACTAAGTCAGCGCTCCCTCTGCACGCGCAGCAAAAACAGCGTGCAGAGAGGAGCGATCAGCGCCACAACCCCCTAGGCAATGAGCTTACCTGCAGCAGATCGCCGATCCTCGCCGACACCCTTCTCCAGGAGTGACACAGACGCAGCAACAGCTTCCTTGTCACAGGACCCGGACCTCACGTGTTCCAGCGCCGGCCACGCACTTCCTGCTGCTCTGACTCATCGATCCTGGACCCTACAGCTCTGAAAAGGACCCCCTTCATCTAGATTCGGTAAGTGCCCCTTTTTTTTTACTTATTTAGTACATTTACAAGCATTTACATGTACACAATGCACATATTAGTAAAAGTAGGTTTTTTTTTTTTTTGCTTTTCTGACTTTTCTGATTTTTTTGATTTTTCACACTTTGGCACTTATTTACACCCTCACATACACATATGCACAAATGTATACACTTTTTAGAGCTGTACATCCATGCATACACAAACACACACTTATAGGGTTTTTTGTACTTTTTTTTTTTTTTAGCTCTTCATTTTCAAGTTTCCCTCTTGTTATTTCCCCAAAAAACGTTAGATTTCATAGCGTGACTACTGGATCAAGCATTCTGACCACTAACCACGCTGTCAGAAAAGTTATTTTGTTATTTCGTTGATTTTCCTAATTGTATTTGATTTTTTCTGATTTTAATTGCAGTTTTATGCTTGCATTGTTTTTCCTTGTGTCATTTTTTAGCATCGTTTACACTTTGATCATTTGGGGTAGAAACACATTTTTAGCAATTCTGTGTTCGTCAGAATGTGTACTTTACAAAAATATATGGTTTTGGGGGGTCTTTGTACTGTTAGGGGGTCTTACGGCACATTATATGCAGTCAGTGTGCTATGTTCACAGAAGGCGAATTGACAGCCGAGAAAATTCTTATGCACTATTTTAATTTGGGGTCTGCACGTGCCCACCTGCTTTGGTATATCTATGCATAATGGGCATCAAACTGTTCAGTAGACCCTTGGTGTCAATATTTATGGTGTTTTCTAATTGTATGTAAGAAATTGGGTGAGATAAATGCGACCAACTGCAATATTTTTAGGCGATTTTCAGAAATATCATAAAAACTGCTGCCTTTAGCGTTGCTTTGCAGTATGTACGTTTGGAGAAGAAAGACAGTTTTCGCAAATTTTTATTCGGCAGAATGTGTACTTTCCAAAAATATATGGTTTTGGGGGGTCTTTGTACTGTTAGGGGGTCTTACGGCACATTATATGCAGTCAGTGTGCTATGTTCACAGAAGGCGAATTGACAGCCGAGAAAATTCTTATGCACTGTTTTCATTTGGGGTCCGCACGTGCCCACCTGCTTTGGTATATCTATGCATATTGGGCATCATACTGTTCAGTAGACCCTTGGCGTCAATATTTATGGTGTTTTCTAATTGTATGTAAGAAATTGGGTGAGATAAATGCGACCAACTGCAATATTTTTAGGCGATTTTCAGAAATATCATAAAAACTGCTGCCTTTAGCGTTGCTTTGCAGTATGTACGTTTGGAGTAGAAAGACAGTTTTAGCAAATTTTTATCTGGCAGGATGTGTACTTTCCAAAAATATATGGTTTTGGGGGGTCTTTGTACTTTTAGGGGGTCTTACGGCACATTATATGCAGTCAGTGTGCTATGTTCACAGAAGGCGAATTGACAGCCGAGAAAATTCTTATGCACTGTTTTCATTTGGGGTCCGCACGTGCCCCTCTGCTTTGGTATATCTATGCATATTGGGCATCAAACTGTTCAGTAGACTCTTGAAGTCAATATTTAGGGTGTTTTCCATTTGTATGTAAGAAATTGGGTGGGATAAGTGCGACCAACTGCAATATTTTTAGGCGATTTTCAGAAATATCATAAAAACCACTGCATTTAGCATTGCTTTGCAGTATGTACGTTTGGAGTAGAAAGACAGTTTTAGCAAATTTTTATTCGGTAGAATGTGTACTTTCCAAAAATATATGGTTTTCTGGGGTGAACGTAATTTTTTGTACCTTTGCCTGTCACAAAATGCTGTATATGTGCTGATTTTGCAGTATCTGGAATTACAGAACTCGTATGGGGTGTCTTCTTTCTGGGGCCCCTATATGCCACATACTTAGGTGTACCTATGCATATTGGGTATCATACTGTTCAGCGGACCCAGACTTTCAAGTTTAGGGAGTTTTATCTTGTTATATAATGATATGTAGGAGATACAATGCTTTAGAGTTGGAGTATTGAGGAGATTTTTGTACATGTCATAAAAACTGCGAAATGTAGGAAAGCTTTGCTGCTTGGTAATTTGGAGTAGAAAGACATGCATACCCATTTTAGATTCGTCAGAATGTGTACTTTCCAAAAGTATATGGTTTTCTGGGGTGAACATGCATTTTTGTACTTTTGCCCCTCATAAAATGCTGTAAATGTGCTGATTTTGCAGTATTTGGAATTACAGAACTGTCTTCGTTCTGGGACCCCTATATGCTACATACTTAGGTGTACTTATGCATATTGGGCATCAAACTGTTCAGCGGACCCTGGGCTTTCATATGACATTACCGAAAATCATCTCAATATTGCAACTCTGAAGCATCGTATTTCCCACATATCATTGATATGTGGGAAATACGATGCTTCAGAGTTGCAATATTGAGATGATTTTCGGTAATGTCATAAAAATTGCCAAATGTAGGAACGCTTTACGGCTTGGTACTTTGGAGTAGAAAGACATGCATACCCATATTAGATTCGTCAGAATGTGTACTTTCAAAAAATATATGGTTTTCTGGGGTGAACATGCATTTTTGTACTTTTGCCCCTTGAGAAATGCTGTAAATGTGCTGATTTTGCAGTATTTGGAATATTATTCAAATTACAGGTGAGTGATTGCTCACCAAAATGAATTACACCTCAAAGGAGATGTTGATGATGAATATAATAGATCTGTCACTTAAATTAAAGTGCACTTAAATATGAAGTGTGAGAGTTGTCTTAACAAAAACCAAATCTGGGGATACTGAGCAAAGCAACCCATCTATTGCCCACTGGTCAGCAAATTCACTCAACCGGACAGTAAACACTGCCTGGGTGTACTCTGCTCGGATGCGGGAACGCACCAGCACCCGGAACAAAGCCTCTACCGGTAGAGGATTCCCACCCTCCAAACATTGCATTCTAGACTTATGAATGGCTAGTTTGGCTAAAGCTAGGAGCAAGTTGAAGAGAAGGTCTTTCTCTCGATTGTCCCGGGATACTGGGCGTCCAAAAATAAAAATGTGAGGGGAAAAATGTAACCAGAACTGCAGACGAAGTTTCCTCAAAAGAGCCAAAAGAGGTTGCAGTCTGGCACACGAAAAATAAGCATGAAACACAGACTCCCTTTTGCCACAGAATGGGCAAGCAGCTGTGGAGTCTGTAAAATGGACCAGGTACTCTCCTGTGCTCAAAGCACCATGGAGCACTCTCCAACTCAAGTCTCCAGTGGGTCTGGGCACCAGGCTGGAATAAAGGGCTCGCCACTGGGGTTTCTCACCCTCATTAAACACCCGCCTCCATATGGTATCATAGCGGGAGACAAGAGCAAGAAAGTGTACAGTGTGGAGCATGAGGGAGTACAATAGCTTTCTTGTCATGTCATAAAAGCACGTCGAGGTAAAATTCTCCAACTGGCTCAAGTTGGGAGAAGGAGGTGTGTCAGGGGATTGACGGGTCTTGGGTGCTATTTTTATGGCTGGAGGTGGAGAGTTCCAAGGTGGATGTGGTTCTCCACCACGTAAAACCCCATTAATAAATGTGTGAGATTCAGGAGAGAGGTTATTCTTGATCTCCTGGAGCAGACGATGTGGAACTCTAGTGGTAAGGTACCCCATGCGTGGCATAACTGCCCGAGCTTCCACCCAATCTGACCTCTCGAAATCCAGGAAATCCCCAACTTTGGTTAGCTGAGCCCTGCAAAGGCGGTGGCGGACGCTGGTGGACTCCAACATTCTAGTCTTTAAAGATGGATTGTAAAGTAGGGGCTCAGTTAGAATGTCCTCCCCCTGAATGCCTCCTTGCCTTTGCACAGTTACCATGCTCCAGGTCTTTAGAGTCTCTTGGTAGTAAGCCGGCAATGGTGAGAGGCTTCTTAAGAATCCTTCAGGTTCGATGACAAACAATTGCCGGTCATACCCCATGTTGCGTACCTGATGATAAAAGCTGGATGATAGGGTACACCACTGTGGAGAAGGATCTGCATACAAGTATCTCTGTATCTGTTGGAGATGGAAAGTATGTACTTGAGAGCGTATGCATACAACTCCCTGACCTCCCTCTCTCAAGGGTAGGCTTGAAACACCTGCAGAGACCCAGTGCTTTCCCATCCAGAGAAAGTCCAGCAATCTTCTCTGGATTTTAGCAATGAATTCCTGGGTTGGGCTAAGACATGTCAGCCTATACCAGAGTTGAGAGGCCACCAGCTGGTTAATCACCAAAGCCCTCCCCCTCATAGAAAGCATTTTAGCAAGACCCTTCCACTTTCCCAGGCGGGTAAGAACATGCTCCTCAAGTTCAATGAAATTCTGTGGAACAGGACGCTCTTCAGCTGACAGATAGACACCTAAATATTTGTTGACTTTAGTCTCCCACGAGATGTCGCGAAAAGCAGAAGGCAAAGAATCTACATGTAAAGGACCTTCCAGAAGGCCTGAGCTCTTGGTCCAGTTGATCCGAGCTGATGAGGCAGCAGCGTAAACCTCTTGGCATTCTTGTGCTCGCTCAAGATCAACTAGGTCCTGGGCCACAAGGATGACATCGTCAGCATATGCTGAAAGAACTACCCTCATGTCAGGTTCCCTGAGCACCAGTCCTGTAAGCCTCTTCCTTAGTAGACACAGGAAGGGCTCAATGGCCAGTGCATACAGCTGTCCCGACAAAGGACATCCTTGTCGAACTCCTCGTTTGAAGGCCAGAGGTGCAGTCAGAGACCAGTTGATTTTAACTAGACACTCTGCAGAGGTGTACAGTGTTTTCAGATAGCTCACAAACTGTGGGCCAAAGCTATAGGCTTGCAGAGTACCTAAAAGATATTGGTGATCTACTCTGTCAAATGCCTTCTCTTGATCCAGGGAGAGAAAAGCGAGAGATAGACCAGCCTTCCGGGCAAAATGTAGTAAATCCCGAACCAGAAAGACATTGTCAAAAATTGTCCGGCCGGGGACTGTATAGGACTGGTCAGGATGAACCACCTCTGCCAGCACAGACTTGAGCCTGAGTGATATAGCTTTGGCTACAATTTTATAGTCTGTGCTGAGCAATGAGACCGGTCGCCAATTCTTAATAAGGCGGAGATCCCCCTTCTTAGGTAGCAGTGATAACACTGCTCGACGACACGAAAGTGGCATCTCACCGGTCTTGAGGGCCTCATTTAGAACCCTATGGAAATCATGTCCCAGAGTATCCCAGAAGAACTGGAAGAACTCTACAGTCAATCCATCTAGCCCTGGAGATTTATTATGGGGCATTAAGTGGAGTGCTTGAGAGAGTTCATTCAGAGTGATTGGTTTTTCCAACCTCTCTCTTCTCCCCTCGCTGACCACTGGAAGCCCATTCCATAGCTCCCTGCAGGCATCTGGAGAGATGGGATCAGGAGAAAAAAGGTTCTGATAGAAGGACCGGGCTCTGTCTTGGATAGCCTCCGGATCTTCAAGGGGGGTGCCATCCTCCGCAAGAAGGCATGTTATTTGTTTTCGATTGCCCTTCTTCTTCTCCAGAGCATAGAAGAATCGTGAGCCACGATCCATATCACAGAGTAACTGCATGCGGCTTCGCACATAAGCACCACGAGCCTGTCGCTGTTCCATGTTACGCAGAGTCTCTTTCTTTTCTACATACTGCATGGCTTGGTCTTCAGACCCTGACAGCCTTTGCTCAAGATCAAGCAAGTGCCAATAGGCTGCTTTGGGCAGAGATGGTGCAACTGCCACTATCAAAGAAAAACACAATTGTGGTCCGAGAAAGGTGCCAAGCTAATATTACTGGACCGAACTCGTGACATAATATGGCTTGATATATAAAGCCTATCAATCCGGGACTGAGACACACGGCCATCCCTCACCCTAACATAGGTGAAAGCATCGGTTTCTGGATGTTGTTCTCTCCAGATGTCTACCAAGGAGAAACGGGCAATGAGTTCCCGCAAAGCTGACTCAGATGAATCCCTTTTCTGGGGAACATTTCGGTCCCTAGCCTCAAGGGTGTAATTGAAATCACCCCCTATAATCACGGCTTCATCTGAGTCAATTGTCTCCATATAGGCTGATAAACTTTCAAAAAAAATTCTTTCTCTTTGGTCCAGTAGTTGGGGCATACAAGTTTATCAGATTGTATGTTCCACTAGACTCCCGGACCCGGAGATGTAACAAACGGCCTGGGATGACAGAATTAACACTCAGTACCTCTGGCTGGAAGGATTCTGAGAACAAGGTAACCACCCCACATGACGTCCATGTGAGGTGATTAAAAAAGACTCTGCCCTTCCATTCCAGATGCCAGGTCGCTTCAAGTTCCTGAGTGATATGGGTCTCTTGAAGGAAACTCACAGAGTACCCTCCTTGGCGTAGAAAGGAGAGTACCTGAAACATTCTAAAAGGCTCCCGACAGCCATTTGTATTAAGAGTGCTTATACTTAGAGCCATTATTGTGTGTTAGTAAATGCTTTAGCCCTCACAGAGGCCTGGTGAGACAAACACTTTTTGTGGAACTTAACACTACGGAGATATTCTGCCGTTCCATAGTTTTTGGCCTCTTTTATGACCTTGATGTATTGTCTCACAGAACTGATCACCAAAGTCAAATCATGCCACTTCTCTAGAGCCATATGTAGCTTCTTCTCCAATTTAATACCAAGGGTGCTCTCAAGAAACATCTTGAGTTCCTCAGCTGGGATGATTGGGGTAGAAGGATTTGTCACAACTGTGTCAACCTCCTCTTCGATGTCCCCCTCATCCATGAACTCTTCTTGGCTAAGGGATTGATAATTCCCCCTCTCCACTGGAGCTTTGATAATATCTACACAAGAAGTTGCAGGAGAAGGATCAGAAGCACCTGCTATCTGGAGACCCTGCAACGGCTCAGATAATACTTGGATTTTGCTTGGAACACCACTGGAGGTGTTTGGCTCAGGGGTAGCAGATGGAATTGGCTCCTTAACAACAGGAGCTTTAGAGGCTTGATGGGCAACCTCTGCCCTTTCCACTGCCTCCTGTGCCTCCTGAATGGCAATAACATTGGGATCAGTGGAAGAGAAAGGAGGAGAGATCTTAACATGCACAGTAGACCTTACAGAGTCTGTCTGGCTATCCTCCATATTTACAACTCTAGCCTCATTATCTTCCCTCGCAGCATTGTCTGCAGGATCCTGTATGGGGGTTGTCCCAATGTTCTCCATTTCTTGGAGTGAAATACCCTGAGGCACTAAACACTGAGGCTGGTTGTAGTTCCCAAAGCTCAGCACCTCAGGAACACTTACGGCCCACTCTGCAGGGGTTTCATTAGCTGTCCCTTTATACTCCAGGGGAAGATCCCCTGTTGGAGACAGATGCAGCACCCCTGACTCTGTGGGGAGACCCATAATCCCCTGTTCAAATTTCTCCAGACCATTTATCTTCTCTTCCCCAACTGAGTCTATAGGTGCATGGTCTGGCACCAGTTGATTGCATCCAACAGTTGGACCAGACAATATCACCACATGAGGAGCAGATGTTTTGCTGCCCTTTTTGCCCTTGGATGGGGGTGCTCCATCATTGACCACTGAAACCCATTCCTCAGGTATCAGCCTGTTGGATTTAAATTTCCTCTTCTTTTTCTTATCATTTGAAGAGGAAATGCTACTCTCTGCTTCCACCGTGACAGGTGTTACAACCACCGGCACCCCCACACCCTTAGGATTGCTCATAACAGGGTTAAGTTGGTTTTTGGCAAAAACAACTGCAGCACTGGGGGATGCATTGACATTCCTCCCCCCATTCTCTTTTGCTGAATTTGAAATGTAGGCTGCATCCTTAGATAACTTGAGTGAAGAAGGAGGAGGTTTGGAGGTTGCAGAGGTGGGTTGTGTAACAACCACCTTAAGGTTCTTTACTGAAGGGGATTTCTCCTTTGAGGAGCCTGCAGCAATAGCTGTAGCAGGGTATGATGTTGCATTAGAGGTACTGGGGGCAGGAACAGGGACTGTGGTCTTAATATGCCCTTTGGGGCAACTCTGGCGAGTGTGTCCCAGGTTCTTGCAAAGGAAGCACCTCACTTCTTCTGTGCAGTAAAAAATTTTATACAGCACCCCCTCAAATGGAACACCAAAGGACCCCTCAATAGTATCTTGACCCCGAGGCAAAAGTAATTGCACCTGCCTTTTAAAAGAGAGGATATGTCTCAATCTGCTCTCCTTGCAACCCAAGGGAAGTTTAGAAATAGTTGACTTTATTTCACCGAGGGCTTGCAGGTGGGGTAGCAATAAATGGTCTTGCAGGAAGGGGGGCACATTAGATAGGACTATCTTTATGCCTAATCCTTCTAGGGGTTCTACAGGGATATAACTACCCCCTACTGTGATGCCTCTCTGCACTAGAGTATGCACTGCAGTTAGTGTACGGGCAAATATTATTGCTTTCCCATACATTTTACTTGCTGCCACTATTACAGAGGGGCCCACCACTTCAGCTGCAGCTTTTATGTAAGCCTCTATGCCATGAGCTCCTGTCATTAGACATCTAACCCCATGCTTCCTTGTAAGCTGCTCTACCCCAGCAGTGACTTGGCTTGGGTTGTTGCCAGTAGCCACTGCCTGTGCAAAACTTTTAGCAGTGGTCACATTGGCTGCAGCAGCAGAAACAGAAGCAGTGGAGCTTTTAGACAAAGGCTGTGACTGGTGTTTTTTAGCATAGCTACAACCAGGTTTTTCAGCTCCTTTTCCTTTAGGAGCCTGAGGTATTTTTTTTATAATTTTGTTTTTTATTCCCTCCCATTATTTTACAAAACAATCCACAAAAAAGTAAGCTTAATTCTATTAATCAGCAAAAGTAAATGCAACAATGAGAAGCTTTAGCAGGGAGAGGGTTAATGAGAGCAGGTGCCTGGGAGTTGCACTGCTACTAGAAAATGTTTTATTTTCTTAAATCCTTCTCCCTTTAGCTTTCTCTCCTTACAAAACAAGGATAAAAATAAAAGCACACACACAATCTGTGCAAATAGTGATAAATTTCAGCTGAAACTAAATACAAAAAAACAAGTGAAACTGACACCCAGGTGTGGGGGAGGTGTAGGGGATCTGTCAGTGAGTTTGTAGCCCACAGGAAGTGAAGGGAACTGGGCTAGCAATCACTCACCTTCTGGGTCAAAATAAAAATCGATTTTAAATAAAGTAAATCAACTCAAAACTTCCCAAAATTCACACACCAAGTAGCTAACACCTTCACACACCAAATGAAATCAAACAGAGAGCTTTCTTTTTTGTGGCTTCTGCAGTATTTGGAATTCCAGAACTGATAACTCATATGGGGTGTCTTCGTTTTGGGGCCCCGATACGCCACATACTTAGGTGTACCTATGCATATTGGGTATCAAACTGTTCAGCGAACCCTGGGCTTTCATATTTAGTGTGTTTTATCTTGGCATATAATGATATGTGGGAGATACGATGCTTCAGAGTTGCAATATTGAGATGATTTTCGGTAATGTCATAAAAATTGCCAAATGTAGGAGCGCTTTTCGGCTTGGTACTTTGGAGTAGAAAGACATGCATACCCATATTAGATTCATCAGAATGTGTACTTTCCAAAAATATATGGTTTTCTGGGGTGAACATACATTTTTTTACTTTTGCCCCTTGAGAATTGCTGTAAATGTGCTGATTTTGCAGTATTTGGAATTCCAGAACTGATAACTCATATGGGGTGTCTTCGTTTTGGGGCCCCGATACGCCACATACTTAAGTGTACCTATGCATATTGGGCATCAAACTGTTCAGCGAACCCTGGGCTTTCATATTTAGTGTGTATTATCTTGGTATATAATGATATGTGGGAGATACGATGCTTCAGAGTTGCAATATCGAGATGATATTCGGTAATGTCATAAAAATTGCCAAATGTAGGAACGCTTTACGGCTTGGTACTTTGGAGTAGAAAGACATGCATACCCATATTAGATTCGTCAGAATGTGTACTTTCCAAAAACATATGGTTTTCTGGGGTGAACATGCATTTTTGTATTTTTGCCCCTTGAGAAATGCTGTAAATGTGCTGATTTTGCAGTATTTGGAATTCCAGAACTGATAACTCATATGGGGTGTCTTCGTTTTGGGGCCCCGATACGCCACATACTTAGGTGTACCTATGCATATTGGGCATCAAACTGTTCAGCGAACCCTGGGCTTTCATATTTAGTGTGTTTTATCTTGGTATATAATGATATGTGGGAGATACGATGCTTCAGAGTTGCAATATTGAGATGATTTTCGGTAATGTCATAAAAATTGCCAAATGTAGGAGCGCTTTACGGCTTGGTACTTTGGAGTAGAAAGACATGCATACCCATATTAGATTCGTCAGAATGTGTACTTTCCAAAAATATATGGTTTTCTGGGGTGAACATGCATTTTTGTACTTTTGCCCCTTGAGAAATGCTGTAAATGTGCTGATTTTGCAGTATTTGGAATTCCAGAACTGATAACTCATATGGGGTGTCTTCGTTCTGGGGCCCCTATACGCCACATACTTAGGTGTACCTATGCATATTGGGCATCAAACTGTTCAGCGAACCCTGGGCTTTCATATTTAGTGTGTTTTATCTTGGTATATAATGATATGTGGGAGATACGATGCTGTAGACTGGACACTTTGAGGTTATTTTTCAAAAATTTAACACATTTTTATAAAAACTGCTAACTTTAGGAAAGAATTGCAACTTGGTAGTTTGGAGTACAAATATATATTTACCCATTTTGAACTCGTTAGAATCTGTTCTTTCCAATAAGGTGTAGTTTTTTTAGGGTAAACCTACTGTTAGTGGAATGTTTGGTCTTGAAATCAGATGTATGCAGTTTTGTAGAGCAGTGCTTTGGAAATTTGGTAGTTTACTGCTTCGAAGTTTTTGATCTATAGAAGTAAGAAATCTCCATAAAACTATATATATTTGGTATTGGCGCGTTCAGGAGACACAGAACTTTCCAAATCTGCCATGTCCTCATGCATAAAATAAATTATGCTTCTGATATATGGGTTTTTATCATGTGAAACTGTTTTTTTTTTTTTTTTTTTATAAATTTAGAAGCCCATATTTTTTTACTGGAGTGGAATGACAACAAAATACTAGCATATTTTGAAAGCTTAGGTTGTCCTGAGAAAAACGATACCTTGTTTTCGTGGGTAAACTAAAAGACCCCCCCAGGCAAGTCCCCTAAAGTGAAAGAGCAAAAAATGTTCAAAAACGGTCTGGCAATAGAAGTTTCAACTTCCAAATTGGCTGGCAGCGAAAGGGTTAAAGGAAAGCAAATCTATTCTTTATTTACTCCTGCAAATAGTTCACTAGTCTTTTTGGGAGGTTCTGTTAAATCCTCCACCCCTGGTGTCTCTGACCACTGATAAGGAAGGTTCAAGTTCATTAATAGGGAGGGAATCCTCTGTTTCAGATAATTCACCTTCCTCCAATCCTGATGAAGTTTTCCTTTTGTAGGGACCTTCGTCTGCCGAAACATCTAAAGAAATGTCCTCAAAAACTGATTCCTCTACAGAGGATGCTCCCTTATTATCTGAATGCTTGAAAGAGTCAAAGTTTCCTGCATAGCTCCTTTCATCCCGGCAACAACTCTTGCATAGAAGGCACAGGACTTTAATCTCATCAGCACAAGCTTTGCACAGTTTTTCATTCTCTAAAGGAATAAACACTCCATCACAACCTGCACAATTTATAGGTTGCTGTTTCTTTATGTCTAAGAATTGTCCTCAAAAACTGATTCTGCTCTTTTTTTTCCCTACGTTCTGAAGGCAGTTCTTTGGATCTTGGCTTTACTTTTTGCCTTATCGGAATCAGCTTTCTCTGGTGTCCGAACAGCCATATCTGGCACAATATCATTCACCCATAAGTTGCTGAATAATACAGCATAGTTAAATAATGTGACAGAGTCTTACCAGTGGAGGAGCAGGACTGCATGGATGGACCCAGGAGCAGCAGGTGCTCACCAATTTCACGCCCAGATATAACTGGAAGTGACACAAATGCGTCCATTTTTACACCAAATTTGGAAGCTGATACGGAAATGATGCCCGTTCATCAATTTTTGCCCTGACTCAGATGCGTCAGTTTCATGACAAAAACCTTGCGGACGCCCAAATGTTATACCTATTGCTCCTATTACTCATTCACTTGTGCCCCACTTCTACCCAAGCATCCGGAAGGGCATGAAACCTGCTGAGAGATACTTGCATTGAGGGAAAACAGCAGGTGGCATGACACCCTCAAGCGGGCTGGTGCACTTTGTAGCTGGGTTCAGTAGCCAGTCCCTCATCGCCTGACAAAGTGATGTCATCTCATAGACAGCTGCCTTGCTCCCTGGAGACTGGCTCTGTTGTCCTTGGTGTGTGATCCTTCCTAGGTGTCACGGCCGGCACCCGATACCAGAATAAATGCCAAGTACCCTGGTCTTGGCTCGGCTTCACCAGTAGTGTGACCACCGTTGGGCTTCGGGAGGAGCCCTCAGCTTACTTGGGTGCCACCTGGACTTAACGAGGGGTGCAAGGCGAGATGTTCTGGCTGGCAAAGGGGCACGGCTGTTAGCAGAGTCTTTTTGGGCCAAAGGTCACGGTACAAAGGATTAGGCAGAATCGTAGTCAGGCAGGCTGGGTCGAGGCAGGCAGATAGCAAGGATCGTCACAACAGGCAAAAGGTACAAAACCGAGTGATCAATCGAGGGGTTAAACTGAAGAGTAGTCGTAAGCAGGCAAGGTCAGGATCCAGAAATCAGAATAGTCAAAATAGCCAGGCAGGGGTCAAAAAAGGAATCAGACAGGTTCAGAAGGAAGCAGACAAATAGCACAAGGCTCAGGAGCACCAGGAATACAATCCTATCACGGGCAATGATTATAGAAAAACTGGCCCTTTAAATACATTTAAACTTCGCGCCATTGTGCGCTGACGTAATAACGCCAGCGAGCATGCGCCTATAAATTACAGGAGTGTGCGCCGCACGCACACTAGGAAGCCGGCACACCGAAGGAAGAGGAGCGGCGTGGCGGGCATCCCCGCCGCACCACTAGACTGCCAGGACAAGGTATTTTTATTACACTAGGTAGGAAAAACACTGAGGTGTTTTGGACTGATGGGAGTTTTATAGGGGAGGGGCCACTTTCTGATTGGTGCGGGCTAATACTACCTACAGGTGAGGAGAGCTTCTCACTCGTTAAGTACTGTCTGTAGGGATGTGAGGGAAAATTACAATTTTCCAACATACTTCCATATCCAGGTGAAATGATACCTTATGGAAATAAAACACCAATGTAAACTTTATCAGAGGCCGTCTAGAATCAAGAAAGTACTTGAATGACAATAGTTGTTTCTCAGGACTTTGCCAGACAGGGCAAGAAGGGATCATAAATATATTGTACCACAGCCAAATTAGAATATAGGGCCAATATTTACTTTTATTATATACAAACCTTTCCACAAGTAATGCCTTTAGTGTATGCTGGTGCGACGTTAGAACCCATTGAGGTACCTTGGCCCTGTTCATAAAATTCTTCTCTCTTTTTTTGTAAATGATCCCTCATAGATATACTATACAGAACATTCAATCAATACAGTGATCTAAGCCAGTCATTTAGACACACTGGAAAATTATTACAATTGTCAGTTCACTCTTTTAAAAATGATGAATTAGTGAGCAATAAGATCTAAAATATATTTAAACAATTATTTACAAAAATAATAAAATTATATGCAATTATAATTATTCGTTTGTTTTTTCAAAAAGAGCACAAATATTGTATCTTTAGTCTACCTGGATGAGAAGCATTTAATTCATATGCATGTTGCTGACTGTGGCTGTTGCCAACACTTTGATCCTTCTTCTTCCACCCTGACAAGTTGGGAGAAGTCCCTAGAGCTAGTCCCTAACATCCCCCAATACCCTGATGATTAACAAACAGGTTACTGATAAAAAATAGATCACAAAACAGTAAGGAGCTAGTCTTCATCTCCAACCTTTAAATAATACAGCAAGTATTCTAACCTATAAAATGACAACTAAAGCCACTTTTACGGGGGCCTTTAAATTTCCTTCCTTATCACAGTGTAAGCAGTGCTACAGATATATTTGATGCTATATCAATATTTGTTGTGATAATTAGATAGACATAAGCTAAGCAAGGTATAGTTAAGCTGCTTCATAAGTAGGTGTTCTAGCAAAAGGGCTACTTTAAATATACACCTTTTAGCATATCTAATGCTGACCTATGATGTTTCAAAGATATACGCTATTCTAATTAAAGCAGTAAATATTCAATTGATCTTGTTTAATGTCTCCAATGGGTAATGTATTGAAAGCTCTTTCAGCACTGAAGTGATAAATGCAAAATTCATGAATCCAATAGCATGTGGCTGAATAAGTATGGGATTTTTATTACTTCTGCCAACTGTAAGGTAAGCTAAAATGCTGTGCTGCATATCTTTACAAAAACTGTCTGACACATGCTGTGTCTGATGTACAAATGATAAAACATTGTCAAAAGGTAAGAATACATTGTCCTATCTTTCCTTTTTTTATTAAAGGGAAGCCTTGTCATGCAATAAATTTTAATGTGACATAGATAGCCCTAATCTGAAATATGTTCCGAAAACTTTCTGCTCTGGAATTTATACTCAGGATGGAATATGAATAATAGAAGGACAAACAGCAGATTTTTGATTGCTGGAGTCTGTGATAACCTAGTGGTGGGCATTGCGGAACTGGAAGAATGATGCCAGAGATGCCAGACTGCAGGGTATAACTCAGCTTTATCCCTGGCTGTTCTCTCTATACTCTATGCACCTCCCCTTTCACTTCCCCTTCCTGTGCCTATAACCTTTCTCATTACTCCACTGCCGCTAATGCATATTAAATAAACATTTAACATTCTTACAGGTAAGAATGCCCGGGGGAGTGAGCCAGGAACTGGGAACGACAGGGCCATGACAGTGCTAGGAATGAGGGAACCAGAAGAAGAGATTAACGATTATGGGGGGTTGTAGTTCCTGGGTTACAATTGGGGTGGTTGGAGACATGAGGGGTTAAAAGGAGAAAGGAAGTGAAGGGATCACGCTCTTTTACCTTGAACAGCTTCCATTCGCCCTCCCCAGAATAAAGGGTTAGTTGGGCAAGGGTAGAGTGGGAGTCTTAGCAGTGGAAGGGACTCCCCTAAAGGGGTAGTCGGTGAGAGTGGTAACAAGTGTAGAGCTTAACAGTGGTTAGGCCTGGGGCCAAAGTGATGGAAGGGGCCCGGTGAAAGGGGCATGAGTTATGGAGAAAATCCACACCTAGGAAGGACAGCAGACAGGCCCCCCGCTATTGGGTACAATTATTTGCAGCCTTCAACGGCTAAGTAAGTTAAGTGATGGTATATTGCCCTTCATGCAAAGCTTTTGGCTTATGTTGGTCGTTATTTATGTGTTTTAATAAATAAGCTGTGCCCTTTTTCACCCTAGATAGCAGGTGGTTGGTTTGTTGTTGGAAAGTGGAAAGTGTTTATGGAAAGTGATATTTGGTGTTGTTGTGTTTTTGGGAGGGTCCCGTCAGATTGACGCTGCCCCTGTCATGGAAGGAACAGCATTACAGAGTCATTCTACCTAACTGAATACAAATATAAGAGAGAAATTAACCAAAACCCTATCAAAATGAGTACTTTGTTTTTGGCATTATGTGATCACCTAAGAATCTTTGTTTGCCTTCATTTCATTTATACAGTCACTCAGATGAAACTTCAACAGCTCAAACTATAACCAATATGGACTAGCATCTGTCAATCTGGTTTTCTTTCCTTTCTTCTTTTTCTTAATTCTTTTTTTCCATGCATAGCTTATCCTTTTTTATGTCTTCATTTTTAATTTAGAAGTAAAATGACAATTTATATTCATTACATGAAAAAACTAATAGGTGATCACCCACAGTGCATGTTATCAGAAAAAAGGTTTATTTATTTGGAAAATCTATATACTCACAAACATCTAGTAAAAACAGGTACAGATCACAAGGATCACAACAAAAAATGTTTCATATCTTCCCCCTTCCAATCTGTTCATTCTGTATCTTTTCTTTTCTTTTTTTAGAGATTCAAAAAGTTATGCAAATATAAGCCTGCTTAGATTACTTTTATTGACACTATGCTAAAAGTTACAAGTAATAATATACAATATTAAAACATGTATAAGTTGATAGATAGTTCTACACATGAAATATAATGCTACTGCCTTTGAAAATTAACCTGTTGAAGATTTACATGTTTTTTTTTTTAACTTTTTGTCAATCGCAGCATTATACCTATCTTTATAGACAATATAAATGAATGGGACCTATTATCCAGAATGAGTGGGATCTGGGGTTTTTCGGATAAGGAATCTTTCCATAATTGAATCTCCATACATTGCAGGGGTTGTTCACCTTCGACTTAACTTTTAGTATGATGTGGAGAGTGATATTCTGAGACAATTAGCAATTGGTTTCCATTTTTTATTATAAGTGTTTTTTTGAGTTAATTAGCTTTTTATTCAGCAGTTGTCCAGTGCATTTGTTTTTTAAATGGGGTCAGGATGGGGTCAGTGACTCCTTATTTTGAAAGCTTGAAAGAGTCAGAACAAGAAGGCAAATAATTCAAAAACTATTTAAGAAGAAAAAATTAAGGCGGATTAAAAAGTTGCTTAGAATTAGTCATTCTATAACATACCAAGTTAATAGAATCCTGGTCTGTACTGAGGTAAGAAATTAAAATATAGTACAATGTATAATACAGGAATGGGATCTATTTATCATACAATACAACGAGATACCATACCCAGAGAGCTCTGAAATATGGGAATGCTCATTGTGCATATTGTGCAATTCGTATGTACTGGTCACATTTCCCCTTTTCTTTAAGAAAAATTACCTTTTAATTAATGGTGACTAAGCTGCAGAAATTGATGTTGGTAGCAAATTTAATGTTTAAATCGAAAACCATCGATTGAAAACCCCCAATTCTGGATAATATTTCCCATATGTGTGCAATAAAAGATTATAATATGATGTATATTCTGCCATGTTAACAATTTGAGGTTAAAATGTAAGTGTATACATTGCATATTTTAAAAGTCCAGTAAAGCCAAATATATATATTTTGCTCATAATCATGAATTTATGAAATGCAAATTTCCTATTAGCTGGTATTGATTGAAATAAATTAGGAAGTGTTGGGAATTAAAACTGTGTGAAGTTTGTGCTCTAAGCTGTTATTAAAGTCTAATATTATTTTGACATCCTGGCCAGAGTTATGAGGCTTCACATAATGTCTGCTTTTGTAAATATATCTTTAAAAAAAGACAGTTTTTTTCGATGGTTGACAATTGCAATACGCCCATAGCAACTGATGAAGTCTGCTTTTATTAATTGTAGTACAGGTACGGGACTTGTTATCCAGAATGCTCGGGACCTGGGGTTTTCCGGATAACGGATCTTTCCGTAATTTAGGTCTTCATGCTTTAAGTCTACTAGAAATTAATTTAAACATTAAATAAACCCAATAGGCTGGTTCCATTCCAATAAGGATTCTTAGTTGGGATCAAGTATAAGCTACTGTTTTATTATTACAGAGAAAAAGAAAATCATTTTTAAAAATTTGGATTATTTGGATAAAATGGAGTCTATGGGAGACAGCCATTCCGTAATTCGGAGCTTTCTAGATATCGGGTTTCCGGATAAGGGATCCTATACCTGTACCAGTATGGTATACGTTATCCAGAAAGCCATTATCCAGAAAGATCTGAATTACGGAAAGGCCATCTACGATAGACTCCATTTTATCCAAATAATCCAAATTTTTAAAAAATATTTCCTTTTACTCTGTGTCTTGTAATTGACCAAAACTAAAATATAAGCACTCCTTATTGGAAGCAAAACCAGCCTATTGGGGTTATTTAATGTTTACATGATTTTCTATTAGACTTAAGGTATGATGATCCAAATTATGGAAAGACCAGTTAACTGGAAAAGGCCAGGTCCTGAGCATTCTGGATAACAGGTCCCATACCTGTACTTTGTTCAAAACTAATTGCTGATAAGTTGATATTGACAACTTGTATTATTTAGCACCTATAGTCAGAAAACAGTCCCTTAGCTTTTCACTCTTCCTAAACATGTTAGCATATAATTACTGTATTTACTCGAGTATAAGCCGACCCAAGTATAAGCCGAGGTACCTAATTTTACCTACAAAAACTGGGAAAACTTATTGACTCAAGTATAAGCCTAGACATAACTACAGCCCTGTCTCCCAGCAGCGCACATTCCGCCAAAGCAACCCCCCCAGCGATCAACCGGACTTCTTTGCAAAGTTGATGGTGACAGAGAATTGCCAAATGGATTACTGTGTGCATTGTCCCACTGTCCCACTACCATGTGCAGAGGGTGCTGTGTGATATTGCCATCACTGTTAATCTTTCGTATAACCAACAGAGGGCGCTGTGTGATATTGCCATCACTGTTAATCCTTCATATAACCAACAGAGGGCGCACTGTTTTTCTTTCATATAACCAACAGATGGTGCTGTGTGATATTGCAGTCACTGTTATTCTTTCATATAACCAACAGAGGGCGCTGTGTGATATTGCAGTCACTGTTATTCTTTCATATAACCAACAGAGGGCACACTATTATTCTATCATATAACCAACAGATTGTGCTGTGTGATATTGCAGTCACTGTTATTCTTTCATATAACCAACAGATGGTGCTGTGTGATATTGCAGTCACTGTTATTCTTTCATATAACCAACAGAGGGCGCACTGTTATTCTTTCATATAACCAACAGAGGGTGCTGTGTGATATTGCAGTCATTGTTATTCTTTCATATAACCAACAGATGGCACTGTGTGATATTTCAGTCACTGTTATTCTTTCATATAACCAACAGAGGGCACACTGTTATTCTTTCATATAACCAACAGATGGTGCTGTGTGATATTGCAGTCACTGTTATTCTTTCATATAACCAACAGATGGCGCTGTGTGATATTGCAGTCCCTCCCCAAGCAAACTGTTGGTATAGGAATGATTAAAAGTGACTGCAATCTCAGCTACTGCCCGCTGACTCGAGTATAAGCAGGTAGATTTTTCCAGCACATTTTGGATGCTGAAAAACTGGGCTTATACTCCATACGGTAAGTAATTTTCTAAGGTTTGTATGACCTGCTGTTGTATTTCCTGTATTTCCTGTTTATTGTTTGGTGTCATAATATATCTGTAGTACAAATAATACAGGAAAAAAAAGTAAAATTAAAAAATTCCCAGACAATATGGTCCATTGCTACGCAAAGTGGCACTTTGGGGAAAAAAATAACCAACAGTTTCTAGAAGTATATTTAACAGAGGACCACCTGTAAGTAGTATGCACAAATATAGCGTGAAAGAGTGAAAGCACACCTACCCAAACTGCTGTCAAACGAATATGGAACATTTTGACAGTTTCTGTGTTCAGATAGAAACCAGCAAAGTCAAAATGACCCTAATCTTTTGTCATTATTTTAACACAGAATATTAAGAATTTGTTAAGGGCTTAGGCACAGGGTCAGAGACTTCACATAGAAGCAAATACAACTGCTAGACCCACAAGAAGAGGAGAAAAAGAAAGTGATCACAAAATCGGAAAACATGTAAAAGATGGTCACGATGTAGTAGGGTAAAATGTTAATGGTTTTAGTATGAATGTGTTATGAGTTAATACAGATAATTTAGAGGGTGGAGGAAGGGAAGTAATAAAAGCGGAAGTTACAGGCAGAATATTGAGATATGTCATGGGAAGAAGTGAGGGCAGCCACTTCAATGGCAGTTGAGTCATCCTCCATAAGAAGATACTGTGCCTAGACAGTTAGACATAAAGTAGTAATAGTACATTTCAGTGGGTGTAAATTAGACAGGTGATTAGCATGGGCAGATGTGGCCCCTATGAGGAGGTAGTGGGCACAGTGTCCTGTAAGAATCCCCCCAGTAAGAAATGAGGCTCAGCGGGATGGATCCGGTCAGGACCCAAGAGGGGTGCCTTAGTGAAGGAGCATATATCCCCCTGACAGAGTGTGACTTGTAAGGAGCGAGAGCAAAAGAAAGATTGGGGGACAGAGCCCTGCATATGAGTGTTTGTAGTTGTGGCTGACTGTGAACAATAAAGAAAGAATGTGGTTACTGCAGTCTCCTGTCTACTGTGTCTCACTAAAAGTCTCCCCCTAAATGGGATGGTGATTCCGGGTAAGTTAACAGAAAGGGTTAATACCCATGCCCTATCCTGGACCCTGTTACAAGGGCAGGCAGAATAAACTAAATTTAAAAAACAGGTGATGTCCAGGTTTAGGCAACAGACATAGATGGAAAACTGGCCAGTCAAAACTCAGGATATGAAAACAGGCAAGTGTGCTGAAATCCAATTCACATGGGGTTGAAGAGGTTGAAGAGGCCGAATCACTAGTTTTTTTGTTTTTTTCACGGAAAAGCCCCGATTTTTGTATTTTTGTCTGAAAAGCCAGAAATGTCGGACAGAGCATACTGGCAAAGGGTGTATGACAGGGGCGGGACAAAGCTGCCGGGCAGGGGATTAGTAATGGGTTAGTGAGGTAGTTGGGTGGTGGAGTTTTAAAGGGATGTATAGCACTAACTGCTAAGGAGGGCATCAATTTTGGAAGAAGAAAAGGAGTCCCACCCTCCCTCCCTTGTATTAACCCTTTGTGCTAGTTGTCACAATTGTGGCCTGGGTTAGTGGGGCACTGTATAAGTTGATGTGGAATGGTGAGTATTGGGCTGACTAACCAAGAGGTGATGAGAGGGAATAGCCCATTGTCACAGCCGGGCGGCGGGTCCCTGGCAATGGGGAGAGTTAATTAAGCTGGAGTTTTTTTAACCAAGTCCCAAGTTGGTTAATGGAACTTGGTTGGTGGCGTTCCTCTCTAAGAGCGGTGGTCTCTGGGAGGGTATGTTGTATTGGTGGTAGCATGCAGTCCTGCGTACCCATCATGCTAGAAGGCACAAGCGGCTTGTGGCTTATACGATTGCATGCACCTAATTGGGTCCATTGCCAGGGGCATTGCAGAGGATTAAAAAGTTAATGGTACATCACTGTTCATATTTGTATGTTTATAATGTTGTTAATATAACTGTTATTGATAAATGTGTTATCTATTGTTGAATTATCTTTTGTGCAATAAAGCTGTGGACAAAAAGACTCCAACAAATAAAATGTATGGTGAGTGAGTTGGTTATTCCTAGGCCAGTTTGGGGGAAAGCGGCAGGTATTTGTCTCTGCCCAAGTCATGTCAAAATAGGATAAGGACCTCTGCCGTTGACTTACACACAACCTCGGCAGATCTGAGATAGCAGATTTATGGATTCTGGCTTTTTGCAGCATTGGGCTTTAATAAATCTTGAAAAATTCTAGTTTTTTTTAAAAGAAAACTTTGCGTTTTGCCCCAAAAAGCCAGACCAGATAAACTCTATTATTCCTTAACTTTTGGACTGAATACATGTAAACAATATGGACAATTTGATGCCTGATGAACGATGCGACTATGGGTAGGAATACATTACTTTGACTTTAGACAATGCTGGATATATACAGTACATTTGTACTATATACTATTGTATTTTAGAGGTGCCATTTTGGGAGTAGGCCAATAGATGGCAGTACTCCATTGTTCTCTAATTAACTTATGTACCTGGCCACACATGGAGCTGGTAAACTTGCTGGTGGGGGTGTAGGGTTTATATGTTGGCTTGTTTATATCACATTTGTATGCACCTGTGGAAGGCAGATATGCCGAAAAATGTTGTGTAAGACAATCCTGTAAATAAACACACAATGATGCTTTGAAAAGCACTGTGACAAAAAAAAAATTGTTGCGCGTCAACATTGACGTGTGACCTGGTCAGAATAAAAAAATACAATATAGGTTGGGCCTAGAACCAGATACCTATGTAAAAACAGAAAGCATGAAGTATAAACAATCTATGTCACAATGCTAGAAGTCAAATTCTGACTATAAACTACAGGACAAGGACCAGTAACATCAAAATCTTTTTTTTTAAAGGGGACCCGTCACCCAAAGAAAGTATTCAAAATCCTATTTAATCACATTAGTCAAGCAAAATGAACTTTAATTACATGATATAAATTATTTGACTCTTGTTTCCTTCAGTCTGGGAATTCATAATTATAACAAGCAGGCAGGAGACATTTTGTGGACATTGTTATTAAGACAAGTCTTGTATCATCTCAGAATCTTGTTTGTGCACCAGAATGGGGGACCTGATGTCCATCCCCCTGTCCTGTCTACACAATTAAATGGCAAAGAGAATCCGGGGGAATGTGGGGAGAGCAGTGACATGTAGGAAGTGCTGAATGGAAAGTGAAAGTAATTGTCTGCCCCGCCTCTATGCCCAGGGCATAGAGGAGGGGCAGACAATATTTGATTGACAGCAGAGATTTTTAAATGAGCTTTCAACAGCTATGAATGCTTTAATAAAAAAATAGAAATTGGATTTCATGTTTAATTTGAAAAGGACTTTTATTATACAGATTTTTGTGTCTGGGTGACAGGTCCACTTTAAATTTGTTAATATATTAAAAAAAACACCAAGACAAATTTTTCGCTGTCTTAAATATATTGATAATGGGTTGAGTGCAGAGGACTCTTGTATTTGACTATATGTATTTTGTGGTCACACCCTCATTGCACCCCCGCCTAATGGTTTTAAAAAATAGTGGTGAGCACAACTTTCCCTTGTTTGTTATAGTTTATACAGGAGCAGTGAACAGCTCCATGTTGTAGCTCCCACCCTTCCCAGCTATAGTCAGGTGATCCCACTGGTGTCTAATAAAAGGGCAGCCACGTATGGAGGTTTACTTTGAAAGCAGCAAGTAAGTTGCAGGTAAAACCTAGTCCCTTTGTAAAATGTATAATGAAGCAAAAGAATTCTTTATGAATCAGATAAAATTGAGCATAGGAATGGCCAGATATGGGATGACTTTGACGTAGTTGGCCAGCTTAAATATATTGCAATATATGGACAAACAATCCCTGTTTTGTTTAAAGGGTAAGGCATTTTTTAGTAGCAGTATGCACAAAATGTCACTGTCTTAAATATATTGATAATGGGTTGAGTGCAGAGGACTCTTGTATTTGACTATATGTATTTTGTGGTCACAGCCTCATTGCACCCCCGCCTAATGGTTTTAAAAAATAGTGGTGAGCACAACTTTCCCTTGTTTGTTATAGTATATATATATATATATATATATATATATATATATATATATATATATATATATATATATATATATATATATATATATATATATATATATATATATATATATATATATATATATAATATATATATTTTTTCAACCTACCTTACTATGTTACTATGTTGATGAACTGACATATATATCTGTTTTCCTGAAATAAGCTTTTTCTCTTTGTGATAAGTTGAAAGGCAGCATTGCTTATTATGTTGTTTCATACTCAACACATTAATCATTAAAGAAAATGTTCAGTGCATTGTGCATTGCAGACTTTTTTTAAGGAAGCAATAGCATTTTTCAAGGCTGCTGCAAGTCATGCTGCTCTGAGCAAGCACTGGCCAGCACAGATAAACAAAAGATCATACAAGAATTGAAAAACACCCATATAAAGGGCTCACACAATTATATAAAGTCACACTTTATTATATATTATCACAAAAGTTAAATTTCATAACAAACAATTTAAAAAATATGTAATTGTGACCATTACTAGGGTGGACTCTATAATTCACTGAATTGTGTCCGTACTCGGGTACAAAGGGATTCAAGTTTGAAAAAATATCCCTATGGAGCAGTATCAAATCATACTAATAATTCTAATGAATATCAACTTGCATGCTTAATAAAGATAAATGTATAGAAATTTAACCACTACATATGTTAAATTGGACCATGTAGCTAGGGTTTCCCTGAGGGTAAAAATAATGTAAAGAAGTTAGTGCTGTGAATTGCTTTTGTGTTGAAGACATGCATCACTGACAATGCAATAAATAAGAATTATCCATTATTTGTCATGGTTTACTTGGTTGCTTGTTTACAACACATACTTTATCAGCTTATATTTATTATGCCTGGGACTGCATGGAACTCATGCAGTGTATGTGTGTTGATAAAAGTATTAGCTGTTGTTTCATCTGCTAATGTTTTTTCTATTTTAATTTTTTGATTTATTTAGCTGAACAATATATATTTGCAATCTGATTCCAGCTGATTCCAGCCCCCTATTGTACTGGGTATAAGGAAAGTTACTTAGCAGTATTAACATCCTGTTTGTATACTGTAAATCACACTGCATCTATCACACTACATCCTTCATTAACTGCTCCATAATCAAATCCATCATATCACCTTATCATCTCGATTAATTGTTATATTTTGTGCTGATTATAAACTAAAAGAGGACTTGAGATCTAAACACCACTTTTTTCACCTTTAAATTGTTTTAGTTCGAATGAAATTCCTTTTGATGTATTACAGTATTTCATGTTTTAGATATAATTAGGATTTCAATTTGGTGATTAGTAGGCTGGCCAGTCACTGTTTTAACAGGAGTGATCAATAAAGTAAATTATTGAGAATCCATCACATTTTTTTTATTTGAATTATGTATCTCCTTGTGTTGAATTATCTCTAACACACTGTATCACCCCTGTTTTTTATTATTCATCAATTAAACCAATGTACCTAATTATCAGCTCATTAATTTACTTTTATGTCTACTTGCCCTCAGCAATATAGGCTATTCATTTATAGGACTAGAACACAAACATTTGTGAAAAGTTAAGACTGCCTGATTTTATTTGTAACAAAACCACTTTGTTCAGCTCACCCTACCGTTGGTGAATTGGATGAACAGTTATTATGCCAGTATTTTGCTGTGTCTGCAAAATAAAACATAACATAATAATACATTGTATTACATTACATAATAAAAATAATATATCAAGATGAATAATACAAACAGATGTTCTATTGAACCCTATGTTTAGCAACTTTATTCATAATGACATTAATGACAATATTATATGTGTCAAAGATAACATAAATAAAGACCGCCCTAGTTAACTATCATATAGTAAGCAACTATCTACTGAATGAGTACAACTGATACTAGCTGCTGATTGGATGTAATGGGTTACTCAGCTAAAGTGTTGAACACCTTGTACGTTCCATATGAATCTGTGCTTATTGAGCATGATTCAACTCAAAGTGAAAAAAGTACATAGTGAAATTTCAATATACTTTAGGTTTATGTGGTAAGCTGGAACTGAATTAGGAGTTTAGTTTTTGTTATCAAATCAGAACCATAGCGGTGTGTGTGTTATGGAAGACATTTATTAGTTTAGTTTTGAAAGTTATATTCTCTTTTTATTGCAACAAATATTTTTGAGATACTTGTGACTTTTCTATCGCTACTTCATTCTTAGAATGAAATAAAGAAAGAAACCAGCAGCAATACTATTGTGATATTTAGCTGGGATGATAGTTATATGCTTTCCAGACTACGGGCAAAGTACCTGTTAGAAGGGCTAATGTACTGTACACTTACATATCTACAGCAATGAGAGGCCGGTAATTCTAATACTATCTGTGATGTAGCTTGCTCCTAAGTGGGCAGTGGCAAGCCATCATGTAAACCTGCAATAAATCCATGTTAACACCCTGATAATCATAAAAGACAAGGATAATGTGTAAATAACTGGGGTGCAAAAATGTAGGGCCCATTTTAGTGATTACAATAACTAACCTTGTAAAGCCTATAACTAAGATGTAAAGCCATGTATATAAGTTGGCCATATCTTCCCCACCCATGCCACATAATTTGTACTGCATATACCCCCTCCATTTGCCAGCAACATCACATTTTCCTAAAACTAATAGAAGCTTTCACCAAGCAGTCATTTTCCCTCTGACATCATCAGTAACATTGACATTTGCAAACAGGACATGTATACTGTAAAGTTCATGCAATGCAGAATGCAGAGTTACACAGACACAACATACTTTGATGCTGGGTTTAAGTACTGTAATGGTTAAGCTGAGGATCAGACAACTAGAGTCTCTATGGGAACCAGCAATGCTATCTCTTCATTGGCTGTTAGATTGCAGGGTGTGTTTAGTAATCTGAGCTGAAAAGAATTGAACATGCTAATGAGCAAATAGCCAAAGTAAATTCCTGAGGGAGGGGGCAGAATGTGTGAGAGGAGGAGAAGGAATTCTAAGTGATTAAGAGGATGCTGCTGCCTTACTGTTAAGATTTTAACAACCAAAGTGGCAGATATCTAAAGATTTCAAAGAGGCTGTTCAGTGATTACATTTGAGTGTGTGTGAGGGGGGGGTTACATATCCTTGAAACAATTTTTCAATATACTGGATGAAACCAGGAGCATTGACACATGGTTTAGCAATTGTAATTACCATGAAGTGCCTGACAGGGATGAGTGAATGTTTTTGGGTGATATAGTTTTGTGTCAAAACTTGCAATTTTTCCAGAGGCAATACATTACACTAATCTGTGCTACAAATTAGACATGCGTTCTGTGAGCTCTCCCCCTAAGGAGCTGTCCAGGTCCAGGTTTGGAAGATATTGGCATAGAACAGTTGTAGCATGTTGGAAAAGTGATTCTCTAATGATGTAGGGCAATGTATACGCTATTGCAGAGCTAAAAACCACTTAACCACAATACTTGCCCTGACTCCAATGCATTTCAGTGACATTTTGCCATCACGTGAATTTTTAAATTGTTTTGTGAATATTTCAGCAGAGCGAAATAGACCACTTTTGCATATCGCTAGAGCCAAATTGCCAACCATCATTACTTTAAACTTCCCTTGTTCCTCAACAAGGTAGGTTGCATAGGTAGCTATCACTAGTGATTGAATCAATGCTCACTTCAACATTCACAAGAAAATATGGCAGTTGACACACTATTGCATTACATTCATAGCAGTGCACCTAAAAAATAAATATAGATTCAGTGTGGAGAAATGTTATCTAGTAGCACTAATGGTACACATTAATCACTGCACTGAGTAGCATTTTATCACCAAGAATTGAACAGTTCCTTTATTAATATTATACACCTAGTTCACATTAAGGTAGGCATGATTGAGATACATCAAAAGTAATAAATTAATTGCATATGTTATTCACACATTTTTCTGTGATATTTAGTTAATTGACATTTTTATTAATACTGTTTCAGAAGCATTTCACAGCATGTCCAATATAGTGAAAAAATGTAGCTATGGGGAATTATAGTTAGAAATGTCAGCTACCTACATAAGTAATTATATATAAAAGAAATCTGTGGAGGGTTTGCATGCCTACAATTTAGGCTTTTAGGAACAATGATGAATCATACACAGATACAATGCTTATTTATTATACCTTCATAGAGCAGAAAGTGTTGTATAATGGTTGTGCTACAGTGCCTGTGGCCAAAAACATAATTTGTAGACTTGTTCTGGGGATGATAGGTCAATTTGATAACCTAATGTATTCAAGTAAAAAATATAATTGTCATCCATTTCCTAAGATAATTTTAATTTATCCTTATACAAAGATAGTTTTAATTCAACATTAGAAAGACTATCATGACATGCCATTACATGGACTGTATTTTATAGGAAACCCTCTGATTAAATGATCCGTCTTTGCACATATGTGCTTTCACTTTAGGGAATTTCCAGGAGGGAACTTTACTTTATAGTGTTTTGCTTTTATTCAGGGCAACCTAGGCATTCTAAATCTGTCTCTACTTCTGTAAAATATTTTGCATAAATTAAAGATTTTGCATAATGTAATTAAATGTACAAAAAACATATTTTACATATTTTACATACACAAAATACATTTCACAGGAAACAAACATACAATAAAGAACAATTCAGAATGCAATTAAAAAACGGCATAAATTTGCCTAAAGGGGTTATTGTTGTTTGTTGTACACCTTTGAGTTAAGTTTTAGTTTGATGTAGGGAGTGATATTCTGAAACAATTTGCAATTGGTTTTCATTTTTTATTAATTGTGTTTTTTTTTAGTTATTTAGCATTTATTCAGCAGCTCTCCAGATTTCAATTCAGCAATCTGGTTGCTAGGGTCCTAGCCCTAGCAACCCTAGCAACCATACCCTGATTTGAATAAAAGATTGTAATTTGAATAGGTGAGGGCCTGAATAGAAAGATGAGTAAGAAAAAGTAGCAATAACAATAAATGTGTAGCCTTACAGGGCATTTGTTTTTTGATGGGGTCAGTGACCCCCTTTGAAAAGCTGAAAGAGTCAGAAAAAAAGGCAAATAATTAAAAAATTATTAAAAATAAATAATGAAGACCAGTTGAAAAGTTTCTTAGAACTGGTGATTCTATAACATTCTAAACGTTAACATAAAGGTGAACCACTCCTTTAAAAATGTATACAATTGCTAAAATCATCAAAATAAAACAAAAACACACAGGACATTATTTACTAAAACTTAAATTTATCTAATCTTTTATTAATCCAAGCTCAACCAAACTTCCCTCCATGGTTTTAACTGATTTATCAATGAAATAACTCAAAACATTTGGTGTTGGAAAAGACTTGATAAAATCTAGCAAAAACTTGAACCGTACAAATTCTCATACTCATTTTTTCCTAGTTATTGCCTGAAAACCCCCAATTTTTTACATTATCAGACAAAAGTATGCCTTTTATATTTATATTAGGAGTGGCAAAATCTACAGTTTGGTACATCCTGAGAAAGAAAGAAAGCACTGGTGAACTCAGCAACGCAAAAAGAACTTGATGTTCATGGAAGACAACAGTGGTGGATGATCACAGAATCATTTCCATGGTGAAGAGAAACCCCTTCACAACAGCCAATCAAGTGAACAACACTCCCCAGGAGGTAGGTGTATCGATATCCAAGTCTACCCTAAAGAGAAGTCTGCATGAAAGTAAATACAGAGGGTGCACTGCAAGGTGCAAGCCACTCATAATCATCAAGAATAGAAAGGCTAGATTGGACTTTGGTAAAAAAAAAACATATAAAAAAGCCAGCACAGTTCTGGAAAAATATTCTTTGGACAGATTAAACCAAGCTCAACCTCTACCAGAATGATGGCAAGAAAAAAGTATGGAGAAGGCTCATGAGCTGAAGGATTTTAATCCATCGATCAAACGAAATTCCTTAGATCCTAAATTGGTAGGAAAGCCTATGGGGACCTTCTAACATACTGACCTTCTAACATAGGCTAACATTGATGTTTGGTAGGTTTTAGGTGGCGAAGTAGGTGGTCGACAGTACTTCGACTATGGAATGGTAGAATAGTCGAACGATTTTTAGTTCGAATCTTTCGATTCGAAGTCGAAGTCGTAGTCGAAGATCGAAGTTGCCAATTCGATGGTCGAAGTAGCCAAAAAAATACTTAAAAATTCAAAGTGTTTTTTATTCTATTCATTCACTCGAGTAAATGTGCCCCTAAGTGTTAATGTGTGGAAGGGCAACTGTGTTTAAGAAGTTCTGACAAACCGTGTGTGAGCCATAGAGACTAGAATGAACCTGTGTATAGCTGTGTAAGTACATTCATTATTGCAACATATAGGTACAGGTTGCCTGTGGCTTTTGCCTATAACCATTCTCTCAGTTCATTTGTCACAAAGCACAGTAACCCCTACAGAAATATTTTGGGACTGATGTTTCAAAAATATGTTCTCCTGGAGGAACATCATACACACACCATCATACCATATTAGCAAAATGCTACAGAATACTTTATATGGGAATAAAAACTTGTATATTCAATAAACTTGTTCTGGGGGGATACATTTTTTGGGGTGCCTGCCTTCTTAGATTTAAATTGTCCGCTTCATTAACTGAGGATTCAGGGCAGTGCACCTGAGCTTACTCCATGTGAATTATTAATTCCATTTATTTTATAGTTACACATATAAACTCATGCCTTAAATAATTAAGACTGTTTACTTGTTAGCATGAGTTATAAGAAATGACAATGCTGAAATATTCAAAGAATTAATCAAGCAATAATATAATGCATAAAACAGGAACTGGTATTTTAAAAAGCATGCTGTAAAAAAGATGAATTATACAGACAATTTAAGCTTGCAGCTGATTTATGTTCACACATTAAAAGTACATTACAAAGAATTCCATTAAAATAAATTACACTATATCTTATTCCAATAATTTGAAGTTCTGTGAAGTCCATATGTCAGGTTTTATTTTTTTCTCAATTACTGTGCCTATTTAAAATAAAAATAATAAATAAGTATATGTTTATATATATATATATATATATATATATATATATATATATATATATATATATATATATATATATATGTATATATATATGTATATACATTATATATATATATATATATATATATATATATATATATATATATATATATATATATATATATATATATATATATTTATATATATATATATATATATATATATATATATATATATATATATATATAAACTACATCCCACATAAGATGAGGGTTTTTGGTTTTTAAGGTTACACTAGACCTTTCAAAAATAATACAGATATGGGAACTGTTATGCACAATGCTCCGGACCTGGGCTTATTTAACAGAAAATAATTTAGACATTAAATAAACCCTATAGGCTTGTTTTGCCT
The DNA here is from genome assembly GCF_017654675.1 of Xenopus laevis. Classification (NCBI taxonomy): domain Eukaryota; kingdom Metazoa; phylum Chordata; class Amphibia; order Anura; family Pipidae; genus Xenopus; species Xenopus laevis. The sequence goes on along the minus strand of NC_054379.1, from coordinate 75,479,046 downwards.
CCAATAAGAATTAATTATATCTTAGTTTGGATCATGTACAAGGTACTTATTTTATTTGGATAATATGGAGTCTATGGGAGATCGCCTTCCTGTAAATCGGAGCTTTCTGGATAATGGGTTTCTGGATAATGCATTCCATACCTGTACTTTAATATAGGAACCATACATACTCCTAAAACTGAGGAAGGAAACATATCATTACTAGTGGTGGGCGAATTTCTCCTGTTTCGATTCACTGAAAAATTTGCGAATTTTCCACAAAATTCTCGAAACAGGCAAAAATTCGGGAAAAATCATGAAATTGGAAAGCTCGTGATAAAATCGTGAAATTCGAAAGTTTTCACAAAAGAATCAAGCAATTCGAACGTTTTAACTAAAAAAATCTATCAATTCGAATGTTTTCACTACAAAATTGAGCAATTGGAACATTTTCACTACAAAATCTAGAAATTCCACCGTTTTCATGAAAAATCAAGCAATTCGAACGTTTTCACTAAAAATCTAGCAATTCGAATGGTTTAACTTAAAAACTGAGCAATAGAATGTTTTCACGAAAAAATCTAGCAATTTGAATGTTTTCACGGAAAAATTGTGAAAACTGGAAATTGACACCTGCAAATTTTTACCAGCGATTTTTCGCGGGAAATTCACAAATTTATTCGTCGGTGGTGAAATTCACAGCAAATTTGTGCCAGGTGAATTTATTCGCCCATCACTACTCATAACTTTGTTCAAGACAGAAATCAACAAAGTACAGGACGGGCATTCTGAAATGCTAATATATTCTCAGTCCTTTGCTCGAGTAAGATTAGCACTAACTTCTGTTTTCCAAAATGAAAAGCTACTGTTTCGCTATTTTTCCCCTTTCTGAACCACTGAAAGTTTTTTTCTATGTGGTCTGGTCCGGTTAAAGGACAACTATCATAGGAACATTGTTTCTGCCACAGGAGGTACAAGCTAATGGCAACTGCATTCTACTTCCATAGCTAATAATTTTAGAAAATGGTGTAGGATTTCTCTGCACCACCATTCTTGTAGGTTCCTGGTTCACTAAACCATATCAGGACATAAAACCAACCTGCAGTACCTGGAAATGTTTTGGCAATTATAGTGTTATAGCAACATGGAAAAAATCACCCAAGAATTTTTATCCCACTTTACTAGATACCATTTTACCACCAAGCTGCTACAGGATCTGCTATTCTAGACACAGAAAAAAATGGACAGTTTATTGGATTTGTGAAATAAATATGCAAAATGGGCATTTGAGAGATATGGAGATGCTATCTTTCTGATTTACTAAACTGTATTAAACTATGATATTGAGTCTGCATAGGCATCTACAATTGGAAGCACGTTTTAATATTAATATGCCAAAATCATGGCAGCTTATAAAATAATTTTCACTGCTTATGAATATCACTTTTATTATAGAGCTAAATAAAGATGCATTTTGCAGAATATCTGAAGGACTGGTTTGAAGCTGTAATGGTGACTGTGAATAATGTCTACTCTTGAGTTCATCTGAAAGACCTCTGTGTCTCTCCATCATTAAAGTGTTCAGCCAAAGAGTCTACCTTTAATGGTGGTGTGAGTTAAAAGGTTAATTCAGTCATACTACAGCAAAAAGTATCATTCCCCTTGTACACCACATTATAGATTTACATGTGAATTACAAACAAGAGCAAAATATCTTATGCAAAAGTGTAACACTACCTGGTGGTCTAGTGGGGTGGCTGGGATGCCTGCCTGCTGTGTACACACACGTCCTGTTGGTTCTGGCGTGTGTCATTTTGTTTGGCGTCCCGCTTCTGACACCATCATATTTGGTGCAAAATTCAAATATTTAAAAGATGCCTTGTCCATTTTCCCTTGTCCAACATATGGGGCAAATTCACTAAGATTCGTAGTTGCGCCAGGCGTAACTTCGCCGCACTTTGCCACACTTCGCCAGGCGTAGTTTCGCCAGCGCTTCGCAAATTCACTAAAAGTTGCGCTCAGGGGTAGCGTAAGGTTGCGAAGTTGCGCTAGCGTTGATTCGCTAAGTAAAGTGAAGTTACGATAGCGAAGGCTAATTTGCATACGGCACGAAATTCAAATTTCAATGGAGGAATACGTATCAGCACTACAAATGGCTAGAAAGCCTTCAAATCATCAAATAAAATTTTTATTTTGCCCTACACATGTGCCCACTGTCTAGGTAAGTTGCCATGAGTCAAGAAATGTAGGGGGGAAGGAGGGGAGCCCCAAAAAATTTTTCGATCTTTTTCAGCCTATCACCCATAATGTAGAAAACACGCCAGCGTTTTTTTGGGACTTAGAAAATTTTTTGACTTTTTTTGAAACAATCCCTATCTACTCTATTGCGCTTCACCAGGTCTGAGGTGGCGAAGGAAGTCTAGCGTAAAAGGTAGCGTTCAGTACACTGCGCGCGTTAGTGAATTTGCGTAGTTACGTCGCTAGCGAAACTTCGCCAGGCGTAAGGGTGCGAAGTAACACTATCGAAACTACGCCAGCTTTCGTTAGTGAATTTGCGCAGTAACGAAAATGACAAACGCTAGCGAAGTAACGCTAGCATTCGGCGCTTAGTGAATTTGCCCCATAGGCCTTTTCCTGGGTGTGCTTCTAAGCTGATTCTTTGTTCCTTGACCTCTGTCTGTCCTTAACCGCCACTGTATCGCTGGCTGAACCAACCTTTGCCCGTTACTGACTACTAGTGATGGGCGAATTTGTCTCGTTTAGCTTCGCGAAACTCGAATTTTGAGGCCCGCATCAATTTTGACGCCTGCCTCAATTTTGACGCAGGCATTAAAGTCAAGTCAAGCTCATCACTACTGACTACTCTTCTGGATTCTGATTCTGTACTTCGCTGACTGACTGGTTATTGACTTTGGCCCATTGTACGACTACACAAAGGGGCAGATTTACCTAGGGTTGAATATCGAGAGTTAATTAACCCTCGATATTCGACTGCCGAATGTAAATCCTTCGACTTCGAATATTGAAGTTGAAGGATTTACCGCAATTAGTTAGATCGAATGAAAAATCGTTCGATCGAATGATTAAATCCTTAGTATCGAATGATTCAAAGGATTTATTCCATCGATCGAACGTTTTTTCTACAATCAGAAAATTGGTAGGAAGCCTATGGGGACCTTCCCCATAGGCTAACATTGCACCTCGGTAGGTTTTAGGTGGCGAAGTAGGGGGTGGAAGTTTTTTTTAAAGAGACAGTACTTCGATTATCGAATGGTCGAATATTCGAACGATTTTTAGATCGAATCGTTCAATTCGAAGTCGAAGTTGTAGTCGAAGGTTGAAGTAGCCAATTCGATGGTCGAAGTAGCCAAAAAATCATTCGAAATTCAAAGTTTTTTTTATTCTATTCCTTCACTCGAGCAAAGTAAATGTGCTCACAAATGTAGGCGCTGCATATATCCCTAGCATAGCGGGTGATACCGCTGAAGAATGCTTACCTGCCTTTGTAAGTAACCAAACACTCACTTGTTAACTGCTTTTCTTACTCTAGGAAGCCACACACCGCACAACCCATGTAAAATTTAAAGCACACATGCACACAATTAGTGACCGCACACATACGCTCTCTGTGCGTGACATTGCAACATGCGCAGGTTGGACACCTCTGACATAAAGGCTGCAGAAATCCATTTTGAGCATAAACCACTGTTTTTTTGTTTGCATTAAAATTGAATAAACCTTAAACTGAAAGTCTAAAATGTGTGGCATTGATTTGCTGATACAGGTATATGATACGTTATCTGGAAACCCATTACAACGGAAGGCTCCGAATTACAGAAAGGCCTTCTCCATCTTATCCGAATAATCAAAATTATTAAAAATGATTCCCTTTTTCTCGGTAATAATAAAACAGTATCTTGTACTTGATCCAAACTTAGATATTATTAATCCTTGTTGGAAGCAAAACCAGCCTAATTATGTTGTTTATTATTATGTTTATTTAATGTTTACATGATTTTCTAGTAGACTTAATGTATAAAGATCCAAATTACAGAAAGAACCATTATCTGGAAAATACCAGGTCCCATACCTGTACTTTTGTATTATAGTCTTATTCTTATGTATTAATGATTAGTGATGGGCAAATTTGTTCGGCAGGCATGGATTTGTGGCTAATTTCCGGATTTTGCCAGTAATTAATGTTTTTGAGAAACTGCCTCAAAAATTTGCCGTGGGAAGATTCGGTGCCCATGGACTTTAATGCATTTGGACAAAAGAGTTGGGCACATAAAAATTGTCGCTCGTGTCAAAATTGTCGTGCATCAAAATAATGTTGATGCCCATTGACTTCAATGCATTTTGCTAATTTTTTGCTGTTTCACATTTTGTTTCGGAATTTCACGAATTTCTCTGGACAGATTTGCCCATCACCATCAATGATTCTACGATCTGTAGCACTTAAAGGGAGAACTAATTGCCAGCTTAAATTCTATTAACAATGCATATTGACTATATAATTTGTGTATCAACCAATGATCCCGCAGCAGATAATTATTTCAGAAAAAATCCTGTAATTAGAAGCCAAACAACAAACTACCGCAAGTAGTTTGTCCAAGCTCTCTCTAAGCTATTAGACAGTTAGAGAAAACACTAATAGTGATGGACACTAATAGTGATTTCGCTTTGCCAAACAATTCGCGAATTTCGTGCGAAATTCGCAAAACGGCGAAAAATTTGCGAAACGGTGCAAAAAAAAAAAAGTTTTTTGACGCCGGCGCCCGTTTTTGCCGCCATTGTCCATTTTTTTGAAAAAATAAATTATTTTTTTTTGGACACCGGCGAATTTTTGCCGTGAATTTTCGCGGGCGCTTCGCGAATTTATTCGCTGCCAGCGAATCGCGCAAATTCGCCGCAAATTTGCGCCTGGCAAATAAATTCGCCCATCACTAAACACTAATTAAAATAAAAAAATGTAGCTGACAGAACCATTAAACAAATTGTTTCTATAGGTGATCCATAGGTGGGCTTTTTTTAAATAAAATTGGGATGTGTTCTACCTAGTTGGCAGGCCCCACCATTTAAAAATAGCATTGTTTTTGCGATTGGTATCGATTTGTACTAGCTTTGTTAATATAAAAACAAGGTACATACAGTATATAGGATCTATTATCTAGAATGCTTGGGACCTGGCATTTTTCAGATAAGGGATCTTTCTGTAATTTGGATCGCCATACCTGCTTATCTTAAATTGTTACAAAAGTATTTATAGTACGTATTTATTCCCGGCTCACGAAAAATGGGACAGTTGGGTGGTTTGCAAATAGGATTCTTCTGCCACCAATATGGATTTAAAAAAATGCAAATTACTGATTTATTACTACCGGCAAAAAATAAATAATTTTTTTAAAACTCTAATTATTTGTCTATAACGAACCTTCCTGTAATTCTGAGGTTTCTGGATAAGGGATCCCATATTTGTACTATCTTATTATAGTATAGAGAAAAAAGTAATTCCGTATTTATAAGGTTACTAGATAATACATCCCTTTTCTGTGCTCAAAATTTTCAATTAGCAAACATTTTGAGACATTTGTATTCCTTTATTTCTACAGCCAACTACTTTTAATTTAAACAGATGTGGCCCTAATAATAAGTAATACTAAAAATATGTTTGGCCCATAAACACGGATACCACATAGTCAAAACAAGAGAGGAAAATGACTGATTTCATTATAATTAAACGACTAGTTGTTTGGCACCAGTATGTGATTTAATACTTGTTTTGTACAAAACTTCAGACATGTATTGATGGTCTATGACATGTTTAGCAGCTTTGATGTACAATAGGATTCAAGACAAAAGAATTGACATATCAATCTTCTAAAAAAAAAAACAACAAAAAAAAGCAAGCTCTTTTGTCAGGCGAGAAGAAACCATTTCTAGGATGTCATTTATCGAGAATATGGTTAATGTAAACTATCAAAAACAGAAATTACCCTGTCAGAAGATGAATTACAGTAAGGCTAATAGGAGGAAATGAGACCAGTAAAACCCAACACATTCAGTATCTACTTTGGGAATATTTACTTTTCATTGAAGGCTGTTTGCCTGTGAACATAAAAGAGCAATATTTCACAGTCCTCAGGATTACGATTTGGCATTGCCGTAAACATATCAGGATCTAAATATCTTTATATAGGTATTTGCACAGCTAAGAGCAGAACATAGTTATTGCTATGATATCATCACATTTTATTAGAAGCTTGTGTCCCTGCATTGTTTCACTAAATGCATTTTATATTTCAAAATTTTCAAAAATGATCTACTTTTTGTCTGTAATAATAAAACAGTACCTTGTACTTTATTCTAACTATGATATGATTAATCCTTATTGGAGGAAAATAAGCCTTTTTGAGTATATTTAATATTTAAATAATTTTTTAGTGGACATAACATATGGAGATCTAAATTACAGAAACAGTACTTATACAGAAAACCTCCTAGCATTCAAATACATCATTTTACTAAAGGATAAGGTTTGGCTACTCCCTTACCTGTAGCATCTGAGACAACCTATGGGTGTGGTGAGAGTATGGTGCCTGTAGGAATTCTGCACTGCAATGGACAATGAGACCTAAGGACATAGCAATGTTGACAGTAAACATAGTAAATAGCCACATCCATAACAGTCCCTGGCAGTTCATTCTACTAACATATATACATACTGGATGAGGTTGAAAAAAGAGTCATGTTCACCAAGTTCAACCTTCTGGCCTATGTGAAAGTTTCTGGAGCATAATTTTCACATGTTCTTCATTCCTATTTTTGAACTAAACCCAAAAGGGTGGTCCTTAATGCTTTTACATTTCTTCTTTAGGGGAATACATTGAGAACAGATATCTATCTATCTATTATCTATCTATCTATCCATCTTTCATCTATCTAGTGCCAACATATTATCCAAAGAAATACACAAAGAATTCAGCAATATAAATAATAATAATAATAATAATAATAATGTGTCATTGTCCTTATATTACCCATAGTTGGCTTCCATATGGACTTGCTAAATGCAACTGCCATGAAATGTATAATTTACACTGCAATTTCTAAAGTAAGTCTAAAACCTGTTTATTTCCAGAGGATTCAGTCAAAAACTGCTTTTAGAACCCATTACTTTTTCTGATTAATGACTCTTCATTTTCCATAGTTCTTCTCAAACAAATGCACTTACTGATTTATGACCAGCCTCTGAGAGACCCATGGTTGTGCACAGATAATAATTTCTGTTACTTCAGAAAAATGGATTGTAATCAGTTCACAGTGTTGTGGTTATCAATGGGACATGTGAAAGCAGATCATGGAGACAATGGCAAAACAAATGTTGAAAATGAAACATTTGAACAAGTGTATACAATCTCACAAACAGACATTCATATATTCTATACATTTTATTCCCAGTTAGTGCATTTGTTTGGAAAAAAACGATGTGGAATGAAGAGTCAATCATCTGAAAAATAATGTAATCTAACAGTTTTTGACTGAATTAAATAAACAGGCCATAGACTTACTTTAGAAATTGAAGTGCAAATTATAGATTTTGGGGCAGTTACAATTAACAAGTAAATGCGGAATATAATGTAATGTATGTATTACATAAAACGAATTAAGGAGAATTATGTAAGCTAGTAGTTAACTATATATTGGGATCATACAATAAACTATCCACCAGTAGATCCTGCCATGAGACCCAAAGGCTTCCATTGAGATTAGTAAAAAGGAGGATTTAGTTGTGAAACTATTTCCTTCAAATTTAAGAGATTTCCTAAATTTCAAAAATTAAAGTTTGAATATAATTGAGATTGCATTGCATGGTGGTATGTGCATAAGGGTTAACATATATTCTAAACTTATTAGAACCCAAGTAGCAACCGCGTTATTTGGGTGTAGGTAATGTTTTTTTCTGTTCTCTTCTGAAAGTGCCATGTGTATCATTATATATTCATTTCTATCATGTTAGATCTTAAGTATTGAAAATGTATTATTATTTTTTGTTGTTCATTTTTGTAGAACAGGGAAATGGCAAAATTGTAAATCAAATCTCCGCATTCCAGAACTACTTTATTATTACAGAGAAAAAGGAAGTTATTAAATACGTTAGAAGTATTTTCTTAATATGGACTATATGGGAGATGACCTTCCTGTAATTCATAGCTTTCTTGATAAGAGATACCTTACCTATTTCATCTTTTAATTGAGTAGTGAAAAAGATGTCAACTCAATCAAGAAAACGATGGGCTGATTTATCAAAGGTCGAATGTTAGAGGTTTTTTTTTTACCTCGAATGGTATCTTACTTAAGAGAAAACTTGAATAGCAAAAACCTGATTCTGCGAGTTCGGGTCCCACAACCCGAAAACTCTAATTGATTGGTGGAAAAAAAACTCCAATAGATCATATTGAGTGCTTGATTAGAGTTTTCGGCCAAAACCCTCCAAAAAAAACTTGAACATCAAGCAGGGTGTTAACTTCTCCAAATGGTTCAAGGAACCTCTGCCATTAACTTCTACTGAACTTTTTGGATTCAAGCTATTTCCAGGGTCAGAATACAATAAATCTTGAATATTCAAGTTTTTTTAAACAAAAAAAACTCAATGGTTTCGAGTTATTTTTAACCCCAAAATGTGAGTTTTGAACAAAAAAAAACTCGAATAATCACATTTTCATGGAAAAAACAACTCGAACCTTCATAAATCTGCCCCTAAGTATGACTTCAAAAAGAAAACATGCAACATTTAAAGGGGTTGTTCACCTTTAAGTTTACTTTTAGTATGTTATAGAATGGACAATTCTAAGCAACTTTTCAATTGGTCTTCATTTTTTTAATTATTTGCATTTTTCTTCTAACTCTTTCCAGCTTTCAAATAGGGGTCCCATCTAAAAAAACAAATGTTCTGTAAGACAACAAATGTATTGTTATTTATACTTTTGATTGCTCCTCTATCTCTTCAGGGCCTCTCCAGTTCACATTCCAGTATCTTATTCAAATCAATGCATGGTTGCGAGGGTGATTTGAACCCTATCAACCAGATTGCAGGAATTGCAATTTCGAGAGCTGCTGAATAAAAAAAAGCTAAATAACGACAAGTAATGATGGTTCCCATCAGAAATCATGGATCCCCATATTACAGCGATCTCAAGAAATACTCTGCAGTCCGAGTGTTTCAATCAGAATGTGCGTGGTATAGCCCAGAGCCATATTGTCATGGCCTCACTAATTTCGAATTATTCATCCTGCCTGGTGCAATCACAATTAATGATTTCACCAAAGGGCACATATTGTAGTATTACCTTTCTAAAATTATATCATCAATATGCCATGATGTTATCATCTTGCGATCGCTGCCCTAATCCTGGCCGTCTGGACTTTTCACGAATCCGTGTGTAATGCAGCTCAATGGAGCGCTCCCCCATGATTATATAGACTCCAGCATGAACAGAATTCACTAATCCCCAGTATTGGAGTCATTCCATTTATATTGAACATTGGCCCATGGCAAAGAGTACCCAAATAATTACTTGGAAAACCTCTTGAATCATCGTGTCATTTTGGGGAATGTGTGCACGATAATTTGTTTTGACTTTGGGACTTCTCCCTTCATAGGACTACAGGCGCCCTAGGCAACCTGGCTGGCCATGGCGCCGGCTCAGTGTGTGCTCTGGTGCGCATGTGCATAACGGCGTTATAGTGCGCATGCGCGAAACTGCGCTATGGGGCGCATGCGCGAAACTGCACTATGGCGGGCATGCGTGAAACTACGTTCGCGCATGCGCAAAAGCGCAATTAAGAAAAAATATCCACGGCAGTCGGGGAGAGACAGGACTGGACAATGGGGTGCCTGTCGCCCCCCCAGCTTTGCGCCCTAGGCACGTGCCTACTCTGCCTACCCCTAGTTCCGGCCCTGAATTGAACATAGAACAGTCATATGAGATCACACGTGTGACTTTATATTTATTATTCCCAAATCCATCAATTGGTCCTTATATATTAATGGAACAACATTCATTTCAAACACTTGCATGCAAATTTCCCCATACCTGATTAAAATAATCAGATAATGGGGTTAAATTTCCATATATAAGGGATCCCATCTCCCTCTCACATGCAGCGCTGCTTGTTTTTAAATGTTTTTAGTTTGAATAATATGGCATGGTGGTGAGTAAAAATTGCTTTTTTATTTATTTTGATGTTTGATCACTTACATTATTACGAGATCTTTTTGGGTGCATGTATTGTGGAGTAAAAGTCCCTTTTTGGTCTTTAATATTGGTGAGTTTGCGGACACCCCAATCCTTGTAGCCTGATATTATTAATGATTAGACCTCACTTGAGACAATTTGCTGTTATTTAAACAGGAAACATTCACAAATTTTTCTCATTTTCATTAAAATATGCAAGTACTGTGAAATGCTCCTGACTGATTTAGCAGCAGATGCTATTTTAATTCTTGAGGTTTTAAAAGTTAGTGATATATTATAATTATTTGCTTTCCTAAATTAGAGACACAAATATTTAAACAAAAAGAGTGAATATTTAAGAACTTTTTCCAAACCAGTTACACTGTAACATAGCTGGCAAACTTTTGATGTAGAGCATCTATACCTGACATGCAGATACGTGTGCAAAATAAAAGGAATATTAAAGAGGTGAATTTATTAACATTTATTAAATATTCAATTTTCAAGCATTTGTATAACCACATAATCAACAAATATACAGTATGTGGGTGGGTGTTATCCATAAGCTCTCTTATCTTCATCAGTAAATGTGGTTTCAATATATATAATAATTTGTTATAAGTGAATAATGGGGTGATTGAATTGAAAATTCTTACCCTTTAGCCCTTGTCAAGGCTACGTACTGTATATCTAGCTGTGTGGGTTCTTTCATCTCTTGTGGCTGCTTACTACTGCTGATTTATTCTTCTCTCCGCTTTATTTTTTTCTCTGTTGATTTTTGTTATTATATAGTTTAATTTAGCACTAGTAAATTCTAATTAATATTTACATTAACCCACATATGCCCCTTGCCTTTCTAATACAAATCAATTCCCTGCCCTTTTACAAAGACATTTCTTTTTTTAACTATATTCTTCTGATATTTTGTGCATATTGATCCACTCCAGTATGATGGGCCAAGGAATGGGGACAAGGTATGGCAGGAGGCGTGCAGCCTCTGGCCTGTCCAGCCCATGCCATATGGCAACTGTGGGCAGCAGACATCTGGTTGCATTGGGGCAGTGAGCAGGTTGTAGGACAGTTCACCAGTACCACCTCTGACTCTGCTGTCCTACAGCAACCTCTGTGCTAGAGAACTCCCACAAATCCCTGCTGTTATAATTAGTGTCGCATCACACTATTAAATACAGTAGAATATTTATATAATTTTGTGTCACATTGGTAATAAAATACTGTTCAATACCGTAATTTATTTGCTGACAAAATATGTTAAGAAATCCAGTAGTGGCACTTTGGAAGTCTGTATATTAGAGAACAATATTGCTCTATTTATTTACTGACAATGTTTATTTTAGGACTGCATCGACCACATTGTTTCTTTGTAACTTTTATAAATGGGCAGGGGTTTCTTTCTGCTATTTAGTTACTAACTTGATTATGATTTTAAATTAAGTTTATCTAGCATTTTTACAAATAAGGTCTAGAGGGGGACATACAATCCTTTAACCCAACATTCAAAAGGGCTCTAAGTAGGGAACACATTTCTTTCCATCAACAGTAAAAAAATGCATAAAATATTTTACATTCAACTAGTAAATACATAAAAGCACTGTAAAAAAAGCTATGTACACAAACAATTTAAACAGATACAATTTATATGAAAGCAATAATAAATACCTATTTGCATAACAAAATTATTAGAAAATCATTGCAGTTTGAATCGATTTTATATCTATGACATTTCCCCTTTAATATTTCCTGCAAGCAGGTTGTCAGGTGGGTAAATGTTGAACAGTTATAAAGCACAGAGATACTAAACATGTAAAAAAATATATACTGTTTGTGTGTGTTTATACAGTATACTTTAATTTCTTGTTTTGCTAGTAAATACATAAAAGCACTGTAAAAAAAGCTATGTACACAAACAATTTAAACAGATACAATTTATATGAAAGCAATAATAAATACCTATTTGCATAACAAAATTATTAGAAAATCATTGCAGTTTGAATCGATTTTATATCTATGACATTTCCCCTTTAATATTTCCTGCAAGCAGGTTGTCAGGTGGGTAAATGTTGAACAGTTATAAAGCACAGAGATATTAAACATGTAAAAAAATATATACTGTTTGTGTGTGTATATACAGTATACTTTAATTTCTTGTTTTGCTTCTTTTTTATCTGTTTTATATATTTTGAATGCTTTATTTGTTGTTGACATGCTACATTTCAATTTAAAAAAACAGTCCTCTTTAGATTAGAATGCTGCATATATTTGAGCTTCCAAACTGCATCATTAACTAAATAAAACAATAATAATAAAATGTACTGTGCATAGAGATCGAGACAAATTCCACTGGTTTCTCTTTTATTAAGATATGGTCAAAAGAACTTCAAAGTGATGTAATAGAAGAAAAATCCTTTGTAGGAATTCTAAATAAATTCATCAAGCCTGCAGTATAGTCCCTACAAAATTTTATGACATGCAATAAAATATTAAAATACTTTTAAAAACATAAATTAAAAAAACTTAAAGGCTGATAAATGATAAAGTATGATTGATGTAAATTTCAGTTATGAATGCTTATAAGAGAAATATTAAACAAAAGAGAAGAATAATAAGCAGTTAGCCAAGTCAATGCAATCATTTGTAATACTGTACATTTCTATCATTAATAGGGGCAAATTTATCAAAGTTTAAATCAAAGTTAAAACTTACTGTATGTGAATTTAGTTTAACTCATAAATTTGAATGTACTTTTTTTTTAGTCAATTAGGTATAAAAACTAAAACAGATGTGACTTTTTTCTCTTTAGTCAACCATGACATGCATTGCAACTGTCAAATTGCTGAGAAATGTTTACATTTTATTTTAAAAATTGATGGAAATTAGCATTACACTTTTTAAATGAAAATGGTTAATGAAACCCTATTATAAAGGCTTTAAAAAGTTTCACCAAACATTATCTAATATGGAAACCCAAATTAAGGCAGGGAATTTATAGCAGTTGTTGTCATGAGTGCAATTAGCACAAGTGGGATGTGAGTATACAGTAATTAGAGATTTACACACCATACACTGATTCAATTCAGTGAGAAAATTTAGCACGTGAAAGCTTATGGATGAGATTCAGTTTGAGGTGAAAAAAAAATTCTCCAAATTCAGTTCATTTTTTTCCCATAGACTTTAATAGAGTTTTCACGTGATAAACAGTGATGTAAGATTTCAATTGCATCTCAAATTGATATCCATATTTCTAATAATGCAAGTCTTTGTTATAGTCAGATATTTATTATGGGAAGCTACCCAAAACATGCTTTAACAGAAGCAGGGTTTGAAAATGCTAGGAGTGCCTGTCCCCCTTTCCCCCATGGGTGCTATTGGTAAGTGCGATTTTCAGAATTAGGGAAAAAGGGGAGACTCTAGGGACAGCTTACCAGTACCGGAGCAGCAGTTGATTGGATCAGCAGTGGGTTGAATCTGAGCCCTAAGGGGACTGACTGGGTAGTTAGAGTGGGCAACTGGGTAGGCCGGGGGTCCTGAGAAAGGTGGTAAGTCTCCGATGGGGACTTGAGAAAGAAGTAGGAACCAGGCTTTAGAGTCTGAGTCAGGGTCAATCCTCTGGAAGGATATGTTGTTGGCTAAAGTTTGTTGTATAAACAGTTAACTGTAAGTTTTGGATGGTCTGTACTTGTAAAGTATCTTAAGCAATTTGTTTATATACAACCGTGGTCTTTCCAAACCCTGTGTAATTTCAAGTCATTGTGGGTGAGGAGGAGTGGGGGACATGGAAAATCTTGATGCTGCATTTATCATGAAAATCATTTCTAACTCCATTGAAACCTGCTGCCCAGAAAGTTAGTAACATAGATTAAGACATACTTCTAGCACATAGTAACAAACTAAGAGCTAAATTCAATTCAGCGAGGAAACTTGAATCTTAAATCAATTCAAGATTTCCTTCCTTACATTGAGTTTTTTTTAGATATACCATAGGTTTATCTAAACAAATTCAGTCTGGCCCTAAGTGTTACATCTGATATCATTTATTATGTCACTATACTTGACTATTGCCTAATGTCTTTTCAAATGCATGAAGCAGCAAAAAATGTATACATGAGGTCCTGAGGACAATTCATTACTTTACTTTGTGCATTGGAACATATATATGTGTGTATATATATATATATATATATATATATATATATATATATATATATATATATATCTATATATATATGATAGTATTGTATATAGTATTTTTTTACTGTGACTTTCAAGGATGGTGAACCATAAATACATGCATTTACTGTACATATCTCACACTGTTTTAGATGAAAAACAGAAAACCAATCAAGTATTTATACAGGACAACAGGCTTGCCCCAGACATGCGATGCTGTCAACATTTCCTTTCTGAGCTTTTAAAAGCACCTCAAATAAAAATGCACAGTCCTCATTTATAATGATCATTTCACATGGGAATATTCTTGCTTTCTATTTGTATGTAAAAAATTCAACCATTGACATAGTGGGTATTATGCAGTGTTATTGTCTGATAAACCATCACATTTCAAGCATGACCACTTGGTTACTCATGCATATCATATATTATACCCAATATTTTAATAGAGTTCACAGGTGCACTTTAACAGAAAGGAACCTGCTCTAGGATGCTGCCTGCCACCTCAGTGACCGCTTTGCGTTCACTGCTGCTTTATTATACCAATAATGTCTATAACACATAACATATCTCACCTTAATTGGCCTTGTGGATGAACATATGGAGTATTTAACAGAGCAAATAAGCATTCTTAAATCCCAGCATCTTCTTGAGATGTCAGTGAATGGACCGCCACACAGTATGGGAACTACTGTTTAAAGGTATTCCATGAGGGCAGAAATTTCACGAACCACACTTGGTTGGATTCTCTCTGTTTTTTTTTCAGTTTGGGTTTATTATGCATATTACTCTTATCTTCTAGTATTCACTGATACGTTTCCCCTCATTTAAGCACCAATTTACTAATGCTCGAGCCTCCAGACTTGAGCATTTGGGTACTAAAATCACACTTTACTTCCTACACTAAACTCCCACATAAAGCCAGATTCAATTCAAAAAACAATAGGCAGTAAGCCAAGGTATTCAGATTTGGAAACCACACATGAGTTTAAGAAGTCACACACAAATTTAGTACCTGAATGCTCAAGGCAGGAGACTCTAGCAACAGTAAATTGGACCCTAAACAGCAGGAAACCTAATTAGTATCAATGAATACTAGGAGATAAAATCATTATACATAAACCCAAACTGAAAAACAGAAAGAATCCAAAAAAGTGTGGCTTGTAAAAGTTCTGCTCTCATGGAATACCCTTTACCAGTGGTTCCCAAGTGGTGGCCCATTTATGGACATCTCAAGATGGGGTTGTTCGGGAGTTCTTTGGGGCCTTATTTATGAAGCTGGTTCTTCATTTAAATACCATCTATTTCCTCTTAAAATATCAGATTTATTTTAAAATATTCAACACCACACAGTTCTTAGCTACTAATAATAACCCCTATTTAGCAGTGTTACTTGTAGTAATAGTGCAACTTACAAACTTGCGATTTTCGCCCAGCACTGCATTTAGCTAACATAAGAAAGTGAATAAAAAATATGAAAAAGTAATATCACATTTCTGTTGCATCTAAATGTATTGTATTTGCAGTTTTTCACATCCACAGATTTTTTTTATGCATCAAGAGTCATTTCCATTTCTTATGCTGAAGACTGCAGGAACATCACATAATAAATATTCTAATGCAGACAAAAATCTAAGACTACAGAATAGGCTCAATTGAAAGCTCATATAATAGATGAGACATAAAACCTTTTATGAATAACACAATCTACAATATATTAATTGCTGAATTATACATGGTACAAAATTTGCATGTAAGAAGACTTGAAATATCTGGACTGAAGCTAATGTTTTCCAGTGAAAGACATCTAGACCAAAATAATAAAGCAAAGCAGGCTAAATTAAATAAGTAGAAAACTGTTGTCACTATGAAATACAAAATGACCAAATAGAATAACCAAATGACGAAATAGAATAACCAAATATGATAACTCTGGCAATTGTCTAGGTCTTGTGAAAAGGTCAATATCAAGCAGCCTACGGTGGCTGAAATGGCAGGATATGATAGCTGTCTGTTCAACTGCTGATTTTTTTTAAGAGGATTATGCTGAATACATAAAAAAATGATTAGTGTAACCATACCCTAAAATACTATATGGCTCATTTCCATCCACACATTTGTCAACTTGCTCTTTTCACAACATTGAATTTCATTAGGTACTTGCTTTTAAATAATTTGTGTAAGTTCTATGGTCCATTCACTTTCCTTCTCTATTGAACTCTCTATTGTTGACTTTCAAGTGCCCAAAACTAGATGTGGACAAATAAATGCAAAAACCTTTGAATCCTAATAAGGTTTAGGAAAGCTGTATCTTTTGACTTATGTGGTCCATTAAGTCTGAATACACCAAAAGGAAATTTATTTTTAAATGCTTCTTTGATAAGAAAGCAAGTATAAGGACAAAATCTGAAAATCTGTCATATAAAGAACAGATGAAAAAGAAGAAAAATATGACATACATGCCACAAATATGCATAAAAGTTCTGAAGATACAGAGCAATATGTCATTAAATTAATGAAGCACAGTAAGGCACATGTCTATAGCAATGACAGTTTCTGATCAGAGAGCAAATCATTTGCAACTTCAAGAAAATGTGTGACGCTAGAGAATTCTCTGTGAAGTCAACCAAATCTGAGACCAAATTCTCTAAATATGTTCTTTAAAAAGACAAGCCAAAAATGCAGAGCATACTATAGTTTTCTGGGCAGAATGGATGTAAAATCTATAATTGTGAATATAAGTATAACCCATATAACATTAAATAGTAATAGTAAGTATACTGTACTATTAATTATTGTCTAATGTCTTTTCAAATGAATGAAGCAGCAAAAAATGTATACATGAGGTCCTGAGGACAATGTATTATTTGGCTTTGTGCATTGGAACATATATATGTGTGTGTATATATATATATATATATATATATATATATATATATATATATATATATATATATATATATATATATATATATATATATATATATATACACATATATATGTTCCAATGCACAAAGCAAAATAATATATATATATATATATATATATATATATATATATATATATATATATATATATATATATATATATATATATATATATATATATATATAAATAAACAGGATAGTATTGTATGTAGTATTTTTTTACTGTGGCTTTCAAGGATGGTGCACCATAAATACATGCATTATCTCACACGTTTTTAGATGAAAAACAGAAAACCAATCAAGTATGTATACAGGACAAAAAATAGCTAGATTGGAACAAGATAGTAATTAAAACTCTGCACACCACAGAGTCATGTGCTGCAGAGATTTTGCTCTCATTTCCATAATGGCTTGCCCCAGACCTGTAATGCTGTCAACATTTCCTTTCTGAGCTTTTAAAAGCGCCTCACATACTTTATGCTGAGATTCAAAAAGTAGCAATGTGTCAAGATTATAGCACAAAACACTCAGTAACCTAGAAGGGTAGAGACATGAGACAAATGCTTCCGCTCACACAATATTCAAGGAAATGAAAGAGAAGACCATAAGCAGTGTCAAAACTTAGCAGATCTACCATAGTTATAACTTAAATGTAGCAAATGTAAATATGAAATTATAGATGTAAATGTAATTATTTGAACAGTACCAGGATTGGAACTAGGGGTAGGCAGAAGAGGCATGTGCCTAGGGCGCAAAGCTGGGAGGGCACAAGGCACGTACCTACTCTGCACTTACCTCTAGTCCGGGTCCACATCCCGATGGTGTTCTGCTGCCCTGTAATACAATTGTGTTCATGAGCACCTGTTTTCGCTCATATGCAAGCGCGAATGCTCACCAGGGGAGACACAGACAGCCAGGTTGCTTGGGGCACCTGGCCAGGCACTAAACAGTACCACTGTAAAAACACATACCTGTATCTACCTGAACTATAATGCCATTCAGCAAGCTTTTATGCATCAGGGGGTATTTTTGCTGTGCATATCTTTATGGAAAAATGTATGAAATTTGAAAACAACATACGTACCCATAACGGAGTACAGGTACGGGATCTGTTTTTCGAAACCTGTTACCCAGAAAGCTCTGAATTACGGGAAGGCCATCTCCATTTTATCGAAATAAACCAAAAATGATTACCCTTTTCTCTATATTGATAAAACAGTACCTTGTACTTGATCCAAACTAAGATATTATTAATCCTTTTTGGCATAACCAGCCTTTTGGGTTTAATTAATGTTAAAATGATTTTCTAGTAGATTTAAGGTATAAAGATCCAAATTACACAAATCTATTTTCCAGAAAATCCTAGGTCCAAACCATTCTGGATAAAAGGTCCCATACCTGTACAGGAATGGGACCTGTAATGTTTTGCAAAAGTTAAAATTCTTCCAAATACAGAAACGCAAGTAAATCCAAGTTTATTTTGAGGGCATTGTTAAGAAAACAGTACAGACACACCTAATAAAACTTGTACAAAGCTTTAATCAATCCATACTAAGTATGTCCTTTAGCATGCTTTCTTAAGAATATCCCAATTGAATACAAAATCACTGGGATCCTCAGGTGAACAACATAATTGCACACATATAAACTCACTGTAGACATACTGCATTGCGCCATAGCACAGAATTACAATGACACATGTTTTTATTTCATCAGCCAGTGAATAAGATTAACCAGGACTTTGCTAAGTCATATATTTGCTTTCACTCCTGACAATAACAGCTGTATTGTTCTTGAATAATTATACTGTATCCTGGCCTAAAGTTAAAGGGCAAGTCAACCCCCCCAAAAATGCCTAATAAAAGCAAACATAATTCTAAGCATCTTTCCAATATACATTTATTAGAAATGGTTTGTGCTGTTACAGGTATTTGTAAAAATGAATGCTACTGAAAGTAGCATTATCAGCAACTCCTTCAACTACTTTGTAAACAATGTTGCAAAAGTCTTAATTCTCAGCAAAGACAGGCCTGTTAATCAGCTTCCTTGTCTTACATTGTATTATCAGTCTGAGCCATCAGGGCAGAGAATGGCAAGGGACCAAAAAACACTGCTTTCAATAGTAATATATAGTAATATATATACACTGGCTTCTATAATCAAATACATACACTATATTATCTACTATAAAGTTAGAAATCAAAAAAGGCACCATAAAATAAGGTTTTTGGGCTCACTTACTAATACGAGTATACATAACCTACTTCATCTTGGGTTTTTTTTTTTTGACTGTGTACAACTAAACCTTACCCCACTAACCAAAGTTACTACAAAGTTATTGATGCAAAGGACAATTTTTCATAATAATCTTCCATAACATCTAAAGCAATTCTCCATACTTAGCCTCCACCGCCTCGCAGGTACTTTTCACACCGTTCCTTTGGCATACTGGCTCCATTTATACCTGTAACTGGAGAAACGTTCTAATCACATGAATCTTTTGAGGCAATCTTCTTGGATCCTTACTCATCTCAGTATGCATTTCATCTCTGAATATTAATGAATTCTTTTGACTATTACTAATTGCACCTTTATGTTGATGATAATCAATTCTATCTCTTTTAATGATCTTTCTCCTTTTGTCCTATTGGATATCCTTTCACTCCCCAGAACCCAGCACCGACAAAATATGACACACTGCCACTTACACATTCACTGCTCTTTTCTATTGGACGATGTCAATAATTACATTACACAGTTTGTTGTGTTGAAGTCACATATTTTCTTCTTCTTTACAGAATACAAAATCTCTGCATCTCATAAATATTGCAAAAAAAAATACTGTTGTCTCAACTACCACAAATTCAGGGATGGGCGAATTTGACCCGTTTCGTTTCGCCAAAAATTCGCCGCCGGCGAAATGTCGCAGACGCCCATTAAAGTCTATTGGCGTCAAAAAAAATTTGTCGCGCAACGAAATGATTTTGTCGCGCGTCTTTTTTTTGGCGAAACTAGGCGAAAAAATTCGCCCATCCCAATACTAGTACCATACCTAAACTATTGCAACCTTCCCCCTATTGGCTAGCTACTCAGTTGCTTATTCCTTCTAGACTCTAGGTAAAAAAAAGTTGCAGAACCTCCTCCCCTTCAAAGCACTTCTGCTGAACTTCTTTGCAAATCCCTACGCTAAACACCTGTACATTAGCATATCAAATGTAAACTGCTGACCCTTATAACCATTATTTATAACATTCTTTTAACAACACTAATCTTTACATTGCAAATAAAGGAGCAGATTCAATTCAGTGAAAAAAATAATCTCCAGGTTTATCACGTGAAAACTCATGGATGATATTCAATACGAGGAGAAAAAAATGTTCTCTTACATTCAGTTCCAGTTTTTTCCCATAGACTTCAATGGAGTTTTCACTTGATAAACCGTGAGTTTTTCTGAATTGAATCTCAAATTTAATCTTGTCAATGACTTTTAACATGATAAACCCGTTACTCACTGAATTGAATCTGGCCCATAATTGGTTTGTTATTGGCTGTTTACACACTAACCTATTAACCCTATATAAATCTTCTTTATTAACCTCTGTCTTCCTTAAAAAATATTTAATTCCCACAATATACACATCTGCATTCTCACACACCAGTCTTCTCAAAGTGCTGTATTTTAAGCATACCAATCCGAATAATGTGTCTGTAACAATTAGTGATGGGCGAATTTGAGTCGTTTGGCTTCGCCGAAAAATTTGCGAATTCCCCACGAAATGGCGAAAAATTTGTGAAATGGCGCCGTCATCTAGTTTTTGACACCGGTGTCTGTTTTTGACGCTGGCGTCCATTTTTTTTGACACCGGCGAATTTTCGGCAGCAAATTTTCGTGGGCGTTTCCTGAATGTATTCGCTGGCGGCAATTATTCGCGCCTGGCGAATAAATTCGGCCACCACTAGTAATAATAAATTAAAGCCCACACAGTTCTTTCTATAGTAGAAACATCACCATACAGTAACATACTTCACCATGCATCTCACTTTTTACCAAGAATTCCCATGTTACTGTATTTAAGCTGGCACAATACAGTATGTGCACCTGCTGCTAGAGACAATGATTTAGAAAATACCGGTGCATAAAGGGCATCCACTGGGCAAGGCATGAGAGTTATTGTAAATGTCCTCCAATTGTACAGAACTTCATGGATTAAGCTGAAGTGTAAAAAAGAAGACTGGACTTTACATCTAGTGAAGTGGTTGTAATATACAGGGATCTTCTACAACTTATAATGCTAGGTACTTTACCTTGCACCTACAAGTTTGTTTCTGTACGATGTTTTAACATGTTCTGCTGAGTGCTGCATCTACAAATAGTTAATGTAGCACTTTCTCTCAAAAATTTTCATATGGCAAAAGTAAAAGAGCAGCAATGCATTAAAAATGTAAAATATTCTGCTTGTTTTTTTTTCTTTCAGAGATTTAAAAAAGGAATGCCGTTTCAGCCATAAACTGTGGAAAGAAAAAAAATCTAGCTGCTTTTCTAAACGATGAAAATGCATCTAAATCCTACACTTGCATTGTAGAAGGTTTACTATTTGGTTTCAGAAGGGATGAGACAGGTGAGAAACCAATTTTTAAATTATCATTCAATGCCATGGAAAGGTCTTCAAATTCTCTGTGCTGCTGAGATTAAGTCAGGAAATATATCATACTCTGTGAATTTGAAATCCCTCACCATAAAATGAGAAATACTGATTAAAAAGAACAACATGCCTCATACTCCATGATACGAATATTAAATCTATAGCCCTCCAGATATAGTTACCAACATACTCTCAATATTTTAAAAATATTTGTACTTTGTTCCCCTTTTCTATAAGCAGGAGGGGGATATAGGTAAGGTTTGGGGAACATGGACAGTTGTGGGGAAATGCATGACCTCACTGGCTTTTTTGACTATATATCAAACAGATATAGGAGACACTATTCAACACCTTCCATTGAATAAATTAGTAACAGGTTTCTCCACCCATGACCACAGACAGTGCTGTCAAATCAAGCTGCAAGAGAACTCAAACCCCATGATAAATAAAAAGGCATATATAATGTATTGCTTAATATAAAAAGATATAACATACACCATTCTAGATGTAAGATACAAAACTCTTTAGAGCACATCAATTCCAATATTTATGCAATATGCTGATTGATGTGACACAAAATATCAAATACAATGTCATACAATGATGCATGTAACATTTAATACATAGGGAGTCATTGTATATGCCCCTGATGCAAATGCAAGAGAAAGTACTAAGGGATGCAAAATCCCACCATTTAGTGGTAATTTTTTAAGCACTTGTGTCCAGGGTATAGCCATACTCTGCAGCCCACACCCCAGTGGAAAATATTGTTTTATTATCCCTCAATTATATATTTAGTAGACAATGCCTAATCTCTGTTAACCACAAAAATCTGTAAATCATTGAAGACCTCATACCTCTCTTTAAGGCTTTCAAAAAGACTGTTGCAGACTTTATTTGGTTAAAGTGATTAAGCTAGGGTTGTCACCAGTCTAGTTTAAAACCTGTCCAGTTAAAAAAAACTGACTGTCTGGGGTTTCAGAGGCTTTAATTGGACAAACTGCTACATTATTGACTGAATACTTTGCTAGTTCCTGCATGCCACGTCTTACATCCACCCCCATAAATCATCAGCCTACACTCCATCATCATTGAATTCACAGCCAAAGTCATAGGCTCCATCATCAACATCACCAAGCTCTAGTCTTGTCTTGATCATCTCTAGGGAAAAAGTGGCAAACCTTGATTAACTGATCTGTAATTGCCAATCTGTCAGGCTTTAATTGTTCCCACAATAAGTGCTCCAGGTTACTGGTTTGTAATTTATCAGCAACTGGTCTGATGAAAGTCACACATTACTACTCTAAATACAATGTGCATGTGAACTAGTTAATGCTCAAATTTTTTTATAGGTTATAGGAGACAACATTTGAAAAAGATTTTTTGACATTTTTGTATTCCTACCTATACTTCTTTAATTATATATTGTACCCTTAGGTGTTGACAGTAGCAGCAGTGATTTTACTTGGTGACACTCCAGGTACCTAGTAATAGAATAAACTGGTACTTAGCTCTAGTTGATACCACTATGACAATTTGCTAAAAAAAAAAGTCCCCAGCAAGATCCTCTCAAACTTCTAGTGTGCATCCCCAACTTGCCAGTGAAACTATGGGTGGACAGAAAAGGCCTGTGCCTAGAACACAACAGTGGGGGTGCTAGAACTCTAGGCGTACACCTTTACCAGGGTTCACAAGGGTTGAAATCAGTTCAAGTGTTTGGGGGGGGGTTTGTTAATCAGTCTGAGCAGTCTGCATTTTGTGTTGAAAATCTGATCTTTACAAACTGCTGATGGGCTGATCTCATGCCTGTCAGGGCACACCCATCCAGGGAGAGCAAGGCAGCAGATTGTTTTTTCTCTGCTTAAAAACACCCTGTGTGCCGTCAGCCTAAAGCTTAAATAACATTCTAAATTACTCCAGCTGTTTCATCAAATGTTTGCAATATTTTATACACGCAGATAACTTTTAAAGGCATCATTATAAATACATTTTCTCTAAACACATAGATTAACACAGTAGTTTTTCTGTATAAGTCAGTCCACTGCAAAGGTTGTGATGTTTGTACAAGTTGTCATATTTTGGTTTAAGTATATTATTAGCTTAATAGTGAGGCTATTAAATTGAAAAGGACAACTTACCCACGTATGGCTTTTGTCACACGTTATTCTGATGCAAGTGCCTCAATGTCCCAAAGCATAAGGAGACATTGTTCTATTTTACAGAGTGCATATTTCTGGTCAAACCTAGGAATAAAATATTTACAGTAGGTGCAACACTTGTGTACAGATACAAATTTATTGCAGTAGAGCACTCTACATACAAATACTGATAGGTATGTTGAGATGTGCGGTGACATCATTCCAATTTTAAGGGTCTATGATTTATGATGTTTGGTCTTCAGTGCTCAAACTGAACAATATTGAATACAAGGGCAAATAAACTGGTAAAGGGTATGGAAAGTCTCAGTTATGAAGAAAGACTGGCCAAGTTGGAGATGTTTGTTCTGGAGAAGAGGGGCCTAGGGGTGATATGATAACTATGTATAAATATATAAGGGTATTGTTCAATAAACTCTCTAATGCTTTATTTACCAGTAGGTATTTCTATCTGACAAGAGGTCACCCATTCTGATCAGCAGAAAGGAGGTTCTGTCTAAATATTCAGAAAGAGTTTTTTTTACAGTAAGAGCTGTGAAGATGTGGAATTCTCTCCCTGAATCATTTGTACAGGCTAATACATTAGATAGCTTTAAGAAGGGGTTGGATGGCTTTTTAGCAAGTGAGGGAATACAGGGTTATGGGAGATAGCTCATAGTACAAGTTGATCCAGGGACTAGTCCGATTGTCATTTTGTCAGGAAGGAATTTTTCCCCCCTCTGAGGCAATTGGAGAGGCTTTCAATAGGGTTTTTTAACCTTCCTCTGGATCAACTAGCAGTTAGGCAGGTTAAAATAGTTAAAAGGTTGAACTTGATGGACATGTCTTTTTTCAACCAAACTTACTATGTTACTATGTAACTCTGGACCCTCGTTCTGTATTTGTTATTTGTAGGTTGGTACACAAGTGGTGGAGGTTACATAGTTAAATTGGGTTGAAAAAAGACAAAGTCCATCAAGTTCAACCCCTCCTTGATGTTGGTAGACCTCCCAGTCATAAAATCAGATTGGTCTGAGTGAATTAAATCTATCACGACTATCTTTAGTCTATTGGCCAATACTTTTGCTAATATTTTGGCAATATTTTAATCCAGGGACTAGTCCGATTTCCATCTTGGAGTCAGAAGGAAGTTTTCCCGCCCTAAGGCAAATAGTTTTTTTTCCCTTCCTCTGGATCAAGTAGCAGTTAGGCAGGTTATATATAGACTGAAAAGGTTGAACTTGATGTATGGATGCATTTTTTCAACCTAACTTACTATGTTACAATGTTATTATGATGCCTTTTGGGCTATTATATAACAGTGGGACAAAAGGTTAAGGGCTGTTTTTCTTAAAATAGGTCCTCTTTTAATGGGACATTTACATTTGCTAGCACCCTGACATTAAGGGGCACATTTACTAAGGGTCGAATTTCGAAGTGCTAAAACTTCGAAATTCGACCATCGAATTGAAAAAATTTGATAGTCAAAGGTTTTTTTTTATTAAATTTAGCAGTTTTCGATCAAATTAAAATTGTTCGATCGATCATAGAAATCATTCGAATTGAGCAATATGAACGATTTAATCGTTCGATCGAATGATTTTCAAAAAAATACTTTGACTTCTAAAAACTTAGCCAAATGTTGGCTATGGGTTCTAGGAGGTCCCCATAGGCTAACATAGCAATTTGGCAGGTTTAAGGTGGCAAAGTGTCAAGGTTTTTTAAAGAGACAGTACTTCGATTTTTGAATGGTCGAATATTCATAGTTTTTCCAATTCGAATCGAAGTCAAAGTCGAATTTGGCCTATTCGATGGTGGAAGTACCCAAATATTACTTAGAAATTCGAAGTTTTTGAATTCGAAAATTCACTTCAAATTCACTTCGACCCTTGGTAAATGTGCCCCTATATGAAGCAAGGTCATTCATGTTCTCAAAATGGCTTTTTTAATGAAGATATTCCTAAACTAAGTTATGGAGGAATATATTTATTTCCTGGTATTTACAGTATATAGCACCAACACATTTCCACAGCACTTTACAGAGATTACACATTATTCACATCAGTCCCTGTCCAAGTGAAGCTTACAATATAAGGTCCCTATCACATTCACACTCAAAAGAGAAAATTTTATCAAGAATCAATTAATCTACCTGTATGTTTTTAAAGTGTGGGAAGAAATTGGAGTACCTAGAGCAAAGCCATGCAAACAACATAAAAACTCCTTGCAGATCCTTGCTACTTTAATTGAAGGAAGGTGAGGTTATTTTGATGAATACATTGCAGAATTTGTGGTCATGTGGCCTTAAAAAGTATTATAATGTACTACTATTTCTAGTACTATTTCTATAGGAGGAGGCATTAGAAATGTTTTTCATATTCCTATTCCAAAATATGTATGTATTACCCTAACCCTGTATAAATTAGAATTCTAGTTGGGTTGTTTTTATTGCCTTTAAAATATTTTTTATGTGTGTTTAGTAATGAAAGGGCTTCAAAAAGGGCATGGTATATTCCAAAACAATGACCTTGTTGTTGTCTTTATAATAAGATATTTTCATGCTGCACTTTTTTGTGTGTGTATATATATATATATATATATATATATATATATATATATATATATATATACACACACACACACACACAATGGGTATGGGATCCGTTATCCGGAAACCTGTTATCCAGAAAGTTCAGAATTACGGAAAGGCTGTCTCCCATAGACTCCATTATAATAAAATAATCCAAATTTGTAAAAAGTATTTCCTTTTTTCTCTGTAATAATAAAACAGTACCTTGTACTTGATTCAAAACAAGATAGAATTACTCTTTATTAGAAGCAATACCAGCTTATTGGGTTTATTTAATGTTTACATGATTTTCTAGTGGACCTAAGGTATAAAGATCCTAATTACAGAAAGATCCGTTATTCCGGAAACCCGAGCATTCTGGATAACAGGTCCCATACCTATATATATATATATATATATATATATATATATATATATATATATATATATATATATATATATATATATATATATATACCCTGTATATACAGTATCCGCAACAAACATTTCTTAGCACGCTTCTCAGTCTTTTGACTTCTGAATATCAAAGGATTCAAATTTTCAATTCAGCACCAGGGGGATCTGTTAAATGATGAGACAAGACTGTGCTACTGTGTATATGGTTATGATGGCAGAGGAAAACATAACACGCAAAGACTAACAAGTAGGTACTTTTTTTCATGTTATTCTTTGGAGATATATATATTTAATTAAAAACAAGAGCAGAAGTTTTCTGTAAGAAGTAAAATGTACCATGTAATCCGCTGCCACTGCTGTGCTAAAATGAAAATCTTCAGTCATCGAGGTTTCATAGGGGAGTTTAGCTACGACTCAAAATTAAAAATTGCAGGAAAAAAAGTACATAAAGCAACTCTACTATTTATGTCGCATTATATACTGTAAGTACTTGGTGTTTTTCAAATAAAAATATGTTTGTAAAACCTATGTACTTGCAATACTGCTTGCTGCATCCTTTGTAGAATTCAAATGAGTTGTTTCTGAAGAATGGCATGATTTCTTTTACAGCAATTGGATTCAAAAGTAAAAGTAAATCTTAGGGCCTTATTTATGAAAATCCGAAGTATTTGAATAAAAAAAGTCTGACCAAACTAGAATTCACAAACTCGATAAAATCGAGCAAAAACCTGAATCATATGATTTTTCGAAGTTTTCTCCTGATTTCCTCTATTTTTTCCAGGTTTTTCAAGTTTTGCCTGAAAATCCAAAATAGTTAAATTGTCAGGCTAATTTCCCCATAGAACACAGAAACTTTCAAATGTGATGGGGGCCTCTATCCTTGGGGTATAATAAATCTCAAAAAAATTGTGTTTTTTTTTTCCACTAAATATTCGGATTTTATAGTAAAAAAACCTCTTTTTAGTTTTTGGCATTCAGATTTTAATAAATAACCCCTCAATCTTCTTGGGTTAGATTACAAACACTGGCCTTATTTTCCCTATAGAAGTAACCCATTGTAATCAGAAATTCTTTTTCATCTTTCTGCCTAAAGAAGTCAGATCAAATCTAATTGCTGATTGGATTTTAAGGGGCAGATTTATTAAGAGTCGATTTGGAGAATCAAATTAGAATTGGAATTTTGGAAAAAAATTTTTTTGGTCAAAACCCTCAAATTCGAATTGTGAATTATCCAAACTCTATTGGAGTTTTAATTAAAATTCGATTTTTGAGATTTATCACACTCTGGCCCTTTAATAACTCAAATTTGCCACTTAAAACTTGCCGAGTTCATGTTTAAGTCAATGGGAGAGGACCAGGTACAAATTTGGACATGTTAGTAGCCATCCTAAAATTTTTGGAGGAAAAAACTCAAATTGAGTTTAGTCAAATTCAATTTGAATTTGATCAGAGTTTTCAATTCGGTACAATGTGTGCAAGTTTTAGATATTAGATTTTTTTTTATAAATAACTCCCCAATCAATTTCGAGTATATTCGAATTTAATAATGTTTAAAAAAAACTCACATGAATTTGAAATTCGATCTTTAATAAATGTGCCTCTAAGTGTTATCCCACTCCTGTTGTCTATGACAAACAAGGTAAAGTTGTGCTCACCACTAATTTTTTAAAACCATTAGGCTGGGGTGCAATGAGGCTGTGACCACAAAATACATATAGACAAATACAAGATTCATCTGCACTCAACCCGTTATCAATATATTTAAGACAGAGACATTTTGTGCATACTGCTACTGAAAAATGCCTTACCCTTTAAACAAAACAGGGATTGTTTGTCCATATATTGCAATATATATATTTTTTTTTTTATTTAAAGATTTTTATTTTCTGTTAAATTTCAACAAGCATAGCATAAGCACATGTATGGTCATGTAAGTTGTAGAACTGGTTACATTATCACAGATTGGCATGACATAGTTGGCAGCAGTTCTATACATGTAACTCTATGCAGCAGATAAATCTTCACATTTATTAACTGAACATGTCGTTGTCTTTATTATCATCATTTACTTTTATGCAAACTGTGTTACATGGTCAGGATTGCCTAATCCGTCAATGATGCTTTTCTGTAGTTCTCAAAGGGGAAAAGAATATACGAACAAGAAAAGAAAAGGTAAATGGGGGGGGGGATCAGAGGGTGAGCGCAGAGGAGCCAAGACCGTGAGTCAAGTCGTTTCCGTCTGAGCCGTCACATATTCCGCCCAGGGGAGCCACAATAGACCATTTTGATAGTCTTTGCCCTGCAAATATGCTCTGATAGTTTCCATGTTTCTGATCCAATTCACTTTGGCGATAAGAGTCGTTTGATTTGGTAGAAAGGTGCTCTTCCATTTGGCCGCCCTTAATGTTTTTGCTGCCGTAAGTATGTGTGTCGATAATTTATTGGATTCGAAGGTTTTCAAAGTTTTAAGAGGTAGGCCTAGAAGAAATGACAAGGGCTCGGGCTCAATGTGGTATTTGAAAATATCTGATAGAATATGGGCTACCATCTTCCAGAACTTCTTAACTATCTCGCAGGTCCACCACATGTGATAGAATGTACCCCGCTCTCCACATCCCCCAAAACATTGCGGAGAGAGAGAGTTTTTCGATAGATGGGCCAGCTTTGATGGGGTCATGTACCATCTAAATATCAGTTTATATGCCTTCTCCATTATTATTGTGCACACTGATGTCTTACTGGCCTTCACCCAGATTGTCTGCCACTTTTCATGTTCAATTGTCTCCTGTATATCTTCTTCCCATCTGGTCATATATATTTGTGCGGAGGTGATATTGTCTTCAGAGAGCTTATTGTACAGGCTTGAGATCAGATGAGCAGATTGGTCCGAGGAGTTGCACAGGAGTTCAAATTGTGTAGGGGTTGGTGACGATGCATTACCCTGCAGAAAGGTTTGAGATATAAAATGGCGTATTTGTAGATATCGGAAGAACTGACTGTTCGGTATCTGTAGGCTATCTTTGAGGTCTTGAAAGGTACGAATCTCTCGCCCTTTGATCAAGGATGCACATAGATAGGCTTTATTGTCAATCCACGGGAGGAAGTCTCGTATGTCTACCCCTGGTGGAAATTTCTTGTTTCCCAAGAACGTGCAAAACATTGTGGTGCATGGGGATAGGTGTAGTTTTTCTCTGTATTTGTCCCAGATTTGTATGGAATGCCTTGAAGTAGGAGGAAGGTGCTCAGGTATAACTCTGTCCTTTTCCGGGATCCAGATGATCTGATCCATTGCAAGTGGTGTCAGGTTCACATTTTCGATCTCAAGCCATGGCATGATCGGGTTCCTATGCATAGCCACCAACTCTGACAATCTCGCTGCCATATAGTATCTAAATATGTGTGGCACCCCTATTCCCCCAATGCTTTTCGGTTTAGTCATTATGTCCAGGTTGATTCTAGGACGCTTATTATCCCAGATGAACTGTGTGATGGCTTTCTGCAGGGAGTTGGCTGTCTTCTCCGGAAAGTGTACTGGAAGGACTCTGAATAGGTACAGTATCTTAGGAAGCAATGTCATCTTCACCGCTGAGATACGGCCAAACCAAGATAGCCCATATTTGCTCCAAGTCTGCAAACTTGATTTCAAGGAGGCAATTAGAGGGACATAGTTGCTATTATATAGGGAGTCATACTTGGCCGTTAGCTGTATTCCAATGTATTTAATGGCTCTCTCTTGCCACTGGAAGTCAAAATTGGCTTGAAGTAGTTTTTTCTCAGCAGGGTGCATCCTGATTGATAATGCTTGCGATTTAGAGTTGTTGATCTTGAACCCTGATATAAGGCTGAATTGGTCCAGTAGCTCGTTAAGGTTTGGTAGTGAGGCCTGAGGTGAGCTCAGAGTCAGGAGAATGTCGTCAGCATATAAGCCAATTTTGTGGTTTGTCTCACCTACCCTAATTCCTTTAATTTGTGGGTGGTTTCGTATGGCGTCTGCCAATGGTTCCAGAGAGAGGGCGAACAACAGAGGGGAGAGTGGGCACCCTTGTCTTGTCCCCCCTTCTATCTTGATCTCCTTCGAAAGTGTACCCATCATTGCAACCTTAGCTGACGGTGCGGTGTACAGCTGTTGGATTCCCCGCAGAAAGGAAAGCGGCATTTGTATGTCCTCCAGTACTGTCATCATATATTTCCAGTTCAGCCTATCGAAGGCCTTTTGAGCATCTAACGACAGTAGCATCGCAGAAGTAGATTGCGTCTCTGCCAAATGGATGAGAGTGATGGCTATCCTGACATAATCCCCCGCCTATCTGCCCGGGATGAAGCCCACTTGGTCTGGGTGTACCAGCAGAGGAAGATGCGGAGCTAGTCTGGTAGCTAGGATTTTTGCGAACAGCTTCATGTCTACATTGATCAGTGATATAGGACGGTAGCTTTCGCAGTTCAACGGATCTTTTCCCTCTTTGTGAATCATGCATATAGTTGCTGCTTGCATGTGGAGTGTAGGGGGATGTCCGTCCAGGAAAGATTGGAAGAATGTTACCATCTGAGGGATTAGAATTTCCGCAAATTGTTTATAGTATCTGGCAGAGTAGCCATCAGGACCTGGGGATTTGCCCGATTTAGCATTTTTGACCACTTCCTGAATTTCTTCCTCAGTGATTGGGGCTTTTAGTTGTTCTTGCTGTGTAGGTGATAGTGTAGGTTTAGTCCAGTTTGACATAAATGAGGATTGTCGCGATTGTGCAGCTAGTGGGGCCTTGTCATCTGAGTATAGCTCCTTGTAAAATTTACGGAACATTTCTGCTATCTTAAGCGTATCTCTCGTGATTAACCCTTTTGAGTCTCGCATGGCGTGTATGGCCTGTGCAGCGCTATAGTTTCTCAACTTGCATGCTAACATGGTATGAGGTTTGTTGGCATATTCAAAATATGTCTGTTTAGTCCTGGTTAATGCGAAGGCTGCCTTATCCGCCAGAATTCGTGTCAAGTCTGTTCTCAGTACATTGATACGTTGCAAGGTTACTGGGGTGGGGTGTTGTTTATGCTGTATCGACAACCAATGAAGTTCTTCCGTTATTGTAGACACTTTTTTGAGTTGTTCTTTTTTTGCCCTGGTTGCAATGCTGATCAATACCCCCCTAAGCACCGCCTTGTGAGCGTCCCACCTATTAGCTAAGGAGGTGTCCTTGGGGTCATTTTCTTTAAAATAGTCTATCAGGGTCTTACGCACCGTTGCGCAAGTTGTCTGGTCTATGAGAAGTGAGTCATTTAGCTTCCAGCTGCTTCTTCCTCTTACTGCATCCCATCGAACAAAGATAACCTCTACCATCCCGTGATCTGACCATGTTATATCATGTATTTTGGCTGTCCCTACGATATCAAACTGAGTTGAATTAGTGAACAAAAAGTCAATACGTGAGTAAGAACTGTGTACTGGAGAGAAGTATGTATAATCCCTGCCTAGGGGGTGCTTTTCCCTCCATATATCCACCAGTGCCAAGTTCCTCAGGTGTTTTGATAAGCGTTTGGTATCAGATGAAAGCTCCGGGGGGTGTTGTGCTGCAAGAGTATCTCTAGTTCTGTCTAAGTTATTCTGCAGGATCGTGTTGAAATCTCCCCCTATTATCAGCCTGCCTTCCTTCATCTCTGCCAGTTTCTCGAAAAACGTCAGGAAAAACTTTGTCTTTTTTGTATTCGGTGGATAAACCGAGGCCAAAGTGACCATTCGATTTTGTAGTAGGCCAGTGACTATCACATATCGGCCCTCCTGGTCTATATGCTTCCGCTGAAATTGAAATTTCACATGCCTATGGATTAGTATGGCCACTCCTTTCGATTTTGTATCTCCATTAGATAGATAGCAGGTGGGATATGCTTTACTCATATACTTTGGGAAAGAGCTGCGTGAGAAATGTGTTTCTTGTAATAGGAGCACATCTGTCTTCATTGTAGCATAATCAGTAAGTGCCATTTTCCTTTTATTTGGGGAGTTAAACCCTCTAACATTATGAGTTATCACTTTCAGGTGAAATGGGTGGCTCTGTTCATGATCACTGGTTTGGCTCACGTCTGGCTCCTCTGCCATTGTGTGTGCGGGTAAGGGAATAACTGGGGAGGTTTCCACGTATTATAGTGTAAAGGGTAGAAAGGGGGGGACCCGGAGAAATAGAGTGACCCAGGGATTGTATGCAAACATAAACATTATATAATCATAGAATTATGCAACAATTAAAATGCAAAAATAAAGTTATGCAAACGAAAGAAATGAAAAACCTGACGGTCTGCCATCCGAA
This sequence comes from Xenopus laevis, assembly GCF_017654675.1. Lineage (NCBI taxonomy): Eukaryota > Metazoa > Chordata > Amphibia > Anura > Pipidae > Xenopus > Xenopus laevis. The sequence goes on along the minus strand of NC_054379.1, from coordinate 75,445,660 downwards.
TGCAGGTAATCTGGACTTCCTTCAGTGTCTCATTTCCAAGTAGATGGGTGTAAGTCCAGTCTTTCACAAGTAATATTATTCAAAGGTGGGAGTAAGTCTGTATAGGGAAATTGTGCAAAAGTTTGTGAAAGTGTGTAAGAAGCTCTGTAAGCTAGTTTTCTCCTGTTCTTGATCCATGAAGACCGACTGGGTTGAGGGTCAGGTTTAGTTCGTGTTCTTCGGAGCTGTTGGGTCAGCGTCTGTGACTTTATAGATATAGGTAAGTCTATTGATCATCGCCCACTGGCGTCTCCTGAGTTCCTTCTAAATGTTGAAGGGCATCTTCAATGTCAGTTGGATCTCTTAGGGTGTATGTGACACTGTCACAGGTGTAGATAAGTTTGAAGGGGAAACCCCACCTGTAATGAATGCCCTTGAGGCGCAGCGCTTCTGTAAGTGGTTTCATCTCTCTTCTCTTTTGTAGGGTGGATGGGGCAAGATCCGTGTAGAGTTGCGGTGTAATTCCATCAAGTTCCATTGGGTTTTCTCTGACCGCGTTAAGTATTGCGATATTGCAATATATTTAAGCTGCCCAACTACGTCAAAGTCATCCCATATCTGGCCAGTCCTACACTCAATTTTCATCTGATTCATTAAGAATTCTATTGCTTCATTATACATTTTACAAAGGGACTTAGTTTTTGAATTTGAAATTTGACCTTTAATAAATGTGCCTCTAAGTGTTATCCCACTCCTGTTGTCTATGCCCTATCAGGCCTCCCAAGTACTGGAACCAGAATGCTGAGGAGTAGTGATGGGCAAGTTTGTCCCATTTTTCTTCTCCTTGAAATATGCAAATTTCAAGTGAGAATTCCGATGCTGTCGCTGGCGTCGGAATTGTCACTGGTGTCGGAATTGTAGCAGGCATTTGCCAGCAGCAAAACGTGGAATTTCACCATGAATTTGTGCCTGACGAATACATTCACCCATCACTACTGAGTCTCTTACTCTTACAGCTCCCCACTAGAGCACCCATGGTTGGGAAAAAGGGGTAAAAATGAAGGCAAAGTATGAGATACAATGATGAGCATTTTCAGTGGAGTACTCTCAGAAACAGTGTTGTCAAAGGATCAGGCATAAGTCAGGACAGACAGCTGACAAGATCAAATCAGGCAGGCCAAGGTCAGTAACATGGATCAGGAAGCAAGAGCAATAATATCAATAGGCATATAAATCCAAATTCAGGCCAAGAGCCAGCAGCAGAATGTCAAAAAGCAGGCAAGGGTCAAATACAGTTCAATATCAGCAAAAATTCACCAGGCATAGCTAGGAAATAATGTCTAAGAGCTTACCTGAAAGCGAGCACGGTCAGACTGGGGAAGTACACTTCTCCTCTGCTCCCGAAAACTCCCTGGGGCAAATTTACTAAAGGGCGAAGTGACTAATGATGGCGAAAATTATTATGCTAGCGAAGGAGATAGACTCTGGAGCAACTTCGCACTCTAGCCAGCCGAATTTTCACTCTGGCGAAAGAGCGTTACTACGCAAATTCACAAAGTTTTTGTTTTACCGAACGTTACCTCTGTCCCCAGACTTGCCTTTGCCACTTCAGACCAGGCGAAGTGGAATAGAGTAGATAGGAGTTTGTCAAAAAAAGTTGACATTTTTTTCTAAGTCCCAAAAAACGCTGGTGTCTTTTCCTTTTTACAGGGTGTTAAGCTGAAAGAGATCTAATTTTTTGGGGGGGTACCCTCTTTCCCCCTACATTTCATTACATATGGCACCTAAACTACACTGTGGGCACATGTGTAGGGCTTTATAACAACTCTATATAATTTTATTAAGGTTCCCTGGCCTTGTGTAGTGTAATTTTTTTGCACTTTAACTGCACATCGTATGCAAATTAGCCAACGCTAGCATAACTTCGAACTGCTGATCATATTTACGGTAGTGCAACTTTGCAAGCATTTGGTACCCTGTGCGCAACTTCGGATCTTTGTGAATCAGCGCTGTCCAGACGAATTTACACCTGGTGAATAGTGATGGGCGAATTTATTTGACAGGCGCGAATTCGTGGCGAATTTGCGCGACTCGCCGCCAGCGAATAAATTCGTGAAACATCCGCGAAAATTTGGCCGAAAAAAATTCGCCGGCGTCAAAAAAAATTCTCTAATTTTTCAGCAAAACGCCGCAAATTCGCCCATCACTACTGGTGAAGTGTTGCGATGTGCGCAAAGCCAGCGCTGGCGAATTTTAACAGGTAAGTAAATTTGCCCCCCTGTCTTTTACCCAGGGGCACACACATAGAAATAGTATATAGAGCAAGAAGCAGCAGGAACAGGATATCCTACAATGGTTACAATGTAATTTCTCTTTCCGCACGCACACCTGTAGTTCACCAATCCTGCAACTGGTGGTGCGTTACTTCCGTTGACCCGGTAGGGTCCCTTAGCAACGTATGTGTATAGAAAACGGATCCGCACACACTAGTTGATGCAGTCGGGGCCCTTTTATTCAGCCACCAAACATTCAACGTTTCGGGGGGAAAACCCAAGGGTGGGTTCGGTTCCCCCCCCCCCCGAATTTTTGAATGTTTGGTGGCTGAATAAAAGGGGATACTCCCCGACTGCATCAACTAGTGTGTGTGCGGATCCGTTTTCTATACGCATATATCCTACAATGGTGGCATTTTGTGGGTTAGCTTCAGTTTAAGGTTTTGCAGATTATGATTGAACGTGGGTTGAGTTTTTCGTGACCAACACAACACTAGCCCTTGCTAGCATGTGTGTCTAGCATTGGTAATTAAACCGGGTTTAATCCTATATCTGTTTGAACGTGGTATTTTTGTACCTGAGATTTTTCTCTCAGTCCTAATTCCAATGCATTGACTCAAGTGCTATACAATTTATCTATTGGTTGAATAAGTAAAATGTGCAAAAGCAGGGGAAATTTGACAATCCAGTCACCTTTTGCTAGTGGATAGTATAAAACAGGCTAGCATTTTTTTAAAATTTTTAAAGCTGTGTCTACAATGCAATGTCTGTCATCTTTTAAAACTACCAGGATCACTATAAAACTTTGCACATCATTTTCCTCTGCCCTTGAAACCCAATCATGTTGAACTTTTTTCAGCTAATCTTCTGCTACATGTCTATTGCTGTGTCATGCACTAGACGCAAATGTTTTTCCTCTAGGCCCAAGTAATTACTTTCATCCAACCCTTCCTGTATGCTACACTGCCACACATTCTCTACAGAAGTTCCAACTCAATCATGTTGCTTTTCTGATCCACAGCCCATAAATCCTAACATGGAATTCTGTCAGAAAGTGTAGAAGTGTCATAGGTTGAACAATAATTAATGTGACATGCACGGTCCCATGAAATTTGCTGAGATGGAAAAACGATAACTTGAAATACAAGATCAGACAAGACACAGCAAATGAATTTATTGCTCAAGGTTTAGTTCTGTATTTTTTTTGTATTTTTTTGTATTTTTTTAAAGAGGCAACTTATAAATAACCTTATAGAAGATGATGGCCTATAATAGAGCCTGTTAAATGCTGGTGTGGCAAGGCATTCTGGGAAGGTGTTGTGGAGCAGAAAGAATCTTTTTAATTTTCAGGAGTACTGAATCTAGAACATCAAAAAGATTCAATATATTTTCAGATCTATTATCTTCAAAGGTAGCCCTTTTTTTACCTTTTAGTTCTAAAGAAGCAATATGCTTTTCATTACAGAGCATTGTCATATAGCAAAAAAAAAATATGTTTCTAATTAAGACACTGGAGAACATTGCAATGGCATTGTCAACAACTGGAAACAAGTCACTTTTCATTTCTAACGCTGATTAACTGGAGCTGAAAAAAGAGAACAATTTTCTTTAAATATGAATAACATTACAAGAACATCATATATTCAATAGCAATATTTTTTTTTACTAACTTCTGCAACATGTATTGTGCTGATCTGCCCCCTAGACGTATCCTTAAGTCGCAACTTGTAAACCTCATTCCCAATGTCCAAGTTTTGTATAGCTGAAAAATGCATTTGCACAGCCTGCTGTCAAGTGGATTTGGTCTTTCTAGCAATAACAAATGACAGCAGTAGTGAAAGTAGTAGTAGTGTCCCTACTCTGTCTGCTGCAACATAAGAAATTACATTGGTACTTTAGCTTTTGTATTCTCATATATATTTGTAATCTACTTGTCTAATATTCTTATTCAATGCCTTTTAGTTTGCATCTTTCTACAAATTTGAATTCTTATGAGTGGCAAATGCATCCTACAAAAACTACATATCTCTCAATATTTGAAAAAATGAAAAGAGGGACAAAAAGTTGTGCCGCATGCAGAGCGGTGAAAATGTTCGACCCCGCACATTTATGACCACACCCCCTAATTACCATATCAATTTTACTAAATGTTGCAGGTTATGAAAGTTTGAACACAATTCTGAGAGTGTTAGTGCAATGGTTTATGCGTTATAATATTTTTGCTAAACAAAGTGAATTGCTCTTTAAGATGCTAATCTCAGTTCTCCTAAAACCTGCTTATCTTAAATAGATACAATTGTATCTTTGCTTACCTTAAATTGTTACAGAAGCATCTTAGCGCAGCTGCTGATTGTTCTGGGCTCTCTACCAAAAAGATTATTTTAATTAAGTCTCAGGAACGTTGTATTTTTTTCTGGCGTCAGTGGAGGAGATCAAAGAGAAACTTAGGAGGCTTCAGTAAGAAACCTGGAGCTGCCGGCCAAGCTGTCAAAATCGTGACTGTCCCACAGAAAACAGGACAGTTAGGAGGTATGCAACCATAACTGAGATTTTATAAAAGCTGAGACACGATCATTTGGTATTAAACGCATAGGGGGTTATTCATTAAAGATCTAGTTGTGTATTTGAGTTTTTCATGGGTAGTTTCACTAAAAACTATTTTTTTCATAAAAAAAGAAACACATTTTTGAGATCTAGTTGTGTATTTGAGTTTTTCAAGGGTAGTTTCACTAAAAACTATTTTTTTCATAAAAAAGAAACACATTTTTGAGATTTATTAAGTCCTAAAGCTACAAAAAGCCCAAATCCATAACTCCAGCTAAAAGCTGTCGAGGTCATATAGAAGCAGAAGCAATGGCAGAGGTCCCTTTAACCATTTGAAAATTTTTGTATGGTGGTTTGAACTTGAAAACTCAATAAATTCGAGTATTTGAGGTTTTTCGATGAATTAGGTATTCTAGTTTTTACCCCGATTGCATTCAATTGAGTTTTTTATATTCTGTTTTTTTTCATAAATAAGCAGACATTCTAGTATTGAGTTTATTCATGGTAGAAAAAAAATCACAAACTCTACCTTTGATAAATAGCCTCCTTAATGTGAATTGTTGTTTCTAATCTAAAATATTAGTGCTATTACACAAAGGTAGAGTTGCCACCTGTCAGGTTTTGACCCAGACAGCCCTGTAATTTTAAGGGATGCCCAGGTCAAAACTGCCTGCCCGGTGTTCCAAATTAGGAAAACCTGGCAGGATTCTCTTAGATTGCCATGATGATAGGCCAATCCCAATTGCCCCCCCCCCCGACATCATGGTCAGCCCTATCTGCATCTGGGCCCTGCCCCCTATGCATCACAGCCCATCCCTTCCACATCACAGCCTTGCCTGGCCTCCACCGGGCTAAAAGGTGGCAACCCTACACAGAGGGGAATTACATGTGAAAAGAAGTGTACACTTTCTGTGATAAACTGTTTGGATAGCAGTGGTTTAAATAATTCTACTGTGTTAGTTCAGGTGAAGCAGTCAGACAACCACAGAAATTTCTGGTACATTTATTAGAACATGGCAGGTAAGACTGGCTTGCTCTTTGCTTGATCTCAGTTCAAACAGGAAGGGGGAAACAGGAACAGGAATATGAATCATAAGGCAATGGTAAAACAGCACGAATGCCAACCAAAATCACTTTCTATACCTGATTGATTATGGCTTGGTGGCAGCATTGCGAAATGGATGAAAATATCCTACATAAGATAATTACCATAATTCAATATGGTAAATGCAAAAACACAAGCAAGTGCAGTGTGTTTACATCCATAATGATGTTTTTTATACATGTTTATAACGGTACAAATAAAGCAGAATTAATCATGTACCCTTCAAAAATGACATTTTTTAATAATTAATAGTGCTACTTCCCTGATTTATTTTTAAAATTACAAAAGCATATAAATATTTCGTTGTGAACTAGTGAACAGCTCCAAAACACATTTACTTGCTGGTAACAAAATATTATGTGCATCTAATATGCACATAAAATATTATGTATGAAATATACATGTACAATACTAAATTGCAAAGTTCTCAAAAAGAAGCCAGACCCACTTCATTTCCAGACTCTTATATTACATTTAAATATATATAAATATATATATATATATATATATATAAAAAAAAAACACAAAATTAAAAAAAGCCTCCTAGTCCACACCAATGAAGGAAGGGTCCCCCTACCCAGATCTCTATGCAGGAAGAATGAAACAAAAAACAAAAAAATGGATGTAGTCAGGGTTCTAAGGAACGACATACCAAACCATGTGAAGTAATGTACTGGATGAATGATCAAGGAATCAGACATATTCCCACCACTGCTGTGTTGTATGTGAAAAGTAAGGACATTAAATACTAATGGAAGCCATGCATAGTTGAAGGTAATGTTTCAGTAGCCCATAGGGTCCACTGAGTAGCCCTTCTCAGCCCTTACTTAAACCAAAGACTGTAGCTGTGGAAGGAAGGGTTTGTTTGTACAGATTACTTGTCAGGAGACTGATGATTTTTATTTAATCTGTTTGTAAGTACAGAAAGTAGAATATGACCTTACTTCCACATATTGTTAGTGCAAAAAAATAACAAGGCATATATTTTACTTAGTTCATAGGCAGAGAATGTTCAGCTGTTCCTGGAGTATAACATAACTCTCATATTACTCTCATATTTGTCAAGTCAATACTTCAACAACATCAATTATTTCCTGGTTCACTAGTGAAAAAGAGAACCTAGCCTGGTTAGGGTGAAAACGGCTAAAAGGAGCCAAAAAGCTCTTCACATGCAAGACATGCAGCATAAGGCCTTCTGAAAACAGAAGGTATTTACTTGGCTTGTGCCATATACATAGCACTGCCTTAATATTCAGAAGGTCTTATGCTGCATGTCTTGCATGTGAAGAGGTTTTTGGTTCCTTTTAACCTGTCTCACCCTAATCAGGCTAGGCTCTCTTTTTCTCTACTCCACAAGTCCTACCCACTCAGAAGCCATGTTCCAATATCTTACACTGATGAGATCTAACAAATCAAATAAATGGAAACAGGCTGTCTGTAAGTTTGGATATATGGCTCTGAAATATTAGGCTGTATCTGTGCTATAAAACCAGCCGTTCTGGATGCATAGTTGGCCAAAGGGACATAAAGGAGTGATTTGCAATGCCTTATGTTAGCATTTTTGGTATTAAGGCAGTGCTATGTATATGCCACGAGGAAATTAAATAACTTCTGTTTTCAGAAGGCCTTATGCTGCTGGTTCACTAGTATAATGTTTCAGATGGCTTCTTCTTAGAGGAGAGGTAACAATGATAGTTGAAATGGCACTTCCACATTGAGATGTTCATATGTTCAAAGAAAATTGGAAAGGAGGATGGAAATACAGATATAATTCTTAGTATTTCCATTAGAAAAATATATGAGTAAATTGTGCAGCATTTCCAACTTTACAAACCCATGTTCTTCTAGCTGTCAGTTTTAAAATATTCTCAGTGGAAATTTTAAAGCACACATTCTGTAGCTTTCCCCAGAGGAGTAACTGGCTGGAAGGGCATTTTCTCTGACTTTATTGTAAAAATTCTTTCCACAAGAGCTCAGTAAAACTGAGGTTGGGCGATTGTGCCAGCAAGTCCATCAAAGACAGGACTCTAGCTTCCTGTTTCTCACCCAAATAGGTTTTCCATAGTTTTGAAGTATGCTTTGGATTGTTATCTTGCTGCATAATAAAAAAGAAACAACCGAGAGTTGACTACAGGGGATAGCATGAATAATTCTTAATTATTACAAACTTTTGAACACGAATGTACATTTTCTTAAAATGTTTTGATGAACATCCACAACAGAAAGAAAAGTGGGACAACGAAAAGAAATAGATTCCTACAGTTCTAGAATTATGCTATATTGTTGGGAGAATTACATTGGAGTTGCCCCAGAGCTCTTCTTTGTCAGGAGTTGTCACTCTAACAGTAATATTAATAAGTAGGAACATGGCATAGGAATTTTAGATGTTGCTTACAAGAGTAGAAAAAGCACACTGACATTTTAGCTTTCTTGTCTCTCCTAGTGTAAAAGTTCAATTATTTTGTGGAACACTAGATTCCTTGCAGCCCTTGCTGCGCTACCCATAGCCAAGATTTCATTCTGGCATCTGAGTTTCTATATTACTGTATATATAAAACAGTGTTGTCCTTTTTCACATAAATGCAAAGTAAGGTACAGGACAGGTTTTTAATGTTCTATATCTCTAGATAGGTTGTAGGTGGAAAGCTGGATACATTGAAAAAAGATTTCAATGTCATCCTCTAAAAAAAATCACTGTAAAATATATAATATGCATTAAGAAACGAAAAAAGTTGTTGCCTATAAACTTGAGGAATATGTTTGCAAAATAAAATTCGGATCACTGCAAAATCTATTTATTTGTACGTTTATGGAATACCTGGGCACACATACACATTAACACACGCAATTAGTTCAAAATGGCATCCCGCACAATTCATTCACAGCATATTGTAAATAATTGACCTAGTGATAGCAGTTAAATTTCCATTTCAAAACTATAAAGTTGCATTACGCTGGCAGGTTCTCACTATGTCTACATGAAAGTAGAGAAGCTTATGTCCCCAGGGTTTTTTGGCTTTCCAGATGAAAAGAAAGCAGCTCTAGCAACAGGTGTTGTGCTTCTCTCTGATAATAAAACAGTCTGTGAAGCAGAATAATATATTAGAAGGATGAATCTAATTGAAGTCACTCAGTTGGAAAGAATACAGTATATACTGCATGGATTGTGTGAATAAAATCAAATGAATGGGAAAAATATATAAAATATATCACTATAATATGACATAAGAGCAATTTATATCAAGGCATTTTTTTTTTAATTTTGTTATTTGGAACCCTATTACAGATTGGGATAGAAATGTTTATTTTGCAACCGCTGGCCAAAACCCACATCACAACATAAAGAAAATCATCAAACATCATTGGAATCTATTTTGTTCATAGATGACTGGAGAGTTGAGATCTGTACTGAATATAATGAGTTAAATGATTTCTAAAACTTGTCCTCTTTTACTTTCTCTACCATTAGTGATTCTGATTATGCTTGCCTGTTTCCTGTAGTTTCTCAATCCACCTTTCTCTATTGCCTGCTGTATCATGTCACTCTACCTATTCTTACTGGTTTGTGGATTATAGATGTTTCTCTTCCTCCACATTTGGCAGAGTTGATTGCCCCTCCTGTTTGTCAGTTTTGCAAGACTCGGCTGCCACAAAGTCTTACTAAACACCTTGGGCAGCAATGCAGAAGAAGACACCCTCCCTACAGTAAAAGAGGAGATATATTTGCTTAGCTCTTGATAAGAACCTGTGCTATTAAAAGCACCCTACATGGCTTCAAGATAATGCCAAAGAGTTGTGGCAACTTCATTCTTATATAATGCAAATAAAAATTCATCATGGAGAAATCAGTCAATATATGTAAATTTTCTGGTCAAATTTTACTTTACAGCATGGTGGAATTGAGTACCAATCCATAGTACCATCCATAGTTTGACAACAGGGCTCACACATGCAATGTATAAAATATAGTTTAAATTGAAATGCATTGCCAAATTAAAGTCAGCATGACAAAAATATTGTTTACATTGTTTGCTATCTATTGATTGCAAAAAATGCACCTGTACTTTAAAATTGAGAACACATATTGATGATAACAATTAAGGAACTTTTATAAAGGCACCTGTGTCCAAACATGATCCTGCACTTCCACATGGTCAATGGTGCACAACTGCTTCTTTTACTGTTGCGGAACTCTGCAGCCACCAAAACCATGGACCTATGGTGGCTCCAAGGTATCCACAGCAGGTTGCCTCAATAGGTGCTCCAGATGTGCACACAGGGATGCAAACACCATTTTGAATCAGCCCCAACCTACCCCCTCAGTTGATTTGCATCAAAATTCAAGTTCAGTTGTGTCCATTTTGATGCATCAGGCACAATTTCAGCAGAAACAACTTAATGATGGGAATGATTACACCAATATTATAGTAAAATATTACATTATAGGTAAAAAACAGATTTATGTTGAAAGTTGCACTTACTTGCAGTTTTAAATTACCCCTACAGTTCAGGCTCAAAATAACTCTAGATTCTTGGGTACTTTATGTTGCCTTTTAAAATAGGCAAGATATTGTACTTTGTAAAATAAGATGACGGGAAAAATCATAGTTTATATTACGCGATTACCTTTCTGACTTTTCTAGTAACTAAATTGAACTAGTATTTGGAGATTTTCATAAGATCAAAAGGTACTTTGCCAATGCACACTGAAGTAGGCAGATCTAAAAGCTTTCTGTAGACACAATCAGGCATGGGTGGACCAATCCAGATCCTCCTGTGATCATTCGGGAGCAACGTTTTTCATAACCTGGATTTCTAATATTTTTATGTTGTTACTTTGAGAGCTTCAGTGTTTTTCAAGCCATTTCAAAATAAATGCTTCAAAAATTCAGTGTGAAATAATGTTTATAATTCTCATTCCTGTGTCTGTAACAAACAATGTCTATTTTAAAAGCCTAAATTGGTTTTACAATCACCTACAGAAAATGAAAGGACCAGAAGTCATTTTATATGTTTGCAGTCCCTGTATTTGCTGCAATAAAAATATATCCCTCTGCTTTTTTATTAAAGCATTCATTATGTTTATGGCTACATTAGAGAGATGTTTTCTTTTATTATTGTATTTTAGTCTCTGCAGTTTTGCCAGCTAGCAAGGTTTTGACACTTCATTTATTCAGGCAATATTATTTTATAGACAATTGAAGAAACTACACTTGTCATGACATATCACATTTTTGAATATTTGCATATGTTGGGAAATGATGGTACTATATAAACTTATCAGAGTAAATAGATTTACAAAAAAAAATGTTTATTATGAGACAAGGAAATCCTTTTTTTTTTCCCCTAAGGCAGTGCTTACAAAAAAAAAAAGATGCCCAGCTTGGGGGGGAAAAAACAGTGTGACTATAAGCCACTATATGACCTTTAAAAAATTGCATTTTTTTACATTTGAAGAAACCTGATTTTTTTTCAAAGTCAAATGATTATTAAAAATTGATTAATTAAAATTGTGAAAAAAACTCTCAATAGCATTGAATTAGTATTCTACTTCAATTTCAATGGGTCTACAAACTCTCAAAAAACTTTAGAAAATTTGAGAAGCTCCAATTTTAAAAAAAAACTTAATATTTTGCCTTAAATCCAATTGGCTTCTTTAAGAACTTGCAAGCTTTTATATGCCAACATATTCTGTTCAAGTTTTTTGACTACACGTTTTAGCTTAATAAATATTGAACATTTTTTTTAAAACCATAATTCAAATAGTTATGTTTTAGTGCAAACAAATTAAATTTCAGTGGAAAATAGAATTCAGACCTAAATCTAAATCAGCCCCTTAAAGGAGAAGGAAACCTAGTCGGCGCAAAACCCTCCCCCCCCTCCCCTGTGTTGCCCACCCTCCATCCTCCCCCCTGGCATACCTGTCCCGCTGGGCAAATGCCCCTAACTTGTTACTTACCCTTCTGCACAGGTCCTGTCCACAGTCCCTGTCACAGTCGCCATCTTCTTCCAAGCGATCTTCTTCCTGCTTTGACCGGCGCATGCGCAGTAGGAGCATTACGCTGGTACGATCTACTGCGCATGCGCCAAAAGTCACGAAGAAAACTTTGTGACTTTTGGCGCATCAACAGTTTTTGGGCATCAACAGTGTATAGGAATAGTCAGTGGCAGGGTAGCATTGGTGCATGGGCAGCCTTAGCTCCAGGGAGGAGCATTTCTCCTGTGAAGCTTTGTGCTTACAGTCACACAAGTGCACAAAGAAAGGGAGCAGAACAATAAAAAGAGGAGAGAGGAGTGCCTAATGCTGTACAGCTTATAGGTTGAAAGCAAGTCTTTAGATTAGGGCAGTTCATAAATTAAGCAGTATATTAGTGGAGTTATTGGCTAGAATCGAATGGTTTTGTGTGTGTACAGAACAATGCCCACTTACATTCCAAAACCACTCTGAATGGACAGGTGACTGGTTGATAGTAGTGATCTGCGGGCTAGCCCTCGGGCAGGTTCGGCCAACATTTGCACAAAATATTCGGGCCCCAACCATGACCTAACAGTGCCCCACTTCTGTCGCTAATTATGTGTATTTATAGACGCTCGTCACCCCCTCTGTGACGTCAGAGACGGGGATGGGTCTGGCATGGGTATATAAAGAAATGCGGGTCGTTTCGAGTGCGGGTCCTAATCAGTCAGGTTAGGGTCAGGTGTGGTTTGAGGATTTCAAAATATGTCAATCCAGGCTTTAAAGGAACAGCTGTATAATTTCAAGTCTTTGAAAATAAACTTTAAAAAACAGAATGTTTTTCATAGATTTGCACTTTCCTACTGGTTTGCAATACAGAGTGTGAATGCTATTCAGTACAGTTACTTAAATTTAACATTCATGAATTGACAGTATGAGACCCTCTAAGCAGAGAAGAAAAAAGAAAGCATCATCGCTATTCTGAAGCAAGTTGAATTCTTTTTATTGTGTAAGCTTTTTCCTTAATAGTGAGAAGAAACTATTTTAAGAAAAACTACTTTGAAACCAGAACAGGCTTCATTATACTTGTTGATAATGTGTAATATAATGCTTAGAAGATGTGTCACCTGGTATAACTGAAATTTATCTTTTAAAAATACTAAAAGAGAATACAAAATCAAATAAGAAGCAATGTCACAAAGAAAGTATAAAGGACTTTTATGAAATGTTATTCGAAAAGAACCCAAAGCTTTTTTTGTAATTAAGTATTCTATTCTAGATACATATTAGATATATATTATGGATTTGGGTTCCCCAATGTTGTTTATTGGTGTGAATAGGGTTATTTTGATTTGCAGGCAATCTTTAGAACAGTAGAAAAGCTTGTTTGAAATGTCTTGCTGCTTTAAAAAAAATGGCCAAAAAGATTCCCTTTGAATTAGGTGTGATTTACCAGCTGTTTGATGCAATAACATGCCCACAAGCAAAATAATACGCATTGCTATACCTACTGTTCTACTAATAGCGGCTGCTGTGAGATGAAAGGAGCTAACCAGAAAGAAAATACTAGTTTCAGTGTTTTTTAAGTCTCATGCTGCTAGTCTGCACTATACATTAAATTGACGTTTGGTGCTAGAGGTAAAATGTGTCTGTCTTCCTGCTGAGTCAGATGCAGGTGAGGGTGACTATAGCTTGTTGCTCAAAGTTGAACATTTTTTTTTTTGTAGTAAACCTTGTTATTTACAGTGAAAGGAATGCTGTCAATTGACACAATAACATGTTCACATAAAACACACGTGTCTGGTGGAGTTTCAGAATGTCAGGCCTGATTTTAAGCAGCAGAAAATGCTGCCATGTGCCAGCAATAGCTATGTCTACATTATTCCAGAGCCAATCAAAGCACTTTACTATTTATACTGCTCTACTGAACTTCAGAGATCCGCCCTCCTCCAACACCCAATGCAAAAGTCTTGGAGCAACAAGCATTGGCAGAATTCAACTTTAAAGACACATATAACTGCTATATGTGTCTTTATTTGAAGACAGATGATATTTCCATAATTGGGTAAAAATTAAGAACCACAAAGACTATACAAAGACTATACAAAGACTATACAAAGACTATACAAAGACTATCTGAATGTGCAACTTTATATACAATATAAAATGGTTTGTATCTGAAACAAACCCTGGTTACATCCAATAACAAGCACATTTGCAGGGTTTTGCTTTATCAAAATAAGCATTTTTTTATTTAAAAAAAAAAAGCACATATTTTGCTCAAATGTAAAAATTTGAAGAGTAATAAAGCAACTTTAATTTGTAGCATAATAGCAATACATCATAACGCCAAAAGTTTAAGACAACTGTGCTTTAAGAAGCACCTGATGTGGTGCAAATACCCTAATGGCTTTTCAGATTTTTTTGCACAATAGGGAACAAGCCATGTTTTTAAAACAACAATATTCATAAAAGGTATAGGTAATTAACCTAGAAAAGATAATTTCCTTCTGCTCAGCATCACTGTTCTGATCTTTAGTTGTTTACCCTTTTTTTCTTCCACTCTATTGTTTCTTAATTTCTCTTTATGCTTCACTGAACCTTTTCTTTTCTGCTGTTTCATCCTTTTCTTCTTTCTACTTCTGATTTTCTTATCTTATCTTTTTTCTCCTACTTCTTTTTTACCTTTTTCGCTCCCTATCTTTATATCACTCATCTTATTTTTTCCCAGTTTATCCCAAACTGTTATATATAATTTATATCCATAGTGGACTCATTAGTCTATGCCCTGCCCAATTTCTTGATGCTTTCCAGTTTTATCTATTTTTTTTGTTATTTACTGCTTACTAAATCTCCCTTTTTAATCTCTCTCTTGTTTTTCCTCTTCTGTAGTTTTCAATTAATTCAAATTATTTTGTTAAAGATAAGGGTTTAAAAACCATGATAGCATCAGCCTTTCTAAATGATGATATTGTTGGGGCTATTTTTTTTTTGGCTGGCACAGATTCAGACTCTTTCTGAGAATCTATAAGTCTTATTGTGTTTACTGCATTAATACCCAAGTGCATTTCCAAAGCATCCCAATTTCACACCTGAGTATAAGTTAACATAGCTGTTGATAAGGAAGTACTGAAGGCATGATACACATCATTCCAAAATGAGAGTTCAAAGACAAGAATCAACACATTTGATATTCCCTATAACATGTTCTGAAAGAGTTGCTTTGGCTTGTGAGCCATTCCAAATAATGCATTTTCATTTCAGATAACAAATACGAACTTTAATTTTGTTCTTCATTCTCCACTCTATTTATTTGGTATCTAGTTGTTTCATTTCATATGCTTTTTTTAGTTATATGATTAGTTGGGGCAGATTTATCAAAATGTGAGTTTAGAGCTTAATAAAGAAAACTCATCAGTGTTCTAATTATTCTTATGGAATTTTTAGAATTGTATTTCTCAATGAGTGAAACTCACCATATGATAAATACACTTCTAAAAATCCCATAGGGATGAATAGAACATGGGCGAGTTTTTAATTACTAATCTCTAAACTCACATTTTGATAAATCTTCCCCATAATGTCATCTAGGGACATATTTCAGATTTTCTTATTTTTCAGCTGTGCAGCGTTTTCTTACACAGTTGGTTCAACAAGGATGACTAATAGTATATTATGTAAATATATATTTTTCTAAGCAATTTTCTTTATTCATTAATCACAAATTTTCAATGGGTTTTAAGAAAGTTATAAATGTTATTGAAAACAGTATATGCATAACTGTTTATATTCTCTGCACTCCTGGCTCTGACTCCTGAAACAAGGTAGCAAGTCAGCTAACAAAAGATAATTCAAAACTGTTTAGATGGATAGGTGCTTAAAAGCAAATGCTATAGGTTGCTATAGGTTACTAGACATTGACAAAACATTTTTTACTACATTTCACCATCCATTATCCTTTTGTTTTACAGCACAGTAGGCATTACTATATATCTAACTAACCTGACATTTATGTGTAAAGAAATGGAGCAGTTGGAGCAAGAATACATTATTGTGACTTTAATAAATGATGTATCAATAAATGATGCTGCAGAATACAACAGAACATTAGCACGCAATATATCTTACAGCTGAAAGCGGTACATTCAGTATAGTCATAAGTCTATATTATGCAAGATCGATGGGGAGGCTATACAACTGTGATTTGCTATTGTAATAAAGGGTGCAAAGTCTTATTGGTTGCAATGGGTGACAAGACTTCACAAAAACATAGCACCTTTTAATATATATTGGGTTAAGATTTTTAATTAGATTTTTTTATAGGACAGGAAGTAAGATTATTTAAAGTCATATGGACTAGTGTTCAGGATTATTGAATACATTTTAAGACAATTAACATAATTTGCCATGATGTTTCACCTATGAAAGAATTTTTATAACTAGTGATGAAGGAAATTGCCCTGTTTCAAAGAACTTTTTTTTCATTGCATCTTTTTTTCTAGCGACAAATGTATTGGAGTCAATGGGTTTTTGTTAACTGGTAAGTTCTTATGACCTGTAGAATGTGACATTTATTACTCAAAACTTGTGTTTTTTAATAAGCATCTGTGAATTCCCAACATTTTCTTCAGTCTGAAAACAATAGTATAAATGTTACTGCACAGACCTCTGAACAATAGTAGCACAGAACATAATTTAATTAGTGCAGTAGGATGAAGATTAGACTGTTACTGGTATTAGTACAGGTATGGGACCCGTTATCCAGAATGTTTGGGTCCTGGGTTTTCTGGATAATGGATCTTTCCGTAATTTGAATCTTAATACTTTAAATCTACTAGAAAAGCAATTAAACATTGAAGAAACCCAATAGGCTGGTTTTGCTTCCAATAAGGATTAATTATATCTTAACTTGGATCAAGTACAAAGTACTGTGTTATTAATACAGAAAAAAAGGAAATCATTTTTTTTAAATTTGGATGAAATGGGAGACGGCCTTTAGTAATTCAGAACTTTTTTTCGGGATTCCCGGATAACGGATCCCATATATAATTATTATTTTATTATTATTATTAACATGCATTTATATAGCACCAGCATATTTCACAGCACTGTTGTTTGTACAAATATTATGACATTTTTTAATTTCTTAAAGAAGTGCTTTACTCAAAAACTACTTCTTATATCAGTAGCATAACTACTAAGCACCGCCCCCCCAGCAAAAAAAAAAAAATCATGCCACAACCCCCACCCACAGACCTGCTTCCTGCTATTGTTATGCCACTACAGAAAATGTCATTCTTAGCAACACTCCAAAATGATTTTTTACATTGGCAGAAAATGTCATTCTAAGCAACTTTCCAATATTCATTGTTTAAATATTTTCAATGGAATAATAGAAAATTATATATTATTTCTTTAGGCAAAAAACTAAAGTAGATAGTTTTTGGTGCAATCTGTAAAAAAATGGAGCAAGCCACCTAAGGACATTTACAAAGATCCCCTGGTAACCTGCTGGCTACTACCGCCTGAGATGAGCTTCTCAACTCGCTTCATGGCAGCAGCAACCATCTGTGCAAGTCTAGTGTAGGTAATGCTTTCAATCTATCCTCTGATCTTACCGGCATGTCTGGACTCGGGAGTTAATCGAGTGCTTATTGACTAATTTTCAGTGATCTTACTCGCATGTATGGATAGTTCCTCGACCATTATTTAGTGATCTTACTTGCTTGTCTGGGATTAATAGAGTGTAGAGTGTTCATTGGCCATTTCTACAGTGATTGTACTGGCCTAGCTTGGGTTAATATATTGATTATCCATTTCCTGTAGTAATTAAACTGGCTCATGAAGACTGGGGTTAATATGCTGTTTATCCATTTTCTGTACTAATTATACTTCCATGTCTAGGGTTGATATGCCCATGATTCATTTTACTTAGGGTTTATATTGGCATGTCTGGGATTGATATGCTTATTATCCATTTTCTGGCACGTCTGGGTTATGTTTTGATAAAATGGGTGTGGTATGTAAAGGTGTTGCCAAACAGTGGGCATGGCCAGTTGGATTTCTGCACAGGTCCTCCAAGACCTTAAAATGGCCCTGAGCTGAGGACCTGTACAGGCAGAACTGCACCCTACACCACTGGCCTAGAAAAGGAGCAAAAAATTTCAAGATAAGAGAGGAGAACTATAGGCAAATGAAAGCCTTCAGTTCAATTCTGTTTTTTAGAAACTAACAATACAAATTTAAATGTAGACAAAAAATAGTGATTTTGAAGAAATGGCAGATGAATGGTTTACCTATCGCTATAACTTTTGAAAAAGAAAGTGTCTGATTTGCTGTTGAAATGACTGACAATGTCAAAGTTACAAAGTTAAATTACAATTAAAACTATGGTGGCATGTAAAAAACACAGAAAGAATTGATATATTTTATCTGATCCCTAAGTTAAACAAACTATTCGATATATTAAGAATGAATTATATGTGTAACTGCTGACTTTCACATGTGAATTATTCATCAGGATTTGCAATTGACTAAGAGGTCAAGTCCTTATATGAATACAGAATGTTTTATACTTGTAAAATTGAATTAAATCTGACAAGCCAGCAATAACACCAAAAAATGAAAATGTTTTAAATGAACAACAATATAATATACTGTTGCCCTCCACTGGTAAAGTGACCACAAAAGCCCAGGACTAGGGCGGCAAGTTATTGGGGGTGGCATGCTGCTCCGGACGCTTTCTCAAGAGCACTAGGGACACACAGCACCCCAGTGCTCCGCGCAGTCGGGCACTAAGGACGCCCGCCCATCAGATCCGGCCCTGGATAAACTGGTGTATTTGCTTCAGAAACACATTTATAGTTTATATAATACACAAAAGCCATGAATATCCTGTAAATTATATCCTTATAAACGGTGAGTTCTGATGTCATCAGTTATAAACGGTGAGTTCTGATGTCATTTCTGTCACATGACTCATTGAAATTTGTGTATTATAATAAATAAAGTACCCCCAGTTGTAAAATATGAGGATATTAGAAGTTACCTCGGAGTTCCATGACCTGTATAAAAACACTCGGCCTACGGCCTCGTGTTTTTATATGGTCATGGAACTCCTCGGTAACTTATAATATCCTTATATTTTACAAAAGGGGGTACTTTATTCACTATATAATCAAGCTGTTGTGTGACTGGGGCAACCATTCAAGCACAGGATACACAGTAGATAACAGATAAGTACTAAATAATTCCATTGTATACCACAGAGCCTATGTTATCTTCTGTGTATCCTATGCCTTTTCTCCTTTTTCCATCTTGAATAGCTGCCCCCATGGCTACACAGCAGCTTGTTTATATAGACTATAGTAGTCTACCTGAAGCAAAGACCAGTTTTACAAGTACAGCACAACACTACACTATTTTTCCATTACTTTTTTTTCCCCTTCAAGACCAACACCTCTACACTTCTACGAAATGGAGATTTTGTTTTCCCATACTAGTAAATGAATAAAAACACATATTGCACAAGGAGTTGGCAAATTTATATTTAGTACATGAATTTCCGGTTATCATATTACTATATTATCCAATACCTGGAAAATGGATGTACTGTGCAGTATTGGACTGGGAAGCCAGGGGCCCACCAGAAAACCTTAGACTGAGGGCCCACTTTACAAACTATTATTCCTCCTCTTCTCACTCAACCTCTTTATTCCCCTAGTCTTTTATCTCTACATACTATAATCTATTCTTCCATTATTAAGCTCCTTAAAGAAATACAGAAATCGTCATAAATAGGCCAAATGTTTAGCAGCATGAGGACCCACTGACACCTGAGCCCACCGAGTGTTTTCCTGGTATCCCGGCGGGCCAGTCCAACACTGGTATTGTGTGCTTCTTGTTCTACTCATGTGCCTTTATGGATTGCCTTTTGGTTACATAGTTACATAGTAACAGTTAAATAGGGTTGAAAAAAGACAAAGTCCATCAAATTCAACCCCTCCAAATGAAAACCCAGCATCCATACACACACCCCTCCCTACTCTCAGATACATTATATATACCCATATATATCTTTATGGGTAAAAAGGTCCCCTGCTATTTGTCTATAATGTCCTCTAATGTACTTGTAAAGTGTAATCATGTCCCCTCACAAACTTCTTTTTTCCAGAGAAAACAACCCCAACCTTGACAGTCTACCCTCATACCCTGCCCTGGATTGCCAGTCCAATGCTATTGCTCAGGGCTGGAACTAGGTGTAGGCAGAGTAGGCACGTGCCTAGGGCGCAAAGCTGGGAGGGCACCAGGCACGTACCTTCTCTGTCGCCTACCCCAAGTCCGGTTCCCTTCTCTTCGAGCTTCTCAAAGCTTCTGCGCATGCGCGCGACCTTGAATTCGCGCATGCGAGCGCATATTCGCGCATGTGCACACGGACGCAAATTCGTGCAGGCTCCGCGACTGCCGGGCCTGCCTAGGGCGCCTGCCCAGCGTGTCCTGGCACTGCTATTGCTATTCGAAAGTAGATAGACTAAGCAAGGAAACATCAAATTATATTTGCCAAACATCTACTTATTTCATATGACCTTTGGGCCAATGTGAGTCAAAAGTGTGATCATGGACACCATCACAATGGAACTTGTATCAAGAAATGACAACTCAGAGCAGTGTGATGGGGCAGGCATGTGTGAAGGGGTTAAACTTAGGACAAACTCCACTGACCCCCCCCCCCCAATGCATTTAACAGACTTATTTGCAAATTAATGGCACTTTGTATATAAACTACTTATTGTAGTGTGACATCAACTGTTTATATTGTAACCAATTTATTTAATTATGTGAGCTATTTGCTACACAAATTCATTGGCAGTAAAAATGACTACTTGCTGCACCCAACAGCAAGATCATTACTCCCTCTAAAGTTTGGGATCAAAACATTTTCAATAATCATTTCTTGCAACTGCTTATAAGTCAAACTCAACTGGGCCCCCAATAGTTATAGCAGTTGCTCTTTTTACATCCCTGCTTTTCAGTTAAACTGTTTATATCATAGTAACCGTTTTTAATAGAATACACATTGATCAAGTTTAATCTCTTGTCCTAGCAAAGCCTAAATAACTGCTAGCTGATATTTCGTGTAGCCCATAAAAGGGGCAAACTGGAATAGCAAAAAGTACTATATGTTTGTGTTCATGAGGCAAGACAAATAAAGTAACTTGAAGCACAGGGTCCTAATATAACTGATGCTGCCCTGTGTGACATTAGCCTTATAGTGTGTCCAAAAACAGTTTTTATGATAAACCATGGAGTTCTAATTCAGGTCCCATGATAACCATTGCCTCAAAATGAATTAAAACAGTGTTTTCTGATTCATGGGTGACAGTGTACCCTTTTATAACGTGTAAAGACGTATCGCTGACATGAATACACAGCTAAAACACAGTTAAGTCATATACTGTATGTACAGGCCCGGATTTGTGGCAAGGCTACATAGGCCTGGGCATAGGGCAGGAAAAAAAAAGGTGAAGCATGCCGCCCAGCCGAATTATGGGGACCTATGCTTCCTCGTTCAATGGCACGGTTGGCACCCTTCGCCGGTGCTTATTCGCCGGTGCGCATATACTCGCTCCGGGAGGGGGAAGTGTGGGCCTGATCGGACCGCGCAGCCTAGGGGCGCATGCAAAGGAATCCGGCCCTGTGTATGTATATTAAAGGCTGAATCTTCGTAAAAGAGGATATTTTAATATGGAAATTACTTTAGAAG
Organism: Xenopus laevis; assembly: GCF_017654675.1. NCBI lineage: Eukaryota > Metazoa > Chordata > Amphibia > Anura > Pipidae > Xenopus > Xenopus laevis. The sequence goes on along the minus strand of NC_054379.1, from coordinate 75,424,040 downwards.
GGAACACACAATCATAAGTAAGATTTTGATTTTCTTTTCTTTCATTTTTTTTGCAGCTTTAAATACAAAGAGATAACAACTTGTAATCGCAGTGTTCACTCTTTTTGCTAGTTTTACGTGAAGTACATTCCTGAGTTTATGCACAGACAGATTATATTCTCTATCCATATGCAAATGTAAAGCTTATTAACCATATGAATAAATCCAATTCTGTGACTGCAGCTTGTTCAAATACTATTGCAGACATCATTTACTTTAGTTTACTTTATATAATCACCCCAGCTGTGCTTAGTTACTTCTAAGGAGCTTTGGTCCCATTTTCAAGATCAATAGTAAAGACAGAATCACCAACCAGGACACATATTTTACTTGAAGAGGTGAATGCATTTTTTGTTTCAATTATTTTAGGATGAAACAAAAAATGAAATTGGAAATGGCTTAGGGTCTACCCTCCATCTGAACTGACAATTAATTCTCTATCCTTATGTATTCCTTTTCTGCAATGTAAGGTAGAAGTGGTATATGCCCTCAATCACATTCCCCGAAGGGAAAGGAAATGTATTATATGTGTGTTTGTTTAAAGGGGAAAGGCAGTTTAGTTCAATTTTGTTTTAGCAATTATTTCAAGTGCAGGTCTTCAGCCTTCTTGCATTGCCCTGAGGATCCTCTGCTCGTATCATAGTCTTACATTCAGTTAAGTTCTTCCAATTCCAACTTTGGTGTCTGCACTTTTATAATGCAATATGTTTCTTTGTAATGAAAACTAAAGACTATTTTCGTTCAAAGAAATGTGGCTGTTCGATTTCTGTGGAAGCAAGCCTAGTATTTTTTCCTGGCTGCACTGTGCAAACTGAGTGTCAAAATCATACCTCTGTTGGACTGCTATGTTGGAGGAGTGCACTTCACTAATCCCAACATGTAACTTTTTGCCTTCTGTGGCTACCTTTACTTGAAGGGCAGAATGTTGGCTCTATGAGTAGTATTTGTGCCCAAGTTAGGTTCCAGATTTGGGTATTATCTGCAAAGAGTTTACATTTTTTCCCAGTGTATGTATGTATGCATGTATATTTTTATTTTTAAGTAAAAAATAACCCCTAGCCCATTTTAAATCCACCTCCACTGACCCCACTCCAGCATTTATTCTGTTGAATAGTTCCAGTGTGCCAACCTGCCATAAATCTGCAGAGTTGTACAGCGGATTTCAATCAGGGGCAATCCGTGGGCTGCTGCCGCCTGAGGCAACCCCAATGCCGTTCCCCTCTCCCGTTCCGCGCTAAAAAGTTTAGCGTCGGAACAGGACAAAAGAGGCTGCATCACTAGCGCAAGAGCGCTACTGCACTTTCTGCACTAGCAGAGTCGAATTTCCGGTTTAAAAAAACAGAAATTCGGCTCTTAAAGTTACAGGAGGCGGCTTTTTGCTGCCCCTTGTAACTGGCAGTTCACTGCTGCCTGAGGTAAGGTGCTCATCTTGCCTCATGGCAGGAACGGCTCTGATTTCAATGCTGCCATTTTGTTCCTGTCTTTAGATCCTCATCTGTCATTTCCAAGCTATGGATCTTGCAGGAGCATGCACAGTCAAAGCTGACAATCAAAGCAAGATTCATTTTGGCACTCTAACAGCAAGAGTTTAGAAAACAGATTTTCCAGAGCTACGTGTCAAAAAAAAATAAAATGATGCAGGTCCCTGCTCTGTAGTGCTTACAATCTAAATAGGAGTGCGTCTGTGTGGATTTCCTCTGGGTACCTACATCAATGTTCCATCTAAGATGTGTGCTCGTGCATGCACACACATTTTCAGACCAGCCGACACAATAAATTGTGGGCGTACAAAGAATTTTGTATGAAAATACAAAAATTTCCATTTATTATGACCTGAGCATGCAGTTTTATGATGTTAACACAAGTTTAAAATTTGCATGCAAAATAATTATTTTTCACACATAGTCCGGAAGGAATTAGAGGGAACATACAGTTACACTCATTGGCTCCTGACTTTAGATTGTAAACTACACTGGGGGGAGGGGTCATTCCTAGCGTAAAGCTGTGCCATCTTTTATTTTCAATTGGACATGTGCAGTAGGCACCTCTTTGACCATCATTTTCAAAGTTGAAGATAAAAGGAAATATTAGAAAAAAGGGGTGGGTGGGACTTCAGGATAGACAAGGAACTAGCTGAAATGAGCTGCTTGTGATTGAGAAATGACATGAGACTAAATACTGGGAGAAAGGTATGTTATTCTGGCCACTATTAAAAGTAAATTCAGAGATTTAAAAATACAGAAACAATTGCAACCTACTTGTTGCAGAGCCTATTATACCCAACTGTTGTCACTTTGATAAAATATAAACCATTAGGGGTATTAACTTCTCAAAAATTGCAGATCCAGCTAGTCCCTATAAAAAGGGACAACAAAGTAGTAGTATTCTTGTTGAATATTATACTACCTGATCAGGACTTTACTAGTTTATGCTTGAAGATCAATTCTTATGCAACAGATTTCCTTCTTTACCATCCATTTACCACTGGTTGAAACTAGTCAGGGTTAGGCTGCCTTTAATACAGTTCACATACTTATCAAGAGGTCACCTGATAATTATGACAACATTTGAAAACGCTTGCTAGCTTTGAAGACCTGTCACCCAGACATAAAAAGCTGTCCTTTTCAAATTAAATATTTTTATTAAAGCATTCATAGCTGTTGTAAACTCATTTAAAAACCTCAGCTGACAATTAAATATTGCCTGCCCCTCCTCTATGCCTTAGGAATGAAAATTTGCGATGCAATAACAGTTTAAGGAAGAATATTACATTGTAAAAGTTTTTATTCTTATTTATGCAAATTGTTTTGCTCTTTGTTTTGCTCTCCACATTTGTGGAGGGCAGCACCAACATTAAACTTGGGGTTCCCCAGGCCACTGAGGCAATCATGGAGCTACCAACACTTACAAAGGTGGCAGTATCTCCAGGGTTCATCTGTGTCAATAGGTGCAAGTGCAACTATTCGGAAGTGCAAGAATCTCTTTAGATGCAAGTGCCTTTAATGAATTACGTTATTTTGTGCACTGATTGTGCCTAAAGTTGCTCAACTTCAGCTGCATTTGCTGGTTATAAATAAGTCCTTAGGTCTGCAAGCGAGATCATTTTTTGAAGAACATTCTGGTTTTTACATTTGAGAACACCCCAAATGGAATTGAAGACCAAAATATATTTATTGCCTCCCTTCTTACCTTTCGAGGGAAAAAAACATAAATTTTTCATTAGTTGTAATCCATGGTTGACGTCAAACATGGTTAATCCTGCCAGTCACTCAATATTCCTGGTAGATAAATGACACGATAGAAGGATGATGCACAGTGCTTACTTCTAATGGTAGTAAAAGGCTATTCATCTGAAAAAGTGTAATTGATGGCAGCCTTCATGGAAGACAACAAAAAAATGATGAAAAACTGAAGCAATTTTACATTTCCTCGTTTCAGTATGACAGCAGTCACGCTAGGGCAATAACCAAGTAGTAAATGAAATAAGTGTTGTCTCTTGAGATCTGAATGCAATCAAACATTATTGATATTTCTTCAGAACTTACATGGCATATCCTAGAAAATATACATTACACAATTTACTATTTGGATAGATAGTTCTAATAAATGAATCTTTTCCTCAACCATGACATTTAAGTCACCAACACCATAGCAGGATGACGAGCTATACATTGTACCAATTTATGCACATAAGAGTTAAGATAAAGAACTGTGTCTCATAGAGATGTGCCATTATGGACACTGGATACACAATTAGCAGATAAAAATATCCTTATTAGTGATGGGTGAATTTTTTTTTTTTTGCCAGGCGCAAATTCACGGTGAATTCCTGCAAATTGCCGCTGGCGAATAAATTCGCAAAACTGCTGTGAAAATTTAATGGCGTCAAAAAAAATGGACCACGGCGTGTTTTTTTTGGATGCCGGCGAATTTTCGCCAGCAAATTTTTCGTCTAAGTGAAATGCGCCAAATTCGCCCATCACTAATCCTTATGCAAAAGAATAAATTTAGGTTTAACAAACTACAGTACTAATGAAAGCTGTAGCATATCTCTGTTCAGGCCAACCCTTCCTCCTGAATTTCATATCATCTTCTATCACCATTTTGAACAATGTAAACCATAGAAAGCATAAATACGGACGCAATTCCCAAAATCTTGAGTCACACAAAAAAATTATATACCTTGAATAAAATCAAACCCTTTATTATTATTTAGTTAAAATGTACTTCCCTTGCCAATAAGAACCAAGAGTATTTGGTAAGAAGTGGCCCCTCAAATCTACACCAAAATATGGTAATGTGAGAAACACTATTCAAGACTATGTAATCAATATGCAGATAGAAATAAAACTGCTGCAGATCCATGCCTTATGAAAAATGTTGCTCATCACTATTGCCCATATAACGTAATATCAGCATGACCCTTTTTTTCTTCTGTGGGCATAAACTTATACAGTGCCAATAAAGGAAATATGGTATTATACTGTACTTAGCTAGAAGGTATTGGCATACATATGTGTTATAGGCCACTAAACAATGGGAAATGAGACTCCATGCCTCCATGCCTGCCACCCTGTTCCTTTGCCAAGATTGGGCCACTTCTCCTTAATCCCATTTTGTTTTTATGGGTAAGGGAAATACATTCACTGTATACTGATGAAGGGTATCATTGTAGTCACAATAGCTCGTTATAATTTTATGTGATACAGGATTGTTTGAATTGGGTCAGTTTTTGTAACATATTAGGGATATGTTTAAAACGCTAGCAACTATACGCTAGCTGATGCATTTCAAGGAGAAAAAAAAAGTCAAAATTACTTGGGGGTACTAAAAGTAATTGCATCACTTACTTGAAAACCCAGGCTGCTGCTCCTGTTAGCAGAAAATTGGCCACAGATCGGTTGTCTTCTTCCACTAATTTTTTCTTTAAAATGGAGTGGAAAGAGTCAGCTTGTTAAATGGGTTGTTTATATTCAAAACACTTTTTCGGTTCACTTGTTTTTAGGTAGTTCACCATAAATAAAAAGTTTGATTTTCTGTTTGTGACTGTTTTTCTAATATCGAAGCTCAAAGTTTTATTTTTTACCTTATGTCTTTCTGATGCAGCTCTGGGAGGGGGCAGCTATTATAAGTGAAATAATAGTTGATAATATTCCACAGAAAAATCTAATTGTTCAGAATCTGCAGCTGGATTACTAAACTGCCAGACTGAAACACCAGAGACAGGAACATTAAAAGGGGTTGTTCACCTTTGAGTTAACTTTAAAGGGCCCATTTATTAAACTTTGATTTTTTCTGGTCAAGATTTTTAGGGGAAATTTTTTGAGACATCATTTCCCAAACCTGCTAAATTTCCAAAACCGAAAATACACAATCTCAACCTGTTGAGTTCATGTAGAGGTTAGCGGCAGATGTCCCTGAAGCAGGGGCGCTCCACCAATGAGGCAAGTTGAGGCACTCGCCTCAGGCGGCAGCGCCCCCCTGTTAGCCAGCAAAAATGGCTCTCCTGGTAACTAAGAGCCAAATTTTCACTTTTCAATCCGGAAATTCGGCTCTTCTAGTGCAGAGAGCGCAATCCTGTTCTCTGCACTAGCGACGTGGACCACCCCTGACCCCTCCGGTGCAACGTGGACCGCCCCCAACCCCCTCGGGCACTGAAGAGGTGAGTGCCATGGAGAGGGGTAGGGGCAGCAAAAGGAAGTTCGCCTCAGGCGGGAAAATTACCAGGATCGCCCCTGCCCTGAAGTTGTATCATGATGTTGTGATCTGCGCTGGACAATCTGAAAAATTCAGGGTTTTCTGCTGATAATCTGAAAAAGTCAACTTTGTGCAGTGAAAACTCAATGGAGTTTTTGGAACATCAATCTCGATTTTAATGCTGGGTTTTGTCGCTCTGATTTAGTGTGAGAAATTATGGAAAAATTTGTTAAAAGTGGGGAAAGGAGAATTTGTTTCATACAAATATTAGATGAATTTAAGTTTTAGTAAAAGTGCCCCTTAGTATGCCCCTTAGTTTTCATTTTTTATTATTTGTGGTTTTTGAGTTATTTGGCTTTTTATTTAGCAGTTTTCCAGTTTGTAATTTTAGCAATCTGGTTGCTAGGGTCACAATTACCTTAGTAACCCTGCATTGATTTGAATTAGAGACTGGAATATGAATAGGAGAATAGAAAGAGGAGAATTAAAAAGTAGTAATAACAATAAATGTATACCTTTACAGAGTATTTGTTTATTAGATGAGGTCAGGTTATCCCACTTGAAACCTGGAAAGAATCAGAAGACAAAGGCAAATAATTCAAAAACTATAAAAATGAAGACCAATTGAAAAGTTGCTCAGAATTGGTCTTTCTATAACTTTCACTTAAGGTGAACCACTTTAAACTTAACTTAAATTTTGGGAAAACGGTAAAAAAAAAAATTTAAGGCCCTTTAAAGTTTTGGTTTTCATTCAACTATTCATTCAACTATGCATGAAGAGGATCTCTCCATGGTGCTTGCTGGATGAACCCGGGCTGGGGCAGTTTACTGCTGATAGGAGCACTGGCCAGGGGGATCAGGTGAGTGAATTCATACACTAGCCTAACCTTTGGCATGGTCCAGTCATTGTTGCCTTTCTTTTAATAGTAAAATGAATACCCTGTGTTATTATGATTTAATCACCAACTGCTTTAGTTCCACTTATTTACAGCAATGGTTCAAATGAAGACTGTCAGGAACAGAGATTCTATAACACTTTTTTTAACTACAAAAACATAGGTCAATAAAAATCAAATGTTAACACTAATGATAAGGTACAATTATTCAGAAAGGTACAATTGCAGGAAGGCCACCTCCCATAGGGGGAAATTCACTAACAGGCGAAAATTCGCCAGCGACGGCTTTCCCGCCTTCGACACACTTCGCCAGGCGAAACTTCGCAAAGGCAACACTAATTCACTAAGATGCAAAGTTTCGTCACCAGCGCTGAACGCTTGAGAAGTCGCACTAGCGTTACTATGCCAGACATAGCGAAGTTGCGCTAGCATTAGATATTTTGTATACGGCGGGAAGTTACATTTCAATGGACATATATTTTGCAGCCAATACATTACACTACACAAGCCCAGGGAACCTTAATAAAAGAAAATAGAGTTGTTATAATGCCCTACACATGAGCCCACTGTATAGTTTAGGTGACATATGTTAGGAAATGTAGGGGGGAAGGAGGGTACCGAAAAAAAAATTTACAATCTTTTTCAGCCTTTCACCATGTAAAAAGGAAAAGACACCAGCGTTTTTTCAACTTTTTTTTTGAAGCAATCCCTACCGTATATACTCGCGTATAAGCCGAGTTTTTCAGCACCCAAAATGTGCTGAAAAAACTCGACCTCGGCTTATACGCGGGTCATATGCGGGTCTTATACGCGGGTCATATACGCGGGTCATACCGGGTCATATAGCGCAGGACGTGGCGGCCATGGGCGCCGCCATTTTGAGAGCGAACGCCGGCAGGGAAGGACGCGCCGCCCGGAGCTCCTGGACCTGCTCCGGGCGGCGATCACACAGACAGTCCTGCGCTATGGGAGAGGGAGGTGTGTTGGGGCCGCGGAAGGAGCGTATCTGCTCCGGGACCTGCACAGACAGTCCTGCGCTATGGGAGAGGCACAGACAGTCCTGCGCTATGGGAGAGGCACAGACAGTCCTGCGCTATGGGAGAGGGAGGTGTGTTGGGGCCGCGGAAGGAGCGTACGGTACCTTTTTTCTGCTTTCCTAGGTGCAGCACCTCATTGATCTTCTGAGCAGCCATGACAGGTAGGAGGTCACAGGGAAAACAAGTGGCAATTGTCCAGCTAATAGTTCTGACTCTTTTAAATCGTTTTAGATAGATTTCTATGCCATAAAACATGATTACACATTTACACTTTCACATTTTGAAATCTGACATGGGGCCCCTAGGCTTATACACGAGTCAATACATTTTTCCAGTTTTCTTAGGTAAATTAGGTACCTCGGCTTATACACGGGTCGGCTTATACACGAGTATATACGGTATCTACTCTATTGCACTTCACCTGGTCTGAGGTGGCGAAGGCAAGTCTGGCGATAGAGGTAACGTTCAGTAAAATAAAAAACAGTGAATTTGCGTAGTAACGCTCTTTCGCCAGAGCGAAAATTCACCAGGCGTTAGAGTGCAAAGTTGCGGCAGAGTCTATCTCCTTCGCTTGCGTAATTACGCCCATTAGTAAATCGGCTGAGTGCCAAAATGTCATCACGCTGGCGAACTTTCGCCAGCGTTAGCCACTTCACACCCTTTAATAAATTTGTCCCATAGAGTCCATTTTAAGCAAATAATTCTAATATATTTGTTAATTTTCTTTTTCTTCATGACAACTTTTTTTCATGCAAAATACTGGTTTGGATGTTTTGTCTTTGCGAAATTATTCACCAATATCAAAATGTGAAATTCCATACCTGCCAAATATGTTACTGCTGCCATCACTAATGGTATGCCTTACTGATAAATGTTCTGGTTTTTTTTTTTTACAAAAAATATGGCTTCTTTAAGAAATAAGGTTTAAAAAGATTTTTTAATACAGGACATCTCTTTCATCTTTTAGCTGTATAATTGCTAATGCTGAATCTTACTTTCAAGAGCCACTTTCATTTTGCCAGAAGTGTCAAATTAAAAATGAGAAACAATCAGAATAAAGAGGTCCACTTTGCTTTTGAAAGTATGTTCCCTTATTTAGCATTTATAACGGATGTTCATGATATAAGTTGCTAGCATTTCCAGTAAATTAGGATACGTCAGCTCTAAGACCTAGCTCCAAAGCAAGCTTCATTAGTTCTCCATAGAACCACTCATTAGCACTTCTAAATTCTCAAGGTAATAAATCATTACTGGAATTAGTTTCACCAGTTAAAAAGGCCTTCTGCTGAAGATAAAAAGCCTGAAGGATTCAACACACCAGTTATTTATATAATGTTTAAAAAAAAAAAAAAGCAATTCCCAAGCATATAAATGTTGTCACTGAAGATTTCAAATATGCTCAAGCTCTATCTTCTTAACTATCAGGCAAATGTTTTCAGAAATCAGTCAAAACACAAAGTTCTTTTTATCAGTTCCCAAATCCCGGGTACTAATTGGATGTTTACATTTGTTCAGCATCAATGTAAGTCAAGCAGAAATGCATTTATCTTCTGGTAGAATAGCACCACTTATCAAAAGGCTTTGAATACAATTTCTCTGGTTAACGGAGGCAATTGTGGTTCAGAAAGAATGAAGCCTAATATTGTGGTACAATACGAATAGAAGAATCTTTTCATCATATCATCTCTAAAATATGCTCTTCATAGAGGCCATGTTTATATTGCTCTGCCTTAGTTTCATCTTGCAAAACAACTAAATTTAAACACAAAGAATTGTTTTTTTTCTTTTAACTAAAACAGTTTAATACAATACATATATACAGTGTATATTGAACATATGTATATACAACTTGGCCAAAAATATTGACATCTTTGCACTATTTTATACACAGGTATGGGATACATTATTCGGAAACACACTGAATTACAGAATGCCCATCTCCCATTTTAATAATTCAAAATTTTAAAAAATGTTCCTTTTTCTCTGTAATAATAAAACAGTACCTTGTACTTGATACAACTAAGATGCAATTAATCCTAAGTAGAATCAAAACCAGTTTAATATTTAAATGATTTGCTAGTAGACTCAAGGTATGAAGATCCAAACTACAGAAAGATCTGTCATCTGGAAAACCCCAGGTCCTGGGCATTCTGGATAACATGTCCCATAACTGTAATTCACAGATTACGCTATGAAGACATTGATGTACTGTGCTGTACAATTAGTTTTAAAGGAGAAAAAAACCCTTAATAAAAAAAAAGCCCTACACCCTACCCTACATAGACCCACCTCCCTCCTCCCCCCAGCCTAGCTGCCACCCTGGGCAAATTCCCCTAACTCTTTACTTCCCCCTCCATGCAGATTCTGTCCAGTGGAGTTCACGGGTGCCATCTTCTTTTCTTTGGTAACCTTCGGAATGAGACTGGCGAAGCGGCGCATGCGTAGTTGGAGCAATTTTCTGTTTTGCAACAACTGCACATGCACTGAAACTCCCGAAAATTCCCCTACTCCCGAAAATTGGCTCATTCCGTGAACTCCGCTGGACAGGATCTGCATAGAGGGGTAAGAAAAGAGTTAGGGGAATTTGCCCAGGGTGGCAGCTAGGCTGGGGGAGGGGGTCTATGTAGGTACATTGTACTGTTGAAAAACCTCTGATCTCAGAAAGAGAACTAGCTTTCTGTTTGAATTATATATATATAATATATATATAGTGGGGAATTGCTCGTAGCAACGGGTAGGGGTCAGGCAAAACAGTTCCACAGATGAAACAGGAGGCTTAGGTTGGCAACAAACATACAAACTCCTGCCTGTGGTTTATTTTCACAGCAGAAAAAAAACAAAAAAAACAAACAAGGCACACGTTCTGTGCTTAAGCAGAAAATAGCAAACCAACATCTCACCGAATTGTAGTTTTCAAAGAACACTTGTGCCCCAGTGGCTGAAGCTGTTTGACACAGAATTCAGTCTTTCTCACAACTTCTCCAAGTTCACCCACCCCCTCAGCACACACAGGTTCCTTAAACAGTCAGATATATTCAACCCCATTCACATTCAAACTCCACTCATACCAAAGGGTAGTCACACTCTAGAGAAAGTCCCAGCCAATCAAGTTGATTTCATCCATGGAAGCCTCCAAGTTAATAGTGTCCTGAAGATGGCAGTATAGACCAAATAATGGTGTTTAAACAGTGACTCCCATATTTGACCTTTATTCCCCTGTTCTGACACCTTGAGGGTGTAAATAAATTACTATGCAATTACAGGATAGCCCTTATTTTGGTCAGTTGGTGCACTGTGCCATCTGTGTTTAAACTGTACACTACCCTGAGCCCAGAGTCACTGTTAACTCTTTAACTCCCTCAGTTAAGGGGTATGATATATTACAGTGTGAAAGCTGAACAGCTAAGAATGAAGTGCAGTGAGAGAACTGCTTTAAACTGCAGTTTGGTTTTCCTTTCTCGAGTCTGCCTTCACTCCACTCTTCCACTGCAATCTTGAGCTAGACACCACAATGCCTATTATGTGGGACATAGGATACGTCTTTTCATATGAACAGATTAATGAGCAGCTAATTGCACTGCATGCTTACAAGATACTGAAGGTCCAAAAAGATGCACCTGAACATGACATCTGAAATCAGTGACATAGCAATTGAGGAGTGCAGGCCACATGGTTGGGAGAGCAGGGATAAATGTCTGTGTTGGGTCCCTGGGAGTTCAAGTTATTCCTCTGAAGTGCAGCTCTTCTTTCATTCGAAAGTTTAAATAGCTACGACAGTCTTTAGAATTTTCAAAATGACTGCTATTAGAAATGTTAAAACTGAGTTTATTCACATTTGGTATTTCTGCAATAGCAGAATTGGTTATATAGCTTTCCAACGTAGCATTATAATATCTCTATAAATCGATTTACTTTTTGAATTCACAAGTTCTCAAGATCTTTTGCTAACCTGCTGAGAAATAGATCATATCCAGGTCCTTCCACCGAAGCAAAGGTGCGTTTCTCTTTCTATTCATCAATTACAGATTCAAGGGTGACTTTTATGTAGTGTTGAAGGTACTTGACCAGTTCATAACTAAAATTAACCTGAATAATTTTCAGTAAATTAGGAAATGTGTATTATAAACATTCAGGTCTTGTTATATTAGCAATTAGCTGTAATGTAAAATGTGATTTATATGACTTAATATTACTAATTTATATGTTATTCAAGTAAATAAGTTTTTTCCGAACACACATAACTGTTAGTTCATCATATAGGCTTTTACTGACATCTGCTGGAAATTGTGTTCACTGGTAAGAAGAGCACTGCACCTTCACTAAAGTGACTAGCTGTAAAGAATGTAAATTTTCTATATGTATCCACAAGTTGCTGACTGGGAGTTAATAAGACAATGTTAAATCACAATAACTGTATTGGGTAAAGGGTTGGGTTATAAATACTGATTTTAATCAAAACAGTTTGATTATCTTTTCTTGCATAGCATGAAAATCTTACTTGTATGTACTTGAGGCTCTTTGCTTAACTTGCTCCGTGCTGGGTCACTTTGATCCTGTGTGGCACCATAAATTATTCTTTAGATTAAAATTAAACCCAGAAGTGTACAATCTATGATGCTAGTATGTTATTTGTGTCAGTACAATAGATTATTTCCTGCACTTAAAGGCGTTGTTCATCTTTGAGTTAACTTTTAGTACGATGTAGAGAGTGATATTCTGAGACAATTTGCAATTGGCTTTCATTTCTTATTATTTGTAATTTTTGAGTTATTTAGCGTTCTATTCAGCAGCTCTTCAGTTTGCAATTTGATCAATCCTAGGGTCCTAATTACCTTAGCAATCATGCATTGATTTGAACAAGGGACTGGAATATGAATAGGAAAGGACATGCATAGAAAGATGAGTAATACAAAGAACCAACAACAAAAAATTGTAGCTTTAGAGAACATTTGTTTTTAGATCGGGTCAGTGGCTCCCATTTGAAAGCTGGAAAGAGTCAGAAGAAAAAAGCAGATAAAAAAAATATAAAAAAATAAATAAGGAAGACCAATTAAAAAGTTGCTTAGAATTGCCTATTCTATAAAAAAAAAACTAAAAGTTAACAAAGGTGAAAACCTTCGAATTTCACGATTTTTTCGTGAACCTTTCGATTTCACGATTTTATGCGAAGTTTTCGACGAAATTGAATTAATTAATTTACCCCAATCTCCAACTCTCGGTGGTTTCTTAACCACTTCCAAAACTTTCCACCTTAGCTGGCTCACTTTACATTTACTATTAGTCGAATTAACCCTCGATATTCGACCATCGAATATCGAAGTCGAAGGATTTACCACAATTCGTTCGATCGAAGGAAAAATCGTTCGATTCGGATTTTAATTCGAACGATTTTCCTTCAACAAAAAAATACTTAGAAAGCTTATGGGGACATTCCCCATAGGCTAACATTGGTGCTCGGTAGGTTTTAGGTGGCAAACTAGGTGGTCGAAGTTTTTTTTAAAGAGACACTACTTCGACTATCGAATGGTCGAATAGTCAAACGATCTTTAGTTCGAATTGTTCGATTCGTAGTCGAAGTCGTAGTCGAAGGTCGAAGTAGCCAATTCCATGGTCGAAGTACCCAAAAAAACCCTTCAAAATTCTAAGTATTTTTTATTCTAATCCTTCACTCGAGCTAAGTAAATGTGCCCCTTAGCCTCAAAGAAGCATCTGATGCGGTGGCATCAGTGTATGTGTCAAGCTCATAATTTCTGGTTTCATGTTTCTGTTTCTTGATTCATGTATTAATTAGTGATAGGCGAATTTATTCGGCACGCCTGCGAAAATTCGCCCGAAAAAAGTAGCCAGCGTCAAAAAAAAAGTAGCCAGCGTCAAAAACTCTGATTTTTTTCGCCGTTTTGCAAATTCAAGAATTTTCCAGCGAAACTAAATGGCGCAAATTCGCCCATCACTTGTATTAATATCTCTATATGATATTATACCTATAATATTTGAACAAATTGTTGCTGAAGCTGATAATTCTCACAGTACTGTGAAAACAGCCTAAAAGTGAGCTTAACTTTTTAGTTGTGAATGTGAAAATTATTGATGGGATTCTTGTTACAAATCTGTACCAGAAAGCAATGGAAATTGGGGGGAAGTCTGTTGGATAAATAGGTTGGATTGCAGAAAACCTAAGGGTATGAATTATCATACTTGTTTGAAATTTTGACCTCTCTCTCTCTTTCCTCAGGTACTAAAAGCCAACTAGACTTTGAAAAGTGTCATGGAACTCCTGCCATGTTAGGTAACGTTAATCCTATTACCATAGTTTATTACAGATGTTAGGGCTAAACTTGTTGGCATTATAAAAATGATATATTTGGCCTACATGTTCTGTGCACCCCTGGGTAGACTTTTTATTGCAGTACCTTAAGCTCTTTTTTTTGTGGACTGGTATCCAAGGACAGGCTTAAGATGCAGTCTCCTTGGATTTTACATTTTGTATCAGGATGGACTTATTAATGGACAATATTGGACTTAATGGACATTATGTATGAAAATGGTGTTTGTATTTGTACACTGTCACTTTAAGAGGTTAAGTGGGGGGGAGGTTTCTGTTCTACAAAAAAATATTTAACTTCACAATGCCTTGCAATTTTTACACTTGATAAAGGGCTTTGACCGAAACATGTATTGTGCCTACACTGCTAATAAAAACACTTTGAGCTATTTGATTCACTCAATTATTTTATTCCAATACAGTATTTTGGACCTCAGTGTGCAGTACAAAAATGGTATAATGTGCATGTGAGGATGTGAGATAATTTACATGAATATAACATCAGTTCCATCTGCCACAGATCAACCAAGTACCCCCTTACCCCCCTGCAAAATTTATCAGGCAGTGGCGTAGGAGATTTTTTTTGTAGTTTAGGAAATATTTTACTTACCATATAGGCACCGAGGGCCACCCCCTAAAACTGCCACCCTAGGCACAAGCCTTCAAGTGAATTTATATTAAATAAGGCCCTGACTATATATCAGCAAATTTTGAATGCCAATGTGAAAAAGGTAACCAAGAAACTGAAAAAGAGGATGGTTCCTATGACAATGATCCTAAAGCTAAACATATCTCAAAATCCACCATGAGCCTGTCAGGGGCCTGTCGGCTCCCGCCAGAGAGTAGTCCGAACCAAGGAGGAAGCTAGGGGTAAAGTCCAAGATTGCGGTACAAATAAGGGTTCAAGAATCAGCGTAATCAACTCCAGGCAATAGTTCAGTAGGCAGGCAGTAAATCAGCACGGTCAAGCAACAGACAGAGTCAAGTCCAGGAAATAGCAAGAAACAGGAACTTTAGGAACACCCAGGAGTCACACAGGAAATCCTATTATCAGCCATCGAACCCGTGACCTCGGCGTCTTTTTATTTCAAATCTTCGCGCTGAGTGTGACGTCTGGCTGGTGCTGCTACCCATGGGCGCCGCCATTTTGGATTTGCCGCTGGACTGAACGGAGGAGCCGCAAAGTAAGTCTACGCCGAACGGACCTAACAGTACCCCCTCCCCAGGGGGGCCACCGGACCACCACCTCGAAGTTTCTTCGGAAACTGTTTGAAGAATTCCCTCACCAGTTGAGGAGCATGGACATCAGATTGTTTTATCCAAGAGCATTCTTCAGGACCGAAGCCCTTCCATTGGATAAGGAACTGTAGGGACCCCCTGGAGATTCTTGAGTCTAGGATCTTTTCAACTTCATATTCCTCTTGGCCATCCACAGAGACAGAAGTAGGGGGAGTTTGTTCCGAAGAGAAGCAAGTAAGGATTTCTGGTTTCACTAGGGACACGTGAAACACATTAGGTATTCACATCTCAGGGGGAAGTTGAAGTCCAACAGCCACAGAATTAACAATCTCCACAACGAAGTACGGACCAACAAATCTTGAACCCAACTTGGGGGAAGGAATCTTGAGACAAATGTTCCTCGTAGAAAGCCATAGCTTGTCTGCCACTTTATATAAAGGAGAAGATTTTCAACTTTGATCAGCATACTTTTTATGGGACAAGGAACTTTTCTCCAAGTTGGCTTTAGTAGCCGACCAAATGGCCGACACGTGGGCTGCATGATCATTGGCTGCTGGAACATCAGACAAGAGGAAGTCCTGAGGGAAAGCTTGCGGATTTTGTCCATACACGGTCAAGAAGGGCGATCTCCCAGTGGAAGCATGACAAGCGTTGTTGTGAGCGAATTCCGCCCAGGGAAGTATATCGGGCCAATCATCCTGACAGAGGAATACATGACTTCTCAGAAATTGTTCCAGCGCTTGGTTTACTCTCTCTGCTGCCCTATTGGATTGAGGATGATAGGCAGAGGAGAATTGAAGAGCGATACCCAGGTCTTTTCACGAAGAGCGCCAGAACTTGGATACGAACTGGGAACCTCTATCAGATACAATCTCTGCTGGAAAGCCATGGAGTCGAAAGATGTATTGAATAAACCATTGAGAGAGTTCTATGGCAGAGGGAAGCTTGTGAAGAGGAATAAAGTGTGCCATCTTGCTGAAGCTGTCAATAAACACCCACATCACGGTATTCCCCTTGGAAGGTGGTAATTCGACAATAAAGTCCATAGCCAAATGAATCCAAGGACGAGAAGGAATTGGCAGCGGTTGTAAAAGCTCACTAGGGGGAGAGTGGCTGGACTTAGACGAAGCACAGATGGCACAGGCTGCCACAAAGTCTTTCACATCCTTCTGTAGAGAAGGCCACCAGAGGAGTCGACTAACAAGCTCAAAAGTCTTCTGAGTACCTGGATGTCCAGCTTGCTTGGAATAATGGCTTTGCTGAAGGATGGGTATGCGGAATTCAGGTGGCATGTAAACCACACCAATGGGGATGTCAGCTGGAGCAGACGACTGGACAGATAGGATCTGACTGGCCAGTTGGGGAAATATGGAAGCAATGATCTTTGTGGAAGGAACAATTGGCTCGAGATCTTCACTGATGCGCCCTTCAGGGAGAATGCTTCGGATAGAGTATCCGGCTTACGGTTTCTAGAGCCTGGACGATACGTTAGGACAAAATTGAATCGAGAGAAGAAGAGTGCCCATCGAGCCTGACGAGGATTCAGTCTCTTGAGAGTCTGGATAAACTCTAAGTTTTTGTGATTGGTGTAAATGGTCACAAGGTGAGGAGCTCCCTCCAGGAAATGTCGGCACTCCTCAAGTGCAAGTTTCACTGCCAGAAGTGCACAATTCCCCACGTCGTAATTTTGCTCTGCAGGCGCGAACTTTTTAGAGAAATAATCACAAGGGTGAAGCTTTCCATCGACAACTTGTCTCTGAGAGAGGATGGCCCCATCCCTGACGTTGGAAGCATCTACTTCAATGAAGAAGGGTTGCAACAGGTCAGGATGTCGAAGGACAGGAGCCGAAGCAAACAAGTCTTTCAAGGACTGGAAGAGCACGAAGAGGCCAGGCATTAGGTTTTCCTCCCTTCCTCCCTTTGCAGGACAGGAGCAATACGAGAAGAGAACCCCTTGATAAATTGTCGGTAGTAGTTAACGATACCGACAAATCTTTGGATGGCCTTGGTGGGGAGAGGCCAGTCTTGGATTGCCGTGACCTTGGAAGGATCCATCTCGAACCCCTCATGAGAGATAATGTACCCCAGGAATGGAATCTTGGGAACATCGAAGACACACTTCTCCAACTTGGCAAAAAGGGATTTTCGTGTCAGACGAGTGAGCACCTCTTTCACCCGGGTTCGGTGAGTTTCCAAGTCTTGGAGAAGATTAGAATGTCGTCCAGGTACATGACTACTGATTGCCCCAAACAATCTCTGAAGATATCATTCGCAAATTCTTGGTAGACGTCGGGAGCGATGCAAAGGCCAAAGGGCATTACGAGGTACTCATAATGCCCATCTCTGGTATTGAATGCTGTCTTCCATTTGTCCCATTCTCGGATGCAAACTAAGTTGTACGCTCCATGGAGATCCAACTTAGTGAAGATTTTCGCCCCTCTGAGTTGGTCGAAGAGCTCAGAGATGAGATGTAGCGGATATTGGATCTTTACCGTGATTTTGTTGAGACCCCTGTAGTCAATGCAGGGGCGCAGACTGACATCCTTTTTTTCCACAAAGAAGAATCCCGCCCCGGCAGGAGAAGAGGAGGGTCTAATGAATCCTTGTTGGAGGTTATCTTGGATATGCTCCTTCATTGCTGAAGTTTCGGCAGGAGACAAGAGGTAGGTACGTCCCCTGGGGGGTCATGGTACCAGGGAGAGGTTCCACAGGACAATCTTAGGAGCGATGAGGAGGAAGAGTCTCAGCAGACTTCTTGCAGAAGATGTCCGCAAAATCTTTGTACACAGTGGGCAAGGTTTGCAGCTCTGCAGCAGCGAGGGACACCCAGTGGATGGGTTTAACCGGCAGACAGTTCTTTTGACAAAAAGGGCTCCAACGAGATGTCTGGTTAGCAGAACCTGCACTGGTAGTTCTCCCGTTGTCTTAGTGATAAATGCAGAAGGTCTGTCATCAATGGCAGTAACCCTTAATGGATTGGATAAGGGGTATAGGGAGGTACACCCATGTATTGGGCAAAGGAAGCGTCCATGAAATTCCCTCCAGCTCCGGAATCAAGGAAGGCAACACCGTCAATAGTCTTAGTAACCAGATGGATCTGCAGAGGTAGGAGAAACCTGTGAGAATCTTTTTGGGAAACAGGTTTCATGTGACCCACAAGAAACACCCTGGTTTTAACTTGGTGAGAGGAACCTCCAGGCTTCAACTAGCAGAAATTGGCAAAGTGAGCCTGGCCACCACAGTAAAGGTACAGGCCCGTCGAACGTCTGCGAAGTTTCTTCTCCTGCTCGGAGAGACGTGCCCTTCCAATCTGCATAGGTTCCTCTGGAGGAATGACTGCAGGTTGCTGGGGAGAACCAGGCAAGAGGGGTCATTGAAAACGTGGGGCCAGGAATGGCTGGAATATTTTGTTGCGTTCCTTGCTACGTTGATGCTCTCTGAGTGTGTCCACCTTAATAGCGAACGCAATTAAATCTTCCAATGACTCTTTCAGTCAAGTGAAAAGGCCTTGGTAAAAGACAGCCTTATATGCCTCATCATTCCAATTAGTCTCTGCCATTAAAGTTATAAATTCAATAGCATAATCTATGGCACTGCGTTTCCCCTGCCAGATTTGCAGAAGCCGGGAAGAGGCATTAGCGACCCGACCCGGGGCATCAAACACAGTCTGGAAAGCCTGGAGGAACGTTTTGGCGTCAAAAGTCAATGGGGAATTTTTCTCCCAGAGAGATGTTGCCCACTAGTGGTTTGCCCTCTAGACGAGGCATCACATACCCCACCTTGGCATGTTCACTGGAGTACTGCGAGGGTTGAAACTCAAATTGGATCTGGCATTGCGTAGCTAAACCTCTGCAGACTTGAGGATCTCCATTATAGCGAGGAGGTGGAGGGTTAGGTGGCTTGCCAGCCGATGAGACTGCGGCAGGAGGAACAACTGCCGCGGGAGGATTACCAGCAACCGCTGACACTGGAGGCTTACGAGATAGGAGAGTATTAACTGCTGAGCTTCATAATCTTTCTTACGGGACGCCAATCCATGTAGCACTCGTCCGACATCAGGCGCAGCTTCCTCAGTGGAGTCCATGGCCCGATAATAATAATCGGCTCCCACCAGGGAGTAGTCAAGACCAAAGAGGAAGCTAGGGGTAAAATCAAAGATCGTGGTACAAATAAGGGTTCAAGTCCAGGCAATAGTTCAGTAGGCAGGCAGAAAATCAGCATGGTCAAGCAACAGGCAGGGTCAAGTCCAGGAAATAGCACGAAACAGGAATTTAGGAACACCCA
Source organism: Xenopus laevis (assembly GCF_017654675.1). NCBI lineage: Eukaryota > Metazoa > Chordata > Amphibia > Anura > Pipidae > Xenopus > Xenopus laevis. The sequence goes on along the minus strand of NC_054379.1, from coordinate 75,404,526 downwards.
GGAGTCACATAGGAAATCCTATTATCGGGCAATGAACCCTTGACCTTGGCCTCTTTTTATTTCAAATCTTCGCACCGAGTGTGACGTCATCGCGCCTACGACGAAACGCTGGCACCGCTACCCATGTGGCGGCCATGGTGATGCCATTTTGGATTCACCGCTGGACTGAATGGAGGCGCAGCGAAGTAAGGACCTGACAGAGCCACTTGAAGAATAGCAAGCTAAAGGTTTGGAATGGCCCTCAATATCCATATATATATATAATGATCCTGAAGAAGGGAGGCTGTGTCCCCCCGAAACGTTGATTATTGATTGTTGGTGGCATTAATAAAAGGGGCACAATCCCCGACTGCAATATTGGTGTGTGCGGACCGTTTTTCGAAATTACAAAGCAGTAAGGTGACCTGGCAAGGTCAACGGGAGACCAGCACCACTACGCAGAATAAGTGGAAGGAGGTGTGCGGTAATATAAAGCCTCAATATCCATAAACATCAATGAAAATCTATAAATAGATCTGCAAGGAAGAGTGGGCAAAACAAATCTACAGCATAAACTGAATGGGATGTATATAATAAAAGCTGTTAACAGAAAAAATCTTTGCATAAAAAAATCTTTGCACAAAATGTTTTCCTTTGCGTGAATTTAGTACAGCTTTTAAGAAACAAAAACTGTTTAGCAACCACATCCGCCAGCGGAGGAAGCTTTGCAAATTGAGGCAGTTGAAATAGTGCTAAAAGGAAATCTATCTATAGCTATCTGCTATGTAACCTGTGCCTTTATTCCTTTGAATGGCTGCACCCATATATAGTGAATAAAGTACTCCTCTTGTAAAATATAAGTAAACTATAAATTACTAAGGAGTTCTATGACCATACAAAAACATGAGGCCAAAGGCCTATTTATTATAATGCACAAGTTTCAGTGAGTCATGTGACAGAAATGACATCACTAAGCTCTGATTATAACAATGACGTTATTAAAGGGACAATTCAGTGTGAAAATAAAAACTATTTAAATAGATAGACTATGCTAAATAAAAAATGTTTCTAATATAGTTTGTTAGCCAAAAATGTAATGTATAAACGCTGGAGTGACTGGATGTGTAACATAACAGCCAGAACATAACTTCCTGCTTTTCAGATCTCTAACTCAGAGTTAGTCAGCGACTTGAATGGGAGCCACATGGTACATATCTGTTAAGTGAGTTTGTAATTGATCTTTTTATTTTCTCAATTTATAACGTGGTGCATTATTTTACATAGTTTAAAATGAGCCATATAATTTTCTGTCACATTAGTATGGTAAGATATAACAAGGAGAATATTTGATTTTATAGAAATATCCTTTCAAAAGGCCTGTAAGTTTGATTTTTAATATTTAAAGGCCAGGGCATGAAAAATATGCCACAGATCATTAGGGAAAATATTACACTATAGGCATAGACAGAATTATGTGTCATTTCTGGAGAGCAACTTCATATTTTTCTGGGAAATCTGCAGTGAATTGCCATTATGATTCAGAAGCTTAAATTGAATTTGTGGTTTGGGTTATAACATTTATTTTAGAAAAACAAGAAACAAAACAAAAAAATAGAAACTAACATAATCAGGCATGTCATAAGCAGAGGAGATGTAACCTGATGGTCTCAGAATTATAGGCTTTTGTGAGTTGATGTAAACTAGATATGATTACCATGGGCCAATAGCTCTGTACAATATGTGCAAAATGTATTTGGCTAATGTTTCAATAGTCCATATGGTGTTTCCATAGGAATGATTGGCCCCAGATTCTTACTGAATTCCATTAGGTTTAACAGTCGTTTGTGAACGTGAAGCTTCAGCTTGTCCATTTTATGCTAAAATTAAAATAAAGTCCAAGTAATAATAATATTTGCTGACTTCAGCCATATTCAGTTAAAATACTGATTACATTACCAGTTTCTCAAACCAGCCAAATAGTTCCCACCCCTCATTTTAAGTTTGGCCTCTTTTGTTAGTATCATTTCCAAAATAAACATAGTTTTTGTTTTAACCACAAATGGAGAAAGATGGGCAGGAAACTAAATCAAGCATATGCCATTGAATTGTATCTGCAGAATTACCATAAGAATGCCTAAAACGTTTCGAAGTACAAAACCATAGAAACTTATTCTTAGTGGCTATGAAGGAACATGTCACTGCAATTGTCTTCCAGCCAACTCAAAGCTTATAAAGTCTATGGACTCAATTTTACCAAAATACAGATAACTGTATATGTCTTACTTTGGTGGGAAATTCCAACCATCTTGTCCCTGCAGTTTTTATGTACATTAAATTGCATTATTTAACGTAACTTTTTTTACTTGAAAGGGTAATTTCTCCATTAAAGAAGAAGAAAGATGTTGCAACAGATAACATGTAACAACTATCAAGTATGAATGTTTCAAATCTACCATCTTCTGTATAAATATAAAGAACAGAAGGGTATTGTCACTTCCTTGTCTTGCACTTCTTGAAAAATATGAAGTACTATGAAGAAAGTTTGTAACACTGGTAACCTGTGAAGAAAATTGGCAGATATTGTCAAAATATTGTTCTTTTGACCACATCATTTTGTTTATCAAAGATGAACCACAGTAATGTTGGATGCAAGACAGTCCTGTCAATACCACATGCCACAGGGCACAAAATAAAACAGAGCTCTGCACCCACTGGCTTCAAAATGATTTACAGGTTAGGAGTTAGGATGTTAAGGGTAGGAGAGGGGGCACATATGTAGCACCCTCTGTCACCCCTTAGTAAAGGAGAAGGAAAGGTCTTTTAAGTTGGGGTGCCAAAAGTTAGGCACTCCAAGTGATCCCATGTACTTACCTGAAACCCTGGGCTGGTGCTCCTATCAGAGAAAAACTGCACTGGCCCGGGATGCTTCACTACGGAGTGATCGTCTTCTGGCTTTTTCTCTCTTCAAATTTCCCATGAGCAGCCACAAGAAAAAAGAAGCCAGAAGACGATCGCTCTGTGGTGCTCACTGGAAGAATCCCAGGCCAGTGCAGTTTTCTTCTGCTAGGAGCAGTGGCCCGGGGTTTTAGGTAAGTACATGTGATCACTTGGGGGTGCCTAAGCACAATGTACATAGTTCAAATAATGTCAGTGTTTGTTTCTGTAAAAAAATACACTATATATATATATGTATATATATATTAGCTGGCACTCACGTTAAAAGAAAAAAAAAAAAATCAACGTGCCTGGGTGCAGTCATAAAATGTAGAATGATCGAACAGCAATGTCTGCGCTATCAGGTCTTACAAAGTAAAAAAAGTTATTTATTAAAAAGAACTTTTGTTTTGAATAGAACTCAAGCCTTTATCAAAGATACACTTTTAAAACCTTAACATATTCCAATCCAAAAAACCCATTGTAACTCAAATACACAATGTGCTATCTTGCTACTATGTGTACTATGTGTTTATAAGACACACAGCAGTAAATGCTTTTCACTTTGAGTACTAGCCGAAACGCCAGTTCTTTTTAACAAATAACTTTCTAAGACCTACGAGTGCGGACATTGCTGTTTGATTATATTTATTTTTTTATATATACTGTATATTTCTGGAAGTCCAGAACCATTATACCACTACAAGTGTATCACTCTGTAATACTGGTATTCTTTAATAAACATATGACACCGATGGGATGATTTGTTTTAACCTTCTGTGAATTATTATACTGCTATCTGCAATTATTTCCTGCAAGGGAAGTTTTTCCCCTTTATTAAAACCCCATCCTCATTTCCATAATGTACGGTATTGAATTGATTCTTAATTCGTATCCCAGTCTTGCTATGGTAATAGAAAATGTATAAATAAAATAAGAATAATTTAAAAGAGAAGAGCCCTGCAAAAAATGTTGGCTCTTTTCTTTAATCCTTTATGTACCACGCCTGTCTGAACTATATCACACATAATACTGTAGTCTCGGCTAACCTTTTCCCTTTATTCTAATACAAAGTAACTGCTCATCAGCTAGGAAGCTGGCAAAGGAGTTTTAACAAAGTGGAAAAGCAGCCGTATGTTTGTCACCATGTTTGTAATGGGCTTCTTTTTTTTTTAAAGATTTGCCTATATAATATCTATATACACTTAGGGGATCATTTACTTAGGGTCGAATACCGAGGGTTAATTATTCCTCGATATTCGACCGTCTAAGTAAAATCCTTCGACTTAGAATATCGAAGTCGAAGGATTTACCGCATTTCCTACGATCGTTCGAAGGCGAAATCGTTCATTTCGAAGGATTTTAATCCATCGATCAAACGATTTTCCTTCGATCAGAAAATTGTTAGGAAGCATATGGGGACCTTCCCTATATGCTAACATTGATGTTCGGTAGGTTTTAGGTGGCGAAGTACTTGGTCGAAGTTTTTTTTAAAGAGACAGTACTTCGACTATTGAATGGTCAAATAGTCAAACTATTTTTAGGTTGAATCGTTCGATTCAAAGTCGTAGTCGAAGTAGCCAATTCGATGGTCGAAGTAGCCAAAAAAAACATTCGGAATTCGAAGTATTTTTTCTTCTATTCCTTCACTCGAACTAAGTAAATGTGCCCCTTAAAGACAAATTAATAGTTTAAAATCATAAAATTTTTGTTTAAATACTTCTGTGAACTAAATATGAAATACATGTTTTTCACAGTAATGTCTAAAATGACATAATATCCAGTGGTGTAGAGATTCTGTTTAGTTTGGGGGGGGGGGCTGGACCACAGAGTCTGCTTAGGCTCTAGCTACTTTACTGCCTAAAAATCTGCGCACCTGCAGCAAACTATACACATCGAGGAGTCGTGCAAAAGAAGGTTGGGGTGCGTGCTGGACCCTTCCAAAGTTTTTTTTCCTTGGGAGCACGGTGCCTTGACATTGCGCTGCTGATAATATCAACCTGATCTGAATTCAGTCTATGTATTTATGAATATAAACATTCTCATTAGAAGGATTGCAACCCAATTATTAAAACTTGCAGTTTCAAAGTGTTTGTTTTTTAAATATATCCACAATTTATCACACAATATGTGGACTGTCCCCGAAATAAAAAAAATACAGAATAACTAGAATAATGAGTTGAGCTGTATGAATTACTTTTGTGGTTTTAAGTCATTCATCTGCTAAATTTATTTTAGAGACTGCAGAATAAACACTGACGTTCTTACACACATATATATACTGTACATATACAGTATATATTTGTGTGTTTGTGTGTGTGTGTGTGTGTATATATATATATATATATATATATATATATATATATATATATATATATATATATATATATATACAAAGAAGAAGGTAAGCACTCACAGGTCTTAAAATGTTCAAAAAGTGAAAATTTATTGAAGAATTTTTTCTGACGTTTCGGCTAAACCTATAGCCTTTCTCACTTTGAGAAAGGCTATAGGTTTAGCCGAAACGTCAGAAAAAATTCTTCAATAAATTTTCACTTTTTGAACATTTTAAGACCTGTGAGTGCTTACCTTCTTCTTTGTATATCCTACCATTTTGGCGCAGCACCCAGGCACTTTATACCCTACAGACGAGTAGTGCCGGCCCTCTTTGGACATTATATATATATATATATATATATATATATATATATATATAGTCCATGAAAGCACTCACAGCTGACGCCATCCAGCGTGTATCAAAAAATCATTTATTGGTGCATGGTGTATCAACGCGTTTTGGCTCACCTGGAGCCGTCGTCAATTGCAAATAATTGCAAATGTTGGAGCAGCTGTATTGGCATCTAATTTTTTCACTGCAGTTTATTGGTGTTTTACAAATCAGTACTAAATAGTACTGATAAGCCACCCTTTGTGGCTTAATATAAAAGTTAAAAAGTTAATAGGAAAGAAGAGAAAAGCATTTAGAAACTACAAGTCTATTGGGACGAAAGCTGCATTTAATGAATATAAACACTATTATAAATGTTGTAAAACAGCAATCTGGAAGGCAAAGAAAGTTAATGAGGAACGCATTGTGGCTGGGGCGATTACAAACCCAAAAAGTTTTTAAGCATATTAATAGTAAAAAGATGTGGGTTGAGAGTGTTGCACCTTTAAATAATGGTACTAGTATGGTTGTAACAGATACAGACAAGGCAAATGTGCTAAATCAGTTCTTTTTTTCAGTGTATACAATAGAGGAGTCTGAGATCCCAGGCTCACTTTATAGCTGCACTAATGGCTCAGCTCAATCTAGTCTATGGCTGACTCTGGATATGATTTATAAAGCTTTGATAAAAATTTATGTAAACAAGGTGCCAGGGCCAGTTGGCATACATCCCCGGGTTCTAAGAGAGCTAAGTTGAGTTTTAGACCAGCCCCTATTTCTGATTTTGTTAGATTCACTTTCATCTGGTATGGTGCCTATGGATTGGAGAAAAGATGATGTCATCCCAATATTTGAAAAGGGATTATGATCTCAGCCTGGCAATTATAGGTCAGTAAGCTTGACATCTGTGGTGGGCAAATTATTTGAAGGCTTGCTAAAGGATCACATTCAAAATTTTGTCCTAGAGAATGGCATTATGAGCAGCAATCATCATGGCTTTATGAAGGATAGGTCATGTCAGGCATACTGGCAATCTGGGCAGCTAAATGGCAAATGAGATTCAATGTTGATAAATGTAAAGTCATGCACCTTTGATGTAAAAATATCCAAGCCACTTGTACCCTTAATGGGACTGCACAAGGCAAATCCATTTTGGAAAAGGACCTTAGAGTCCTTATAGATGATAAACTTGGCTGTCAGTAGCAACAAAGGCAAATGAAGTTTTGAGCTGTATTAAAAGGGGCATTAATTCACGACAGGAAAGGGTCATTCTTCCACTGTATAGAGTACTGGTAAGGCCCCATCTAGAATATGCTTTACAGTTTTGGTCTCCATCACTCAAACAGGACATTACTGAATTAGAGAGGGTCCAGAGAAGGGCAACTAAGCTGGTAAAAGGTATGGAAAATCTTAGCTATGAGGAAAGACTGGGCAAATTGGGGATGTTCACACTGGAGAAGAGGCGCTTAAGGGGTGATATTATGACTATGTATAAATATATAAGGGGGACAAGAATTCACCGGCACAGAGGTAATGCAAGCAGGTTATACCTTGCTAAATATTTATTGAAGCATGCAACGTTTCAGGGTTACCCCCTTTATCAAGCATCATGCTTGATAAAGGGGGTAACCCCGAAACATTGCATGCTGCAATAAATATTTAGCAAGGTATAACCTACTTGCATTACCTGTGTGCCGGTGAATTCTTGTCGCCATTGGATCGTGAGGTTGCCGTTTCCTCCATTTTGCTGTGCACCAGAGGTCTCTACCTTTCGGGAAGGCCAGGGTGTGCGAGTGCTTCCTGGACTGTTCTGCTAAATATTTAAGGGGATAATATAATAATCTCTCTAATGCTTTATTTACCAGTAGGTCTTTCCAGCTAATGTTAGGTCACCCATTCCGATTAGAAGAAAAGAGGTTCCGGCTAAATATTCAGAAGGGATTTTTTTTTACAGTGAGAGCTGTGAAGATGTGGAATTCTCTCCCTGAATCAGTTGTACAGGCTGATACATTAGATTGCTTTTAAAAGGGGTTAGATGTCTTTTTAGCAAATGAAGGAATACAGGGTTATGGGAGATAGCTCATAGTACAAGATGATCCAGGGACTGGTCCAATGGGCATTTTGGAGTCAGAAAGGATTTTTTTCCACCTCTGAGGCAAATTGGAGAGGCTTCAGATGGGGTTTTTTTTGCCTTCCTCTGGATCAACTAGCAGGTTAAAAGGTTGAACTTGATGGACGTGTGTCTTTTTTCAACCTAACTTACTATGTAGAAGAGGTATATATTTAGTTTAGTTTCTCTGTTCCTTGTATTCGATTCTGCAAAAATTAAGAAGAAAATATATAACATTAACAAACATATCTTTTAATTATTAAAGTTACCACTAGATGTCAGTGACAAACAACACATTATACTTTGTGTGTTGCATCGAACAGTCTTTCTTTTAGATATAGATAATCACTGAGTATTTTCCCTTAGATGCTAATTAGACAACCTAAATTTTTTTATTAAAAGAATCCACTTTGCAACCTCTGTGCTCAATGCTGCTCTGGTGTATGATGACGTGTTGACGAAGTTTCACTTGGATACTGTCTCAGGGGATATGTTCTCTTCTCTGTCAACTACACTTATGGGGTGTTTAGGAAACTTAATTTTTGTTATGTAATACAGATACACTGTGAAGTTTAGTCTTTTTACTGTGGCCATTTTTCTCTCTATACCTTCCTCCTCGAACACAAACTCATATTCTCATTGCAATTAGTATAAAAATGCTTTATAATAAAAAAAATTGTAATTTATGCGTGGAGATGTACTGTTTATGGTTGGTTGAAAGTAACATTTTAGAATTGTTTTTTTAACAAATTGCAGTCCAGCAATTTATTATGCTATTTCATGTGCCTGGATTGTGGTCACTGTGTTATTTCCTCAAATTGTTGACATACAATCCAACAACTCTTGGATTGCTTTTTAAGGATATGTTTTAATTTTCTGTATGTAGAGGTTCCATAACTGTGAAGCTACCGCATCTCCAGAGGCTCAAAGTTATAGAAACAAGGCCCTGTCTGAAAGTCATTTAAGGTGATGTTTTTTTGGGGGGGGGGGTTAGCAAGCATAAATATATTACAAGACTAGAAGAATAACTGATGTAAGGGCCCTTATAAAAAGTTGAATAACGAAGTTGAGTTTGAAACCAAATACTGTGAAACCCTTTAGTAGGGATGTAGCGAACGTCGGAAAAAAAGTTCGCGAACATATTCGCGAACTTGCGCAAAAATGCGAGCGGTTCGCGAACGGTTCGCGAACCCCATAGACTTCAATGGGAAGGCGAACTTTAACATCTAGAAAAGACATTTCTGGCCAGAAAAATGATTTTAAAGTTGTTTAAAGGGTGCAACGACCTGGACAGTGGCATGCCAGAGGGGGATCAAGGGCAAAAATGTATCTGAAAAATCTGCCTGTGTGTGCTTGGAAGAGATAGTGTAGGGGGAGAGCTGTTAGTGATTTCAGGGACAGATGATAGTAAGCTTGCTGGCTAGTAATCTGCTTGATACTGCTCTGTATTGGAGGGACAGAAGTCTGCAGGGATTTGAGGGACATTTTAGCTTAGGTAGCTTTGCTGGCTAGTAATCTACTGTTCTCTTTAAACAACTGCCATACGTTGACCTTGTAGGCATTGTTTGCCCAGTTTTTTTGGACGCAGCCACTGAAGCACAGTTGCCAGAAAAAATATGCCATATAAATGCTGAAAATAGTAATTTTTCGCCATACGTTGACCTTGTAGACATTGTTTGCCCAGTTTTTTTGGACGCAGCCACTGAAGCACAGTTGCCAGAAAAATTATGCCATATAAATGCTGAAAATATAAATTTTTTTGGTTGCAGCCACTGAAGCACAGAGGCCAGAAAAATTATGCCATATAAATGCAGAAAATATGCATTTTTTTGGTCGCAGCCACTGAAGCACAGTTGCCAGAAAAAATATGCCATATAAATGCTGAAAATAGTCATTTTTTGCCATATACGTTGAGTCAACGTATGGCAAAAAATTACTATTTTCAGCATTTATATGGCATATTTTTTCTGGCCTCTGTGCTTCAGTGGCTGCGGCCAAAAAAACTGGGCAAACAATGCCTACAAGGCCAACGTATACACTACTACAGCGGTGGATACGGATTACGTAAAATATATGAATGCTGCTTGAAAAAAGTGACTCCGGTGTTTTTTCTGGAGACGGTAATATTATGGATATTTAGACAGAATGGGAACAAGGTCACACAGCTCGATGGCGGGTTGAAGAAAACAGTGTGCAAATAATGCCTACAAGGCCAACGTATACACTACTACAGCGGTGGATACGGATTACGTAAAATATATGAATGCTGCTTGAAAAAAGTGACTCCGGTGTTTTTTCTGGAGACGGTAATATTATGGATATTTAGACAGAATGGGAACAAGGTCACACAGCTCGATGGCGGGTTGAAGAAAACAGTGTGCAAATAATGCCTACAAGGCCAACGTATACACTACTACAGCGGTGGATACGGATTACGTAAAATATATGAATGCTGCTTGAAAAAAGTGACTCCGGTGTTTTTTCTGGAGACGGTAATATTATGGATATTTAGACAGAATGGGAACAAGGTCACACAGCTCGATGGCGGGTTGAAGAAAACAGTGTGCAAATAATGCCTACAAGGCCAACGTATACACTACTACAGCGGTGGATACGGATTACGTAAAATATATTATGGCTGCTTGAAAAAAGTGACTCCGGTGTTTTTTCTGGAGACGGTAATATTATGGATATTTAGACAGAATGTGAACAAGGTCACACAGCTCGATGGCGGGTTGAAGAAAACAGTGTGCAAATAATGCCTACAGGGCAAATAATGCCTAAAAGGTCAACTTATACACTACTACAGCGGTAGTAAAATAAAAAAAAGTAAAATAAAAAAAAAATGAATATTAAAAAAAAAAAATTAAAGTTGGTGCTGCTGAACTACTAGGAGCAGCAGATTAGCACACCAGTCCCACTCCCCAACACTGCTAGACTAATAGCACTGGGCTCTTATAGTAGTAGTAGTAGTAGTAGTAGTAAAACAACAAAAAAATAAATAAAAGCAGTCCTTACAAGGACTACTGTTATTGCAGCAGTCAGCAGATGAGATCAGAAGCAGGACAGCTGCCCACTGCAGCTACATACAGAGCACTGCAGTAGAAGGTAGATTACTAGCCAGCAAAGCTACCTAAGCTTAAATGTCCCTCAAACCCCTGCAGACTTCTGTCCCTCCAATAACAGAGCAGTATCAAAACGATTACTAGCCAGCAAACTTTCAACTGTCCCTGAAATCACTAACAGGCAGCAGCTCTCTCCCTACACTATCTCTTCAGCACACACAGGCAGAGTGAAAAAACGCTGCAGGGCTTCGGTTTTTATAGGGAAGGGGAGTGGTCCAGGGGAGAGCTTCCTGATTGGCTGCCATGTACCTGCTGGTCTGGGGTGAGAGGGCAAAAAAAAGCGCCAACAATGGCGAACCCAAAATGGCGAACGTCGCGCGACGTTCGCGAACTTCCGGCGAGCGCGAACACCCGATGTTCGCGCGAACAAGTTCGCCGGCGAACAGTTCGCGACATCTCTACCCTTTAGCTTAATGGCTCACGGCTAAGTGAACAGTCTAGAAATCTAAAGACAGAGACAAACCAAAGGCAGACAGAACAGGAGAGCAAACTTTAGCATTGAAGTCAAAAACATTCTATTGCCTTCCTTCTTCAGTGTTTTTGCTGCACCTTACCTTTCTTGGCTTGCCCTAGTTTTATTTATTTTTTTTAAAAAAACCATGCCTTTAATTTCTTTCTAACATTTTGTCCGTAATATCGGCCCCCTTCCTCCGTGTCTAAACTTGCCTATTCTAGAATGCTGGACTTTTGTTACTTACTGAGACACTAGGGATTTTGTGATTAGTATAAAATAAGCATCCTCATAAGCCACTGTCGCCCCTGTTTTTACCTCCAACCTATGTAAATTTTACATTTTTTATCTGCGGGTGAATTCGATCTAATTCTAGCGCTAGAATCTCAAAAAGAAAACACGCAGGCGCAATCACGCTGAACCGCAAAACCGGAAGTGACTTATTACCGGAAACGCGCGGCCGCGCGGTACCAATTATGGCTATTTAAACCTGTGGACCACGACCACGCGCCACCTATGCCCCTGAAGAAGCCGCTGAGTCGGTGAAACGCGTAGGGCAGCATAGGTGGACGGTGGTGAGAGTAGCTCTGACCGCTCCCTACGTAGATAGGCAGGTACTCCTGGAAAAATGGAAGGGAGGGGGTTAATGTCCTGAATGGGGTAGACTTTCCTTTTAGGAACACTTTGGTGTAATTGGTCACGCTGCAAGTTGGCACGAGACCATCCACTCGTCCACCTGGGCAATTTTATTTAATGTTTTTAAGGACACTGTCCAGCACTGACGTAGTTAACGCAGTGGGTTTGTTTGTTCGTGGGAAGCTTGGCACACTAAGGGTGTGTGTGGTTTTTAACTATTAAGTTATTAAAAGTTATGTTTTAAGCTATGGGGAACTGGTGTTAAGCTCTCACTAGCACTGTTGATGGCGGTCTGAACTGGGTTGCTGGGAGTTGTAGGACAGGTGTTCTGGCTATCAGGACACCTGACTCACACTTCAGTTGTTTTTTGAATGTGATATATTGTATTCAACCTTGCAGACCAACCATCAAGCAAACACTGGAGCGTAGTGGATGCTGAATTGAACAATTGATTAATAAATAGGCCCCCTAAGGTATATGTAGACATCTTTTTATTTTTTTTATCACTACTGGAAAGCTATCAGCAAAATAAAAGAACAATTATGAAACAGTTTCACACTCAGGGGCAAATTAACTTACCTGCGAAAATTTTGCCAGTGCTGGCTTTGCGCACATCGCAACACTTCGCCAGACGTAAATTCGAAGTTATGCTAGCGTTGGCTAATTTGCATACGGTGTGCAGTTAAAGTACAATGGCCGTATATGCTGCAGCAAATACATTAAGGCCAGAGAAACTTAATAAAATTATATAGAGTATATAGTTGTTATAATGCCCACAGTTTAGTTTAGGTGCCATATGTTACTAAATGTAGGGAGGAAGGAGGGGAGAAAATTTGCCTGATGATAGAGTGCGAAGTTGCGCCAGAGTTTATCTCCTTCACTAGTGAGTTTTAGCGAGCGTTAGCCACTTCGTCCTTTAGTAGATTTGCCCCTCAGTCTATTGTTTATTGAAAGCAATTTTGTTTACTGGCTGGAATGAGACAGAAAAGTAAGGCTAATAATTAAAAAAATGGGTCCAACTATTTCATACTATAATTTCATAAATATTAAAATCAAAAGCCAATGTCCTATTTGTTTACATAGAACAAAAAACATACCAGCACACGAGACTTGTATCTGCAGGGCAAGCCCTTGCAAAAGTTTTTACTGCGGTGACCGCAGTAAAAACTTTTGCAAGGGCTTGCCCTGCAGATACAAGTCTCGTGTGCTGGTGTGTTTTTTGTTCCAGTTACTGGGAGGTCACCGTATCCTCCATTCACTGTGCACCGAGCAAATCTATACATCTACATAATGGGTGTGCGAGGGTCTACTCCAATTGAACTATTTGTTTACATAGTACACAGTGGTTTAACACCTTAATAGTTGTGCATAAACCTTCTGTATCGACTTCTCCTAGTGGTAAGTATCATTGTGCAAACCCAAGATGTGCCCCAGAAAATGGTCTCCAGATTTTTCCAGGCAAGTGGGAAATTAATATTTAGCTGTGTAAGTTTGGGATTAGGTTTCCAGTGGGAATTCGAGACAATTGCGCATGCGCCAAATGTCACGAAAATTTCCGAAGCACCGGTCTCATTCCGAAGATTACCAAAGCAGCTGAAGATGGCACCCTTGAACGCCGATGCCTGAATCTGCACCAAGGGGTTAGTAAAATGTTAGGGGCATTTGCCCTGGGCAACATTTAGGCTGGGGGGAGGAGGGTCTATGTAGGGTAGGGGAGGAGGTAAAGGTTTTTTAACTTTATGGTTTAGTTCTCCTTTAACTAACAAAGTAGGCTAGAAATGTTGTGCATTATGTTTTGAACTTCTATACCAGCCCTAGGCAACCACAGCCCTTTAACAGCTAAGATCTGTGCCAACAAAGATGCCCCAATAGCTCCCCATCTTCTTTTCTGCTGATTCACTGCTGATTTATGCTCTTTGCTCCTGTCACTTACTGAGCTAAGGGACCGACTCAAAATAATACTGTACATATAGAATATAAATGTCACAATATAAGGTTGATAAGTAATTAATACAGATAACATCTATGTGGCAGCAGAGAAACCAGTACAACTAACATCATAATTTAATAATATACTCTGTTGCATCAGTTTACATTACAGACAAACCTCATTTTTTGCTTGATAATATGTGACCACCTTTGAGCTTAGCTTCTCAACAGCTGCTCAGAGCCCAAGATGGTGACCCCGTGACAAGTTTGAAGTCCTGTGTCATTGCTGCTATTGAGAAGGCAAATGCAATAATTTGTATTAGTGATCTAGTGATGTCAGTGATAAACAGTGATAAACCGTGATAAACGGTGAATAATGATGTCATTTTTGTCAAATAACTCACCAAAACCTGTGTATTATAATAAATTAAGTACCCCTTGTTGAAAAATATGAGGCTATTAGAAGTAACCTTGGAGTTCCATGACCAAAAGTACTCCGCCTTCAGCCTCATGCTTATATATGGTAATGGAACTCCTCGTGACTTATAATAGCCTTATATTTTACAATAAGGGGTACTTTATTCACTATATAAAATAAGGAATTTTTAGCCATATTCATTTTAGTGTTTAGTTCTTCTTTAAGGTATGAAGATCCAAATTACAGAAAGATCCCTTATCTTGAAAATCCAGGTGCTGGGCATTCTGCATAACAGGTTCCATAATCATGTTAAGTTGAAAATTCAAAGATACAGCTACCTACAGTATCTACAATTTAGCTTATCCAGAGATAAACACAATTTATTGGTGAAGCATAATCATAAACGGTGGAATGTAAAAAAAAAAAAAGCTATTAATGGGTAAAATACGTACTATGCTAATAGTTTTGCAACTGAATTTTCTTTGGTCGAGTTTATAGTGTGTACCAGTGCACAATGTATGAAATAAAACATCCAGCTGAGAAATGTTTAATGGCTGTATGCAAGGGCACTACTGCAATTAGGCAAGGTAGCAGCAACCTGCAAAAAGCCACTCCTGGTAACTTCAAGAGCTAAAATTCTGATTTTTAAACAGAAATTTCAGCTTTTCTACTACAGAGAGCACACTTGCCCTGCTCCAATGCTCTGAAAAGTAAGTAAAGGTGGGGCATCCAAAAGGCCACCTCAGGGCGGCCAAGTACCTATAAACACCCCCGCTAGTATCCATCCTTCATTCACAACTGCTTTCAAAGTACACTTGTCCATTTCTGTTTGTCCATCTCTCTACAGCCTATAATACTATATGGTGCCTGGGCATGTGCTGCCTGTATATTACGGTCATGTGCTCATGTGTGTTTTCTTTGTATCTGTTGGTTTGGTTCCTTCATCTACAGCTTCCAATCTCATTTGTTTGTTGATTATACCTTGTCCTGACACTTTCTTCGCATTGCTTTATGTTTGGACTTACAGCAGGGAAAAGAAGTTTTGAACATGTCAATGGTTTTCTCAGTGAATATATTTCTAATGGGGCTATTGACATAACATCTACACCAGATGTCAGTAAAACCCCAAGTAATCCACACATACAAATAAATCAAAACAAATAAATCCATAAATTAAGTTATGTGTAATAAAGTGGAATGACACAGGGAAGTATTGAACTTGCTTACTAAAAGTTATTTAATACTTAGTGGAAAAGCATTTGTTGGTAATGACAGCTTCAAGCCGACTCTCCTGTATGGAGAAACAAGTCGAATGTGTTACTTAGGTGTGATTTTGGCCTTTTCTTCCACACAAATTGCCTTCACACTTTGAAGGTTCCAGGGGCTTCGTCTCCGATCTTTAGTTCTTGCCATAGATTTTCAATTGAATTCAAGTCGTGTGATTGACTTAGCCATTCTAGCAGCTTTATTTTCATTCTCTGAAACCAATTGAGAGTTTCCTTGGCTGTGTGTTTGGAATCATTCTTTTCAACTTTAGCATCCTGGTAGATGGCAGCAAATTCTTATCAAGAATGTCCCAGTACATTTCTCCATTCATCCTCCCTTCAATTATATGTAGTCTGACATATGCTGAAAAACAGCCCCACGTGATATTCCCACCTCCAAACATCACTGTTGTTATGGTGTTTTTGGGGTGATGTGCAGTGTCATTTCTCCTCCAAACATTGTGTGTACAATGGAATCCAAAGAGTTCAATTTTGGTCTCATCTGATCAGACTATATTCTCCCAGAATTTCATTGGCTTGTCCAAAGGTGGTGCAGCAAACTTTAAACAAGCTTCAACATGCTTTTTCTTCCGCAATGGAGTCTTGTGCTGTCAGTGTGCATAGAGGCCATGTTGGTTGAGTGCATTACCTGTTAATTCAAGGTCTTTCTGAAGCTTTCCGTGAGTGATCCTTGGCTCTTGGACAACTTTTCTGAATATTCTTTTTACTTTTCTGTCCGAAATCTTCAAAGGAGCACCTACTTGTGGCTAGTTTAGGGTGAAATGTTGTTCTTTCCACTTCTCAGTTATGGCCCAATGGTGCTCATTGGAACATTCAGAAGCTTAGAAATAGATCTGTAGGCAATGCCATCAGTATTTTTTCCAACAAAAAGGTTGTGAAGGTCTTGAGAGAGCTCTTTGCCTTTTCCTATGATGAGATGCTTCTTTAGTAATGAAAACCCTTTTAATAGGCCATCAATTAGGACTAAATCAGCTGATATTAATTTGCACTGGGGCAGGATTGCTTTCTAAATACAAAGGGTACAACTAAATGGGCGATTTCCCTGTGATTGTGCCGGATCCGACACTCAAGTCAGATGCAATGGATCTGATTAGAAGGCTGTGTTTTGGCACAAAGCGTCAGATCCGGATCACGGGGAAATCGCCCATGTAGCTGTACCCTTACAGATTTCAGCAGGTTTCTTGGCTTTTCCGTGCCTTTTTGCATCTTTTCTTCATGTGTTCAATAATTAATTTTATTTAATACTATTCAAATTCAAGCACTGCTAATGTTGATGCACTGGGAACTATAAGGGCTATTAAAGTTTAAATAAAAGAGCTTGTGCCAAACATATTTTTTGCCTTAATCACAAAATAAATCTATGTTTTTGTTATTTCTTGAGCAAACAGGAAAATTGAAGCAACTCCATATTTAGTTTTTAGATAAAAATGACCAGTGTATAGATAACCCCTCTGCATACAAAACTGCTATTAACAAAACAGTCACAAAGTGGTAAAATTGGCATTGTATATTGGTAACCAATTATCTACCTTGTAAGGAGCAAAATGGAGTAACGTTAGCTTCAGCAATCATAGATTGTTTTATTATAACAGTATTTTGAATGCTATGCATAGTACTTAGATTGATGTAACTCAAAACAATTTATGTAATCAAAAAAGGTGAAGCTGTAAGCAGGAAATTAAAGAAGTATGAGGTCAATTTGCAGTGCAGTAACATTTTATTAAATTGCATTTATATGCTTTAACTTGACATTAAATGGTCATCAAAAATAATTTGGCGTCTATATGAGAATTAATGGGATAAGCCTGTCATGTGAACAGTCTAATCATGCAAAGAATCTCCATATCTGCCTTTTAAAGGACAACGAAAGGTTAAGTAACATGCTGGCTTAAATCAAAGGCTTTCTGTCTTATTACTTACTGCACAGAGCGAATCCAGTCTCTCTGTATTCTTTCCCATGCAAATACACTGCCAGCACAAGCCCAGTCCCACAGCTGGTTGATGTCACCAAAATTCCTTATTGTTCTCTCCCTGCTGCCTCGGGCACACAGGAGTTGCGTTACAACCTTTTTAAACATTCTGCGCATGCTTGTGTCCTACTCTAGCCCGCCCACCAGCCAATACGAAACAATGGGTCTGGTCTTCTTGAGGACACTCCAGTGCTTTGATTCTTACAAAGAGCTACCATGTGGGCTAACAGAGTGAGAAGGGTGAGCACAGGAGCGCTGCTATCTGTATATTATGTAGAGTGCTGCAAGGTGGATTACATTTGGAGCAGGTGCGTTGGGTTATGGGAGGGAGTTTGGCGCATGCGCAATTATGGAAACTGCCTGAAGGCAGAAAGGCATCCTTTACTAAGATGGCTGCAGTGTTTGCTTCCACAGGCTGCAGCTTCACAAGTTACTTTTATTACAACAAAACAGGTAATTTGCAAAAATAAACTTAGTGATTAAGGAGGGCTAGATGAGGACTTACAATAAGTAAGTTTTGACTTTCATTCTCCTTTTAACATGTTATAGCTTGAGGGAAAAAACATCCCAGTTGCAACCCATGATTCAAAGATTGGTGATCTTAAAGGAAATACAGTTATATCATCCTTGGAATGTATTTTAATTCTGTGCACCTGGTTATTCGTGTGATATTGCACAAGCTTTCATGGGAAGCCAAGACACTGGCTTTATCCTCTCTTAACATCTTTTCTGAATTATGTTTCATCTTCAAGGCTTAGTCTGATCATTTTTTCTGGCAAGAGAGAAGAAACAGATTCCTCCATTATTTTATGGTGTAGTTGTAAATAACTAGCATCTTAGAGCTCAGCAGCAAGCTATTGTTGGTTTTGCTTAATAGAGTATATCATTTTGTGGAATACTTGCAGAATTAAATAGATGTAGTTAATACAATACAATATAGTTTCTGTAAATAGAATCAATTAAAAAGATAAAAATGCTGCCTACAATCAAGCAAAACTCTCCACTTATTTTAGTATTTTATAAACACATTAGAAATGTCTGAAGACCAGTATGTTTTCTACATTGTATATGGCTCATGGAAATATTAATATATGTATTAAAAACTATGTTCTCTTTCTTTCCCCATCTTCTATAATGGTATAACCAGCTAAGCTTGGACTATAGGGGCCTATTTATCATGCTGTATAAAACATTGTGGAAAACATCACACTCCCCTACAAATTATAAAATTAGAAAGATCGTATTGGTGGCTATGTGCAACCTCACCGGTAATGTTTTTTCCACTGTTTTACACAGCATGATAAACAGGCCCCCGATTTCGTATTTTATTAAATAGCCTTGCTGTAGTTGTATAACCCATTTATAGTAGTCAGCAAGGCATGTGTAACCCATTTTTGGCCACCCCCTGGTGCCAAGGTGGTACAACACAATATTTCCGATTTACAGGTCCTGAGTCCCCTGTGCAAGGTGAAAGGGTACTGGGAATTCTTCTCTGGCAGAGCCTCCACTTAATGGGATCCGGGGATAAACCTGCGGGTGGCTCCATTAGGAATAACATGCAACACACACTTTGCTTTTATAAAAACAACAACTTTATATAAAGAAAGTGTAATTTAAAGGGTAAGTAAAAACACATTTACATCATACAATATAACCCATTCCCATGGGAACCTTGGCAGTCCATTTCCTGGCCCTCCATGCCAGGTCTGGACTGAGATTCAAAATAGGCCCTGGCATTTCAGCTACACAGAGGCCCAAACAGCACCTCACCAGCCCAATAAATAGTGCCTGTCTACAGGGCCGCCATTAGAAATCATGGGGCCCTGTATTAATATAAATATTTCGGGGCCCCCTGGGCATGCCCCCAAGCACCGCCCCAGATTCCACCCACTCCCCCTGGCCACACCCCTGATCCACCCCATACAAGGCCAAATTTGTCAAACCCCCGCCTACTCCCTGGCAAGCCCCTCCCCCTGAAACCCACAAATCGCGCATTTCCATCTCGCTCTGCCAGTCTCTTGTCTGCAGTTCCCCCTGTGCCAGTCTGTATGTGGCTATTATCGGGTACCAGCGGCAGATATTGGGACTGTGTGGGAAACAATCAAATATAAATTCCCAACCCAGGATTGATTCCCTTCTTCTTTTCCATTTGCCACCATTTCCAGGCCCCACCCACTGCACCCAAGCTCTTTTTTCCCTCCCTATCCAGAATGCAGTGTGGACTGTTACCACCAGGGTCGGACTAGGGGCCCGGGGCCCACTGGGACTGGTATCCAGGGCCCCCTCAGGCCCCCCCTTGCTGCAGTGCCTGCGCTACGCGCTCACTTGCTGCTGCCCCACGCCGACGCAGACGCCGCCCGTACCGGCACGCATGCGCAGATGGCGCAGCACACAGGCTAAGTTTTTTTTCTAATATCTCACGATGGGGTCTGGAGGAAGGAGGGAAGGGGCGAGACTGCCGGTTGGGGTATAGGGATGGCTCCCAGGTGAACGGCGGGTGGTGCAGCCAATGAGTGGTAGGTGGGCGGCTGGAGGCAAAGCCAATAGTGCTGGATATAGCGCTGAGGGAGGTAGTGTGTGCCATTGGGGACAGGCCTGATGGGAGCGCCCCGGGGCCCGGGATTATCACTCTCCTTTAAGGGGGCCCAACTGTTATGAAAAGTGCAGCACTGCCGGGCCCCCCTTCAGGCCTGGGCCCGGTACACTTGTACCCCCTGTGCCCCCCTGATGGCGGCCCTGCCTGTCTATAGCAACTTTCAGCAGCCCCTCTGGCATTTGCCAGAACCCACAGATTGCCAGTCCGGGCCTGCTCCATGCCAGGCCCGCACTACTCATTTGCAGATTAAAGTCTCAGTCCCAAATTAGTACAATAGGTCCCAAGTAGAAGAAGCAGCCCAAAATACCTTTCCCTCCGGTTAGGTATTGGCTCCCTCGTGGCAGGCATAAACAAAGCCCGTGTCACAAATGGAAATACTGTATGCTGGATCCTCTCTTTTCCCACCCTCCCTGGCATCACTCACCCTGGGGATTCACTCAGACGGGCAGGCTCACCTAGAGCTGGAGCAGCATCCACAGCGATTAATCCATTCCATAAATATATGCAGCTTGTATTATCTTCCATAACATAGCTCCCAGCACTGTACATAGTGCACATTCACATTCAGTTGGGAAAATATGGTGCTTCTGACCCTCTTGATCGATCTCCCAGTCATGGGGTTGCCACCCCAGCCTCAGAGGCCTTCCTGCCTCTACATAGTGGCAGCTGAACTCACTACTCCTTAGTGAAGTACAATCAGCAGAAATCCTCCAGAAGTAATGGCTGCGAGCACATGGCAATCTCCTTTTATAGGGCACAGCAGCAACACCTTGTGGCTGCTTTTGGGATCAGCCATGTTGCACCAATCACAAGTGCTCTGCCCCTTAGGAAACCCTGTATCCACCATGAGGCTCCAAATGAAAAGGGGAACATAAGCATTAGTATAGCCTCAAAAAAAAAATCTCAGCATAGTTTCAGCAGCAATTATTGTATTCATTAATTCTTTTAAGAAATTGAGGTTTTTTTTTAAAGAAATTAGTGCTTCAGCAATGTATCATTGCACAACAATAGAAACATTGTTACTCAACCACAGCTGACCCAAATATTGCTGCAATGCAACATTCAGCATGCTCTAACCAATCTTCCCTCTAATTCCTTCTCGACAAAAAACTTTTGTGCGCACATTTTAAACTTGTGTGCGCAGTTTTAAAAACTGTGTGCACAGGTCAGAAGAAATGCAAGATTTTGTGTTTTCACAAAAGGGAACGTTGGTTCTAATCTATTATAAAGGTTTGCTTTTGGAAGCAGTGCTCCAGTAACATCAAGGACTATTTTTCTGATTTGTGACAAACAGGATTTTTCAAATCAATATGTAATGTATATTTAGTTTGACTGGTTTGTGCATAATGACTGCATTTTTGAAAATGTGTTTTGCAATGCCTTGCTGGGGTCACCTACTACTAGAAACCTGTTTCATATTTATGCATACAGTATATCTATTTACTCCTGCACATAAATCCAGTCTCCAGAGGAAAACTTTATACTTGTCAGAAAAAGGCAACAGCCCTTAAGTTAAAATAATCAAAGGCTCAGTGTTGGTACTATGTAAATCAATAGCCAGTGGTTACAATGATATAATGATTTTAAAGAAACTCAGATAAACTTCTCAATCTCAACTAGGGTTAAACACCAAGTTAATGCAGATGACATGATGCCTCAGTGGTTGGCACCTCTACCTCTCCCCTTGTCTGTGTTGATTTCCTTCCATACTCCATAAACATGCACTATGCAAGTAGTCTCCTTATGTAGGGACATTAGATTTTTCCATGGGGCAAGGACTGAATAATGGACTAGAGGCCCATTTATCAAAGGTCGAATTTATGTAATTTTTTTTACTCTAATGAATTCAAATATACTCACAATTCGATTGGAAGGTTATTTAAGAAAAAATGTGAATGTCTAATATTTGATCGAATAGTCCCAACCAGAAGATTCAAATCATATTCGAATCGTACGAATAGAAAAACTTCAATGTCAGGAAGGCTAATAACATCTCCAAATGGCTCAACAGACCTCTGCCAATAACTTGTACATGAACTCTGCAAGTTTTAGGTGGTGAATATTCTAATTAGGACTGTTTCCATCGTCAAATTGTGTTAAATCTCACATTCAAATTTGGGGGATTAAAATTCGAATGTGTCAAAAAAAATAAACATTTTTTAATTTGAATTCAAATTTACGATTCGACCCTTAATAAATCTGTCCCCTACTGTTGAGGGACATTTTTCACCCAGGTATGGTTGTGAGGGGGAATTGACTGTTTCAACGCAAACAAAATTATCCACAGATAAATGCTATAACCTCACCATTTCTCAGAGTAGTAATTAAAACTTTTAAAGCACATGAAACATGAAAACCAAGAGATCCAATAGAGTTAAAAAAAAAACACAAAGATTTACTAGCTCAAATATCCATAAAATATCTGATTGAAGCAAGTATTCATCTACTTCACTCTGTTACTTGGAACATAGTATTTGTACTTGGATAGAGAACTGACTGAAGGATAGATTACAAAGAGCAGTGGTAAATGGAACAATTTCTATTTGGATCAGTGTTGTAAGTGGAGTACTGCAAAGTCCTTTGCTTTTAAACTTGTTTATTAATGACCTGGAGGTGAACATTTAAAGTACCGTTTCTCAGTTGCTGGTTACATTAAATTGTGCAGAACTATAAGTTCCATGCAGGAAGTTGCCATTTTGCAAAGTGATTTAACTAAATTGGAAAACTGCTACACAAAATCTAATACTCTACAAGGTATAAATGCAAGTGGATTAATTGGTCACCAGTCCCCTATATCAAATCTATGTAATATAAATTGGAAAACTTGGCAGCAAACTGGAAAATGAGTTTCTGTGTTGATAAATGCAAGGTTATGCACTTTTGTATAAATAATATAAATGTGAGTTATACACTAATTGGCAGCATGTTGGGGGTTTGCTTAATTGAGAATGATCTGGGTTTTTTTAGATAACAAGTTGTCTAATTCTGGGCAGTGTCATTCTGTGGCTACTAAAGCAAAGAAAGTTCTGTCTTGCATAAAAAGGGCATTAACTCAAGGGATGAAAACATAATTTTGCCTCTTTATAGGTCACTGGTAAGGCCTCATCTGGAGTATGCAGTGCAGTTTTGGACTCCAGTCCTTAAGAGGGATATAAATGAGCTGGAGAGAGTGCAGAGACATGCAACTAAACTGGTTAGGGGGATAGAAGACTTAAATTATGAGGTTAGATTTCAAGGTTGGGGTTGTTTTCTCTGGAAAAAAGACGCTTGTGAGGGGACATGATCACACTTTACAAGCACATTAGAGGACATTAGAGGACAGCTAGCAGGGAATATTTTAATAAATAGGATCATCACACTAGAGGCCAGCCCTTTAGACTAGAGGAACAGAACTTTCAATTGAAACAATGTAGGGGGTTCTTTACAGTGAGGACAGTGAGGTTGTGGAATGCACTGCGGGTGATGGTGTGATGGCTGATTCTGTTATTGCTTTTAAGAATGGCTTGGATGATTTCTTGGACAAGCATAATATCATAGGCTATTGTGAAACTACAATCTACAACCTGTGTAGATATTGGTATACGTATATAGGTTATGTATTATGGGGTTGGTGTGAGTTTGTGCATGTATGTGCGCTGGGTTTCATTTGAAGGGATTGAACGTGATGGACTTTTGCCTGTTTTTTCCACTATGGGGACCGTTTACTAAAGCGTGGTAAAAATATGCGCACAAAATATAGATACATTTGTTGGCAAATATGTTTTCGCCAGTTTATTAACCTGCGGTAAATATAAATTTGCAAATTTTCTTGCGCAAAAATATGTTTTCGCCAATTATCGCATTCACTGAAAATAACGCTACGTACACATTAACGCCTGGTTTACTAAACAGAGAAATGTGCAAAAGACAAGATTTAAGCAAGAATATTTGAACATTTTTCCGCAAACTATGCAGTGGCGTAAAAGTATTTTTCCACCAGAAAATTCTCAGAGGGCAGGAAATATCCCATAATACTTTTTTTTTTTTTACCCATCATTCTTTGCTGACAGGAGAGAGATCTGTAGCTATTGCTGACAGGATGTTTTGGCCTCTGCTTCTATCTGCTGCAATAGCAGCAGTTTCAGCTCAGAGGCATATTATTGGCAGCGGGCATCACAGTCCAAGGATTCGACCCCCTTAAGGCTTTTTTGGTTTCATTGTGACTACATTAAACTGTGCATTTCTATGAAGCAGAGAGATTGACTGGTATGATTTCTTGTTCACATGAATCTATTGGCATTGGCAGAATGGTTTATATGATACATACATGTTTGATTGGTGTTACTCTGGTAATGTTGTTGGATGGTATAATCATTGTCAATAAAGTTTATGAGTTTTGAAGATGTATTTCGGCCATAAATGTCATAGTATAAATTGCCATAATAACCGCCATAAAACAAGACTATTTTATGGTATAAATATTCTCAAAAACGTAATTTATCGGCAGAAAATTCGCAACTTGCTAAAATTACCGCTAACGTAAACTGGTTCATTAACGTAGTTACAACAAGTGATCGCAATGACTTCTGAACGCATCGCTGTTTAGTAAACTTAGTCGATGCGAATATTCGGGCGGAAAAATATTCTAAGCGATAACATGCGGAAACTTAAAGTCAGATTTACCGCACTTTAGTAAACGGACCCCTATGTAAGTTGGTTTCTAAGGGTAAACATGCAAACATATCTAAAGTTTAAAGCACAAATCCAATAAGGCTGTGCCTTCGTACAGTAATTCGTACAGAGAAAACTTAAAAACACTGCACCCGTGTAAATATATTAGAGGGCCATATGCTATTTTGTGCAAAAGTTTAATCTGACTGTCACTTTAATTTAATTAACTCGAAATTGCCCTTTTGCCATTTTTCAACACAACAAGGATCTCCTATTTACAAGCTACAATGACGAACCGGCCACTGCTCCGGTATAAATGAATAGCAAGAAAACATATGTAAATATAATTTTAGTCAAATGAAAGTGGCTGTAGGACTGGCCAGGTAGGGACTAAATTGTGACTATTTGCTAGATTAAATATATTTGTAAACTAATCAGAGATGCTTAAAACAAACGATGAGAGGACTGAAAATGTCAAGAAAAACTTCTGCATTTGAAATCTTTTGGCATTATCTTCGTGCACACTACTGAGAGAGAGTCAATCAAGAGTACTCAGTCTGGAAAAGATTGTCTGACATCAGAATAATCCTAAGAATAAAGTAAGTTTGTGACACACAATTTATTACAATCAATTTTGTAATGACATTTTCAACAAGTTGGAGAATATGTGTTTTGTTCCATATCTAGGAGAGCAAAAAAAATACAAAGAAAGTTTAAAATTTCGTTATTTTAGTTTTTCCTCATTGCATTCTTAGATATCATTGAAGTTGTGGTAGACAAATCTTTCTAAAGAAGGTTTCTGTAATTTCCTCATAATGTGCCTCATAATGCCATGCCATGAATCATTTTTAATAAGAAGGAAATTGAGCAAGCAGCAATCATATCCCACTTAATCTATGAGCATAAGAAAGAAAAGAACTACAAAACAGATGTTCACTGAAGAAGAAGAAATGAGAATGGTACAAATTGTTATACACAAACATTGCCCCTTTTTAAGGAACAAAAGTCAGCCAACTAACATTACAGTATATGTTATAATCCATATAATTACTGTATATATATATATATAGTCCCCTGAAGAAGCTGCACTCACAGGGCTTACGGATGTAAAATATATTTATTATAAACACTCACTAAAGTTTAAGTCTGTTTCCCAGCCTTTCTCAAAGTTACAAAGCACAACTAAATCCACCCTTAAATACAAAGTAGTTGGCGCAAATCTCAAAAATCCCCCCCTCCATGACATGCCTCTACCATCTACTCGATTTGTGCTAATGACGTGGACAAATATGTATGACTCAAGGCAAATTCCTGTGTAGAACAATGCTAAATAAAATACTTCCAGTTAGTGTATAACTCGTAACATTGTGTTTACATTATTACATAAAATATTGCTTCATCAATTATTAAAACCACCAATCGCCATAGTGTGTCAATATGGGACCCATTATACCATAATCACAGTTACTCGATTTCTACAGATGGGGTTATGACCTACACAAATTGTTGGAATGCAAAGCCAAAGCTAAAGCACTTGAGAATACACAGGAGGAACTGTTGGATAGACCCTGGGATAGGGTGGCCAATACTACTGACGAGAAACTATCTCACTATGAAACTACTGGACCTCACTATGTACATACCTGATAGCAGACCATTTAGAAGAGCTGTACATGATCACTGGTTGGTATTAGGGAGGAATAAATCCTTGCCTCCTATTTTCAGAACACATCCACGCATTGCGTATAAGAGGGGACATAATCTTTGTGATTTATTGGTCAAAACTGATCCAGTCCATTGCTATCAGAGTGTGGTGCCCAAAAACTGGCTTTCTATATCTATGAATGGTTGTCACAGGTGCCCCTCATGCACTACGTGCAATAAACCTAAAGTAGTTCCCACGTTTAATCATCCACACACTGGGAAGCGGATTGAGATTAAACATAGACTGACGTGTATGTCAAATTATCTATATATTTCATTATAATGTCCTTGTGGCCCACTGTACGTGGGGAAGACAATCACTAGCTTTCGAGAATGGATGGCAAACCATAGAAGCTCAATACGCCTGGCATTAGAGACTGATACCCCTGTGGCATCTCATTTCCTGCGGAATAAACACACTTTGTCGCTGCATGATAATAGATCACGTACCCGATCCAGTGAGCGGTGGGAATTGTGAGAGGATGTTGCTGAAATCCGAACTATAGTGGATACACAGACTGAATGCAATAAGTCCTTTTGGACTGAATGAACTGGTCTCTTATAACTCTCTTAATTGATCTGAATCAGTTGAACGAATAATGAGGAGGGAGGGAGACAGATTCGAGACTGACAATGCTTTTCTCATTCAAGAATGTTTATTGCCGAATGATGTTTTGATATTATTAAGAATTTGAATAGTAATGTTCATCAGTACAACTTGATGTGTATGAGGTATAGGATTTTTATGACTTTACTAATTTTTAGCATATTTATGTGACAATATTACATAGTCCATTTTTTGGGTAATGAGGATTCTAATTGTAAGTCAGATTTATTAAAAAAAAGGGTTCTTTTAATTGATAAGCAGAGAGTTAAATTTTGGGGTTTTTGTTTTGTTGTGTTTTTGTTTTTTGTCTTGTGCTACCCTAATGTCTTGCTTTGACATTTAATTAATGCTGGAGAGTTGGGCAATACACTATCTGGTGGTATAGGGGTTTTGCACTAGATCATACTGATTAAGGTATGTCTTCCGTTATGCATATGTATCAGTTTAATTAGGCATATTTCTTTCTATATATTTTATTAAGTAGGGCCATATGTGGTGCCACATGGATGTTTGTAAAGAGTTAATGAAGCACCTTACAGGGCCACATGTCCTGATACTGTCAAAGCCGCCTGGTAATTGGGGACCAAGAGGCAATTCAGCGGTCCAGGACGGTAACCCGCAGCCGCGGGCTGATTTGAAAGTGGGACAGCGATGATGTTGAGTGTCATCCAGTGACACGATAACACTTGATAGAGTGTATATGGAGACATATAGCAGCTAAAGGAGCGAACAAATTGGTGGATGAAAGGGAGACAACCCCCTAGGGTGTGTTTGGTGTTGTACACTGATTGAACGGTTTTACATCCATCCAGGTAAGGAATGCCAACTGGTAAAATAAAGGTAGTGGTGGGTCACGATTTGATTACACTGAATTTAGATGACATATGGCGGTGGCTGTCAGGTTCTGATCGGAGTATGGCACTTTGGGCATACTATTAACTATGATTATGGTATAATGGGTCCAATATTGACAAAATATGGTCAATGGTGGTTTTAATAATTGAGGAAGTTGATAATGTAAACACAATGTTACAAGGTATATACTAACTGGAAGTATTTTATTTAACATTGTTTTACACGGGAATTTACCTTGAGTGATACAGATTTAGTCCATGTCATTAGCGCAAGTCGAGTAGATGGTAGAGGCATGTCATGGAGGGGTGGATATAGTTGTGCTTTGTAACTTTGAGAAAGGCTGGGAAACAGCCTGAATTGTTAGTGAGTGTTTATAATAAATATCTTTTACATCCGTAAGACCTGAGTGCAGCTTCTTCAGGGGACTATCGAGCGAACAGTTGGTGGCGTGCACCCAGGCAAACCAAAACATTGTTAAATAAATGCTTACTTTTTCTTCACCTTGTAAAGACCTGTGAGTGCAGTTTCATATGATATTATGTGAAGTGCAGTGCATGACTGAATCAAAAAAGACCCGGACGAAAACATTGATTCATATAACATGTTTTGAATTTTAATAATAAAATATTGAAGTTTTTAATTCCACATCAAAAGGATAGAGTTGTAATTCAGCAGCATATATATATAGAGCTACCAATGTGACCTAGTTAGTTATCTTAGTTGTATGATGGGTTTTCCGGCATACAAATCTCAAATGTATTATTTGGCTGTATTTCACGTTAATGAATATTTTTTTTTATAATTTGCAGTAATTTCAAATGCAAAAAACATGCAAAAATATGCATCATATACCATTTTAAATGATTTTTTTTCTTTGTGCTAAGAAACAGACATACAGTATATCAGTCATTAAAGACTACCCCACTTAGGCACAACTTTTACATCCTCTTAACTCCAGTACCTGGCTTCTTTAAGCAATTGAATATCCCTCCATAATCTGTATTACATTAGTTTGTGCATGCAGCTGTGCTACGCTATGCATGAATCATTTCAAGTTAAAGGAAACAGACTCCATATATAAACAATAACAGGAGCAAAACTATTGCACTTTTGTTATTGTTTTGGAAGGTGAATGTATTTAATTTCCATACTACTGTAGAACTGTACTATAGACAAATATAATAACAAATAAAAAACGAATAC
Organism: Xenopus laevis; assembly: GCF_017654675.1. Taxonomy (NCBI): domain Eukaryota; kingdom Metazoa; phylum Chordata; class Amphibia; order Anura; family Pipidae; genus Xenopus; species Xenopus laevis. Next base: position 75,375,405 of record NC_054379.1, on the reverse strand, counting down.
ACTAATTTCAGAGTTGTGTCAGAAACCATGGAAAAAAGAAAACATTGAGAAAACAAAAGTCACATTATGACATTTATCAGACGACCTGCTGTATTTCCGATTATCTCTGGACAATTTCACCATTCTTTGGATGAACCAGTGCATTTTTCATCTGTAGGAATGGTAACAAAAGACATATTTCTAATGTTACTCAGACATCTCTCATTCTAACAACTTTCAAGATATTATATAAACAGAAACATTTAACTTCAGGAAGAAATAGGCGCAAGAATACAAGGAAGTCAATAACCAGGTTAAAGGCTACTCCAATAGGTTTAATATCACTACATCTAGTTGCAGCTGTTTCTAAACTGAGAAATGAAACTGTGATGTTATAAAGGTACTCTTACTTCCAAAGCAGTGAAAGACTAGGCATAAAATATTGCTCATACTATGCCAAACTTAGATCTTCTGCTGTCCCAGACAAAACCAAATATATGGAGCACTGGGAACAAATGGCAACTTGCACTCGACCACATCAGAATCATAAAAGAAGAAAAATCTGGTGGGTATCCTCGATACTGCAATGATATACCGCAAAATTGACAAATATGACGTAATCTGGACCCCATGGATAATCAAAACAGAACACAATCATCAAAACAACTAAACACAGGATAAAGGCAAAATTATTAACTTGAGACATTAATCATGACAGCCACATTATGTACAGGAATTATATAGATCATGAATGTACAGTATAATAAGACCAGTGAGAGCCCTATACCCCCCTTCTCCTCCACCCTACTCTTCCTTCTAACTATCCTCGCCGTATTTTTTTTTATTCTTTTTAATTTATACATAGTGATGGGTGAATTTATTCGCCAGGCGCGAATTCGCGGCGAATTTGCGTGATTTGCCGCCAGCGAATAAATTCGCGAAACGCCCGCGAAAATTCGCGGAAAAAATTCGCTGGCGTCAAAAAAAAATTTTCAGAAAAAACAGGCGCCGGCGTCGAAAAACGGGCGCCGGCGTTGAAAAACGAGACGCCGGCGCCGTTTCGCAAATTTTTCGCCGTTTAGCGAATTTTGCACGAAATCCGCAAATTTTTCGGCGAAGCGAAACGGCGCAAATTCGCCCATCACTAATTATACAGTCTACAGAAAATATAAGATGGTTGCCCGAAGAAAGTGTAATTTCCTGCTGATAATGTGATGATTATAATGTGAACAAACAAAGTGGACTCAACACTTGGCTGTCAAAATGTTAAATAAAAAGTTTTAAAAAAAATGTGATAAAATATTGCTCATACATGCCTAGTTGACTGCTATATAAAAAGAGTACATAATGTTAGTTAGTAGATGAATTGCTCATTTGTAAATAATCCTTGGCTGTAATGTAAATATGATAAATGAAATGCTTAACATGATATGACGTGGAGCTCTTAGCCTTTGCATGGAACTTTTTCATAGATAAAAACTAGTTACTTATATAAAGCATCAAATATTTTAAACCCATCCACGTGCTCACTAGAGGTCAACTTAAAGATTAGAACATATTGTAACAAGTTCCCAAACATATTCTAGTTAAGTAAATTATGCTGACAGCTGACAGAACTGAATACTGTTGGTTTAAATGCCTTCCATTCATGATTGGGCTCCTGCATAAACGCCACGAATGCAAGTAATTCAAATAGTATACTAATTGGTGGGTAATTTAATGTCAAATAACTATGGGAAAGACATGGCATTACCAGTGCTGCTGACATTTTTTTTAGATAATTTTCTTGCATGTGTATTCAGTTTATCACATGTGGTCATAGATTAAATATTTTCAAATTATGCCTTTACATCTTCTCAACTCTGTTTACATTTTTCAAATTGTGCTCTATTTAATGTACTTTTTGTCTTTGCCATTTATGAAGGCTGTGCAAATTGCAAAATATGCAGCAAAGAACTATAGATGATACTTTGAATTGTACCCGTCCCGTAACAACAGCTCAAATGACTAGAATCTATTCAGGTCTTGGAGGATTTTCCGTAGTGCAAACAAGAGGCTGGGTTGCAAACTCTCCTAATGCTTTTCCACAGACACCATGATAGAAAATGGGCGATGATCCTGCAGATCCTTGTTCAGAGGAGATCATGCTGGTAAGCCATACTCACGAGAAAATGCATCTCCAACTACTGGAGCATCAATTCTCTTCAAAGAAGCTGATTTTGGATACCTGACAGAAGGTGGAATGATGATGGGAGCTACAACATGGAGCTGGCCACTACTCCAGTACAAATTATTACAAAAGGGAAAGTTGTCCAATCAGGGTGTAACCACAAAATTCATACAGACAAAGACAAGATATATACTTACCAACATTAATATATGTATATATATATATTTTGTGAATAAAGCATTGTGTAAATGCCCACCTTTTTAAACAAAACAGGGATTTGTTCTCTATATATTGCAGTATATTCAAGCTGGCCAACTTCATCAAAGTCATCCATGAGGTCTCCAGGCCTACACTCACTTTCATATGATTTATGTCATTTGGAGACAGAATGCAACAAAATTTTCAGAGAACATACTTTCATCTGGGAGAAGGACAACAACTACTTTTTTATCCAAAACTTTAGTTCCCCTCGCACTGCCCACCATTCAGTAAGACCAATCAGATTTCAACATTCCATATGGTGTGAGCAAATCATACTGAACCACTCCATAGTATTAAATAGCTACTCAGCAAAGCTTTATCACAAAATAAATTATAAAATAAAACTTTGCCATCCTGTACTATCATAGAAGCATAATGATAGGGGTTTTCAAAGGCACTGGGTTTCAGTTGGCTATTTGTTTACTCCAAAATCACCTCCCAACTACCTGAGGAGCTTACATTATTCCAAAGAACCATTCAGCAAGCCCTTGTCCAAATGGACAACACATAGAGGCACATTTATTAAGGGTCGAATATCGAGGGTTAATAAACCCTCGAATTCGACCCTCGAGGTAAAATCCTTCAAATTCGAATATCGAATTCGAAGGATTTACCGCAAATCCTACGATCGAACGATCAAATGAAAAATAGCTGAAACGATGAAATCCTTCGAATCGAGAAATTTGAAGGATTTTAATTCATCGATCTAAGGATTTTCCTTCAATCAAAAAAACCTTAGAAAAGTAATGGGGAAGGTCCCCATAGGCTAACATTGTACCTCGGTAGGTTTAAACTACCGAAGTATGTAGTCGAAGTTTTTTTAAGAGACAGTACTTCGACTATCGAATGGTCGAATGGTCGAATAGTCGAACGATTTTTAGTTCAAATCACTCGATTCGAAGTCGAAGTCGTAGTCGAAGGTCTTAGTAGCCTATTCGATGGTCGAAGTACCCAAAAAATACTTCGAAATTCAACGTTTTTTTACTTCGAATCCTTCACTCGAGCTTAGTACATGTGCCCCATAATCCTAGGGGTGTTCAGAAATGCTGAGATTCAATGTGTGAGTAAACATCTGCCATCTGATTACACCATTCCATTGTATCTAAAAAAATGAAACAGTGCATTGTTGCAAAAAAAATAGTACATGATTTCCAAGATGTAACCAGTTTCAGGCAACATTGGGTACATCAGCTAATGTAATACATACATTAGCAATTGGTGCAAAGCTTCAGTGAAAGTCTATGTCTAATTTTTGGAATGTTAAGGGACAGTGCAAAACTATTCTTGCTTATTGCTCTATCAATTCACTCTTTACCACTTTCATGCAAATAGACTCTATAGCACTGCTATGAAAGAATAATCATACCAGCATTTTCATTTCTGCAAGCTGCGTGTTTACAGACAACATGCAGCAAGGCAAAATCAAAAGGGTGCACAATGCAAGGGGTTAATTAAAAAAGTAAGAAGAAGAAACACAGGTGCAGAAAACCACTCTCAAATGTAGTGATTTCCAGAACTAATTAAAATGTCACCAGTTCCTGAGGCAATATTTTATAATGCTTTGTCACAAAACAAACTTCTTGCCAAAAAATGCATTTTAGAACAGCTTGACAAGTTCATTTAGAGATATTCTATAATATTCTACAATAATTGAAAAAGCTAGAAAAAGCTGTTTTTATGAAATCTTATACACTTTTATAAGGGACCATTGTATTATACAAATATATATTGATGGTTGAGCACTTCAGAGAGATAATAGAAGGAGCAATAGGAAACGTGCAAATTAATGGTCATTTTATAGAATAAAAGTAAGCTTATATAAATTGTTGAATTGCCTTATTCTGTACCTGTAGCGTTGCCTTAAAAACTAAATAAGAAAAACAAAACATTGTAGGCAAAGACATGTAAACTGCTTCTCATCTCAACTATTCATCTGGAACTACTGGATTAATTGCACAGATATAATCTTTATTCATACCTATATAGCTAAGCTTGCAGACATTGCGCAATACTGAAACATAACAATAAGGCAATTGTATTTCATTGTAGAATACTCCCTTTGGACTCTTTTTATTCTTATTAAATGTTTTTACAATTTTACTAAATAAATTACATTTCCCCCATAAACATTAAATAAGTCCACCAAAAATCTGCCCGTCTTTTGGCTAACATAACAGTATAATTGTGGCACACCAATTAAAATATTTTCACTAATCCTTGTCTGTGAAATTCTCTGAAAAGTCTACTTTGATGTTAAAATACGTGAATGTATAATTTTCTCATAATCATGTATTAAAGAGATAATTAATGTAATTTTATCATATTAGCGTCTTACAGCAATGATAGTTTATAGCACTCCACATAAACAGTTATTACACGGTTCCCAGGATATGTTTCAGTGGTGTGAACCAGTACCTTTTCTTTTCTTTTAGGGAATGGGTGGGGGGGGAGGCTTGCTGTTAACCAATTAATCTTTTTAGGAAAAAATATAGAGCTGGTTAAGCCCTTTTTTACAAAAAACACATTTGATTGCGGTGTTAATGGTTTTATTTTTTTTATTTTCCCAGAATATTCTTACCACTCTCAGAACTAATTTAAAGTAAATTACAAAATTATTATAGTGATTATATTTGGGTTAGCTCGGTGTTCTTTTTCCTTATGACAACAAAATTCTTATACAGGTAAAAGAGCTGTTATCCAGAATGCTCGGGACCTGGGGTTTTCTGGATAAGGGGTCTTTGGATCTCCAACCCATACCTTAAGTCTAATAAAAATAATGTAAATAACCCAATAGGATTGTTTGGGGTCCAATAAGGATTAATTATACCTTAGTTGGGATCAAGTATAAGGTACTGTTTTATTCTCACAGAGAAAAAGGAAATCATTTTAAATAATGTTAATTATTTGATTAAAATGAAGTTTATGGGAGATGGACTTCCTGTAATTTTGATCTTTCTGGATAACAGGTTTCCAATTTTTGGAATTTTCTGTGTTTTTTATTGAACTTTAGCACATTATGAAACAAACAGGATTTTGCCTACAGTAGGCCATCCTATGTACAAATACACAATTACAAATGTTTGTACTTGTATGCAACAGGTACAGATATAAAATAAGAAAGAAAAAAAAGAACGTGTACACATCAAAGAAAGGGGAATGCCAGTAAAATGTTTTATTCCTGGTTTATAAAACTTTGTATTTAACTTATATTGGCATATGCAAGTGTTTGTGTTAAAATGTTATAATGTTATAACTGACATGGTGAATAGTTATGTGCTTTTCAACAAATTGTTGACCTACACTTAGCAGTAACCTGCCGCTCTGTTTCCCTTTATATACCTGACCTGCACCATCTCTGATGTCACATAGGGGGCGTGACGTGCAGGTATGCGCCGCTGGAAGCAGAAACGGGTCACATGGATATCGGGCCGGCACAGACATCACTAATGGTGAATAAAGGTTTGTGATCCCTTATCCATAAACCTGTTATCCAGAAAGCTCCAAATCATGGAAAGGCCGTCTCTCATAGACTTAATTTTAAGGAAATGAATCTTAAACAATCAGCAGGTGCATTGACTGATTGCCTGTCTGACTGGTCGTAGAAATATTGGTTGTTGCTTTGGGTTTCTGCACCTGGGCAAAGTTTCATGTATAACTGCATAAGATCTTTCAAGTCAAAATCACTTGAGTATAACAAGTTTAGCCATTTACCTTAAAATTATATTATACTATTTATGCATGAATTGTGGCAAAATCCATTAAAAAAAACTCTTGGTAAAGGAAAACATTCTACCACTAGACTGTGCAGGGAAGAAGCACATCAAATTTTTCTGGCAAAGCCTTTATCTCATTTTATTTGCAGAAATTTGAAGCACAAGCTTTCAGGGGATAACCCCCTTTTTCTTTACGTCCTACAGGCAGCACCAAATGAGTTAATACCTGATCCACGCCTAGTAGGACAGAAAAAAAGACACACCAATTAAACAACTATATACACACCCCCAATCACACTTCCCCTCATGTTCTTTTTTTCTGTCCTGCCTAGAGGAATGGAGAACAGGTCGTCGTGTCAAGATCCAGACCCTGAGGGGTTTGATGGCTGTAGGAGTGATCACGTTAGCGTGGATCACTCCGGGGGGCAGAAGAAAGGAGAGAGAGGAAGCAGAGGCTTCTATTAGACCCCTTAAGCAGATTGGCAGTGTACCTTAGGCAGTAGCCGCAAGGAAATCTTGGCAGCTACATGCAGTTGGAGTAAGGCTCTGCTATCGTGTCCGGTTCAGTGGGTGCATGATGATGAAGTCACAGCATGAGGAAGTGCAGTGTTGGAAGAGTCTCTCTCTCTAACAGCAGCTGAGTGGATTTGTTACCTCCTGAAGGGGTGTGGAATCTATTAATCAGCTATATTATGCAGCTTGTGAGTGCAAATCTTTGCCTATGCTGTTCTTGCTTGAGCTGCCATGCTGCCAGACTGCTGAGAGTTTTGTGGGCTGTATTAAGGTACATTGTAGCCTTACTCCCAGAAAGAAATGTGTCTTGAATGCACTGATTGTTCATGGATATATATATAAATATACTTATATGTATTAATGGTTTCTTTTCTTATCCCAGATGTCTCATTTCGGGAAAAGAAAATCAAGACATACATGTTGTGCAGGTTGCCAGCAACCTCTTCCTGAAGATTACAGTGAAGACTTGTGTGGGAGTTGTGCTCAGACAGCAGGTCCAGCTTCAAAAGATCCGGAAGGATTTTTGATATGGTTTAAAGACATGCTGTCCAAAGCGTTCGAAGAAGTAAAGGCTTCAGGGAGTTCTAATCCTGGTTCCAAACGGTCTACAAGGGAGATAGACATAATTGATAGTTCAGAAACTGAAGTGTATGAGGATGTTTCATCTTCTTCTTCTTCTGTCCAAATTAAATCAAAAGAAGAATTTTTCCTGTTTCCGGTAGAAAAAATTCCAAGATTGATAAAAGAAGTCATGAAAGTGATAGGGGATAAAGTGTCTGCTCCTTCAGAGGAAGATAAGCAGGATTAATTGTTTATGTCAGAAAAGAAATCAGTAGAGTTTCCTGTGCATCCATATATAAAGCGATTGATGGAGGAAGAATGGAAGAGTCCGGGAAAAAAACCGGAAGCTTCAAAAAGATTCAAATCTATGTTTATTTTGGATTCAAAAGAGCTCCAGCAGTGGGAGGATCCTCCTAAGGTAGATGTTCCGGTGGCGAGGTTATGAAAGCGTACCACCATTCCAGTGGAAGAGTCTGCTATCAAGGATCCTTTAGATCGCAGAGCTGAATGTGCAATGAGAAGATCTTATAGTTTAGGAGCAAATATATGTAAGCCTTCTCTTGCAGCAATCTCAGTTTCAAGATCATTAAAGTTCTGGATTAATTCTTTGGAGGAGGAGATCGATTCAGGGACTTCAAGGGATGACATTTTGGATATGTTGTATCCAATAAAGTTAGCGACAGATTTTCTTTGTGATGTGGCTGTGGAGTCTGTGAAACTGGGAGCTAGAACAATGGCTCTTTCTACTGTTGGTAGAAGGGCTTTATGGTTAAAAGCTTGGTCGGCGGATCAGGCTTCAAAGAATTCTTTAATCGCAATGCCTTTTGAACCAGGAAGACTGTTTGGCTCGTCCTTGGATAAACTATTGGATAATCTGACCACAGGGAAAGGGAAAACCCTTCCTCAGGATAGGCCAAGAAACCAGAAGAAACACATTTTTCGAGGTTTCTCGAGGAGATCTCCTCAGAGGTCAAGTTCTTACAGAAAGTCTTTCAGAGACAGAGATGGATATAGAAATTTCAGAGGCCGAGGAAGGTTCTCTAGTAATTGCAGAAACCCCCCCAAAGAATTTGTCCTCATATAACTCTTTTGTACTTTTTGATTCAATAAGGCCTTAAGTTGTAACCTTTTGCTTTCTAAGGCCATCAATGTGTTTTTTGCTATGGTCTCCTTGTGGGATTGTTCTAATTGTGAAATTTCTTTGAGTAATGCTGATTTCTCCCTTTCTTTTTCCTTTTTAAGGTTGCTGCCCATCGATATCAAGTTACCCCGGAGTACACATTTGAGGGTTTCCCACAAAGTTTTCGATGAGATCTCTGGGCTGGAATTATTAAGTATTATTGTCTCTATCCACTGTCTTATTTGTTTAGTCCTGTTTTCAGTGTGTAAAAGAAACTCGTTGAAACGCCATGTATAGTCTGCCCTTAACGTTTGTGGTAGAATGAATTTCACCACTACTGGGGAGTGATCAGATAGAATGATGTTACCTATGTCTGCTGTTATAAACAATTTTAACCAATGTTGTGAAATAAAAACATAATCAATACGCGAATAAACTGAGTGAACCTTGGAGAAATATGTGTAATCCTTTTTCGTCGGATTCAAAACCTTCCAAATATCTAACAATTGTAGTTCAGATAAGAGTGTCTTTATTTCTCTTAGGCCCTTGTAGGAAATGTTGGTCTTTTTGGAGGAAGAATCCACTAAAGGGTTAAACGCAACATTAAAGTCACCACCTAATATAAGGAGGCCTTCTGTAAAGTTGTCAAGGACTCCAAGGAAGTGTTTTAAGTATTCCACTTGACCCGAATTAGGAACATACACATTTGCAATAGTGCAAATCTGACCTGCCAATTTCCCCTTTACCATAACATATCTGCCCTCTTTGTCTGCAATGGATTCCAAATGCTTAAATGGGAGGTCTTTGTGGATAAGGGTCATCACTCCTAGGGATTTTTTAAGTGTATTGTTGCTCGTATATATTAAAGGATAATGGTGCAATTGCAACTTGGGTGCATGACCACTTTTGAAGTGAGATTCTTGGATCATTACTATCAACGCATTCTGTTTTCTGCACTGGTGAAAAATCTGTGCCCTTTTTACCGGTTCATTTAAACCATTGACATTATACGAAATTATACATCCATCTTTAGTATTTTGTTTAACCATAAGGATCTAAAAATAACATGCTACAATGGTCAGGTGCTATCTTACACTTATCGTTTCCCTGTTGTTTGGGTGTAGAGAACCTTGGGGTAGGATGTAGGATAGAAAGGGAGGGTAGAGGGGTTAACTTATGCCGCAAGAGGCTTGTCAGGGCTTCATCCCTGAGCCATGGTGAATATACAGCGGCTAGGATGCATTGCACCACTTGAACGGGGGTGAGTGGCAGACCAGAGCCAGGTGATAGCATAGAAAAAGTAGCGTGGTCGCATATCCGACCCAAAACCAGCTGGCTGTTAATTCTAATATAGTAACGTAATGGAGAAAAGGAATCTTATCGGGGAATATTCCAGCAGGAATATGAAGGTAAGGCACATAACAGGTTAATGACACTAGAAAAGATATAAAAACCAATAAATGGAACTGGTTCAAGGAAAACAATGTATGTTAATGACAGGAGCTATAGTCATAAACATAAAACCTTTTTTTTTTTTTTTTTTTTTTTTTTTTGTCAATATTATTATGTAAAATAACATGAGCAATAGACATATATACCTACGATCTTGCGAGCCGAATTCCATCTCTGAGATATATAACCCACTGGAGGATTAGTCCCAAATACCATCAAAGCTTAGTCCGACTAGTCATTGATCAGATATAGCATATGTCCTATGAAAAAAAAGTTAGAAGAAGCAGAACTGTAGTTGAAGAGGTGTAGCAGTTATTGCAGTCCAACTTCTAGGGTCTCTGTCTTTCTCTATTCATCCTAGGTGTCCTAGGTGTTCTGGGAGGTTTCTTGGAATAGGGGGATTGTAACCATTCCTCCTGAAGTTCAAAAGACATCTCTGGAAGTTTGTAGGTATCCGTGATCCATCCTGGTAGTTCCATGGTGGGTATTTTCAGCTTTTTCAAGAATTGATCAGTATCCTGTGGTGTTCTAATGGTTGCAGTAATCCCATCCAGGGTAGCTGAGAGAGAGAAAGGATACCCCCATCTGAACCTGTTATTCTTTTCTTTTAAAGAGTCTGTGAGGGGTTTTAGTAGTTTCCTCTTTAGAAGAGTTATCCTCGACAAATCTTGGAATAATTTGATGTTATTCTCTTCAAAGGATATTTGGTTAGCTTCTCTAGCTTTGGAGAGTATCTCTTCCTTAACTGAAAAGTCATGCAAGCAGCACAATATATCTCTGGGTGCATTCAATGGAGCTGCCTTCGGTTTCTGTACTCTGTGGGCTCTGTCTATCTTTATAACAGAGTTTGGGTCTTTTTGTAGGACCGAGTTAAAGATTTGGAGTAGCACAGATCGAATGTCCTCAGGTTGTACTGTTTCAGGGACTCCCCTGATTCTTATATTGCTGCGCCTGCTCCTGTTTTCTTGATCCTCATTTTGCCTTTGAAGTTCTTGGATTACCCCTTCTTGTTGCTGCATATATCTGTAAAGGGCCTTTTGGTTATCATTACCTTTGCTAACATTCGCCTCAAGACAGTCAGTGCGCGCAGCAATGGTTAATAAGTCTTTTTTTATATCCTGCATTTCCTCTTTTATTGTCTGTGTGACTTCCTTCAACATTTCTTTAATGTCACTTTTAGTGGGTAAATTAGCGATATATGAGTGAAGGTTTACCTCCTCATCCACATCACTGTCTGCATCCGACATATCCCTGTTATAATCTGTGTCCTCCTCGTGTTCTTCCTGAGCGGCCGCCATCTTGGAATCCGCTCGTGGCAGTTTTTTATTTATGAACAGCGGGGCAATATCGCTCGAGGAGCCTGGTTGTCTGCGCCCAGGAGTTTTAGGCTTGTCAGGCTTCGGTTTATTAGTTTTCCCCATCTTTTAGAAGCTGAAATCCGCTGGTTTAGGTCAGACTGCACGGAGCTCTGAGTCTATGCGTGCATCCAGCTCCGTGTCCAGGCCACGCCCCCCCCCCCCCAAGAATTTGGACAGAGAAAGGATGCTTCTTCTTAAAAATCGGCGGGGTTCTGACGCCAGATGCCAGGGAGAAGTAGGCGGAAGGTTAGCCTTTTTTCTTCCAGTGTGGCAAAAGACAACAGAAGATTCTTGGGTTCTAAGCATAATCAGAGATGGTTATTACATTGCATTAAGAAGTCATCCAGAGAGAAGATTTTGTATCAATCAAAAGAACTCAAATCCAGTAAAACAGGCAGCTTTGGAAGCAGCCATTTTAAGGTTTTTGAACGAAAAGGTGGTGGAGCCAGTTCCAGTGTTGGAACAGAGAAAGGGTGTTTATTCTCGGATTTTTCTGGTTCCCAAGGCAGATGGGGGCTTCCGTCTCGTCATAGATCTAAAATTTCTCAATCAATTGATCAAAAAGGAGAAATTCAGGATGGAATCCATAAGGTCCGCAATCAATATATTGCAAAAAGGAGATTTAATGGTCACCTTGGACCTAAAAGATGCGTACTTACACATCCCCATTCATCAAAGCAGTCGAAAGTATCTCAGAATTGCTGTAGTGCTAAATTCAACTCTGCATCACTTACAGTTCAAAGCTCTTCCTTTTGGGATAACTTCTGCTCCGAGAGTTTTTACAAAAGTAATAGTGGTGATAGCTGCTCTTCTCAGAAAACAGGGAGTTTTTGTAGTCCCATACCTGGACGATTGGCTTATCAAGGCTTCATCTCTGCATCAGATAAGGCATCATCGGGATTTGACGATTTCAGTCCTGGAGTCACATGGTTGGATTTTAAACAGAAAAAAATCCAACTTGCAACCTTCTTCTTACGTGAAGTTCTTGGGTCTGAATTTGGACTCGGAGAAAATGAAAGTGTTTCTTCCTCTGAAGAAGAAGTTGGCACTATGTTCAGCGGTGAGGAGTCTCAAGCGGAGTCATTCAGTATCTATTCGAGAAGCCATGAAAGTGCTAGGCTTAATGACATCTGCAATAGAGGCAGTACCATGGGCAAAAGTTCATATGCGTCCTCTTCAACAAGAGGTTCTTCACCATTGGAACAGGAAGCTATGTTCTTTAGACAAGAACTTCAGAATTTCGAAAGGGCTGAAGAAGTTATTGAATTGGTGGCTGCTTCCTCATGTCTTATCACAAGGGAGGTCCATCAATCCTCCAGACTTTGTGATCATAACCACAGATGCTTCTGCATGGGGATGGGGTGCTCACCTAGCAGAATGTATCACACAAGGAAGATGGTCAGAATGGGAGAAGATTCAATCTTCCAATTTCAGGGAACTCAGAGCAGTTCGTCTGGCCTTATGGAGTTTCAAACATCTGATCAGGGACAGAGAAGGGATGATTCAATCCGACAATGTGGTTGTAGTGACATATGTGAATCGTCAAGGAGGAACCAAGTCTCCATTATTGATGAGAGAATGCCGGAAGATAATGCTGTGGGCGGAGGAAAATCTGAAATTATTACGGGCTGTTCATATCAAGGGGGTGAACAACACTCTGGCAGATGCATTGAGTCGGAATACCCTAGATCAAGGGGAATGGGAACTTCATCCTCAAGTGTTCGACCAGGTGGTGAGGAGATGGGGTCTCCCTCAAATAGATTTGATGGCCTCTCGCATGAACAGGAAAGTTCCAGAATTTTGTTCTCTTCGGAAGATGGACAATCCTACTCACCTGGATGCCATGTCAATAGCCTATGTATTTCCTCCCCTCCCAATGATCCAGAGAGTCATTCAGAAGATCAGACAAGAGGGAGCTTCTGTGATAATGATTGCGCCCTTTTGGCCGAGGAGAACTTGGTTCTCGGAACTGATGGTTCTGTCCAAAGGGCGTTTTTGGAAACTTCCAATCAGTTCGGATATACTTCTTCAGGGGAAATGGAAACATCAGGATCCATCCTGGTGGAATCTCACAGCATGGAACCTGACAAAGAGTTACTATTAAATCAAGGATTATCAGAAGAAGTTGTGAAGACACTGCTATGTTCTAGGAAAGCGTCAACTTCTAAGATTTACAATAGAGTATGGAGAATATTTCAAGAATGGTGTGGAGAAAAGGGTTTTGTTCCAAAGGACTGTTCTACAGTGATTATCCTTCAGTTCTTACAGGAGGGTTTTGATAAAGGGTTGAGTCCAAGTACTTTAAAAGTACATATTTCAGCTCTTTCAGCCATGTTACATAAGAGTTTTGCAACCTTTCCATTAGTGAAGCGGTTTATTAAAGCGACACAAAATTTGAGGCCTAAACTATCGGTTTTGATACCTCCATGGGATTTAAATTTGGTGTTATCTGTGCTTTGTGATACTCCCTTTGAACCTCTGGCATCAGTATCTATGAAACATCTGTCTTGGAAGACTGCCTTCCTGGTGGCTATAACTTCGGCAAGAAGGATTAGTGAACTGCAAGCTTTGTCAGCATTTTCTCCATATACAGTATTTTTTCCAGAGAAGGTGTTGTTAAAGACCTTACCACATTTTTCTCCAAAGGTTGCTTCCTGTAAGAACAGGAATGCTCAGATTATTTTACCAGCCTTCGTACAATCCCCAAAAGATTCGGTGGAGGAAAAATTACATCTTCTAGATGTTCACAGATGTCTTCAGATTTACATTGAGAAATCAAAAGAAATAAGCCAATCTGAAAACCTTTTTGTGTCTTTTTCTGGGAAAAGGAAAGGTTTGAAAGCTTCGAAGACATCTATTGCATCATGGGTTAAGAAGACAATATCTGTAGCATATAAATTATCAGGAAAAGATCTTTCAAATATAAAAGCGCATTCCACGAGAGCAATTTCAACTTCTTGGGCAGAGAAATCCTTGGTGGATATGGATGAAATTTGCAGAGCAGCAACATGGTCAAATTTGCACACTTTCTCAAAATTCTATAAGCTGGATGTAGCAGCCAAACAAGATGCAGTCTTTGGCAGCAGAATATTGGAGTCAGCACTCCGGGCAAATTCCCCTCCCTTGGATTGTTAGCGTGCTAAATCTCATTTGGTGCTGCCTGTAGGACGTAAAGAAAAACAAAAATTTAGTCTTACCTGAAATTTTCATTTTCTTTAGTCCAAAGGCAGCACAAGAATTCCCACCCTAAATAAAATTGTTGAAGCATTAAATTGTGTTTCCTTATTGTGTGAGCTTTATAAAATGAACATGAGGGGAAGTGTGATTGGGGGTGTGTATATAGTTGTTTAATTGGTGTGTCTTTTTTTCTGTCCTACTAGGCGTGGATCAGGTATTAACTCATTTGGTTCTGCCTTTGGACTAAAGAAAATGAAAATTTCAGGTAAGACTAAATTTTTGTTACTCAGGTGCAACACACATTAGTGAACAAAAACCATTTAAATACCATACAAATCATGTGATGCTAACATGATTCTTGAACAGTTATAAGTTCAGGTTGTTGCTGAACTTTAATGTGCTTCCTGTTTTGCATTGCACCCACTACATCTAAATTGAACTTTATAATTGACATGTCATTTGCTGATATACGGATAAAGCTGCAGAAATTTTGAGTTTTAGTGAACAGGAACACAATCAAATTCTGAGTAATATCCAAAGTTTTTCGTTACCTGAATTGACTGACCCAGGTAATGTTATTCGACAATTGGATTCCTTGTTGCGCAAAGAATATAATTTAAAATGCCATGCTGCCGCACTAGCGGAATACTTAAAAGTTAGAAGAATTCCATGAGGCCTACATGTTCCCATGTTACCAATATTATGTAAAGATGATCTGATGATCCAGAGGCCACCCCTTTAGACTAGAAGAAAAGAACTTTAATTTGAAGCAACGTAGGGGGTTCTTCACAGTCAGGACCGTGAGATTGTGGAATGCACTGCCGGGTGATGTTGTGATGGCTGATTCAGTTAATGCCTTTAAGAATGGCTTGGATGATTTTTTGGACAGACATAATATCAAAGGCTATTGTGATACTAAGCTCTATAGCTAGTATAGGTATGGGTATATAGAATTTAATTAAAAGTAGAGAGGGGTGTGTGTATGGATGCTGGGTTTTCATTTGGAGGGGTTGAACTTGATGGACTTTGTCTTTTTTCAACTCAATTTAACTATGTAACTATGTAACTATGTAACCTGTTCCATTGCATACCTATACTATATACTTGCTATATAAAACTGTGCAGATGAAGCGACAAATAACTAGGTCGGACGTTTTTATTTTAACCAGTGACTAAATAACCTTTCTTTTGGTATCCAAAAACAGTGCAGTTCTGGGAACACTTTGTGCCTTTATACATTATAACAACAAACAATGTATTCAATTTGATGTCACAGCACCCACACACAGCAATGACATTTATCCACCCCCTTGCAATGTTCCTCAAAAAGAAATCTTCCATTTCCCCGGGTACCACTCACAGGGCAATAATGGGCATTGTCTCTCCTTCGGCAGAGGCTCACGCCATTCAACGAGTAGCCATACCAGGCCATATGTGGGCAACCTTCCGTGCTGTCACTCACATCGCTGCTTACATCAGCAGCCTCCTTCCTATACAGGCTCTCGGCTTGTGCTGCGGACAAACAAATTACGCTTGCTGACATTATGAGTCCCTGCCCCATCTGTTTCCTCTACTGTCTTACCTTTAGCCACATTTGGCCCTGATTGTGGGCCTCAGACAGCTCGTACTCTCCAGTTACAAGCATGTTCTTGTGAATTTCTTCTTGCAAACAATTAAAGCTGTTGGGCAGCAGCGAAAAAAAGATGGGCCGCACGTAGCCGCAAAAAAGCAATGCTAGGAGGACGGGGAGCAACCGGGCCATGGAGGCAGAAGACCGGAACTAGGTAGTCGGAAAGGGATGAGCCAGGACAAGCAATTCAGCATTCTCAATCGACCCCTGTTGCTCTGGCGTTCTTGTTCCCCTGTATGTGTGTATGCGCTTCAGTGTGCAGTGCACCGTTAGTGCGCACACGCGAAATTTGCTGTTCGGACAGTCCAGGACTGGGTAGTGGCGCACTGAGGGAGGACGTATGTATGTATGTATAAAGGAGTGGGACAAGATTCTGAATCGCTGCTCTATGGATCTCATGACTTTAACTGTATGCCATTTGCAGTCAGCTATCCAACAGCAGCAGATTATCCGCACAGAGAAGGAGATGAGGGGAACCATGGAGGATATGAAGATTGTGACATCCAGGATCCGAGTGGAGGTTGCACAGTATGAGCTTGAATTGATGCAGAACAAAGTCCACAAATTGAAACGTGATATGCAAGATTATGCAAATGAGCAGGTATACACGTGGAAACTCCAACGACGTGAACAGTGGGGCGGATGGAAGAGAGTTTGGCCCGGGGAGATCACGGATGCCTTATCTATGGGTAATACTTCTAATGAGACCTTTTCACAATCGGAGGTTAATTTTTTATCCAGCACTCCAGCTCTCAGTGACAATATCGGAAGATCCAGAGGGGGAAGAGGCAACAAAAGGGCAATTCCTAAAAGAACCCGAAGTTTCCAAGTGGGGGATCAACAGCAGGTAAAAGCTGTTGTTAAAGGGATCCTGTCATCGGAAAACATGTTTTTTTCAAAACGCATCAGTTAATAGTGCTACTCCAGCAGAATTCTGCACTGAAATCCATTTCTCAAAAGAGCAAACAGATTTTTTATATTCAATTTTTAATCTGACATGCATACCCAGCTGCCCCCAGTCATGTGACTTGTGCCTGCACAGTCTGGCAGGCTGCTGTTTTTCAATGTAACTGAATGTGTCTCAGTGGGACATGGGTTTTTACTATTGAGTGCTGTTCTTTGATCTACCAGGCAGCTGTTATCTTGTGTTGGGGAGCTGCTATCTGGTTACCTTCCCATTGTTCTTTTGTTTGGCTGCTGGGGGGAAAAAGGGAGGGGGGTGATATCACTCTAACTTGAAGTACAGCAGTAAAGAGTGATTGAAGTTTATCAGAGCACAAGTCACATGACTTGGGGCAGCTGGGAAATTGACAATATGTCTAGCCCCATGTCAGATTTCAAAATTAAATATAAATAAAATCTGTTTGCTCTTTTGAGAAATGGATTTCAGTGCAGAATTCTGCTGGAGCAGCGCTATTAACTGATTCATTTTCCATGACAGTATCCCTTTAATTTATCCCAAAGAAATCTTAAAGAGATGGAGACAGTGATTCTAAGTAAAGGACTGGGGTTTATACCCTCAAATAGAGAAAACATATTTAATCTTGAAGTGGATTTATTTAAATTTGTTAGATCCCTTAAACTACATACAAATTTTGATATCAAAAGGATTGCAAGTGGTTTAGGATGCATTATACACAAAAAATTATAAATTGGAATCAATTAAGAAAAAGTTGGGTTTAAAATCTACATTTATATCAAGTAATGCCCCTAAGTGCCTTGAAATGTTTGAATATTTAGTGAAGCATGACTTTGTGAAATTAATAAAAACTAAAGCTAATAAGTGTAATGGAAGGAAAGCATTTAAAGATCTATGGGGGAATGTAAAGTAGGTAACAGAAACACTATTCGCAGCCTATTTGGATGTAATCTGCTAGCCAATTTTTAAATCACCTCATACATATCTTGTAGATACAACAGACTTCTTAAATAGACTTCTAGAGGTTAAATTTTACTGTGCTCATTGGATGTCTGTGATCTTTATTCTACAATCCCACACTCGGAATGCATAGAATGCATAGGGATGTACCTAACTAAACTTGATTTAAAAACACAGGAGATTAATTTTTCTTGTGAGGCCCTGGAACTAGTATTAACTAAGAACTATTTTGTGCATCTTGAACAATATTATGCTAAAGTAATGGGCTGTGCAATGGGTGCGAACATTGCGCCTCTATATCCAAATGCGTTCATGCATGATTTTGAAAATAAATTAATTTTAAACAACACAGTGTGGAAATAATGCATTTTGCATTATTGGCGCTATGTGGATAATATTTTTTTTTAGTGTGGAATGGCATGGCTGAACTATTTGAATTGATGGTACAAGAACTTAATAAAGTCCATGAAACCATCAAATTTACATTTGATTAATCTGATTTAGAACTGCCCTTTTTGGATGTTAAGGTAAGAATTAAGACTAATGCCTTAGTAACTACAATGCATTATAAACCCACGGATTGTAATACTTCTCTACCGCCCTGTAGTTGTCACCCCCCAGGAGTATTCAAGAGCCTTCCCCACCGTCAGTTAAGTAGAGTAAGAAGAATCACTTCATGATATGTATGATTTTGAGGCTGATATGATGGTCAAAAAATTTGTTCAGCATGGTTATAATGACTGGCATCTTAATCAAATAAAACAGGACAGTAAGAAAATAAAACGTAACAATTTTTTAATCAGGAAAGAAAAGAAGGTGATATTAAGATTGGATAGAGTTTCATTCATTTCACATTTGGTACCTTAACTCCAAATATAAAGAGAATTATATTAAAGAGATATGGACAGCAGAAATTAAACTCTTTTTTACATCTATCATAAAATTGGCTTTGAAAGCAACTTATAATGTTGCCATAAAGTATTTGCACAATGCTTTTACATTACCTGTCTGATGGCCCATGTTCCTGTATGAGGGGGCTGCCATATTTGTGCAGCAGGAGTCCGTTAGTATTATAAAAATAAGAGCAATATAAGTAATTATATTAAAAGCTAAAACATGAGGACACAAAGAAATATATAACTGAGCTGGCTGTAGCTAAACATTTCTATTTATACAAAACATACAGCAGCTCAAGTGAGATGAAAGCTTCAGTTTAAGATGTTTTTTTATAACTAATATACATTATATTTATTGGTTGATACCTTTGTAGTGGTGATTTTAATAGTGATACTTTATATTTATTGTTACAGTTTTACAGATAAGGAAATGTGGACTGCTATGAATTTAGACTGTTTGAATTGTATTAAACGCATGGGACTTTATATTGACTAAGCGGTTTGGACTGGGTTTAAGAATCACATGTTAGCATCACATGATTTGGATGGTATTTAAATGGTTTTTGTTCACTAATATGTGTTGCACCTGAGGAAGGGGGTTGGCCCCCGAAAACTTGCGCTTCAAATTTCTGTAAATAAAATGAGATAAAGGCTTTGCCAGAATAATTTGTGCTTCTTCCCTACACAGTCTGGATGACATAATTGGTTTGGAAGCAGCTTGGGATACAAATGCACTCTGCCAGTGTCACACTGGTATGCCAGAGGCTCACCAGAAAAACTTAGATCGCAGGTCCACTTTCCAAACTATTATTCCTACTCTCCTCACTCTTTATTTTTTTAATCTTTTATCTCTACATACTATACTCTATTCTTCCATTATTAAGCATCTTAAAGAAATTTGGAATGACCATGAAATAGGCCAAATGGTTAGAATCAAGATGGCCCACTGACACCTGGGCCTACCAGCACTTTTTCTGTTATCCCGTGGGCCAGTCCGACACTGCACCCTGCAGTGATAAGTAAGTGATGTGCTGCAAGAAAAAGTTGTTGCTAAACATTCTACAATGTCATGAACCTGGCCATTGGTTTCATAGTTTAATTGGATTCATTAGAAGATGTAATTATAACTCGGCTCTGCAAGCAAAAATACCTATTCAGACATGTCTATTACGTACATGAACAGAACTATGCTGACTGCAGAATAAGTTATACTAATGTGCTAGGAAAACTGTGAGCACTTCTTATAATTAAGTTATTCTTGCTTTAAGATTAGTGGTACAGATTCTGTGAAGCACAACCTCAAATTCACATTTTTATTTTTTTAAATGTGATTATGACATTGCCAGGTACTTCTTCTCTAATTAAAAAAAATCCCACACGTCTTTATAATTAATGTTTATGTCATAATGAATAGAATAGTATGGTGTAAACAGATTAGTCAGCTCACCAACTACCCTCAAAATAATAATTAGAAAATCACTATACTGGATTGTAACTTGTTTTTAAGAATTCGAATAGACCTCCACGATTCTTATAATCGTAATATAATACTCCCATAATGCAATTTAAAGTAAATGTCTTGGAGGGGGACTGTATTCTAGAATAGATAGACAGACAGACAGACAGACAGACAGACAGACAGACAGACAGACAGACAGATAGATAGATAGATAGATAGATAGATAGATAGATACGTGGTACAATTTACATTAATTCTGCTGTTAAGAAAGTAAATAAGTAAACCAGATTGCTTGCATCAAGCTTATTTGCCATGTGGCTTATTTGGGCCATAGTGACCTTTAGTCGCTACTTTTTCTTTTAGAGTAATTCAAGTGAAGTCATTTATTTGTGCTACAGCATGGCTTATTCATAAATAATACTATATTTCATGTCTTTATATGCTAATAGGTATTTAGTATAAATCAAACTAGAGAAGCCATAGTAGTACAGGGGGATTGGCATATCCCACCTCTCGCTGCTTCAGGCTCTCTTACCTGTGAACGTCTGAGCATGCACAGCTGAAGTAAATTCGGACCTGGCTTTAACTGTTTGTGCTTTCCCCATATGTAATAATATGCTTATGATTAAGGGTGCCTGTGCCCGAAACGCGTCAAGTGTGATGCTGAGTGTGCCTATGACTATGGACCAATAATGTTTTTGGATCTTAACTGTTTTCGGTGTGCGGAAACTCCATTCTCTTCTGTTGTGATTCAATACGGCGTGGGACGCCAAGGGACTCCAGCACCCGATATTACATCCATGGGCAGCCTGCAATGCAAAGAAGACCTGCGGTGAGTCTGAGCAGTATTCTTTATCAAAATGTAATAATAGGCACTACTTTTGTCTTTGGGCAGTAACCCATAGAAACCAATAAGATGTTTGCTATTAAACAGAAGACCAGTAAATGCTACTTGCTGATTGGCAGCTATAGGTTACTGCTCCTGGGCAACCTTAAATCTTTTTTAGTGTCCATGATCGCAGGTGCCAGTGATTTTAAAACAAGGCACAACAGGTTTAGGGGGTCATCATTTATGTGATTTAGAAGGTTTCTGGAGAGGGGTCAAAGGTATTACACAGCCTTTAAGGGGCTCTGTTCTGGTTTAAGGGTAAAAACTAGCAAAAGACACACGATTCGATCGTCAAATTCTAAAAAGTTGCGCGATTCGAATTGTCGCATGATTTTGTTGAGACTTTCCCCTACCAACTTTTTCGATCTGATTTTTTAATAAAAGTTAAATTATTATACAGTATATATATATATATATATATATATATATATATATAATTTTTTTTTTTTTTTGCACAAATACATATACTGTATATATATATATATATATATAAAACCTTCTCAACAAACCGCACTCCAAGGACTTTGAATGGTGTCAAAAAAATGCCTTTATTTCAACGTTTCGGCTCTCACTCGTGAGCCGTCTTCAGGAAAGTGTTTTCCACTTTCCTGAAGACGGCTCACGAGTGAGAGCCGAAACGTTGAAATAAAGGCATTTTTTTGACACCATTCAAAGTCCTTGGAGTGCGGTTTGTTGAGAAGGTTTGATAGTGATATTTTTACCTGCACCCAGGCGGATGTTTATTGGAAGAGAGTGCACCTGACTAGAACTGCTCTATATATATATATATATATATATATATATATATATATCCCCTAAAGGGCTGAACACGATGCTACAATTGAACTGTTTCCTGAACACGAGATGAAGTCAAATTTACTAAAGGGTGAAGTGGCTAACGCTAGCGAAAATTTGCCAATGTAACGTCATTTGGCCACTTTGCTGATTTACGGGTGCTGGCGTACCTACTCTAGCACTACTTCGCAACCTTTACACCAGACGAAGTTGCGCTATGGCGAAGGGACATAACTACGCTAATTCACTAACTTGCGGATTTTACTGAATGTTACCTCTTGCTCCAGACTTGCCTTCACCACCTCAGACCAGGCGAAGTGCAATAGAGTAGATAGGGATTGTTTAATAAAAAGTTGACATTTTTTCTAAGTCCCAAAAAACGCTGGCGTCTTTTACTATTTTAAGGGTGATAGGCTGAAAAAGATCGTAATTTTTTTTGGGGTACCCTCCTTCCCCCCTACATTTCCTAATATATAGCACCTAAATTATACAGTGGGCACATGTATAGGGCAAAATAACAATTCTATTTTATTATATGTAGGTTTCCCAGGCTTGTGTAGTGTAATATATTTGCTACTACATATACGTCCATTGTACTTTAACTTGGCGCCGTATGCAAATTAGGCATCAATAGCGTAACTTTGTTTTGCTTGATGAATTAATGCTGGAGCAACTTCGCTACTTTTCGCCTCCATGGGCGCAACGGATTTTAGTGAATTTGAGCAGCCCTGGCGAAACTACGCCTCGCGAAGTCGCTAGAGCATTTTCGGTGCTTAGTGAATTTGCCCCCTTCTCTCTCTCTCTCTCTCTCTCTCTCTCTCTCTCTCTCTATCTTTCTCTCTATATACTGTATATATGTAGACACAGGTGTGGGATCCATTATCCAGAAACCCATTATCCAGAAAGCTACAAATTATGGAAAGGCCGTCATAAAAAATTATTTTCCTTTTCTCTGTAATAATGAAACAGTATTGTGTACTTGATTAATTAATATAATATAATGAATATAATAATGAAACAGTATCTTGTACTTGATTAATTAATATAATTAATCCTTATTGGAAGCAAAACCTGCCTATTGGGTTTATTAATTGTTTACATGATTTTCTAGTAGACTTAGGGTGGTGGGGGCACACTTAGCTTTCCAGGGAGTTTAGTCATCCCAACAACAAATCTCCTCTTTTTCGATCGACTAATCTTCCCGAAATGCTTTCCCTCTGGCAAGAATGTGAATCGCCGGCGGGGTGGCACTCATCACTTTGGTTTTCTGAAGTCACCCAAAGTTTCCTCATGAAAACAGTCTTGCCAGCGGGAAGGCATTTTGAGGGAGATTAGTCTCACGAAGAAGAGGAGATTTGTCATTGGGCAACTAAACTACCCGAAACGCTACATGTGCCACCACCCTTAAGTTATGAAGATCCAAATTATAGAAAGATCTATTATCCGGAAAACCCCAGGTCCCGAGCATTCTGGATAACAGGTCCCATACCTGTATATGCAATCACAATATAGCGACCCTTACATATGACAGTATATCCAATAAACAACATTAACATAATCTAATACTGTTCTGTTTAAACTCACAGTGATATAGCATTAGTGAAAGTAATATGGCATCAGTGAAAAATTTATGATTATTGTGTAACTCATCCTGGACATCCCATACTCAGTACCAAAGGTGCCTGCCATGAGGCTAACAGCCTGTTATTCCACAGATTTAAATTTTCACTTAATTTCTTAGTAGTACCACAAGTATACACAGAGCAGGTATGAACTACAAAAAACACACAAGTTGCTTATTTAGCTAATTATAACTTATCAATGTTGTTGAACTCTATTTTTTTTAAATTCTGCAAAACATTTTTTGTTTTGAAACTCTACTACTTCTATGTGAGCTGAGGTTTATTTCAAATTCCTACATATAATGAGCACACAGACATTCATTCTGTGTATTTTCAGAAGGGGGCACTGTAGTCAAATGTAACAATTTAAAGACATTATCCGCAGATGAATTCTCATTAGTTTGATTAATGACACAAACTTAGCTCTTTTGTTGAAATGCATTTTAGTCCTCTTTGGCAATAAGGAGCAATACAAAGATTAAAAAAGCTGTATCCATCACAATGCAATCACATACATTTTAGTGGCATCAAAGCAAATTAGACTGCAGATAGATGAGCCTGTATGAGAATACATACAGTGTTATACCTTACCTTTGCAGCTACATAGTAAGTTAATAGTATCTCTGTTTTTATTCCTGTGCATTTTTTTTTAAAACTATACACCAATTTGACCAATGTTATACCAAGCATTTTACAAAACATACTATAAATTCTGATATTAATGGACAGTCTGTGTTGATTACTATAGAGCAACCCAGTTTCCATCAAACCTTAATTTTGTGAAAATTGTTGAGCACATAAAAATTTGCGTCAAAATGATTCAGACGCCCATTGACTTTAATGCATTTGGACAAAAGATTTGTGCATATAAAAATTGACGCTCGTCTCAAAATTGTTGCGCATCAAAATAATTTTGATGCCCAATGACTTCAATGTGTTTCGCAAATTCTGCGCCAGGACAGATTCGACCATCACTAAATTACCCATCTAAATGATTACCCACCAGGCCTCTATTATTTTCTCCGAACTATTTTCAGCCTGGACCTCTGCCATAAATATGGATTTCTGTGGTTGGTCAACAACAATTTACTATATGTTATTATGATATTGAGAATAAGTTTCATATACCTGCCGACATATCAAAAACACTTGAAAACTTTCTGCTAAACTTGAGCAAGGGAATTACAATCATATTATTCTGCTCAATAGCATGAATTTAAAAAAAAAATATATATGTGTGTGCATAGACCGACAGGCAGATATGGGGGGATGAATAAATAGATAGATAGATGATAGCTAGATGGAGAGATAGATACATAGACAGATAGATGGAATGATAGACGATAGAGATAGATAGATAGATAGATAGATAGATAGATAGATAGATAGATAGATAGATAGATAGATAGATGATAGCTAGATGAATAGATAGATAAATAGACAGATGGAGAGATAGATGATAGATAGATAGATAGAGAGAGAGAGAGAGAGAGAGAGAGAGAGAGAGAGAGAGAGAGAGAGAGAGAGAGAGAGATAGAGAGAGATGGGGGATAAATAAATAAATAGATAGACAGATGATAGCTAGATGTAGAGATAGATAAATAGACAGATAGATGGGGAGATAGATATATAGATAGTTAGAGAGAGAGAAAGAGAGAGAGAGAGAGAGAGAGAGAGAGAGAGTGGGGGGGATGAATAGATAGATAGATAGATAGATAGATAGATAGATAGATAGATAGTGAGAGAGAGAGAGAGAGAGAGAGAGAGAGAGAGAGAGAGAGAGAGATATGGGGGATAAATAAATAAATAGATAGACAGATGATAGCTAGATGAAGAGATAGATAAATAGACAGATAGATGGGGATATAGATATATAGATAGTTAGAGAGAGAGAAAGAGAGAGAGAGAGAGAGAGAGAGAGAGAGAGTGGGTGGATGAATAGATAGATAGATAGATAGATAGATAGATAGATAGATAGATAGATAGATAGATAGATAGATAGATAGATAGATAGATAGATAGATAGATAGATAGATAGATAGAGATATGGGTGGATAAATAAATAAATAAATAGACAGATGATAGCTAGATGAAGAGATAGATAAATAGACAGATGGGGAGATAGATGTGGAGAGAGAGAGAGAGAGAGAGAGAGAGAGAGAGAGAGAGAGAGAGAGAGAGAGAGAGAGAGAGAGATAGATAGATAGATAGAGATATGGGTAGATAAATAAATATGTTTCAATGTTTTTTATTGGGGTTTTTCAAGAAAATTATTACAGCCATTGGAAAGAGAATGGTAGATAAATAAATAGATAGACAGATGATAGCTAGATGAAGAGATAGATAAATAGACGGATAGATGGGGAGATAGATAGATAGATAGATAGATAGATAGATAGATAGATAGATGATAGCAAGATGAAGAGATAGATAGATAGATAGATAGATAGATAGATAGATAGATAGATAGATAGATAGATAGATAGATAGATAGATACATTATATACAGACAGTATATGCTTTTAGGGAATTAAGAGTACCAGTAGGCTGAACTGCAATTGGGATACTGAGGCATTTATATTAATTTGTATAACAGTTTTAAATAGGTATGAATATTTAAATACTAAAGTTGAAAAAACTCTGTGTTTCATTAAAACATATATGAAGCAACATGATATCTTTCCAGGACAAGGATGAATGATAAAAAGTCACCATAAAACCAGAAATGATATTCTTCCAGTTCTTGGGTTTCACAATATTACATACCAAAACTTTCCAGATAGCTTGTGAAAATATCCAGAAACATACAGTACATGGTTTTGACACAGTGATACTAAAAAACAGAAATAAATAAAATCACTTTCAAAAAGTATACTTGAATGTGTTTATAGTTTCGTATTTACTGGTAACTTGTCTATGCACAATAATAAAGCCTAGCAGTGAACATTTCCTTTATCGAAAGAACAAATAAATGTTGCATGAAAAAAAAAAAGCAGCCCACTAGTGATTTCTGTAAGCAGGATATTTCCATTCCATGTAATTACAGACACTTCCAGGAATTACCGGGAGCTTCAGATGGTTGTTTTTTCCATCAACCCTTTCAAATTACATGGTACAGACACAATCGCAGCACCCTTCCAGTACAACTGATGTTATACTTCTCAGCCCTTCTGGTGTTTCTGCATATAACATTACTTAAATACTCACTTGAGAATTTTGAATGCCAGGGGCCTAGATTTATTATATGACAAAATTATTTCTGTAAACTTATTATCAAGCTAGGATCTTTTTTTATAGTATTCATGGTCATATATATGTATATACTGTTTATATAGTTAAACTAATTAACACAGTGCTATAATGTTCAAACATTAAATCTTATTACAAACTTAAGTATTTATGCAAATATATATAAAGTTATAATACAATATTTAATCTGATGTTTTAAATGACTCATTACAGCAAAATACAATTATACATTAGAATTTGCATACACTAACCATACAGTACTTTTAAAATATTTCCTTGAATCATAAGTCCTGGCTTCTGTTTCCTATTTATTGTATTTTATCTCTTGCCCATACAAGACCAACCTATCTGGTCTCAGGTCTATTGAATCCATCTAAACATATTACATATTCATGACTTAGGACAGAGAGCCATAAACATAAAAACAAAAAAAAAAAAAAAAATATGAGCATTGCAAAGTAAGCCACTATGCAAATGTATTGAAAATGTTTGTAATAACCTATTTCACAAAATAACATCTTGTAATTCTGCTTTATTGAGCCTTTAAACAGAGTGATATAAGGTGGCAAGGCATCTGTTTCTACAAAGTTCTACTGTGCAGTGATACATTATTTCTTCACTCTCATTGGCTGTATAAATTAGGAGACAATCACACCAACACAATTATATTGATGCAAATTTGACGCTCCACACACATCACCTGTAGCATTTATTGAACAGAGGTGTAAAAAGCTTTTTTTATTTATTTTATTTACCAAGGGAAGTCTGAAACAAGCCCTAAATTAAACGATCCATGTCTATCATTAGAGAGTGCCTGTGAGTAATGATGTTAAAGCTCATTTTGACCCAGAAGTGCCATAGTTTTGTTTTTTTACTGTATAGATGGACATGGCCTTTAACCGATTCCTTCAGCCTAATACTGGACTGTTTTACCCAGTTGCAGCCCTATTAAAATGTTTCTTAATTTTTGCATGTATCTTGTCATGTGTGGATGCCCAACTTTTATCAGTACCAGTAGCTTTTTAAATACCCACAAATGTATCTGAGTAAACATAGAACCATGGAGAAAACAGAGAGAATGTGAAAACAGTAAATAAATATTAAATAATAAATTGCTAACTCTCATAAAATAACAGTTACAGTATGTGAGATGTCCTAGAGCAGTGATCCCCAGCTAGTGGCTCAATAGAAACATGTTGCTGACCAATTGGATGTTGCTCTCAGTGGCCTTAAAGCAGGTGTCTGAATAACAGGCTTGGAGGCACCATCATAATTGCATAAAAACTGTCAAGTACAGCCTCCTGTAGGCTGCAATCCCAATAGGGGCTACCAAATAGCCAATCACAGCCCTTATTTGGCATCCCCCAGACTTTCTTCATGCCTGTGTTGCTCCCCAACTATTTTATATTTTAATTTGGCTCACAGTTAAAAAAGGTTGGGGACCCCTGTCCGAGAACATAAAAAATAGGGAGATCACAGTGAAGCAAATCTAAAACAACTTGGGCTCTGCAGGCTTGATACTCACAACAAATAAGAAGTCCCAATGCTTGTGCTTTTTGTCCAATATCAAAGGCAGTAGTTAATGGAGGAAATCAATAGCTGACACTGTAAGCTGCTGCAATGTGTGATGCCAGTTTTACTGAACACATGTTAAAAGCACAACATTTCTGGGGGTAGGTGGTGTTCCCCCTCTTTCAAGTGATATGGAGCCTTAGTGACCATATTAATATTTGTTTTGTATAAGCAACCTTATTCTGCAGTCAGACTTACAGAGCAAAAAGCTAGAAACCTGTTCCCCCTGCAGACATTATACAATTGTGTCCTTTAATGTTTTCTTTCTCAGCACAGCTATTATTCCCAGTAATTGCAGATTCAGCAGAAATATGGATTAAACAAAGGCAACTCTGCATGCTTGTAATCTTGTAATTAAAACATGTGATTGTGCCCACTCATGGTCAATTTTACTAATTAAGAAAACAAATCTTAGTAAGCAAATGCTACAAAACCCCAAACTAATCCTCTGCTAACCAACTTGTTGCATATTTAGTAAGCCTTTTATTAATGCTCTGTAATCTAGCTCATGTACTGGTCTCAGATTTGATTGAAAGATTCTTAAAGCATGTGCCTTCATTGTATCATTTAGGTGTGTGGTGCTAAATGACCCACTAGAACTAAAACAGAAATATATTTATTATATCCAGGCTGAGTTTGAAAATGTAAATTAGAAGTATCAGGCACAAGTAGCTGTCCAGTATACGCATCTTCACTGGCAATAAAGATAACTCACAATGGGACTCCTGTAAAACTATTCATTGCATCATTATGGGAAGGCAGAGAATTATGAGTTAATGTATTTTCCTGAAATTAAAATTGGAGGGTATATTTTATGCGCAAGTATAAATTGTAAGCAGGCGTACACATTGTGAAATCATATGCTTTCTTCCTCTGTAAACTTCCATATGACACCAGAAATGTAATATAGGGAAATACAAATCTTTTCTGGACCGCATAATGTCAATATGCAATAAAACCCAACACTGTGAAGCCACAGTGTTTACTTTAGGAGATCTGCAGTTTTAAATGAATACTTCCTCAATGTTCCGCTCGCACACATTCAATTCTAAATAGCCATAGAAGTATCCCTCTGCAATAATATTAGGCTACAACAGAGCCAAATGCAGTTTGTTTGATACTTTTATTTAAACTGAAATCCATGTTTCTGAATTAGGTATTAAGTGACGGTTTTGTCATCAAATTCTGTGCTGTATGCTGCATTTCTCATTAAGGTTCTTAAACATTTCAGTCACACCATATATTATACCTTACTGAGCTCTCATAACATTTAATTTTATATATTCTCTCTCTCCCTCTCTGCATCCAAGATCTTTTCCTCTCCTCCCTTCTCTGTCCACCCTGAAGGCGGAGTTGTGGTTTGCAAACTTTTTAAAAGCCTTGATGCAGAGGCTGAAGTAGGGAAAAAAAAACTTTTAACAACTTCAGTAGGAGGAGGAAGTCAGCAGAAAGCAACAAGCTTTTAAACTTTAAAAAGACAGGTCCAAGTGCCTGTCCTTTAGACTTGCTCCTTTTAGTTTTCAAGAACTGCCTGGAACTTGGGATTTTTTTTCCATTTTGGATCTGCAAGGTAATGTATGTCTAAATCCTTTTTATCTTTACCTAGTTCATTAAGGGAAAGAGACATAACTGTGTAACAGTTAATCATATGCAGAGAATAGTGTTGAATCTGTAAAAAAGACAGATTGCAGAACATTACCAGTTTAGTGGTTTTCCCCAATGTCGAAATTAAAGGTTTTATATTTTTGCTGTGTGTTCTGATATTTCCATTACTTCATAAAACAGAACTTTGCTTCATACGCTATCACTTTTACACAAGTTGTGTATATTAAGGAACTGTTGTCTTTTTTTATATTGTTGTGTTTCCGGAGAATTTTTCTGCAAGTATTAGACCTGTTGTGACTGACTAAATGCTGAATGACAGTATTATGAATGTGTTATCAATTGTGGTTACATGGAAACACTTTAACAAGGAAGTGAAACATTTTTTTGGAACATAGAACATTCATTTTTCCACAAGATTCACTTATGTGGCTGCTCGTTCCTTTTCTAATTGCTGACACCTCGCTCTAATGCACAGATTACCTCTTGCACCACTGAGTGTTAGGAGTGTAATAGATAAAATGAATTGCTGCACATGAGCTACTGTATGTAGGGTTGGGAATATGTGGAAATGTAACGGACACAGGCTACAGACCATTTTAATTATAGAATGGCTTTGGCTGTTGCATAAAAAGAGTGATTATGTACTGCAGCCTCTTGCAAGCTAGCTATTTCACAGGACCTGTATAGGAAAAGTATAATGTCTGCAGGTGTCCCCAGGAACATAATATGATACCCATATTACTGAGGCATTTTTGTGTCTTTCAACCTTCAAAATCAATTTCTAAAGGAATGCTTGTAGTGTGGGAATTTGTTATCCTGATTATAATCACCTAAAGCATGCAATACTTGAAATTTTATGCAAATTTTTTCTAGTAAGCTTTAGGCTATATTTAAAAAAAAAGCTGATACAATCCATCGGATGAGGCTCCATATATGTTCCACTCATTGTAACATAATGTTTTCCAGTGAGCCATCACTTTGCCCCAGAATGACTCAAGTGTTGTGTCAATCCCTATCCCCCTAACAGACTAGTTGCGCAGAAGAAGTGAGATAAGGGTTCTTTTTCTCTCTAGAGAATGCAGCAGAGTGTGATGCACTTGTGGGCCGTGTGGCTTTAGAGGAGAACCAGGTTTCTTTCCTTTATAACTCCTGGTTTTTATTTAGGAATCAGAGACATACTATGTGGAGGAATTATCACTACCATATACTGCCATTATAACATCTGGACAGCACAAGTTGCTTTTGTACTACTGAAATCTTGCCCTTTGCTGTGTTTATCAAATGTTTTTCCTCTGAAATCTTGAAATGTAAATATTGGCTTCTCTCCATGGCACCTCACGATCCATGAAATAAGAGAGCAGTATGATTAAGAGGTGACAGAGCCTATGGATTATAGCATATTTAACATTTCCTAAAACAGACTTTGTTAGGTCATACAATATGAGTGCACGTTGACCAGCCATCAGTATTAGGAGCCATACCAGCTCTTGTGAAACTGTAACTCCCAGCCTACCACAACTATATTAAATAGCAGAGAAGGCTGAACAATATAGTCTGAAACAGCTCCAATGGTAAAATTAATGCCACTCAAGAGCTCCTTTACAATCACAGGGATTAAGTTAATTTTTCACTGATGGGCGCAAACATAATAGTACTTGCCTACAGTGCAGTTGCAGAGCTCCTGTTCCTGATGCTCTTTTGTAGCACATCTGGTTCAAGGTGCAGAGCACAGCACTCTGTCTCCCTGTGAACTATGTTCAGGTAGTGCAAGAATACCCCCACATTCATTGTGCCCACATACTGCCACTTACATGGTGTGTTCTGGCTACACACTTCAGAGTACCATCAGCACAATTCCCTGTGCCTCTTACTGGACTAGTAACAAATATGTTTCAACCAGTTTGTTGCACATACACTCCAACTGCACTACAAATATTTCTTTGGAAATCTTACACCTCTCTAAGTAATCTCTGTTTTTTATAATTTGCCTAGCCATGTACCATTTTACATTTTATTTGTTGAAACAGTAATAATCTAGACAATTGAACAGGCAGCGGAGAGTTCAGCCTTTGCTGGGGCCTTATCACAGATTTAGTACCTTTCAGTATGGCACAGTTGGCCCAGATGTTGCATGGGGGTCTGGTGGTAAAAGTGGGTTTTTGATGGTAGTCCTGACATATATTTAACCATGGTCAGCTTTTTTTTCTGAAAAAACATTGAATCCTCTGAAATACACAATATATCTGCTGATTTTGCATAAGATGTATGTGGCACAGCTGCAGGCCAGCAGCATCCAGCCTTACATTGCAGAATCAGTCTATAAACTCTGAAATATTTATAAAGGCTAATTTTAGACAACATCCCACATTGAAGTAATTGGGAAAGTTTGCAAACCAGTGCCACTAACTTAAACAGCCTGCTGTAGAATAGTGTAAAGACCTTCAGCATTACAGTAAACTAGGTTATGGCTTTAAGTTAAGGATGGACACGCAAAACATGAAACAGCATGCAAAGTTCTTTGCTTTGAGCCATCACAATATTCCCCAGTGTTTGAACTCTATCCACTTCTTAAGGAACCTTTGCATCATCTGACTGTTCCATTTAATTTAAAAAAGAAACCACACAGGACTGGCGAAAATGTTCTTGCACTACTCAGCATTTCTCCTCTTTGTGAATGAAAACGATGCTTTAGCAAGCCTGCTGTGTTCCTTGCCACAGAATCAAATTGCTTCTCAAACATCTAACACAGCTGAAAGATTATCTCCCCAGAAAATGAATATCATGGGCACAAATTCTGACAATGACTATATGAACTTTGCATTTCTCTTCTGTTAAAACTGTGCTGCTGAGCAGAAGGTTAAACAAGAAATGAATAGCTGGGCACATGTCCAACAGAACAATAACCTTTCCTTTTCTGTGACAGGAATATGTCTCCGAAACATCACATTGTTCTATTTTTCAATAAAACTGTCAGACCTCAGTAACTCAACATCCTTAAACCTATATATTTGGCTTTAATGTAAAAAGAACTTCCAAAATTCCAAAAAAATTATGAGTTTACAAAACGAATATGCTATATCTAGCTGTCTATCATCTATCTAGCTGTCTATCATCTATCAATCTATCTATCTATCTATCTATCTATCTATCTATCTATCTATCTATCTATCTATCTATCTATCTATCTATCATCTATCTCTCCATCTAACTGTCTCTATCATCTGTCTATCATTTATTTCTGTCTGTCTATCTATCATGTTCTAAAGTCTATACATAGTTGCCATCACTGTATTAGAGAATGTTAGCTTTTTAACTAATTATATATTATCTTTGGTGGAAAATTTCATGTGTGCTCATACTTACAAATATGTTTGCTAGTATTCTAGTATTATATGAAACATTATATTAAATATTTAAGGAAATTCTGTCTATTGATCTGTGTTTTTACCTGTAGCCTTTCCTAATTCATACTTTAGCATAGTTTCAATTTTTTTTTATAAAAAAGAATTTATGTTAATTATTTCTATTTCAACAGTGCTTTCCCTGAGGAAAGTAAAAGCAACTGGTACATGACAATTCTCTGACAGGAGCCCACTGCATATAAAAAGAGAAAGTTGTTTTTAGCTAGAGGAAGGCAATTCATGCCTCTTGACTGTCACTACAGCTATAAATGAGCAAGCAATATGCAGAATAACATCTCATTGGAGACATCACCACCCATTTAGTTAACCCTTGCAAGTGCACGTATGAGCAAGCAAGTTTTTACGTTTGACTTTGCAATTCCTTTAATTGATGGTGATAATGTATTAAAACAAACACTCTTTGGATGATTTGGAAACCTTACTATATTTAAGATGTCGCCCTGGCATTCATACAGTATATGTAAACCAGTTATAATGTTAATTAATGAGCTACAGGCCTAGGGTAAATGGGTGTCAAACCTTTGAAAACTCATCCATTGTGCCCCATAGCTTTCCAACACTTCTATGCCAAATTAAATGGCAGAGGCCAAAGTATTAACCAATAAACAAAACCCCTGCTTACTGGCACTACCTAGTTAACCTTGTTGTTATCTAACATGCTTATTGCTAGGGTTTAGTGCCCTTCTCTTTCTCACTTTTGCTTCTTTCTTTGTTCATTTTTATTCTATGTTCATCTCTGCCACTCCTTTTTGCCACTCTTCCCTTGCTCTTTTTTTTTCTTGTGCTCTATAATGTTAGCTTTCTCTCTTACATTTTTTCATTGATCAAACAAAAAAAAAATAATAAATAAGCCTCTACGTTTTCCATTGTTCATGTATTCTTCACACTCTTCATATCTATGGAGTCCTTTCTCTGGTATAAGTATTTCAATATCAAAAATATGAATTAATACTTTATGGTTATATTTTGTGTATGCTAATAATTCCATTTATCATGCTTACCTGTACCTTTATTGGTATTTTAGGTAACCACTTTTGAGCATGGGTGACTGGAGTGCCTTAGGAAGACTTCTTGACAAAGTTCAAGCCTATTCCACTGCAGGAGGGAAGGTGTGGCTGTCTGTCCTATTCATATTTCGAATCCTTTTATTAGGGACAGCAGTGGAGTCAGCCTGGGGCGATGAACAATCAGCATTTGTCTGCAATACTCAGCAACCAGGTTGTGAGAATGTTTGCTATGATAAGTCATTCCCTATATCTCATGTGCGTTTCTGGGTACTTCAGATCATATTTGTCTCAACACCGACCCTGCTTTATTTAGCCCACGTTTTTTACTTGATGAGAAAAGAAGAGAAGCTGAACAGGAAAGAAGAAGAACTTAAAATGGTTCAGAACGAAGGTGGTAATGTAGACATGCACCTTAAACAAATCGAAATAAAGAAATTCAAATATGGCCTTGAAGAGCATGGAAAAGTCAAGATGCGAGGTGGACTGCTTCGCACCTACATCATCAGCATTTTGTTTAAATCAGTATTTGAAGTTGGCTTCATTATCATTCAATGGTACATGTATGGGTTTAGCTTAAGTGCCATCTATACATGCAAAAGAGATCCCTGCCCACATCAAGTGGACTGTTTTCTTTCTCGACCCACAGAGAAAACCATTTTTATCTGGTTTATGTTGATCGTATCTATAGTTTCTCTTGCCCTAAATATCATCGAGTTATTCTATGTCACCTACAAAAGTATCAAAGATGGCATCAAAGGGAAAAAAGACCCATTTTCTGCAACAAATGATGCTGTGATTTCTGGAAAGGAATGTGGCTCCCCTAAATATGCCTATTTTAATGGCTGTTCTTCTCCAACAGCTCCCATGTCTCCACCTGGTTACAAGCTTGTTACTGGAGAAAGAAATCCTTCTTCCTGCCGCAATTATAACAAGCAAGCAAGTGAACAAAATTGGGCAAATTACAGTGCAGAACAAAACAGGATGGGACAGGCTGGAAGCACAATTTCTAACACTCATGCACAGCCATTTGATTTTTCTGATGAACATCAGAATACTAAGAAAATGGCACCAGGACATGAAATGCAGCCACTGACTATATTGGACCAAAGACCATCTAGTAGAGCAAGCAGTCATGCTAGTAGCAGACCACGACCTGATGATTTAGAGATCTAGTCAACGTTGATGAATTACCAGAAGGCACATTTTAAGAGTGGAATTGGTACTAAATTCTCTCAAATGAGATTTAACAAACATTTTTGATGTACTTTGATATGGCGAGGGAGAATCGCTTTGATATTTAAGTAGCTCATACAAATTTTTACAGTCTTAAATGACTCGTACAATATTTCTTTAGAATGTATATCTAAGACAACTTATGTGTTTTCAGTTTGCCCAAAAAGTGAAATATTTGGGTGAGCAATGTTGTTTTATGACTGAGCAATTAATGTCAGCCTACTATGTATAAGACGAGAGATTTCTTACAGTGATTTTAGAAATTAACTTAAATAATTGTTTGACTGTTAGGAAACTTTTACAACAATTCTGGAGAAAGACACCTGGATGTTTTCTCAATATGACTAGCATTTTTTACTTGCCCCATTTCTTCTTCTGTTTAAGAAAATTGTGCTTATGTAAATAAATTGTTCGCTCACGTGCCTTATTAAAAATGACCTAAAAGCAACATTAAGATTCCACAATGGGCCTATTGCATCATTTCTAAATTGCCCAAACATTTAATTGTGGATGTCAAATCCCAAATACTACAGTGACTCAAAATGTAAAAATAGTTGACCACTTCCATGAGCCTTGAGAGTCTTAGAGTCTTCTTTCCCACCAGACCCAGGATCTTCAGGATCTTGGGACCTCTAGAACATTCCAACAACATCATTATTTGTGTGAGACTTTTATTAAGTATTGCAGAACCTTTTATATTAATCTCTAATATTTTCCCTCTGTCTATTTGTGAAATAATTTTAAAGTAAAGGCACCTTAAATGTGAAAATATCAATTTCATTACTGAAGTAAGACATTAGTGCCTGGTAAACTATTTGGTAACCCAGCTGGTAGAAGCACCCTTTGAATTACTTCCTTTTTTGCTGGTGCAATATTAAATAATATTTTAAGATATTGTATGTATATGTGTTAAGGCTTGGGGTTGCTTGAAGCTTGGTTGTCTAATGTGGCATGCGATGTGGGTCTGACAAAAGAATCATCATTGTGAGTATGCAGCCAGTCAGGAAAAGATGTTAGTGAAAGGCATATGTCTCATAAAATGCCTTATAGTATAGCCATGTTCTAGTGGTGTCCTGAGTCATGAAGCATGATAAAGCCTATAAATCACATGCTTCTGTGGCTATTTTCTGGGAAGATACTAATGTAAATGTGTAGTTCAAGGAACTGAGGTAAATATTTCTGGAATAACGTTCAGGGAATTTTGCCAGCCACTTATTATATCTTTTATTTTTGTAATAAATTAAGAGCCCAGAATGTTGTATGCATTTTTATCTAAAGGAAATATGTTTCAAAATGTTGCTGAAGTAACAGTGACGTAATAGTGCATCTGATAAACGAGTTGTATAAAAAGATAATGAAGAGGTACGTTATATGTCAGAGGTGAATGCTTCTTTAGTAAAACAATGAACCAATATTATGTGTTTACAAATTCCTTATGTGCAGTTTAAGCACAGTTAAAAATAGTTATTCCTTATCCAAAATCTTTTCCCCCTGTGTCCTATTTTCGATGCAATAACTCAGCTAAGGATATATCTGAACTTTTTATGTGTTTTTTTATAGTGTGAGGAAGGCTTTTCTAGCATGAATGGATTAATTTCATTAATGTGTAATCATTGAATGATTGTGCATGTAGTACTGTAAACAGATTTAATGTGGTTATTTTTTTTTTAAATGTAACTAAAAAATGTTTAGAGCTGGAACATGATTTAAATGTTGCTGCATGGGTCTTGGATTCTGTTGGCCCATTATTGTGAATTATGTTATAATTGTGTACTGTAAACTAGATTTCATTATTCTGAAGAGATTAATTTTGTACATTTAATTGTGGTTTGGTTATTCCAACTCTTAAAATGTTTGCACTTGGGATTTTGTTGTTTGGAATGCAAGGGAGTCTGGAATAAGACTTGTTCCATGATATACTTTAGAAGCAATTTATTTTTATAACCACATCTGCTTAACACCTCTACCTTTTAGATACCAGGTTCTTGCTTAGGTAGAGCTGAAAAGGCATTTGCCCCAGAGCCCCAAATCAGGGTGGGGTAAAATGCTAAATTAATTTGTGGTGGCAAAATGCAGATTAAATACAAATTACATAGTATAATGGGTAACACTTTTTAGATATTGTCTCTACATAAATCACAGATGTCAATCATTCAGTGCTTTAGGTGTTGTTAAACTGTGATTCACAGAATATGGAGGGAGTTGTAGCCCAACATTAAAAACAGTTTCTAAATAGTCAACCTTGATTTATGTAATGTATAGCCCCTTCAGAGAAGGGTCCTAGTCTTCTTGCATTTCCAGGGCCCATCTTTTTTACCACCAGCCCTAAGTGATACTGCCTTCCTTTGTCTCTATGCATTCTATCAAGAAATGGATTGTAGGACTTCTATACAATAGAAGATAATTCATTTTGTACCATACTCATAATTAATGATTTTTTTTTTTTTTTTATAAACTACTGTTATGTTCAGCTTCATTGCATGTATGCAGTCATGGTTCATTAGCACATGGTTTCCAGAGTACTTTTCTCTAGACAATAAAGTTTTACTTTTAGTAAATGTTGTCTTGCTTCATTATTATATATTTTTTGTATTATGTATTTATTTTATTGCTTTTCTTTAAAACATTAAAGCCCAACAATTAGAATTACCAATACATCAGTTTCACACATCAAAATTGTTAAATACACAGGTTATAAAACATTTTTTAACATATCTTTAAATGGCTATTGATGAGTGTAACGCTAATTTGGTTACTGTCCCTTTAAATAATAGCTTCCTTGGCAATTCAGGGGCCCTGAGTCCCTTTTGCAAGTCGAAAAGTACTGGGAACTGGGAATCACAGCGCAGTGCCTCCACCTAGGGAGCACTGAGGAACTTACCTCAGAGGAATCCCCTAGGAAATAATAAACACACACTTTGCAGATAACAATATTTAACTTTATATAAACTGTAAAGTAGTAACTAATACAAAAGTCACGCCTGTATGGGAATACAAGGGACACTAGCTAAATCCCTATTAGATTTTAACTATCTGTTCAAACACAGTTCGTATAGTATCACAGTCCCACTTGTCTGGAAGGGTTAAAAAGCACACAGTTCAAAATGCAATGTCCCTTTCCCCAGAGCTCTTATTCCCCCGGTAGCGCTACCTTTCCCAGAGTACCTTTTCCCTTGGAAAATAGCAGCTTCCCACGTAGCAGGCAAAATTACACAAGGCCTGTCTTCCTGTTAGGCTCAGTACTGTGGCAAATCCTCTCTTCAAGGGATTTACTCAGCGATTTCTCTCAGAGGCAGATCACATTGGAATCACAAATAACTCTTCTCCAGAATCACTCTCACCAATGGCACTTTCCTCCTCTGAAGCTTTAGCAGCGTGGCAGGATCAGACAGCCTCTTTCTGCACTCCTGCAGACCTCACAGATCCAGCAGCTCTTGCAGGACTTTTCTCCCTTTTGAACCTTTCTCCACAGCACGTGTTAGACTCAATCACACGGCCTACACACACAGATCCAGCAGGGCCTACACACACAGCTTCACAGTCTGGCACACCCTCTCCTCCCAGGATGCACTGCGGTGTCCAGCCAATCAGGTCGCTCTCCAGCCTGTTACTGGGCTGAATAATGTCACAGACAGAAAAGCAGGGAAAGGATTTCTCTTCTCCCCTACATTCTCCCCTTGGACAAATCGGCAACGTCCTCGCTTGCCGTATGCCCTGGCATGCCTGGACAGCAAAACAGTCAAAAATGTCTTTATCACTATTGTTTCCTGGGACCCTAA
Source organism: Xenopus laevis (assembly GCF_017654675.1). Taxonomy (NCBI): domain Eukaryota; kingdom Metazoa; phylum Chordata; class Amphibia; order Anura; family Pipidae; genus Xenopus; species Xenopus laevis. The sequence continues at coordinate 75,336,064 of NC_054379.1, read as the reverse complement.
CATTGGCCTTACCTGGAGACCTGCGCTTACCCAGACCCAGTACTTTAGATCTATCGGGGGTATCAAAGGTTTCAGGGACCACCTTCATGCCAATAGGGTTCACCACAGTAGTCTTCTCTCGACTCAACACCCTATCCTCTTCAGGGGAGTCACTCTCACAGACAGAAGGCTCATAATAAGACTTCTGAATGGTGGAATTTTTGTAAGTCTTACAACTTCGGGCCTGATGACCCATCACCTGGCACTTGTAACATCTTCCATGGAATCTTCTACGCCTACGGCGTACTTTACACAGTGCAGATTGGGTTTCACCTTCATCAGGAACAGGGCAGTTTGACTGGATGTGGCCAAGCTTTCCACACCGGTAACACGTAGGAACTCTCTTAGTTTCAGCTGGGGGTTTGGCTCTCTCAGACAATTGAGCTTTTAAGTCCTCCAACTCTTTGCGAAGTTTCTTGTTCTCTTCTGCCAGTTTTGCTTCAGCAGGGGATTTCTCTGTATGCCCTGCAGTGGAACTCCGTTTGACCCTCACATAGGCATCAGCCTCCTCTCGCCGAACTCTCTCCATCAGAGCAACATACCCAGGGGGTAGCTTATCCTGGTAGTGTGCTCTAATTGTCATGGCAACAGGGTCACTATTCAGGGTTCCTCTTTTCAATTGGCGAATTCTCATAGAATCCATTTCATCGTCTGTAATTGCACCGCGGCTCACTAGCAATCTCAGGCCTTGTTCTAGCCGCACAAGATAAGCAGACAAATCTTCCTTCTCTTTCTGGGAGGTAGAGTGGAAGCGATAGAGCATCTCTGTAGCACTCTCTACAGGGCCAAACGTTACCTCCAGGACTTCAATCAGATCACCCGAAGTAGCATCGGGGTGACCAACCATATAGGACTTAACAACATCCACGGCAGGGCTGCGAAGACTCTCAAGGATCTTCCTTGTCATAGTAGTCTCGGGCCCAGTCCAATCTCTCACGGACACAACAGTGGAGTCTCTCCAACTCTCAAAGGACTCTTCACCGGAGGGTACAGGATTGGTACCTGAAAACACTTTAAGTCTCTTAAAATTACCATTCCAGGCTAGCTGTGTCAGTTGGTCAGTAAGTTGTCCCAACGCGCTCACAATCTCTGGGGTATCCAGCCGGCCACCAGAACAATGGTGACTCCCCTTGGAGACCACGCTCTCACAGGATGGACATCTCTTTATGTGACTCTTTTCAGCTGGCGAATCAAACAACGTCTTGTTCAGCTGCACACTCTCCGGTGCCTTCACTGCATACTGGGTAGTAAGGGCATCACCCTGGGAAGTTAACTCATCTGCGTCATCAGACATATCAGGCAGAACAATCTTCCAGGGCCCTTCACTTTCAGCATCAATATCAGGGGGAATACGGTCACGATCTATCTCTCTGGGGCTGTCTATAAGAACATTCAATAGGACCCCGGCAGAATCCCGCCGTGACGCAGCCACCCTTGGGCGGTAAAAAATCTGTTCCCCATCCAGAACTTGATAAATAAATTCTTCCTTCACTCTGGGCACCATGGGCCCAACTGCGGCAACCTTTCGAGGGTTAAGTCCCAATGCAGTACACCATTGGCGAACACTTTGTGGAGTTTCAAAGGCAGACATATTTTCATCAAACATCCCCAGCTTCCCAGTCGACATCTCAGCAGTGCCTCCAAAATGTAACGCTAATTTGGTTACTGTCCCTTTAAATAATAGCTTCCTTGGCAATTCAGGGGCCCTGAGTCCCTTTTGCAAGTCGAAAAGTACTGGGAACTGGGAATCACAGCGCAGTGCCTCCACCTAGGGAGCACTGAGGAACTTACCTCAGAGGAATCCCCTAGGAAATAATAAACACACACTTTGCAGATAACAATATTTAACTTTATATAAACTGTAAAGTAGTAACTAATACAAAAGTCACGCCTGTATGGGAATACAAGGGACACTAGCTAAATCCCTATTAGATTTTAACTATCTGTTCAAACACAGTTCGTATAGTATCACAGTCCCACTTGTCTGGAAGGGTTAAAAAGCACACAGTTCAAAATGCAATGTCCCTTTCCCCAGAGCTCTTATTCCCCCGGTAGCGCTACCTTTCCCAGAGTACCTTTTCCCTTGGAAAATAGCAGCTTCCCACGTAGCAGGCAAAATTACACAAGGCCTGTCTTCCTGTTAGGCTCAGTACTGTGGCAAATCCTCTCTTCAAGGGATTTACTCAGCGATTTCTCTCAGAGGCAGATCACATTGGAATCACAAATAACTCTTCTCCAGAATCACTCTCACCAATGGCACTTTCCTCCTCTGAAGCTTTAGCAGCGTGGCAGGATCAGACAGCCTCTTTCTGCACTCCTGCAGACCTCACAGATCCAGCAGCTCTTGCAGGACTTTTCTCCCTTTTGAACCTTTCTCCACAGCACGTGTTAGACTCAATCACACGGCCTACACACACAGATCCAGCAGGGCCTACACACACAGCTTCACAGTCTGGCACACCCTCTCCTCCCAGGATGCACTGCGGTGTCCAGCCAATCAGGTCGCTCTCCAGCCTGTTACTGGGCTGAATAATGTCACAGACAGAAAAGCAGGGAAAGGATTTCTCTTCTCCCCTACATGAGATTAAAACAAACTACAGTAATTAACCCATTTGGGTAATTTTTATAATAGAATAAAAGTCCATTTTGGTAAATCATTTGCAATGGCAAGTTTTTCCCTTGCATGGATGAATAGAAGCACCTTTCTGAATAGTGGTAATACATGCTTATGTTAACATTTTATTGTTTACCTGATGATACAAGAACAAACTAATGTTTCTATAGTAGTACATAGTTAATTAAATGAGAGCTAAATCTTTTATGATCGATTTTATGAGGCTCATCCTAAATATTGCTAAATTGTAATTTCCAACATGCTCTTTCATATTATCAAGGGTTAAAGCATGCACAAAGTAGTCCACTAAAACTAGGGTTGGATTTTTAAAGCATCGTTGTTTAATAAAACATTTTACCAGCTCTGCAGGGCCAACAGTCAACTTAATATAAGAGAATCTTCCAATTAGATTTCTGTGTGTTCTGTGTACACCCAAGGTATTAAACACCCATCCTGATATGTTAATAAAGATTAACAGAGGTTAGTGTTAAATGAATATTAACGTACCTATGTTAAATAAAGGAAAAAGGACTGATCTACATTTGGCAGGGATTATTCTTACTGATAAATCCTGCCTATCTATTTAATTTATAATTAAGTTTAGCATACCTACTTTGGAGAGCTACACGAAAAAAATGGAAGAGTTTTAGGCTGATATTAAACAGGTCATTTTTCAGCCATTTGGAAGAACCGTTGATTGCTTTCCATAACTGCCAATCACTTAAATGGGACATGCTCTCAAGTCCTGAAATTGCATATTCAAATGAATGAAAATCATGGAAGGTGATCATGGGTACTTTTCACTGGCTGAATTATGTACAGTATACTGTCCTAAAAAAGCATTCTGGACATTAGCCAAAGAATGTGTATATCCCCTTTAACTAATGTACCAAAATCTATAGGTAGATAATGAACCAGTCTAACACAAACAAATGCCTATATTACTTTCTAAAATGTTTCTTAATAAAAAGTCATTTTAACGTCCATCTGAGTAATTGCACTGGCTGCATCTCCATCTGCTATCTGAGTAATGATATTGGCCACATCTTCATCTGAATCAAAGCCATAAAAAACATAATATTTCATTATAGTTTTCAAGCCAAGTGCTCCTTTTGAAAAAACAAACACACATCAATATATGCAGATCATTTAGACAATTTACAATCTGCAATCCTTGGAAACAAATAGAGATATGACATATTAACAGGATATTACTATTTGTCAGCAGATATTTGAATGTTAAAATCTGGACTCTTACGTATTTTTTTAAGTAAAAAAAAAGTGTTTCTGGTGCAGAAATGATGATGTGGAGAGGAAAACAAAGATTAGGATGGAACCGGAGCAGAGTTGAATTAGAAAGATGGATGAATAGACAGAACAGCAGGGTAGGAATAGAAATATTGAGGTCACAGAGAAGAGAAAGACAATTAAAAAAACATCAATGTTAAAAGTAAATATTTAAGAAAGTAAATTAGTAATCAGCGGAGCTAGGCACTGAAACTGCACTCAGGCATCCGATCAGTGTGAATAGGCTCGTCTGATTCTTATATACTTGAATAAGAAATTTTCAGCTGCTTATTCAGGCAAAATATACATTTTAGGGAATATATACCTTATGTAGCAGAGTTACTCTATGGAAATGTTGTTGGAATTCATACAACCCCAAACACTCTGCTGTACTGTATGTTATGAACCATTAAATATGATTAGAGCTGTAGTCCAGCAGCTACAGGAATCCTAAAGACTGCATTAAAAAATTTTTCCAAGCTTATCCTCCAGTGAGAATCCTGTCTGTTCTGTTTGCACTTTTTTCATGGCTTCCTTTGATTAAGCTCTGAATGAATAAAGAGCACTATATTGTCTCTTACAAAGTTTGATTACAGTGTTAATTTGACAAGCAAAAGATACATGGCAATCTCAACATATTAGAAAATAATTTGTTAAGTGATGTAATAAAAGTAGGAATGGTCCTTACAGGAGTATCTTCTTGAATTTATAATGAAAACAGCATAAAAGCGTCTATAATTATCCCCTTTAAGCTCATAACCTACTTTCTGCTGTAGCTAATTTACAATAAAAGGATATGGAACTAGGGTTAGACAGAAAAGGCCTGTACCTAGGGTGCAACAGTGAGGGGTGCTAGGCATGTACTTATTCTGTGACTTAACCCTAGTCGGGACCCTTGTCTCCCAACTTTTGTTGGCCATTCCCCCTGCTGTGGACAGCATAGACCTGGGGGCTCGGGGACCACCAGAGCTGCAACTTCAATGGCCACAACACCCCACCGGGCCCCCCAGCCTCAAACCTTCAGGCCCCCCCAGCCGTAAACCCCCTGGGCCCTTGCCCCAACCAAACGCCTCCCCCTGTGCGTACCTTTCTAATCTTATGCCCACAATCAGGCCCAGGCCGCCCCAGCCGCAAAACCCTCAGGCCCCCTAAAAACCAGGCAGGTACCTTACTAATCTTGGACCATACCATACAAATCTTGAGACATGTGGAGCGGATCTTGGACACTGGGGCCCCCTCCCCCGGTGGGATGCCTAGGGTGCCCAGTTGGCTTGGCTTGGCCTGGCACTAACAGTATAAGTACAGTAAATGCAGGCTTTGTAACAACGACAGAATCAGGACCCGGAATAGAATAAAATTGTCCAAATTGTAGATGAAGGTGTAACTGAGTGATCTTAGGGAAAAAAGCCTATGCAAGTGTAGCGCTATAGTAAAGTGTGTGTACTGTACACCACTATTGAGCTCCACTCCCAATAAATGTGCTCCGGATGAGACCTATAACCTTAGGGAGTAAGCCCTCGCAACGGTGTGGATGCAGGGTGTAGTGCAACTGTAACTGGATACAGAGTATAATAATTGGGCACCAGTGGTTCTTATAACTTAACCATGAACTTATTTATTGAACATACACAATCCTCAGTGAAGTATACAATAGAGCAGACAGGATTTGGCATCAAATTGAATAAGCAATACTCAGAGCACCATTTGGTCAGTATTAGTCCCTACTTCTGGGCTATTAGTACCCAGGATCTTAATCAATCTGACTCTCCTCGTCGGAGCCTTGAGCTGCTCAGCTGAATAACCTGTCTGTCTGTTACTCCTAGAGTAACCTATAAGGGTGAGTAGCCTATTCTATCTAGACCTGACCTGTCTAGGTTCCACAGAGCTCTACCTGCCTGTTCAGGACAAAGCTAGCACAAAATGGACACTGAAAGCATGGCTTCAGAGCCTTTTATATCCTAGCACAGTGCCATCTGCTGGTCATTGTAAGAAACAGCAAGGGGCATAGCTTAGAGCAGGAAGAGCAAACAGTACCCCTCCCAACTGTATTTTAGGATCCAGTTAGGTGTCTATAACATGGAGGGACTGCCTGCACATAATACTAGTGGTGGCTATTTTACACATCCCTACACAAGGCACTAGAAACCAGAGACTAAATGAAAGAAGATATAATATTGGCAGATGTATGCAAGTTTTAGTACTGAAACACCTTTTTAGTCTTTTGACTATTGAAAAGTTTGAGAGTTTGCAAACAAATAATAAAATAGCTAGGGTGATTATATATAAGTTTCTTATTTTCAATTCCTAAACAAACGTCTGTGTTGTCTTTCTGTACAAAATTAAATCTGCAAATATCTGTACATTGCATTGACTCTTGCATTTAGACTAAACTAGGTGTGATCACTAAATAGTTTTTCTTAGGCCTATCAGCTCTGTCTCCAAATGGCCCATATAGTGACCTGCCTGGAGTGCAACTTAAGTGGTTTCCCCGGGAAACTGTATTTCTGGCTTGCCAAAAGAGTTACTGTTCTAAATAATTGGCATGGTCCATTTCAGGCCTAAAAAAGGTGGCTGCCAAACATTCTGTGTTGCTAATCTTTATATAGAAGGGAGTATCAGTTCAGGCTGTTTCATACCATAAGAAATCTGCCCAACTGCAACCACTACAGCTGAACCCACATGGCCCAACAAGCTGCAGCAATACCCAAGCTGGCAACCAGACAACTAATGATGTTAGAGGTTGACATTAATTTCCATTTCCATCTAAGGGCTTTTTAAAGCTCTTAGATGGAGAGCCTAAACTTTTTTATTTCTGATAAACTATGTCGATACTTTTAGAGATATAAGAATTTGAAAGTTCTACTTATTCGCTTAATTAGTGTTCATAAAGATCAATAACATGTCACTTTAAAGAACAAACTACGAGCGTTAGGATTGCAGTGCTATATATATTCACTAGAACATTTACACCAGCTCTCTACGCATTACAGTTCATTTCAAACAGAATGTAACACATGACTAACAGGTTCGGCTGGAATGAAAATTAAGTGCTGGCTGAATGGCACAGTGACCACAATGTAACATAAAAATTCCTTTACACCATTTTTAGAAACCAATACAGTAGATGTGAAATTGCTCAGTAGCAGGTAGAATGATGGCCCATAATGGCCATGCGATATATAGGACCACATTCAATTTAGTGAGAAACCCTTATCTTCTAATTTAGTTGAGATTTCTCCTCTAATTGAATCTGGCCCCTAATATTTTACAATTATTGTGTTGTCCTATATAGTTTGGAAGAAAACATCTATATAACAATGGCAAAGGAGGTTAAATTCTTTATCATAAAAAGTCATTAATGTAACAAAGCATTTAAAAACGTTGTCTCATCTCTAATTAAAAGTGTATACGTATCTGAAAATTGATGTGTACCAATTTCTTATGTTGCATCTTTTTAGTTGTAAGTCAGGGGCCCCATTGGTCTATTTTGGTGCAAATGTTAAACAGTCCGGCCCGGATTTACAAATGGGGCGCCCCTAGGCCGTATCCGCTCATCGCCCCCTTATGCATCCCCCTCTCTGTCTTCCCCTGCCACGTTGTCCTCCCGTCCCCTCCCCTGCAGCGTCGCTCTCCCCGTCTCCTTCCCCCACTCTATCTTCCCCTCCCACATCGTCCTCCCCTTCCCTTCAGCGTTGTTCTCCCCGTCTCCTTGCACCTGCATGTATATGCGCATGCGCATATATGCATATTCAAGATGTGCGCATGTGTATATAAGTGCAGGCGCAAGGAGACACAGAGGTGACGCGGAAGGGGAACAACTTTGCTTCAATGCGCTGGGCGGCATACTGCCCCTGAATTTCTGCCGCCCTAGGCCCGGGCCTGTAAACAGTAGTTACTTGTATGCAGTCATGAGCAAATAACACATACATTTTTCCTTCCTCTTACCTTCCACATCAACCAAAGGGATCTGAGCTGTCCCACTGTCTATATAAGGACATACACATAAAAATATGGTTTATTAATTTTAATGTGGGATACAAAGCACCCAGATATTATCTGGTGGTGGTCAGATTTATTATAGTTGTGCCTGTGTTTCTAAGCTATCGATGGTAATGAGCAACAGCGTTACTAAGGGGCAGATTTATCAAGGGTAGAATTTCAAATTCATGGGAGTTTTTTAAAACTCCCATGAACTCGAAATTCAACCAATCGAAATTTATTTAAAAAAAAACGAATTTTCAAAACTCGGGTGAATAGGATCGATCTCAAAACTCGAATCAAATTTGATTTGAGGTTTAAAAACTCGATTCGAGTTTTTTCTCTGAAAAAAACTTTAATTTCAGGAAGACTCCAAACATCTCCAAATTGATCCCAGGACGTCTCCCATTGACTAAAACAATGTTAGGTGGTGAATCATCGAATTCTTAAAGGGCCAGAAAATAATAAATCTCAAAAATCTCATTAAATTATATTAAAAAAAACTTGAATCGAATTTTATAATTCCCTAGTCGAATTTGGCAGTTTTGGCCATAAAAAAACTTGAATATTCGAATTCGAATTTTTAATTCGACCCTTGATAAATCTGCCCATAAGTGTAATAGTAGATGCCATTAATAGCAGACATGTTTTTAAGAAATTGGCCACATGGGAGACCTTTATTCCTATTTAAAAAACAGTTGTAGCCTAGTGGATAGAAGGTTCTCTAACAATGTAGGGCATGTGTATAGCAGTATACTGAGTGAAAAATGCATGTAATTTTGCCTTAAAGCCATAAAGCAAAAACAAGGGGGTGGGGCGGCTGCACGTCCCCTAGGAATTGCTAGGTTTCAGAGACATTTAGGGTGTGTGGTTTATGTGGTATAAAAATGATCATTCATCACAGATCACCAGGCATCCTTGTGTAAAAAAACGGTGTAAAAATTGTGTCTTTTTTTTTACATGCTTTTTCCTTGAGCAACTTACTTACAAAGGTCTGAAGCAGTGTAAAATAATGATGGCAAATCTGGCTTTCTTGTGGCGTAAAATAAAACACACCTTGGCAAATTTGCCATTTATTTTACACAGCTTTTTACACCATTTTTCTGTCTGATTTTGTTTTACATATCAATTGAGCACTATAACTAACCAATCTTTTGGTTATTTTATGAGAATTAGAGCCAAGGTTACTATTAGACAGTTTTCTTTTTAACAGTGGGATCTCCGTAGCTGATATACTATACTGTGTTCCCCCATGACCCCTTACTAATCCCATTGCCCTAAAGGTGGGTATAGATGCATCGATAATATTGTACGATATTCAGTGTGTGTATGGTGTAACTTGGATTTCGGTCAGCTTGTCGTTTTGGCCAGACGGAAAATTTTGATTGGGAGCCTTTGAAGGCACCCACACATCGGCAACTGTTAGTGGTGAATATCAGATACAGGTAGAATTCTTATCTTTATATCTGACAATTCAGCTCTACAAGAGTGTATTGAAATGAACAATCTTTCCTGGAAAGATCTTTTCCAGAAAAGATCATAATTGTTACGTCTATTCAGGGGTGTAACTACAGAGGAAGCAGACCCTGCAGTTGCAGAGGCGCCCAGAAGGTATGGGGGGGGGGGGCATGAGGCCCAAATAATGAGCAATTTTAATATCCATTGGTAAAACAGGACAACCTCTGGATATGTTTGGGGCCTTTAAATTAATTTGCTGTGGGGCCCAATAACATCTAGTTACACCACCACTTCTATGGCCACCTTCAGCCATTCTTACCCCTAGAACACTGGATACCCTTCCACTGAGCTGCAATCAGACACAGCTATATTGTAGATTGTACACCAAGGAAAAATCAGCCCAGTGCTCTAGGAACCCTTTTCTACACCAAGACTTGCATCTAACTCCCTAAACTCCCTCTGTCTTCCTGACAAAGATTAGCCAAATAAACATTAATTTTACTTTGGCCTCCACAGTGAAATTATAAAGTTTTGTTATATATCTTACACCTTGTTATGAGCTAACGGTGTCCTGACCAACTATTGGTCTTCAGATGGGGGTGTAACTTTAAGACAGACAACCACGAATCTGGACTATTACCCTAGAGAATATAAACTTTAAGCTTCCTCATTTGCGATGGCAATACTGTTGAAACATGTTAATTTTAAAATGAAGAAGGGAACAGCAACATGTTAAATTTAGAAATCTCTGGAAAGTCTATTTTGAGCAATTTTTACGTGTCCTGAAAAATATGGGAACTAAAGTGTTTGTGTATAGTTCATTTAACGTCTCATTTCAAAGACTGAATGTATTGAAATACTGAGAAATGCTGCTTTGCAGACCAGGTGATCAGTCAACGGGTTAATATAAACCAAAACTCAGTGTTCAGGTGTTTATTAGACATTGCAAGCCAGATCATTACAACTTTCGTCAGACTAAGGATTAGTAGGATCTAAAAACAGATCAAGCAGGCAAAAATACTTGAGTATGTTTAAACATTAATTCTAAATATCTAATTCCTGTTTAATTCTAATTCTTTTCTCTTACAAAAACGAAAATAACTTTCTTTAACCATTTGTGATCTATAAATGCAATGCAGAAATTAATTCAAGGAAGCAACTTACCCAGCCCACACCAAATCTCTAAATGTTTTGGAAAAACAATGGGAAATTTTTTCACTAGGGCTCATTAAATGACATACATGTTTAGAGCTCTTCACAATGTGTTAATCCAAGTTTGCTGACTATTGATATATAGGGCTGGACTTAATGAGTGGTACATGTAGTAAAGGGACTCCTAGGGTTCATATTTTTAAAAGCTAGCTGTAATATTTAGCCTACCATCTGCTTATGCTGACAGCTGGGTGTAAAGCTTTATGGCTGCTTGGCATTACCTCTGGGCTATGAAGGCAAGCACACTTTACCAGTTCAGTCTGTGTTTCAAGTTCAAGCAGCTGGACCGCATTAACCAGCAGGTGCAATTCATTGCCTGACACCTCCCACCAGAGATGACTTTAAAAATGCCAATCTAGTACTACTTCCTTACACGTTTATAAATGTTCTTCTAGTTGCTTGGTGTGCTGTTTCTTGGATTCATATCCCTGGCTCCTGTTTTTAGTCCTAGTTAAAAGGGGTTGTTCACCTTCCAAACACTTTTTTCAGTTCGGCTGTTTTTAGTTTGTTCACCAGAAATAAAGACTTATTTTCAATTGCTTTCCATTTTTTTGAGTTTAAAAAGTAATATTCCTTTCTGTGGTGTCCAGGTGCGGATTCTAAACTGTTACTATTTGTTACATTAGTTGATAAATTCCTCAGCAGCAACTGCGGAATATTAGCAAATTATTGTATCAATTCTAACAGCTGTCCTTAATGGAACTCGGGGATTCTGCTCAGCAGGGCCAAAGAAAAGAAATGTATTAACTAAATGTTTCAATTTAGAGCAATTTACATAGTTGGTGACCCCCCCCCCCGAGCTGCTTCAGACATAAAAATGTAAAAAATAAAATTTTGAGGTTCAATATTAGAAACAAAGTCTTTATGTCTGGTGCAATATGTGAAATAGATGTGCATGCTGGCCCGATACCTTTTGGACCAGTGAGTTCGGGCTCTTCTGCCTGCTCTCCCGCCCACGATCTTACAATGCTTCCGACTGCCGGATTCAACTTTAATAGACGCGCGCCTGCTCACCCTTTTGTGACATAATCGAGAGGCGGGATGGCACGGGTCTATAAAAGGAACCCGGAAGTCAGGCTCGGGCATGCGCGAGTGGAAGGAGGGCGGATATCGGGCAGGTGCGGGTCAGGTAAAACCCGACCCACACATCACTAATCTGAAACCATCTGTTTATGACTACTATCTAGCTCTACTTGAGACTGCCTATATGCCTATGCTGTTTTTGCTGGTCTAAAACACCAGTCTTATCCTGCTCATATATATGAGCAGGATATATGAGCAGGATAAACCCTTTGGGAAACTTGTGTAGTAAGTCTTGTTGCCAATAGTCTGAATCAAGAAAGTGGGTGTGGGGTTATTAGCAAAATAGCTTGCTTAACTCAGCTTTGTGTTTGCTTTGTGTTTGTGCATTTCTAACATCATTTAAAAAAAAAGAATATTTACTATTGGTGCACTGTAACTATAAACTGTATTCTTTTGTGGGAGCTGGGACTATTACACATAATTGTGACTTTGAACTACTGTATAAGTGTGTAGGAGTAAAACAGAAGACTTATTTTCTGTCTGCCCTGAATATTAATTTTGCATATTTATGTTATATTTAGGTTAACTGTCATTGTTTTGTTCTAACACTGGGGCTTGTCTCTCTTGATGGGTTTGCAAAGGTCCCAATTATAACCTGATTAAGTTCAGCTAACAAGCAAATGTTTTCAAGTATGGCCATTTTTACACTGGGAACCATTAGTTCTGCAGTTGTAGCTCCTTAACCATTCCATGTATATTAGGTCATTAATCAAATTAAGCCATCAAATGATAGTTAAAGTATGAAACCCATTTTAACAAGGACGTGCTACTCTCATACTCAGTGGTGGGTGCATTCATTTAGCATCTACTGTAAATCTTTAAATATCTCATAATGTATATGATATGATCTGTATAAGCATCCAGTACAACTATGCATGAAATATTGATTTTATTTGTTGATGGTATAATGGTAATGGTGTATTATAACCACAAAAGCCTTGGGTTCCACAGATCAGCATATATAGAAACACTTTTTATTTTGACTTTGTGAGTACCCATTCTTAAATCTTGATAGCTTGCCTGCTATATTCCAGTCTTTAATAGGAATTTAGTATAGAGAAGGTTTTAGATACTGGGTTTGCTGCTTATACATTTTTTATACTTACCATAAATGGCATACCTGTAAGCAGAGAGCATAAGCACAGCTTAATCAATGGAATCCTATAATTAAGCAGGTAAGCTGTAATTCTCTGTATAAGTGTTTATAAATACCTACTTGCTTCTAAATAGCTATTTCCTACCAGAGTAAACAAAACAAATGTTTTTAAAACTCGCAGACATTATTTTTAGATGTTGAAATCAGGCTTAATTGCCCACTGAATTCCAGTGCTTTAGAATATAAAGTACCGTTCTTACACAGCAATAGTCTTCTGCTTTCTATATTGAAACAACTTGACTGATCTGAAAATTCTGCATCCAAATTTCACTCTAATACTGTGTTTTCAAATGTGTTCCGTTGAAGTTTATCCCCTCATGGTTAGAGATATAAGAAAACACTGGGTTCTAAGTCCATCTGCCATAAGGTCATTTTCTAGATTGTACAGTATTCTGGACATGTTCCTGAGAGCAGATGTATAATTAAAGATACCTTGTCCCATACATACTTTTGTTGCAAAAGGCACTAGTATTGTTGGAAACAAACTTCAACTTCTATTTGATCCATATTTATGGGTATCCTCCTTTTAAACTGACCTCTATATCTGATGAATTTCATATTACAAACTGCAGGCTGAAAAAGAGAAACACTTTTTGTTTTTATGTTACCAAATGTAATCACTTTGCTTTTACCTAACATTCACCATTTTTCCGATATTTCTATTCTGTTAACTTCCTCCACTGCTTAGATTGTAAGCTCTTCTAGGCAGAGCCCCTTTTTACCTCTTGCATTGGTTATTGTACACCCATTTATTGTACAGCGTGTATTGTTCTTTTATAAATACTTGCTAATAATAATAATAATAATAATCCAGAAACCTGTTATCCAGAAAGCTCCAAATTACAGGAAGGACATTTCCCATAGACTCCATTATAATCAGATAACTAAATTTTTTTTTAAATGATTTCGGTTTCCTCTGTAATAATGAAACAGTACCTTGTATTTGATCCTAACTAAGATATAAGTCATCCTTATTGCAGGCAAAACCATTCCATTAGGTTTATTTAATATTTGAATTATTTTTAAGTAGACTTAACGTATGGAGATCCAAATTATGGAAATATCCCTTATCCAGAAAACCCCAGGTACCAAGCATTCTGGATAACAATTGCCAGTGGAAAAACATATGACTTGTATAGTTTTCCCAAAGTAGCCCAAAGTTGCATCAGCAGTAGATTAGTCGTGAAGTTGCCTTGCCATTAGTCGCCTGAGGTACAGCAGATTTATCGTGGGTGGCTAAAATCCATGTGTACCATAGCCCTAAGAGTTTTAAGATTCAGCTGCTTCAAGCATTTGGATTTAAATGCCTTATTATGTCCAGTGCATTGTATTTCTGTTGTGTATGCTAATCAACTAAGAGCTCATAAAAGATCAGTTACTGGTAAGTAACTGAACCTAAGCAGCATGCTCAAGAAAAACTCACTGGAAAAATACTGGCTCACATGTTTTTTTATTCTAAAGTGTTTGTTACAATTTTGGTTGTCTTCTTTGTAAATCTTGGGTTGCTCTACAGTAAAATAAAGGAACTCTGGAGGTTAATTTTTCCATTTAAACCAAAGAACGTCACAGCGAGCACTCATGGGGAAGGAAATATAGAACAGATTTCTCTTGTGCCAGCATTTGTCATCAATTCATAATAGTGTTTTAAGGACTACGAATCCCTGTATTCTGGCAACTTGAAACATCTTTTGCAAATCCATTTAAAGGAAATAGTCCAAGATGCATTATAATTTAAATTGGCAGAGACATTGAACTGTTTCTACAGAAGCCAGGTGTGTGTCCTTTTACTTTCAGATGACAGCCCATTAAAAATGTTTGAAATGTTTGTTGATATTGGATAAGGACCAAAAAGTATCAATGCCAAAGACTTAAAGGCACTGCCCAAACAGGGGATATTTTCAGACATAGCACATCACGGCTGGAGACACATTTCCATTACTGTTAGAACGAAAATAGAAGGCACATTTCTTAAAGAAAATCGGATAAGGAAGCAATATATCACTTTTTTGTCTATGAATGCTAAATATGCTGTTTAATTTTGTTGTAAAGATCTGCATATTTTTGACTGGCTGAAATCCGTATACCTGACTGAAGGAAGGAAGCTCAAAGCTAAGTAAATATACTAAAACTGGAGAGCTAAATTTACCAGTAACAGTTTTCATTTAAATATCTATAAAAAGAAATGAATACACATAAATGAATGTTATTGATGGCTGAACTACACGATTCCAATTAAATTTTTATTTACTGTAAATCACAAATTAAATGAAGTTGTAATCTTGTCATCATAATGATTATACAGTGTTTATTTGTATACAGCAAGAAGTGACGTTAAGTCAAATGCTTCTGGCACCATCTCAAAATGTTTCTCCACTGTCGATTAGTGAGTCTCATGCAATGCAGAATTTCATCATTTTACTGCGTCTCATCCAATGCAGAATTTCATCATTTTACTGCTTTTACAGTAAGTAAACTTAAAAATTGCTTTCCTCCAAAATCAACAAATGTCTTTCAACCTGCTCTGGTCTATAGAGGAAAAAGTTTACTTATCTTGGCCTTCATATACTGTATCTGCATGTGTCATTCTTTTAATATGGTTACTTATTTCTGAATGTTTTAAGTTATGCCATTTTGATTGATATGTGTCCAAATGTATGCAATGGCAATTTTGTGTGTCAGCATTTCACTGGCTACTGTTTAGCATTGAGTGTTCTAGCCCGTGTATGTCAGGGTTTTACTCGGTACAATCTAAAAAAGAGTTTTCTAAACCATACATTTATCCACAGAACCCTAGGCACGTAGGTAATATTTTACTTGATGCTGACAAATTTCATGACAAGTCAGCAATTAGCAATGCAAAGAGGATGGTTGAGTTGTCCATAGTAGAAACAAAAAGTATGTTAAAGAAGCACACTATCAAACTATTTATATCTCAAAATCTATAAAAAATATTTACCTTTGTAAAAGGATATGTAAATATCTGCTGCAGTGGGTCATACCAATGGCATTTCCCCTTTTTGCCAGCACATTTAAATGAGGCAACAATGGGTGGGTTTTATGGTTGGAAGGTATTATGAACAGGCCTTCCACAATATAAAACTTTTGGGACTCCAATCACAGTCTGGACATTTCTATTATATTAGACAACTTCTTTTGAAGGCTGTGTATAAAATATTCAGGCCCACAATGCCGTTTATCTTTTTTGTTAGCATCTAGTGAAGCTGTAATCTTGTGTTTGTTAAAGCATTGTATGTTCCCATAACAATCATTTCCATCCATAACAGCCTTCAAGCTAACTGCAAAGATTTGTTTGTAGAAATAATGAAAAAAGTGCTACATATTTAAATATTTTTGTCATTATTTTTATTGTAAAGAAGATACATAATAAACAGAAGAAACACAAAGGAATTTTAATGTATAGGGGGGATTGAAATGTGAGTAAAAATATCAGAGAACAATTATGATATATATGTCATATAATTAATTTAGCAGTACAAAGCTGTACAGTATATCAGCATACCTGTCCATATTTACTAGTCTTTAAGTCTTCATTCTAAAATATTCCCTTTGAATTTAGAAGATGGAAATGTTAAGAGATGAATAGGACACTGTAGATCTCAGTTTAAAATTTTTCATTGGACTAGTGAAAATGGTGCAAAGTCTGGGTAAATGTAAATTGCAGGGAAATGTAAGAAACTTACACGTCAAGTATTTGAAGGAAACAAGAATGAGTGTCAGTATAGGTATGTGACCATTTTATCTAGAATGCTTAGGACCTGGGGTTTTCTGAATAATGGATCTTTCTGAAATTTGGATCTTCATACCTTAAGACTACTAGAAAATAATATACACATTAAATAAGCCCAATAGGCTGGGTTTGCTTCCAATAATATATATATATTATAATTACATTTTATTATTACAGAGGAAAACAGAAATCATATTAAAACATTTGGATTATTTGAATAAAATAGAGTCTATGGGAGTCTTTTCTGGCTTTTCTGTAATTCTGAGCTTTCTGGATAATGGATTTTGATAGAATAGATCCCATACCTGTATTTTACTGTATTAATGACAAGGCTTAAGCGTTTTTGTTACACTTGCAGTTTTCATGTGACCACTTTGAAAAGAAATGCACAACCTACCAAAACATGTCATTTGTAATTGTTCATAGGCGATGCAAACTAACTGGGATGCACTGGGACCTAGGGCAATATATGCATGTGATTGATATTTTAAACAGCTTCATTTCACTAGAACATTCGCAGATGATAAACAAGTAAAAATGCTTTAGCATTGGTGGTACAACAAAAATATCGGTAAACAAAATCAAGGTTTGACTGTAATTTAACATTTTGAAAGCTTAATCTAACTTTTACATGTTACTATCTCTGTATGCAAAATTTGCCTTGTCGTATCTCCATCCAAAAACTTTCCCTGAGCCTGATGTTTTACAAGAAACCAGCCTAAATCACTACATGCAAAGATACAAAAGGAACAGTGCCAGGGTTTTTCCATATTCTGTATAGAAATACCATTATTGTTTGTCACTTAAAGGTAGTGGTGTAAAAAAGAATACAGATTTAAGTGGCTTTCCAAACCTATTACTCTGATCTCTTATCTCCATAATTCATGCTGAAAAAGTTAATATTGGCCCAGTCTGACATAGGCTTTAGGATCACAGACAACAACTTGTCTTAGGGGCATATTTATCAAGGGTAGAATTTTGAGTTTATGGGAGTTTCCTAAAACTCCCATCAACTCCCATCACTGGAATTTGAAAAAAAAATGACCATCGGAATTTATTTTTAAAAAAAAATCACATTTTTAAATTAGGATTGACCAGCAAACTTGAATCGAATTCTAATCTAATTTGATTCGAGTTTTTTTTTTAAAAAAAAAGTCCACCAAATTGGTTGTAGGAGGTCCCCCATAGGCTAAAACACCAATTTAGAAGCGTTTAGATGGCGAATAGACGGATTTGAATTCTTAAAGAGACAGTACATGATACATTTTGAAATTCGAATTTAAATTTTTTTTAAAACTCAAATCAAATTTGAACTATTCCCTAGTAGAATTACACTAAAATAAACTCGAACTTAAAATTTGACAATTTGAATTTTCAATTTGACCCTTGATAAATCTGCCCCATAATGTACAACTATGGAGACAGTATATTGTATTTCAGTCTCAATTAAAAAATGCTTTTGTTCCCTCAATGACAAATACAGACTGTTGGACCAGTAAAAAAGAACATATACAGTATGTCAATACTTATTCACCCCTGACTTCTGCATCAATCAATGGGATTGGAGCCTTCCCACTGTCTATATGAGAAACTGTCTGTCCATTGTTTAGAGTGTTGTAGATAGTGGATAGATTAAGTAATAGGAGCTGTAGTGAGAATTAGAATGAACTAGTGTAGTGTATACATTTGTTGGAGCTAATTGAGGCAATGCAAGTAGAATTTGTGGAGCAAATGTCTGTTATTTGTAGAAACTTGTAGAGACACTTACATTCATACAAATAACAGTCTTAAATATGAGTGCCTTTTCTCTAAACTGGGGTGGCTTGCCTGTCACGTTCTAAAGTCCAGCTGCTTGTTTGCACTCTGTAAAGATAGTTGCATTCAATAACAGTCTCAAAAGTGAAATCTTTAACTTGGGGGGCCTCCAGCCATGGTTTAAGTTCTACAGTTTGTTTGCACTCTAGAGAAACTCCTTTATTCAATATAGAGCTCAAATAATATAAAATGAAATAAAGGTTTCGGTCAAGCTTATTTGGAGAATTTCTGACCTGAGCAACAAGGTGACAATTGGTAATGAGGGAAAGAAGGAAAATGCTGATAAATGTGACATAGCAATTCTCAAGTGTAAGATGCACTGAGAAGAAAAAAAAAACAGAAGAGAATTTCAAGTATTTTACATTAATATAGATGATTATTCTGAAAGAATTGCATGTTATACAAGGTGAATATAGCCATTTACAGACTTTCAATGCTCTTGTGCTGATTCAAATACTAGGTTAAATGATACAAACATAATCATTTCAGCTAGAGAAATGTTAGAAACATTTTAAATCATGTCCTATCTTGGAAACTTAATAATATTAAAACCAGCCAAGTATTTTAATACGACTAGTGTTTTGATTCAAATGTATATGTCTTTCTCTCATAGTTTATAAGCAATATAAAATAATTTGTCAGTACGGGCGATTTGGCAATAACAATGGAATTTTGGATAGTTGTGCTCAAGACTTTTGTAACTGCACACAGGGTTTTCTACCAAATTAAGGTGTAACAATTGTCAACATTTTCTAATCCTTTATAGTACAAATGTTTGGGGAAACCAAAAACTAAAATAACATTATAAAATAACATTTTAGCTGTGTATATAGAGGGGGAAGATATGCAACTATTTAATATTAAAAATAATTCTTTTTTATATTTCTGTTTTAAATGACTGGAAAGATTGCTCTCTTTCTCTCTAATGAAGGTGACTGATCAAACCAGGGTTTTGATGCAGCTTCAATTTATTTCAGTGTATAGCAATAAATACATACTTTGGTTAATAGACCATTACGGTTTTTTTTTGCCACAAATATGGCTCATTTAATGTGTTCATTGATGCATATGTTAAAGCATCAAAGGGACACTTATTCACCTACCCATAGTTAGCGCTACTGCAGTAAAGTAAAAATGATCCCCCACTCAGTGATATTTCGATTGTAACCTGCTCCCATCCACATCCACAGTGTGTACAACTTAAATATAGATGAGAGGAAGCAAAAACAAAGACACAGAAACCCTTCTGTGAAGTGTTTAATATATGTATAACATACTGTATTTCCAGGACAGATCTCCCTTATTCAAGCACAAGGTGCCAAACCAGTAATATTCCATTTGTGACCAAACAGGAATATTTGAACCTGACCTATTAAAATGTCCATATTAGAATGCATTGATAGCCTAGTACTGCACTGATTGGCCTGCTTGGGACAATTGTGTTGCACATACAGATTGTAATCCTTATTGGAAGATAAATCAAACTATTGTTTTTTTTTTAATGTTTACATGATTTTCCTAGAATACAAGGATTTCAAGATCCAAACTATGAAAAGATCTGTTATCTGGAAAAGTTAAGGTCCCGAGCATTCTGGATAACAGGTCCCATACAGGTCCCACACCTTTATGAATCCTTGTATTATATCAACATTTAAATGTTCAATTTAATCTGTACAGGAAAAATAAGAAATACAGTAATACCCACTTTATAAGAGACAGTAATATTCCATTATATCTGCAAAGGAAAAACAAGAGAACCATTAATAGCCACTTTATAAGTCACATTTCCCACTCCAGACCCTCGTAAAAGGAACAGTAACTCCAAAAAATGAAAGTGTTTCAATGTATTGGATTAAAAAAGAAGGATTCACTAACTCTTTTTACTTTAATTAGTTCCAAGATTTTTCAGACACACAAGGGTTATTGACAATTAGAGAAGAAGGAAAGAAACCTTGTTTGTGACTGTGTGATATCTCTAAGTTATTACTGCCCACTTAAAAGACAGATTTATAAGAAAAAAACTTGGATACATTTCTGTTTCAGACCATTTGCTTCAACACTTATGTAAATCCGGATTTTAATTATCCACCTCTTAATTAACCTTCTGATTTTTTATATAAATCGAACAATTAGGGGCAGATTTATCAAGGGTCAAATTTCGAGTTTATGGGAGTTTCTAAAAACTCCCATCAACTCCCATCAACTCGAAATTCAAGAAAAAAAAATGACCAATTGAAATGTATTAAAAAAATGAATTTTTAAAAAATGGGTGAATAGAATCAAGCTGCAAACTTGAATTTAATTCGAATTGAATTTGATGGAATTTGATTTGAGTTTTTTCACCAAAAAAAATGTAAAAAAAAATGTAAAAAAATATTTTTTCTTCTCCTAAATTCCACCAAAATAGGCTAAAACACAAATTAGGCAGGTTCTTTGATAGTGGATAGTCACATTCAAATTTTTTTTTAAATTCGAATCGAATTTGGACTACTCCCTATTACACTAAAATAAACTTGAAATTCGAATTCTTGACAATTAAAATTTTCAATTTGACCCTTGATAAATCTTAATTTATATTGCTTTCCTTCATATCATCCCCATCACCATCCATTTTGTTTGGTAAGGTTTGTGTTACATTCTACTAAAATGATTTGCCACAATTGTTTCTGTTTTAGTACCAGAGACAAAGTTGCCTGTACCACCCACGTGTTCTTTTAAATTACAGAGTTAATGTAGTGTATTGCATTTAAATTTTATGGCCATGGCAAAGATGGTATATTGTATACTGATGATGACTGTAAGCAAAAAATAATGCCAAAAGTGCCATAATGAGCCTAAAACAAAGGTATGAGAAGCAGGACCAAGGCATTGAGCTCATTTGCCTTCAATGATAAAGTACACTCTTTGGTAAATAAAGTCAATGCAGCACACGTCTGTTAGCGCCATCATTTGCTCACTTCCTTAATTTACAAATGAAAATACCACAAGATTTACCTCATTTACTGAAGACAATGTGCCATTTAAAAAAAATGCATGCCAGCTTGTTCACAAAGCTCTCTGACTGTAATGGGGCATTTTTTGAAAGCAGCCTAACTCCTGTCTCCAAGAATAATTGTTTAATTAAACACAACACAAAAAAGGTTTCCTATGGTCTTTATATGAACACATTTTGCTGTAAAATGTGATTATTTTAATTGGATTTTTCTTGGCAGCAGTAAATAGCCTATGCATTAAAGTTTGCATTTGGGCTGTTTATTGCATAGGATGTAATTCAAAAGTATTTGATTATTCTAGCTTTAGAAGTCAGATACCATAGTAATGGAAAATAAATGCAAAGCATTTCTGACAGTAAACAGTAACTTCTTTCATGTGCATATCACTTAAAATCTGCACCCATAAGTGAATTAGCCAAGAACCCAGCTAAGAGCATGGTTGGTTGTCATTCCAAAGGAAACTTTAGTCTAAACAAGCAACAATAATTCTTGTATTCTGTTAGCCCTTTCCCATCTGTGGATGGGGTGTTATTATATATATATATATATATCTATATATATCTATATATATCTATATATATATATATATATATATATATATATATATATATATATATATATATATATATATATATATATATATATATATATATAGCAAAATTGGTCACGGTGCACATGGACAACCAAGAAAACAATGCCTGTGTGCTGGTTACATGTAACAGCAATAGTAAGCAAAAGAAAAAACCGCACCAACAGGTCTTTATACAAAATACAAATAGAAAACTTTTTTGCTTACTATATATATATATATATATATATATATATATATATATATATATATATATATATATATATATATATATATATATATATATATAGATATAGATATATATATATACACACACACACACACACATATATATATATATATATATATATATATATATATATATATATATATATATATATATATATATACATACATACAATGAAATATTGAGGACGGATCGCGTATAGGAGCCGAAACGTCGAATAAACACTAAGGGGCAGATTCACTAAGGGTCGAATTTCGAAGTTAAAAATACTTCGAAATTCGACCCTCGAATTGAAATCCTTCGACTTCGAATATCGAAGTCGAAGGATTTAGCGCTAAACGTTCGTTCGATCGATCGAAGGATTTTTCGTTCGATCGAACGATTAAATCCTTCGAATCGAACGATTCGAAGGATTTTAATCCAACGATCGAAGGAAAATCCTTCGATCAAAAAAAGTTTAGCAAGCCTATGGGGACCTTCCCCATAGGCTAACATTGACTTCAGTAGGTTTTATCTGCCGAAGTAGGGGGTCGAAGTTTTTTTTAAAGGGAAAGTACTTCGACTATCGAATGGTCGAATAGTCGAACGATTTTTCGTTCGATTCGTTCGATTTCGTTCGAATTCGTTCGATTTCGTTCGAATTCGAACGAATTTAACCAATTCGATGGTCGAAGTACCCAAAAAATACTTCGAAATTCGAATTTTTTTCATTCGAATCCTTCACTCGAGCTTAGTGAATCGGCCCCTAAGTAATTTTTTGCTTTTCTACACAAGACCAATGAGTGTGGACTTTTCCTTTATTTTATATATATATATATGTTATATATATATAGTGATATATATAGTGATGATATATAGTGATGGTCGAATTAGCGAAACGCCGGCGACATTTTTTTTTACGCCAGCAAATTTTCAGTATTTAGTGGGCTGGTGGGGGCTGTTTGGGCCTCTATGTGGGCTGGTTGGGCCTCTGTGTTCCTGAAATGCCAGGGCCCATTTTAATTCTCAGTCTGGACCTGGGTGGCTGCCCTCACAGCCCAAAACGCATCTCTATATTCCTACCTGCAACCTCCCCTTATATTACTTCCCTTCCTCCACCCACTCAAAAAGGGCCAAGTTATTACCTGGAATTTTGTTCTCTGATGTAATAATACAATTATACATATAATAATACAATTATATAATGAGGGTTACTTGAAGCAACAGAAAGGACTAATAATTTTAATCAATGTCCATTGAACCAAAACAAACTACCAGTTTTAGTTCTAAAGAACCACAACTATTCTATGACAAAGAAATAGATGAAGGAAAGGACAAAAGTAGTAGAAATTAAAAGTAAGACTAAAAAAAGATCTGTAATATAGCACAATACTGTAAATTCTTTCCATGAGTGGGCTAATTATTCATTATCCTATATGTCCACTGGCTATATTATAATAATGTGATGATGTCATCCCAAAAGATCAAGTCTTGTTGATGATGATGTCATCCAAAAAGGTCAACTTAGAGCAGTTTGGAGGCATTAAAAATAATATGAAGGATCACATCCAGCCTGCGGGTCTCCAGCTGAACAACCCTGATGTAGCTTATTGTTTTGTTTTTAGTAAGAAGAAGCTTTGAAGCTAATACTTTCCAAAAAGAAAGAAAATATGTTTTGCTTTTAACTAGAATCTGCATGGAATTCTAAGTATTTGGACTTGACGTCAGAATCCCTTAAAATCCACTGTGTTGAGAGTTATTACAGGATCTGAATAATGGAAAAAACAAATAAGTCATTTGATGCAAGCTACGTGGAGATCATTTCCAACACACTGTATAAAAAAGTCAATCATTTTTAAAGCCCAATCTTTATTTAGTATCTGTCTTTATTCAATGGTGTATGATTCCAAATATTTTATTTTCTTAAATTTTAACATTTCTTGTTCATACATGAGCAAATCAGTTGGGCCATAATGTCATTTAGGCTTTACTGTATTAAAGCTTAATAATGATATATGCTATTTTTATACGATAAAATTTAATTTCGCATGCAAACATAGAAAAGAAGCATTTTGGAATAATTTACAGGGATGGAATCTCTTATATCGAAAATCAATACCTAGAAAAGTTCAAATTAAGGAAAGGCCATCTACCATAGAGTAAGTTATGGTATGGTATGTCTGTAAAAACCCCAGGTCCCAAGCATTCTGGTTCCTATACCTGTATACCTAATGCACATGAATCAAATTTTACTGTATATAAATGAATCCACAGAGAAACAATGAGCATTTTACATATCAAATGCATATAATCAGAAAATTAACATTTATATTTAAAGAATAGTGATGGGCGAATTTGCGGGATTCGCCGGCGTCCAAATTTTTTTTTCCAAAAAAACGGACGCCGGCGTCAAAAAAACGGGCGCCGGTGTCAAAAACGAGACGCCGGTGCCATTTCGCGAATTTGCCCATCACTATTAAAGAATTGAATTGTATTTTCTTCCGTCTGCTTAGTACAGGTGATACAAGGGACAAGGCATTTTTATGTTCTTTTTATGCCATTTTAAAAAACAAGCCCCCTGGGATCGTATGATTTACGGTGCACACAAACATACCAAACAAACTATAAACAATCTGTTGCTCAAGTATTCATTTTGGGAGTATAGTTTTCCTTTAAGAATTCTACCGCTACCTTATACTTTACACAGGGACTAAGTTTTACCTGCAACTTACTTGCTGCTTTCAAGGTTAAAACTCCCAAACATGGTTGCCCTTTTATTGGCCACCACTGGGATCACCTGGCTATAACTGGAAAGGGTGGGAGCTACAACATAAAGCTGGCCACTGCTCCTGTATAAACTATAAAAAAGGGAATTTTGTGGTCACAGCCTCATTGCACCCCCTCCCCCCAATTATTAAAATGTAATGGTGAGCACAGCATTTCTTTTTTATTATCTCATATGATGTGATCATTTGGCCAACTAAAAAGGGATAGGTTTTAGGTTTTTTAGGATTCATGAATAACATGGGCTAACTAGGGTAAATGATCTGATCTTACTTATATAGATATGTTACCACAGCTGGGTTGAATGCAATCAATTAAAAGTTCTAACCTGTTATTCTAAAGGGATAAGGAAGGGTTAAATGGAGAAGAGCAAATGTCATATTATGGTCAGAATTAGTGATGGGCGAATTTGCGCCGTTTTCGACGCCGGCGCCCGTTTTTGATGCCGGCGCCCGTTTTTCCGACGCCGGCGCCCGTTTTCGACGCCGGCGCCCGTTTTTGATGCCGGCGCCCGTTTTTCCGACGCCGGCGCCCGTTTTCGACGCCGGCGCCCGTTTTTTTACGCCGGCGTCCGTTTTTTCGGAAAATTTTTTTTGACGCCGGTGAATTTTTTTCGGCTAATTTTCGCGGGCGTTTCGCGAATTTATTCGCCTGCCGCGAATCGCGCAAATTCGCCGCGAATTCGCGCCTGGCGAATAAATTCGCCCATCACTAGTCAGAATTAAAGGGATTGTTCACCATTGAGTTAACTGTTAAGATGACGTAGAAAGTAATATTCGGAGACAAATTGCAATTGGTTTTTGTTCGTTATAATTTGTGGTTTTTGAATTATTTAGCTTTTTATTCAGAAGTTCTCCAGTTTGCAATTTTCGAAATCTGGTTGCTAGGTTCTAAATAACCCTAGCAACTGTGTATTGATTTGAATAAGAGACTGGATGGGGTCTGGATTGAAAGATGAGTAAGAAAAAGTAGCAATAACAATGCATTTATAGCCTTACAGAACATTGGCTTTTAGATGGGGTCAGTGAACCTCTTTTAAAACCTGGAAAGCGTCAGAAGAGAAAGCAAATACTTAAAAAACTATATAAAAAAAATAATAATGAAGACCAATTGAAAAGTTGCTTAGAGTTGGCCATTGTATAACATACTAATAGTTAACTTAAAGGTGAACCGCCCCCTTTAAAAACATGTTTGCAAGACATATGTGTCTTGTATGTGATACACAACCTGTCACATTAGTCATGTGTGCTCTAATTGTGTAGACAAATACGCTTCAGCTAGTACCTATAGTTAAAAAAAAAATTTTGGAGCAGGATGGAGCACTGAGCTCATCAGATATTAAGCATAAGGTTACAGCAAGCAGGGTACTTGCTTCAAAATGTTGCTGTAGTGGATAGGATACTTTCTGCTTAGAGAACAAATCATAGGCAGCCCTTAGCAGCAGGGTGCACAGTGCAGATGAGGGCAAGTTCAGGGAATACAAAATCACATTTTTAATTATGACCCTAATATTACTTTTCTTCCTCCTGACCAAATTCCTTTATAACTTCCAGTCTTCATTTTATAGAAAGTAGCTGGGCCCAACTGAAAGTACAGTACCTCGTAGATCTCTTGCACTTAATTTGAGCAATCTGTAATTACCGTATATAGCAAAACATCTTTTACTTTCATTTTAACAGGTTTTTTTATGTGAGCTTTATCTTCTCTGAGTTTTCTTTTTACGTGTTTTGGAATTGCTTAGAACAGCCACAGCACACCAATAATCTTCTGACACAAATCATTCCATAGCAATTGCATTGAAGCTTTCTACCACTTATTTTGTAGTTTTTCATACTTAAAATGTTCTTTTGCTGCGCAAGGATTTCCTGCACAACATCAACTTTACACCATGTTTTGCTAGAAGTAAGTAAAAGGTCAATTTCTCTGAAAGAACATATTCACTTTACAATTAACTTTCAGAATAACGTAGACATACATTTTTGTGACAATTTTTTATTTGGTTCAATCATGGGATATGGAAATCAGAGGCAAACAGCAGAATACCTGCTAATCAGTGCTTTATTGTGCGTCCACACGACATGTTTCCGGCAGCAAAAGGCCCTTTTTCAAGTGTATTACACTTGAACACTTGAAAAAGGGCCTTTTGCTGCCCGAAACATGTCGTGTGGACGCACAATAAAGCACTGATTAGCAGGTATTCTGCTGTTTTCCTCTGATTTCCATATCCCATGATTGAAGTATTCTTGTGGTGACTTGACGGAACACCAGAGGGAATCAAGGCTTGCGAATAATGCTTGGCGTTCTGTGTGTTACCCTGTGAGTGTTTTTATTTGGTTCGGCTTTCTTTTTCTTTTTTTTTATTCTGCCTTTTTTTATTTATGTTTTTTCTTTTCAGTCCCTGCGGTATATATTTTCCAGTTTATCAATTAAAATGCTGTCTTGTTATAAAGGTGTCACTCCAGCAACCCAGTAGCAGTTTATATGTTAAACAGAATAGCTGCAGAACAAAATGTTACATAATTCAAAAACCAATAAAAGCGAAAAGATCAAGGTCCATTTTCAAAATGGTGTAACAGATCACTGTCTCATATATCAGGTTTGCACACTCAGAAATTTTTTTTTTTACTATTTAAAAGAATCAATTTGGCAATTACAACAATGTTAATGGAAAAGTCCAGCATATATAACAGTGATATTCATACCACCCAATGGTCTGTACAAGGCAGAAGGAAAGTAACAAGGAGCGATACACCTGCCAGAAATGAGAATGGCCCCAATGTTTCGGCACAGCTGCCTTTGTCAAGGGGATTCTGATGTGCAAGAAGATCGGCAAACATATAAATACCCTATACAATTATGCGTCAATTCTTCTTTTTCGAGCACTACCCGAACTTCCCCACCTACATGCACTTTCCCGCATGGGCATTTCACAATGTATACTACGTATGTAGATGGTAGGGCGCGAAAAGGAAGAATTGACGCATAATTGAATAGGGTATTTATATGTTTGCCAATCTCCTTGCACACCAGGATCCCCTTGACAACGGCCGCTGTGCTGAAACGTTGGGGCCATTCTCTGCTCCTTGTTGTTTTCCTTCTGCCTTATACACACCGTTGAGTGGTATGTATATCACTGTTATATATGCTAGACTTTTCTGTAAACATTGTTGTAATTGCCAAATTGATTCTTTTAAACAGTAAAAAGATTTTTTTGCGATACCACCTGAGTCTAAAACAAAAGTTTTTTTTCTGAGTGTGTAAACATGATATAGTGAATGTTCGGTTGCTCTATGTAGGGTATGTTAGCAGAGAGCTGATCTGAACTGCATGTGCAGCTTCTATGTAAGTGAGGACAGACACACCAACTTCTGTGTGAACAGTAACTTGGTTGTATTTATAGAACTCAGCATAACATGTGTGCAACAGGAACTTTTCATACACAGGAAGAGGAAAAAGAAAATCACACAGGGTTACAGGTCAAACATGACATCACATTGCTAAGCAACAATAGACCCTCCCTGCATTAAGTAACATCCACTGGAACAATCTGTCTGTTGTTTTCAAACAGGGTATAACTTTAGGTTTTCTGCACCTCTAAACATATATTGCTAAATATTTCTATTGATTGGTGTGCCCTCCATTTATCTATATTCTTGTTAACATATCACTGTCAACAGGAGTTCATTTCTAGGTAAATACACCCTTTAATATAATGTAGTAGTAAAGGTATGGGATTCGTTATCCGGAAACCCGTTATCCAAGAAAGCTCTGAATTACAGAAAGACCTTCTCCAATAGACTCCATTTTATCCAAATAATCCAAGTTTTTAAAAATGATTCCCTTTTCTCTGTAATAATAAAACAGTACCTTGTACTTGATCCAAACGAAAATATAATTAATAGTGATGGGCGAATTTCTCTCATTTCGCTTCGTAGAAAAATTTGTGAAATTCCTGCAGAATTTTTCAAAATGGCAAAAAATTTGCGAAACTCGAATTTTGCCCCAGCGTTAGTCAATGGGCATCCAAATAGTGTTGACGCACAATGGTTTTGATGAGAGGGACTTTTCCGACACGTCAATTTTTTTGACACTGGCGGATTTATCAGTGCAATGTGGAAATTCACTGCGAATTCGTGCCTGCCAAATTTATTCGCCCATCACTAATAATTAATCCTTATTGGAAGCAAACCCAGCCTATTGGGTTTATTTAATATTTACATGATTTTCTACTAGACTTAAGTCATGAAAATTCATATCACGGAAAGATCCATTATCCAGAAAGCTCCGGGCCCCGAGCATTCAAGATAACATGTCCCATACCTGTACAGAAAGATGGGACATTATGAAAAACCATGTTTTCAATTATGAAATTTTCTGGGACATATTTAGTAAAAGTGCTGAAAGGCAGACATGTTTGCACAACACAGCATCTGCTAACGATGCTGCATAATGGTGCACAGACAGCTCATGTGCAAATTCCTGAATTATTTGCCAAATTAAGCACAATTGCCTACAAATTGTATCCCCCCTCCAAAAATATGGGTATCGCACATGGGTATTAACCTTCACATTTTTCAATCTTGTGTAATTACCCCGCACAAAAAAGATAATGCATGGGCAAAATTAGCACTGGTGAGGGGGGCACAAGATTTCTTTGGAGATTGGCATCAGGGCATTTGACATTCACTTGGTGTGTGTGATGATATATACAGTGTAAACACATACATAAATTGATGATAGTAGGTTGATAAGATTCAAATTCACATTAAAGTATCACTGCTATTTGTTCAATATACAAAATACAGCAATTTTTTAATCATTTTTAGGCTTTAGTTTTCCAAAATGTTTCAATGTCTTTAATATATTGATAATAAATGAGTGCAGAGGGCCTCTTGTCTTTGTTTGTATGAGTTTTGTGATCACAGCCTCATTGCACCCCTACCTAATGGTTTCCAATGTATTGGTGAGCAGTGGCATAGCTTGGTAGTGTTGCTCCTCCCTGTCAAAAAAATCTACTGGGGGCAAACAGTCCTTAAACAGGCTTGTAAAAGAACTGAAAACTTTATTTAAATAAAAAATAAATAATTACATAGCCTTACACAGTCTATGATTAAGTGCCCGTTGGCACAACACATGTAAGGCTATGTAATTATTTATTTTTGTGGCTTAAATAAAGTTCTCAGTTCTTTTACAAGCCTATTTGTGAGATCTGTGAGTGTCTGCCGTTTTTCTTCTTTGGTTGGATACCTCCACCACGAGCTGTAGGTCTGGAGCATGGGCACCCAGACCCCACCTATTACTGGTGAGATAATATAAAAAACTTTGTAGGTTTTTACATTGGTACTTTCTTTCTAAACAGGCAAACAGTCCTCCTCCACTCGCCCACTCTCCCAACACTTTTGTGCTGCATCTCCTGGGCCTGCATCGTGCTACTATCTTGAGGAAATATTAAGGTAAACGACATGAGGGGGACTGTGATAAAACAGAAGGGCACCAATCACAGACAAAATCAAACACATATTAACAATCTGACCAGTACAATCTAAACATGTTTAATCAAACTAAATATACAGTTTTTTGAAAAAGACAGCAGTTTTTAAAAAATCCCTTACTTTGTCAAATGGGTTCTTTCACTGAGGGAGTCCATACAGTGACTATAACAGTGATTATATTATGCAAACTTCAGGAGCATGCTCAGATTGTATCACTGCCCTGACTATTCTACCCAGAATGCCTAGCTTTAGTAAACTAGTAGACAAATACAGACAAATCCCTTGTATGTTCTAGTTTACAACCCCATATGCCATTGCCCTAGAAAATTAAGTCCTGTGGTTGTAATGTCATTGAGTGAATCCACTGGCTACTGACAGTTGAATGTTTAACTGTGCCCTTTCCACACGATACTGTCCTTGTGAGAACTGAAACATTGTCTAAATAATTGAGTAACAATACATACTGATGTGGTGTTCTGGTTGAAAAGGTTGAGAGTCACTGCTTTGCTTGTTCTAATTAAAATGACATTTTCTTGGCAATCTGCCAATAGTGGGAATTTATATAAGCTTTTCTGGTTAATATCTCTACTGCGAGACATGCCAAGTGTTCTTGGGGACATTAGTCTTTCTGTACAAATGTTCGAAGCAATCCAACTGCTACAGAACATGATTTATTGGCCTTGCGTGAATCTGCTCTGTGAGCTAGGTTGCATTAAGCTAGCCTGTGCTAAAACTAAGGTAATAAAATCACAAACAATTTACTGTTAATTCGAAACCAAAATATGTGATTTATACACAATGATCAATATCCACAATAGAACAATGGTGATAATTAAAGGGATACTGTCATGGGAAAAATGTTTTTTTCAAAATGAATCAGTTAATAGTGCTGCTCCAGCAGAATTCTGCACTAAAATCCATTTCTCAAAAGAACAAACAGATTTTTTTATATTCAATTTTTAAATCTGACATAGGGCTAGACATTTTGTCAATTTCCCAGCTGCCCCTGGTCATGTGACTTGTGCCTGCACTTTAGGAGAGAAATGCTTTCTGGCAGGCTGCTGTTTTTCCTTCTCAATGTAACTGAATGTGTCTCAGTGGGACATGGGTTTTTACTATTGAGTGTTTTTCTTAGATCTACCAGGCAGCTGTTATCTTGTGTTAGGGAGCTGCTATCTGTTACCTTCCCATTGTTCTTTTGTTTGGCTGCTGGAGGCAAAAAGGGAGGGGGGTGATATCACTCCAACTTGCAGTACAGCAGTATAGAGTTATTGAAGTTTATCAGAGCACAAGTCACATGACTTGGGGCAGCTGGGAAATTGACAATATGTCTAGCCCCATGTCAGATTTCAAAACTGAATATAAAAAAATCTGTTTGCTCTTTTGAGAAATGGATTTCAGTGCAGAATTCTGCTGGAGCAGCACTATTAACTGATTCATTTTGAAAAAAATGTTTTTTCCCATGACAGTATCCCTTTAAGTAGATTGACTAGCTATGCATAATAAGTAGCACAATCTCCATGGTCAGTCATTTTTGTCTTGTTGATCTTTGGCAAGGCAGAATATTGATAAGTAGAATTAACCCTTTGCCTTTTAAAACACATAGGGGCACATTTACTAAGCTCGAGTGAAGGATTCGAATTTCGAAGATTTTTTTTGGGTACTTCGACCATCGAATAGGCTACTACGACCTTCGACTACGACTTCAACTTCGATTCAAATGATTCAAACTAAAAATCGATTGACTATTCGACCATTGGATAGTCGAAGTACTGTCTCTTTAAAAAAAACTTTGACTACTTACTTTGCCACTTTAAACCTACCAAGCTACAATGTTAGCCTATGGGGACCTTCCCCATAAGTTTTCTAAGCTTTTTCTGATCGAAGGAAAATCTTTCGATCGATGGATTAAAATCCTTCAAATTGTACGAAAGTATTTGCGGTAAATCCCTCGACTTCGATATTCAAAGTCAAAGGATTTTACTTCGAGGGTCGAATTTCGAGGGTTAATTCGATATTCGACCCTTAGTAAATGTGCCCCTTAAAGTATCTCTCTGGCAGAAAAAAGTGTGTCATTTACATCCATACTGCAATTGTGTTTGAACAAATTTCCACACAGTCATTTGCATGTAATCCCCATTCATTAAAGGTACTTCCATATAGTTGCGCTTGATGCTTCTCAGTCCTTCCTGTTTCCCGTTCCAAATCTAGTGCAGTTCCACCTATTGTCGCAGGGGAACCCGGACACTTCTGTCTCCTACAAACCAGGTGGTAGATTCAGAGTCCCTTCAGCACTGTGCTTCACTAGGTGCAGTGCAGTTGTGCACTCCGGTACTCAATTATGCACTGACCCGGAAATGACACCATCCGGACTTGGAAAACTTTCAGCACTATTGCACTTAATTTATGGTGAAAACATGTAATAGCCCTTTCAATACAGTCCTCTGTGCCAAAAATGTAACAGCCCTTTCAATACAGCTCTTTGTGCCACCCCATACCTGTTGCACAAGACTCTTCATCTTGGGACCTTCCATCACTGTCGTAGGCCACATTTACACACATTTTCATAGAGTTAGCTTTTTTTGTTCATTTTGCACAGAATTGCACACTCACAAATATACAAAAGGGCAGATTTATCAAAATGTGAGATTAGAGCTCACTGCAAAAAAACATAGGAAAAAGAAACGCATTCATTCCCATAGGAATGAATACAAAGTGGTTGGTTTTTCTATGGCAAGCTCTAAGTTCACATTTTTGACAATTCTGCCCCACAATCACACAACGTTTAGGAGAGTACACACATGCACAGACACACTCTTTTTTTTTAATTTTACCATTTTGTCTTTTGATTTTACTCTAAAAACTACCTAGTGCTAACTTTCCACTATTCAAACATCCCATAGACATCCCATTGTATAAAACAGGAACCTGATAGATATAGACTTCCATTCTGGAATCCAAGCAACAATATTACCTGTACAATACTACAACATACAGTGGCTATGTACACATATCATATCTAATAGAAAAAAACAAACTTTGCTTTTTGTTAATCCTTGCTTTGATTTATTTCAGATTCTAGCAGTTTATTAGACATCAACAATGATCACCTTTGTTATTTAGAGAGACTCAAATGCAGAAAAATAAAAAACAAGCAAACAAAAGATTGCAGCTATTTTGAAGAGGGAAATAATCTTTATTTGAGAGAGCCTACAATATCCAAGTGTAATTTAAAATTGCAATAGTGTCAGGAGCAATGTATGTTTTTCAAATGAGTTGAACATTGACCAGATTACTTATAAAAGTCTTCCTCTGTAGCTGGAGTTATATTTTATAGAGTAAACATTAGTTACTGCGTAACATTTTCTTGGGCGCTGTTTTTGTTGCAGAGTTGTAGACTTTCAATTTGACTACACATTTTCATAACATTTTTATAAAACAAAAATGAAATTGTAACAGAATTGTTTACATGCCTTGCACTCTCTGAATTGAGTACATATATCTGGATAAGTTCAGTTACCTCTAGGGACAGAGGAATAAGAGAACATGGTGAGTAAGGTACACACAAGCCTTGCCAGGAGCCTCCTACCCTCTGCCTGAGATCATGTTTGCCAGACCACACAGCAGACTGAGAGACCATAATAAATGTGTTCATTTGGCAGCTTTAACTATCGTGAAGGTATTTATGCAATTTCAGACTGCAGCCAATCAAATCCTAACACATGCATGATCTGCCAACACTTTCCTACCATGAGATTGCCTTGGAGTGGCAGCCAGTAATGCACAAAAATAGTCTTATTATCTTAAATCTTTTTTATTTATTTATCTTGTTCTATGGCTTAACAAAGACTATTGTCTCCGTTTTTCTTATGAGTAAATGGCAATAGAACAGGTGTAACTATATAAGTGCATACGATTACTATGATTCCTAAGAAGAATCTATCGGAGCCCTGATTAACATAGTATTCCTCTCAGTTCTACAAAGAGGACTAAACACAGTCTATTATGTAAAATTTGAGGCATATGTATTAAAGAAATGCAATAAACTAATGTATCAACTGTAACCGTAGTGCTCAATTAGCATGCAGTATGGGCTGAAGCTGCTGTGAGCAATATAACAACCCTTGTATTAAAGTCAATTAATTAAAATAAATTAATTATGGGGCCCCTATACCTCCCAGGCCCCCCCTGCAGCCGCAGGGTCTGCTTCCTCTGTAGTTACACCCCTGGTAAAAAATTTCCCCACAATCAGTTGTGAGTACAAAGCCATTCATTCAAGGCACATTCACCAAAATGCACTCTTTGCACTTCAGTATAGTTGCTCAGTCCTTCCTGCCAACCAGAATTGCGCGAAGTATGAACATAATTGCGTTAATTTTTTATGCAGCAATAGTTATGGGCGAATCTGTCTGAAAATTTGCAAAATGCATTGAAGTCAATGGGCGTCAAAATTATTTTGACCCATGACAATTTTTGATGCATTCGCCATTTTTTTGATGCGAGTGACAATTTTTATATGGGCGACCAAATGCATTAAAGTCAATGAGCGTCCTAATAATTTTGACACACGCCAATTTTTATGTACAGGACAATTTTGATACGCAACAATTTTTTGTTGCGGCGGAATTTTTCCAGCGAATCCATGCCTGGCGAATTTATTCACCCATCGCTATGCAGTAACACTGCTCTTATTTGAACATATCACTTGTGTGTGTATATATATATATATATTAATATATATATATATATATATATATATATATATATATATATATATATATATATATATATATATATATATATATATATATATAGTATATATATATATATATATATATATATATATATACATATTATATATTAATATATATATATTACAAATTACTTGCATTGTATTTTATTCTATACACAATGTAGATATTTATAACATACTGCTTATGCATTTGATTGACTAATGCCATGTAAATTGGCCCTTCGCCTTTATGCTGCAGCAGCCTGAAATTGTAATTTACTGTGCATGGCTTATGTATTATTTTCTCAGTGTTGGAGGTTGCTACTTCTTATTATTCATGTTCTGAATACTCTGTGTTTATGCCATAGGTCTACAAACTTAATTTGTATAAATAAAAAAAAATGTATTGCTCTAATGGACTGCAAATTACCCCTTCTGACTCACTCCAGATAGCACATGGTTTTGGAAGGAGGTGTTGCTATTTAAAATCACACAGATGAGTACGTCATAATTTAGAACTATAGTACATTCAATTGCCTCTTTGTAGTCAGCAGTGCTAGTTAAAGCAACTTTCAAACAATGGTTCTAGGGTTAAATTCAGGACAAACTAAGCTTTCAAAATATGCTAGAATTTTGGTGTAATTTCACTTCTGCAACAAGATATAGGCTTCTAAGTGTCTAAAAAATGAAAAGAAAATCAGGCTTCCCATAATCTAAACACATAAATCAGAAACATAATTTATTTTATGCATGGGAGCACAGCAGATTTGGAAAGTTGTATGTCTCCTAAACATGCCAATACCAAATATATATCGTTTTATGAAGATTTTGCACTTATAGGTCAAAAATTCCACTCCAAAGAACCGCTCCAGAAAACTGCATACTTCTGATTTCAAGGCCAAACATTCCACTAGCAGTAGGTTTACCCTAGAAAACTACACATTATTTAAAAGAACAGATTATGATGAATCCAAAATGGGTAAATATGTCTTTGTAATCCAAACTACCAAATTGCAGTTCTTTCCTAAATTATAATTTTTTATAAAACAATTTAACATTTTTGAAAAATTACCTCAAAACCTCCAGCTTGTATCATCTTTTCTCCCACATACTATTAGGTACTAAGATAAAACACCCTAAATATGAACGCTGAACAGATTGATGTCCAATATGTATACGTTTACATAAGTATGTGGCATATAAGGGCCCCAAAATTAAGACACCCAATTCCAACTATCAGTTCTGTAATTACAGATACTGCAAAATCAACACATTTACAGCATTTTTTGAGGTAGAGGCAAAGGTAGAAAAAAGTACATTCACCCCAGAAAACCATATACTTTTGGAAAGAACACATCCCCCCGAATCCAAATTGGATATGCAAAGTACCAATCCACAAACCTTTCCTAAATTTGGTGACATTTCAGAAAATAACCTCAAAGCTTCCAATTTGCAGCATCTTATCTCCCACATACTATTAGGTACCAAGATAAAACACCCTAAATATGAACATCTGGGGTCCACTGAACAGTTTCATGTCGAATATGTATAGGTTTACCTAAGTATTGGCCTGTAGGGCCCAAGATGAAGACACGCCATTTGAGCTATCAGTTGTGTAATTCCAGATACTGCTAAATCACCACATGTAGAACATTTTTTGAGGGGCAAAGATAGAAAAAAGTATGTTCACACCAGAAAACCATATATTTTTGGAAAGTACACATTCCCCTAAATCCAAATTGGGTATGCATAATTTTCTACTCCAAAGCACCAAGCTGCAAACCTTTCCTAAATTTGACAATTTTGGTGACATTTCTGAAAATCACCTCAAAGCTTCCACCTTGCAGCATCTTATCGCCTACATAATATTAGGTGCTGATGTGCACATTTCTTTACTCCAAAGTACCAAATCGCAAAGCTTTCCTAAATTTGGCGATTTTGGTAACATTTTTGAAAATCACCTCAAAGCTTCCACTTTGAAGCATCTTATCTCCCACATAGCATTAGGTACAAAGATAAAACACTCTAAATATGAATGCTAGGGATTCAATGAACAGTTTGATACCCAATGTACATAGGTTTATTGAAGTACATGGCATGTAAAGACCCCAAAATCTACCCTGTGCATACTTATTTGATGTCTTACATTTAGATTAATTTATAAACACTGCCAGTGTTACGTGGGGTAAAAGCTACATGACGTTATAGGGACCCCTGAAAACCATATATTTTTGGAAAGTACACATTCTGTTTAATCTAAAATGGATAATTATGTCTTTCTACTGCAAACTAACATACTGAAAACCTATGCTAAAGACAACGGTTTTTATGGCATTTCAGAAAATCTCCTAAAATATTGCAATTTGCTGAATTTATCTCACCCAATTTCTAACATACAATGGTAAACCACCCTGAATATGAACAGTTTGATGGCCAATATGTATAGATATACCAAAGCAGGTGGCATGTGCGAACCACAAATGAAAATAGTGCATATGAATTTTCTCGGCTGTCAATTTTCCGTCTGTGAACAAAACCCCCTGTACCGAAAAACAGTACAAAGACCCCTAAAAACCATACATTTTTGGAATATACATACATGTTTGGCATGCAAAGGGTTAAGTCTACTAGAAAATCATGTAAACATTAAATAAATCCAATAGCCTGTTTTCAATGAGGATTAATTATATCTTAGTTGGGATAAAGTACAAGATACTGTTTGATTACTACAGAGAATACGGAAATCATTTTAAAAATTTGGATTACTGGGATAAAATGGAGAAATGGCCATCCTGTGCCTTTGTCTGTACTCTATAATATTGCCATATGTACTGCTCAATGCTTCTGCATAACCTAATCCCCTACGTTCCTCTATGAAGGGGGCTACCATATTTGTGCGGCAGTAGTTTGTTAGTAGAAGAAATTGTAACCAACAGGTTAAAAAGAAGCAGTCAGTATGGTAAAACAGTCAGGTTTAGGAGCTTCAAGTAACAATTACTTATAAAATCAGACTTATCAGCAGAAACCAATCAGCATTATCTATAGGTACCGTATAATGTACTTTAATATTTTGTAGAATTTTTTTTAGTATCAGTATCACTTTAAAAGGACTGTTGCTAAACACTATACTAATTCACATATTTCAAATTATCCTAATTCTGGATATTTCTGACATCAATTCCACAGGCTCACCCTTTAATGGAAACAGATTCATTTAGGAGCACAAAAAGAAAACATAATGACTTCTCCCTTCCAGTTCATATACCAGTAACTCCCCTGACACCAGCATGTGATCCTATATGATAGAGCTTTTAGTGGACACATATGTATTAAGTATGAATGGATATTAACTACATTGCTATAAAATATAATCTTCGGGTAGCAATACTGATTGGAGTCCTGATCTTGTAAACACAAAACACTGCTGCATGCCATGATGATGTACAATGTTTTTGAATGGTTTAGTGCACAAAGATGTGCAATTTTGAGGTCTGTTCCAGATACTTTTATTAGAGCTTCACAACTGGCTACAGTAGAAATTTGAAAACAATTAAAGAGCAGATCCTGTAGTATAAGTGTAGTACTCAGCAGCCTCTCTGTAAACTAGTATACTGCTAAATATACTGTAGCTACAGTACCCTAAGGCAGTGCTGTCCATCTTATTACATGTAGTGGCCAATTATATCTAATACAGCATGTTGGAGGGCTGGATTGAATTAAAATTATAATGGCATATAATAGTGAAGTCTGTGGAGCCTCTGAGCAGACTAGGGGCCATAAAAACCCTTTGGAGGGCCACGTCCAGAATGTAGAGCACCAGTTAAACAGTGCTGCCCTGGGGTGTATTTATCCTTAATTTGTAAATCCAAACAGCAGATGAAACCAACGAATAACAGTGTGGGCTTAATGTAATATGGTAGAACTGCTGCACAAGTGTGTTTTATCTCAGCTGCACAGCTTTAAAAGTAATAGAATTGCTGAGTAAGTGTGCATAAGTTTAGTGCTGATAAAATAAACATTCATCATGTGGAAGCCACTGAATATAAATAAACATTATGGTAAATTATATATATATTTTTTACAAATATTTGTCTGATTCAGGCTGCAAGGATGAGTGAGCTCTTCCCTAATTCATATAGCTACTTGTCACGGTGAAGGTAAATTATCACATATAATAAGAACATAGTGCCACACTTATCAGGTCATGCAAAAAGTGTATTTATTCATAGGCTAAGTCTTATGTTACTTCAGCAGTTTCATTACCACCAATTTTCCACTTGTGGGTAAAAAGCTGAGTCCCATATTATATACTGGCAAAAGTTGTAATTCACCTGTCTGAGCACGCACACAGGATGGATTTTTGTCTAAAAAATGCACTATAATCTGAAATCTGTCCCATGGGCTGACTTAAGAGCTACTAACTGATGCTCCCACAGGCTGCACTAAATAGTTTTCCACTTGCCATGGACAAAGCCCAGACTATTCTGAAAATAATATGGATAGTACTCTCATTATCAAAATTGTAGAAAAAGTTCAGTTCATCCACATTACTGGAAATCAGGGCTAATGATTGAGTTGTTTAACATTAAACTATGTTTATTGGTATAATCAGGGAGAGATTTGCATAGCGGGCTCGCCTAGGCCCTCCATCGCTCAAATCAGGACAGCAGCAATGGGAATTAATGCACAGGAAATTAAAAAACTATTGTATCTCCTGCGCATCCCCAGTGTTTGTCATAATTTAGAACTATAGTACATTCAATTGCCTCTTTGTAGTCAGCAGTGCTAGTTAAAGCAACTTTCAAACAATGGTTCTAGGGTTAAATTCAGGACAAACTAAGCTTTCAAAATATGCTAGAATTTTGGTGTAATTTCACTTCTGCAACAAGATATAGGCTTCTAAGTGTCTAAAAAATGAAAAGAAAATCAGGCTTCCCATAATCTAAACACATAAATCAGAAACATAATTTATTTTATGCATGGGAGCACAGCAGATTTGGAAAGTTGTATGTCTCCTAAACATGCCAATACCAAATATATATCGTTTTATGAAGATTTTGCACTTATAGGTCAAAAATTCCACTCCAAAGAACCGCTCCAGAAAACTGCATACTTCTGATTTCAAGGCCAAACATTCCACTAGCAGTAGGTTTACCCTAGAAAACTACACATTATTTAAAAGAACAGATTATGATGAATCCAAAATGGGTAAATATGTCTTTGTAATCCAAACTACCAAATTGCAGTTCTTTCCTAAATTATAATTTTTTATAAAACAATTTAACATTTTTGAAAAATTACCTCAAAACCTCCAGCTTGTATCATCTTTTCTCCCACATACTATTAGGTACTAAGATAAAACACCCTAAATATGAACGCTGAACAGATTGATGTCCAATATGTATACGTTTACATAAGTATGTGGCATATAAGGGCCCCAAAATTAAGACACCCAATTCCAACTATCAGTTCTGTAATTACAGATACTGCAAAATCAACACATTTACAGCATTTTTTGAGGTAGAGGCAAAGGTAGAAAAAAGTACATTCACCCCAGAAAACCATATACTTTTGGAAAGAACACATCCCCCCGAATCCAAATTGGATATGCAAAGTACCAATCCACAAACCTTTCCTAAATTTGGTGACATTTCAGAAAATAACCTCAAAGCTTCCAATTTGCAGCATCTTATCTCCCACATACTATTAGGTACCAAGATAAAACACCCTAAATATGAACATCTGGGGTCCACTGAACAGTTTCATGTCGAATATGTATAGGTTTACCTAAGTATTGGCCTGTAGGGCCCAAGATGAAGACACACCATTTGAGCTATCAGTTGTGTAATTCCAGATACTGCTAAATCACCACATGTAGAACATTTTTTGAGGGGCAAAGATAGAAAAAAGTATGTTCACACCAGAAAACCATATATTTTTGGAAAGTACACATTCCCCTAAATCCAAATTGGGTATGCATAATTTTCTACTCCAAAGCACCAAGCTGCAAACCTTTCCTAAATTTGACAATTTTGGTGACATTTCTGAAAATCACCTCAAAGCTTCCACCTTGCAGCATCTTATCGCCTACATAATATTAGGTGCTGATGTGCACATTTCTTTACTCCAAAGTACCAAATCGCAAAGCTTTCCTAAATTTGGCGATTTTGGTAACATTTTTGAAAATCACCTCAAAGCTTCCACTTTGAAGCATCTTATCTCCCACATAGCATTAGGTACAAAGATAAAACACTCTAAATATGAATGCTAGGGATTCAATGAACAGTTTGATACCCAATGTACATAGGTTTATTGAAGTACATGGCATGTAAAGACCCCAAAATCTACCCTGTGCATACTTATTTGATGTCTTACATTTAGATTAATTTATAAACACTGCCAGTGTTACGTGGGGTAAAAGCTACATGACGTTATAGGGACCCCTGAAAACCATATATTTTTGGAAAGTACACATTCTGTTTAATCTAAAATGGATAATTATGTCTTTCTACTGCAAACTAACATACTGAAAACCTATGCTAAAGACAACGGTTTTTATGGCATTTCAGAAAATCTCCTAAAATATTGCAATTTGCTGAATTTATCTCACCCAATTTCTAACATACAATGGTAAACCACCCTGAATATGAACAGTTTGATGGCCAATATGTATAGATATACCAAAGCAGGTGGCATGTGCGAACCACAAATGAAAATAGTGCATATGAATTTTCTCGGCTGTCAATTTTCCGTCTGTGAAC
Source organism: Xenopus laevis (assembly GCF_017654675.1). Lineage (NCBI taxonomy): Eukaryota > Metazoa > Chordata > Amphibia > Anura > Pipidae > Xenopus > Xenopus laevis. Next base: position 75,294,118 of record NC_054379.1, on the reverse strand, counting down.
AAAACCCCCTGTACCGAAAAACAGTACAAAGACCCCTAAAAACCATACATTTTTGGAATATACATACATGTTTGGCATGCAAAGGGTTAAGTCTACTAGAAAATCATGTAAACATTAAATAAATCCAATAGCCTGTTTTCAATGAGGATTAATTATATCTTAGTTGGGATAAAGTACAAGATACTGTTTGATTACTACAGAGAATACGGAAATCATTTTAAAAATTTGGATTACTGGGATAAAATGGAGAAATGGCCATCCTGTGCCTTTGTCTGTACTCTATAATATTGCCATATGTACTGCTCAATGCTTCTGCATAACCTAATCCCCTACGTTCCTCTATGAAGGGGGCTACCATATTTGTGCGGCAGTAGTTTGTTAGTAGAAGAAATTGTAACCAACAGGTTAAAAAGAAGCAGTCAGTATGGTAAAACAGTCAGGTTTAGGAGCTTCAAGTAACAATTACTTATAAAATCAGACTTATCAGCAGAAACCAATCAGCATTATCTATAGGTACCGTATAATGTACTTTAATATTTTGTTAGAATTTTTTTAGTATCAGTATCACTTTAAAAGGACTGTTGCTAAACACTATACTAATTCACATATTTCAAATTATCCTAATTCTGGATATTTCTGACATCAATTCCACAGGCTCACCCTTTAATGGAAACAGATTCATTTAGGAGCACAAAAAGAAAACATAATGACTTCTCCCTTCCAGTTCATATACCAGTAACTCCCCTGACACCAGCATGTGATCCTATATGATAGAGCTTTTAGTGGACACATATGTATTAAGTATGAATGGATATTAACTACATTGCTATAAAATATAATCTTCGGGTAGCAATACTGATTGGAGTCCTGATCTTGTAAACACAAAACACTGCTGCATGCCATGATGATGTACAATGTTTTTGAATGGTTTAGTGCACAAAGATGTGCAATTTTGAGGTCTGTTCCAGATACTTTTATTAGAGCTTCACAACTGGCTACAGTAGAAATTTGAAAACAATTAAAGAGCAGATCCTGTAGTATAAGTGTAGTACTCAGCAGCCTCTCTGTAAACTAGTATACTGCTAAATATAGTGTAGCTACAGTACCCTAAGGCAGTGCTGTCCATCTTATTACATGTAGTGGCCAATTATATCTAATACAGCATGTTGGAGGGCTGGATTGAATTAAAATTATAATGGCATATAATAGTGAAGTCTGTGGAGCCTCTGAGCAGACTAGGGGCCATAAAAACCCTTTGGAGGGCCACATCCAGAATGTAGAGCACCAGTTAAACAGTGCTGCCCTGGGGTGTATTTATCCTTAATTTGTAAATCCAAACAGCAGATGAAACCAACGAATAACAGTGTGGGCTTAATGTAATATGGTAGAACTGCTGCACAAGTGTGTTTTATCTCAGCTGCACAGCTTTAAAAGTAATAGAATTGCTGAGTAAGTGTGCATAAGTTTAGTGCTGATAAAATAAACATTCATCATGTGGAAGCCACTGAATATAAATAAACATTATGGTAAATTATATATATATTTTTTACAAATATTTGTCTGATTCAGGCTGCAAGGATGAGTGAGCTCTTCCCTAATTCATATAGCTACTTGTCACGGTGAAGGTAAATTATCACATATAATAAGAACATAGTGCCACACTTATCAGGTCATGCAAAAAGTGTATTTATTCATAGGCTAAGTCTTATGTTACTTCAGCAGTTTCATTACCACCAATTTTCCACTTGTGGGTAAAAAGCTGAGTCCCATATTATATACTGGCAAAAGTTGTAATTCACCTGTCTGAGCACGCACACAGGATGGATTTTTGTCTAAAAAATGCACTATAATCTGAAATCTGTCCCATGGGCTGACTTAAGAGCTACTAACTGATGCTCCCACAGGCTGCACTAAATAGTTTTCCACTTGCCATGGACAAAGCCCAGACTATTCTGAAAATAATATGGATAGTACTCTCATTATCAAAATTGTAGAAAAAGTTCAGTTCATCCACATTACTGGAAATCAGGGCTAATGATTGAGTTGTTTAACATTAAACTATGTTTATTGGTATAATCAGGGAGAGATTTGCATAGCGGGCTCGCCTAGGCCCTCCATCGCTCAAATCAGGACAGCAGCAATGGGAATTAATGCACAGGAAATTAAAAAACTATTGTATCTCCTGCGCATCCCCAGTGTTTGTGAACCAATGTGGATGTGGTTGAACAGCATGCTGCCCCCTAAAATTCTGCTGCCCTAGGCCCAGCCTTGGTGGCCTCTCCACAAATCTGGGCCTGGGTATAATTACACATAAAACACAAGGGATATGTTAACTGTGTAATTTATGGGAGATCTTACATATAGAAAGTATAATGCAGATATATTTTCGTCCCCTTACAAAAAACAGTCGCTGCCTTTTTACTGCAGTTATCTGGAAACCCATTATCCAGAACGTTCTAAATTACAGAAATATTGTCTCGCATAGGCTCCATTTTATCTAAATAATCCTTGTTTTAAAAAATGAATTCCTTTTTCACTGAAATAATAAATCGACTCCTTGTACTTGATCCAAACTAAGATATAATTGATTCTTATTGGAGGCAAAACCAGCCTATTGGGTTTATTAAAGGTTTAAGTTATTTTTTAATAGATTTAAGGTATGAAGATCCAAATTACAGAAAGAGCTATTACCTGAAAAACCACAGGTCCCAAGCATTCTGGATACCAGGCCCCATACTTGTAATACAATATAGTAGTAGATGAGATTGAACACAACTTGCATTCAACCATCAACAAAGAATTTGTGTCTAAGTGAAAGTAGCCTAACTGATCTGCTAGCGTATCCTGAGGAAGGTGAAAATACATGACAGGTGCAGTGTTGAGTCTGTACCTCTCCCCTCTGGATAAAACCCCGTAACTCATGCCCAATGAACACACACACACCACTGGTTTGGAAAGAGATGGCCACAGTTGTTTATTTAACAAATAATACCATAATTAACATGTATAACATATTTAACTTAACAAGCAGTTTGTATAACAAACCATTTTACCCAACCTTTATATTATTCCCCCTTTTGGGAAAAAGGGGAGGGGGTGCTGACCTCACTGGTAAGATTGGTTCCTCCTCCATTTTCCCGTGCCCTAAACCAGGCTACATCCCATGAGGACCCAGGCCTACCAGGCTACATCCACTCACCGTGAAATACCCCCATTTTAACTCCCCCTGGGGGTCCTTGTAAAGGTACCCTCCGCCAACTGCGACTGCAAACACACCCTGCTACAGGGAGGGGGGGCGGGATGCTGCGTCCTGCTGCTTACACGTCCCGGCGCCGACTGGTAAGTATCCTGTGGCTCTGACTCTTCTGCCGAACCCGGGGGGAACCGATCAGCCAATCCCTGCGCACTATAGAGAAAGGGAGCGGGGAGTGGCCCTCTCTTAAACCCCGTCATGCCCTGCTTCCCTATTTGGATCATTGGGCCCCATTAAAGGCATGTATGCTGCTGTCTAAATTGTGATACAAATTAAGGCAACAATCCAGTATGAAAGAATGGCACATTTATTTGGTAGGTAGTTAAGGTTACTTGGCCTTTAACCTCATTAAGGAAACTGTCACCAATATCCAATCACAATGTTTCCATTGAGCTATTCAGGTAGGTGTTAGCTGATACTCACATAGATGTGAAAGTGTCATCTGGTCCCTTATGGACTGCATCACACCTTCACAGTTTCAGCTAACACTTATATGAATAGTTCAATGGAACTACCATTGACTATTATGTTTTGTGCCAATAACCCCTTGCAATAACTCCTTCAAAACCACTTATCCTACTTTGTCCTTCGGCCAAGATCCCCAGCACAAACACTATCCTGGGTAAAGCTCAAACTCACCTACTCACTAACTGTGCTTGGCACACCAATGAGATTTTAAGCTTCTCCATCTGAAATCTCACAGAATTTTCAGTGAAAAATCTCATGATGACATCACTGGAGTCACCAAGCATCAATGCTTTCCCCTGATGTTGGGAAGATGAGTCATCAACCCATCGCAGTTGTAGGGGTGCGTGGTCTGAAATTTCTCGCGGTAAGTATGTAGCTGTATGTATGTTTGCAAGTAAATTTCTAGAGACAAAGGCCATATCTATCCTAAATAAGGATATGTGTGAAGCAGAGAAGCATGAGAAACCCCGATCTGATGGATACATATATCTCCAGGCCTCCTGTAACCGGACATTAGACATTAATTCAGAAAGGTTAGTAGAACGGCATCTCTGCAGTGTTCCTTGGCTACGTTGCCTATCCAGGCATTCATCTAATACAGTATTAAAGTCACCAGCAGCTATTACCTGGGCCCGTGGATAATTTGCTATATATGACAGTAGTTGGATTATGCATTTATCTGTATATGGAGGTGGAATGTAAATATTGGTCAGAATTGTTTCCTTCGCATTAAGATAGCGTGTAGTGTATAAAAATAAAGCGCCCTTGTGGATCTGAGCGAAGAGAGAGGAGTTTAAAATTTGCTGACTTTCTTAAAAGTGTAGTGACCCCTCCTGTCTATGTGGAAAAGGATGAGTGAAAGGCCCAACCGATCCATGGCCTTTTTAGAGCTAATAATTTGCTCCCTGTTAAGTGAGTTTCTTGTAACATTATCACCTCAGATGCTTTTTTCCTAACATAATCCAACACTAATTTACGTTTCACACAGTCTTTAAAACCACGAACATTCCACATTAAAATTGAAAGTAGTTTAGCCATAATCCATTTTTCCTCTATGTATCACACAGTTTACCAAAATTGTTGTGACCTGTATGTGTCTCTTGATTAATCTACCTGAAATAAAATTCTTACCATTATAACTATGTACATCCCTTCCCTTGCCAACTGCCTGAATGGTGGAAGGCATTACCACCATTTCCGCTCTGGCCCAACCTGAGCAGAATTTGATCCTTAACATTTTACAAAACAATTAACTAATGGTGCTAAAATAAGCAATGGGGTGAGTAAACCTGGTCAGGGGCACCGTAGGTGGTGCAGTGAGGGGTCAGGTCACTCACAGGGCTAACAGTCAAAACCTTATAGCCTGAAAAATATAAAAATGTTGGGTGGGGCCATCATGGAAGTGGACAAATAATTAAATATTGGCAGTTTCCAGCCAAGCTGAAGCCTCTTGCAGAGTAGTAAAGAAGTGCATATTACCATTCTCCTGGACTCCAGGATAGAGCATAGCATAGATAGACAATCTTTTTGTCCCTGAATCTCCACTTCACATCCTGGAATCGGGCCCTTTGCTTTTGAATTTCCGGTGAGAAATCAGGATATATCGCAATTTTTGTATTTTCAAATAGCAATTGGCCTTTAATTCTGGCCATTGACAATATGGCATCTCTATCTTTAGCATTCAATAAATCGGGCTCTGGTTGGGACACCCGGTATATAAGCTTTCATCGGTATGCGGTGAGCTCTCTCAACAGTAAAAGAATTAGAGAGATTAGTTACCTCAAAGGTGCCCCGCAGCCATTCTTCTACAAAGCGTTTTGTATTGGCGCCCTCAGCCTGCTCCGGGAAACCAACCAGCCAAATATTGTTGCGCCTTAATCGGTTCTCCAAATCGTCCGCTTTGGTTTGCCACTGCGAGACTAACCGATGGAGTTCCTGGATTTGCTGAGGGAGAGGGTTGCACATGTTCTCCAGCATACTAATCCGCTGTTCAGCTTCCACTGTTCGCTTCCACAGTTTTTGAATATCCTGCTTTAAGATGGAAAATTCCACTTTAAGCTCCTCCGTTTTTGCTGTGATAAGCGTTGTGCATACATCACGGTTTGCTTTTATTTCTAACAATAAATCTGCCAAGGAAGGTTCACCCGCCATCTTGTGTAGGCCTTTCTTCTCGAGCATATCTTTCCAGCTTTGCGGCGGCCTTAGCATCTTTTTTTTCATTTTTTTTTTGGCCCCATTATACACCTTTCAAGTTAGAGAGTCCAGTGGGTGATAGGAGACTTCTTGTTGCTGTCTTTAATAAAGTTTAATCTTTAAAATAGGGTCCAGAGCAGCGGAGCCCAGTGAAAGACGTCTGCTCACATCAGGCAGGTAGCTACGCCCCCTTAGACACCTTGATTTTTGATACTGTCAACCATTCTGCTATAATGCAAAATGTATATTCTCTTGGTATCTACAATCATGCTGCAACCTGGATCTTTTCTTAAATTATCATCTATCCAACAATTACTCCAGACAGGGATAGAAACAGATCAGTCAGCATAAGCTGTGTTCCAAAATTGAAAACTTTTTAATTAATAAGCCTTTTCCAGATCTCAAAATAGAGCTGAATGAAGGTAGAAAAAAAAGAAAAACAAACAATGGCAATAACCAAAGCAAAACATATTATTAATGCTCCTGTTGAAGTCTAAATTGCTTCACTGTCAAAACCTTTAATTGGTGTATACATTTTGAATAAACGAATACAAAAATAAATGTAATGTTTGAAATGCATGTCAGTAACAGTAAATAACAGAATAAATAGAATTGTAGCCAGTCATTACTGTTAAAGATGACTGTTAAAGCAATAACATAGGGGGTTATTTAGGGGCTTTACCCATATGTTTTGTCATGTTTACTTTTCATAAATTCTACCCTGCATACCTCACCATCTATGAGAATTGCCTGATAGAAGCCTGTTTTCACTTCATGGCAGTGGGAATTTATTTTAAGAATTTTTGTCCCTGTTTCTTGTGCTATTAAAATCATGGTAGGCAAAATGCCTGAAATTAGCCTGTGTTCCATTAGCCCTACCATTGGGACACAATATCAAATTTCAAAGTTGAATTAAAAAAATTGACAACAACAGCCGGGATAAAAACTTGTAAAAACAGTGCATGAATAGGTAAGGATATTTGACATATCATAATATCATTGAAAAGGTTAATGGACATAATGTTCATCTGGTCTAGTAACCCACAGCAACAAATCAGATGTTCCATACAAGTGATAAGTTGTAGCATAGTGGTTTTCATAAAATTGATTCCATAATCATTTACAATATATCTGCTCTGATTCAGTAAATGATATCTGTTGATTGGTTGTTATGGGCTAAAACTGCTGCAAGTGTTGGTGCAAGTGTTGCTGCAGTTTTTTTATAAACTGTTTAAATCCAGGGTGTAAAAACAGAAACAACAGAGATAACAAAAAAGAAACCTTACAGGTTTGTACAGAGTTTGGGATAGATGTCAATTTATGTTAACTATAAATAGCTAGTGATGGGCGAATTTGGGGTGAAAAAATTGCGAAACGGCAGAAAATAAGTGAAACTGTTTTTGAAGCCGGTGTCCGTTTTTGACGCCGGCATCCATTGTTTGGACACCGGCGTCCGTTTTTTTGACACTGGCGCAAATTCGCGTGTGAAAATGCGCCATTTTTTTTTATGCCGGCAAATTTTTGCTGCGGTTTCGCGAATTCGCTCTTTGCGAATAAATTCGCCCATCACTATAAATAACACAAAACAGTTAGTTGCACTCTCTGCACATACTGAAACATTCTCTAGCACAACTACTCAGTGCTGTAGTTAGGTCCAGGGCCACCCTACTCACCAAAACCAATATTGTGATATTACTTTCACACAGACATGTTTTATATATATATATATATATATATATATATATATATAATATATATATATATATATATATATATATATATATATATATATATAGATATATATATATATGTCTTGGGAAAGGTCCAGACTGAAACGTTGACAAATAAACTTCACTTTGCTTGATCTCATTATGAAGTCCTGGAGTGCGTCATTCCTTGGAACACGACTATATATATATATATATATAATGATTCCAAATGGGCAGCACACCGCCTTTGTAGCTTACCTCAGGTGCAAGGTAAAATGGGTAGATAATGTAGTAAAGATGACCAGCAACACCGAGTTTTTTGAAAGAAACAAATTGTATTCAAGTTACATGCAAAGCCGACGTGACGTTTCGGTCCACTCAGGGACCTTTCTCAAGGCAACCATGTTTAATCACACACGTGTTTATATACCCACAATCCCACAGATCCATGAACAGGAAATGACATCAATCATCCATAAAAGTGAATCACAAAAACATTCTGTATGGTTCTAAAATATCAATATTAAAAGTGTTAAATATTAAATAGACTGGTGCTAAAATTTGTAAAGTGACCAAGTGCAGAATACATCCATTGGATTTATCAAAACGATTAAAGTGCACTTACTGATAAAGGTAGTGCTGTGTAGTTAAAACCAGGCTAAAAAACAGCTATTCAGCTGTTAAAAACAGTCAATCATTAAACGATACATTTATCAAACTACAGAATGCTACATACGTTACATTCATCTAACAGTTGGCAACCCTAGATATTATACTTGTATCCAATTTTGCTGTCGCAATACTAAAAAAGGCAATATGTGTCAATTCTGCACTATCTATAATTGCCAGAACAGGATAACCCACATATCTAGGCCAGCAGTAGTCAGTTTTGATGAGTTGACTTTATAACTACAATTAGAGCAATGTCTATGCTACATATACCTAATATACTGTTCGTATGCTGGAAAGGAGATATACTCTTATACTTCCACATATACATGTTTGGTACGATTACCATATAGCAATTATTCGGGACAAAATATTCATAAGAAACAATTTAAGGTCAGCGAGCTATTCAAGCCCCTCGGGGCCACACAATTTAGTTCGTATGTCCAGAACGCCTCTCTCTGTAGTAGCAGGCGATCAATGTCCCCTCCCCTGGTTAAATCCAAGATGCAGTCAATCGGCATACATTTGAAGGCAGAGGCTGGATGCTTAGCCTGCAGCCAATGTTGTGCCACAGGTTGTTTAGAAATGTCCTGTTTCGTCTCCTTTTTGGGTTTTGGATCAAGAGCCGCTCTAATGGTCGAGCGATGCATACTTATACGTTCCCTTAACTGCCTGCAGGTTTTCCCGCAGTACAGAAAGCCGCATGGGCATTTGATTATGTATACTACATTCCGGGACGTACATGAGAGTCTCTGTTTGATCCGGTAAACTTTACCCGTATAGGGATGGCTGAAAGTTTCACCTGTAATTAAGGAATTACACATAGTACAATTGCCACATTTGAATACACCCATCTTCATAATGGTTGCCTTAGCCGAATACTTGCTTACCGGGTCCGTGGGGGAAAGGATTTCCTTCAGGTTCCTATTCCGCCTATGGCCAAACCTAATCTTTTTCCGATTCAATGCCGTCAATTCCACATCGGATTTTACTATAGGCCAATGCTGAAAAATAGATTTTTTGATTAATGGGGTACGTGCATCAAAAGTGGTCATATAAAAGATTTCATCCGTTTTATCCCCATTGGTTCTAGTTGAACCCCTCAGGACCACCTCCCGATCAAGTGATTCGGCCCACGCTTGTGTATCCTTTATCAGTTCGCTCGGATATCCCCTCTCCAAAAATCTATTGGCCATACACTCAAGTGCCCGCATCCTCTCCCCTCTATCACTGGTCACCCTTACTACCCGCATCATTTGGGACCTGGGTAAGGAGTCTAATAGATGGCGTGGATGGCTACTTGAGTAATGCAATAGGGAATTTCTATCCGTGGGTTTCTGATAGATCTTAGTATCCAATTGATGTGTTTCCTCATTTTTGTATACAGTCACATCAAGGAAGCTAATGCTCATTGGGTCCGAGTGTACTGTAAATCTAATGGGTGACGGTATGCCATTGAGCTCATCCACAAAATCATTCAGCTCTTCCTTGGTACCATACCAAAGGAAAAATAGGTCATCAATGTAGCGTCTGAAGTACCCCCTTTTAATATTGATATTTTAGAACCATACAGAATGTTTTTGTGATTCACTTTTATGGATGATTGATGTCATTTCCTGTTCATGGATCTGTGGGATTGTGGGTATATAAACACGTGTGTGATTAAACATGGTTGCCTTGAGAAAGGTCCCTGAGTGGACCGAAACGTCACGTCGGCTTTGCATGTAACTTGAATACAATTTGTTTCTTTCAAAAAACTCGGTGTTGCTGGTCATCTTTACTACATTTTATATATATATATATATATATATATATATATATATATATATATATATATATATATATATATATATATATATATATATATATATATTTATATATATATATATATATATATGTATATATATATATATATGTATATATATACAGCGTCGAGGAAGGTACGCACTCACAGGTCTTATGAAGAAAAAAATGGTGTTTATTATTCAAAGCAAAGACTTTGCTTTGAATAATAAACACCATTTTTTTCTTCATAAGACCTGTGAGTGCGTACCTTCCTCGACGCTGTTGTTCTACTTTTTGGGCTTATCGCACCCAGGCAACATTTACCTACTTACGTGTTGTGCTGGCCTCCAATAGTTTCTATGTATATATATATATATATGTGTGTATATATATATATACATATATATATATATATATATATATATATATATATATATATATATATATATATATATATATATATATATATATATATATATATATATATAGGCACAGTGCCTATATGTGAATTCAGCCTTGACCCAGATAAATGAATGTAAAGATAGACATTTCACTCTCACCATCATCTTGTACATTTACAGTAAAGTGTTTAATTTAGAATCGTATAATGGAGCCAGTGAGTTTCAAAAGTCCTAAAATGTGCTTGTGTGTGTGTATATACATGTGTACTTTCTTTAAACACAGCACACAAGGGAATAAAACATAGTTCCAAGTCTGGGATCAAAACATGCTCAGAACAGCTCTATAGATAAGAAATGTGACAGGTCATTGGTCATTTTAACTACATTTTTAGAATGTAATTAAAGAATGTGAGTGCTGCCCAGTACATTTTATGAGTCATTTCTTTGATTTAAAATGTCCTTTAGGTACCAATACTTTTAAGTCAGAGGGACAGTGATCAGAAGTACATATTCATCCTTTCCCTTAGTTTCTGTCCTGTCTCTCCATCACATCGTCCACCTGTAGACAGGTTATTGCACATTACCATGCAGCACTCCCTGTGGCACATGGAAAGGAACTTGGAATTGTATAATGTTGTTATCATTTGGGAATGTGGATTGTATTTGTGCACAAGATGAGTATACAAACTAGATATCCCACATCTCTGTTGTTCAGAGGAAAATGTGCCAGTGTACAGTGAATTTAAGGCAATGTGTTTCCATTTTTGCTGTTGTCTGTAAGCGAAAAGTTTAGGGAAAAGTTCTTACCTTTCCTTATGTAGGTAATACTGTAAGTCCTGTAATTCTTCTTCTTCTTCCTTGTGGTTCTGTTATTCTGATTGCAACTAAAAACTTGTGCACTCAAGGACTCCATGAGTCTGATGTTTTGATAAATTAGGTGGGAGTTCGGTCGTCTTTGTTTGAATAAAAAAAAAATGTAATTCTTAGTAAATACCCCCCTAAGTGTGGGTAAACAGGCTTGAACCAGAAACTGTTAACGCTATGAACAACTGAAAACCACAAGACATCATGCTTGCTGACCCCCATTGGATGCCAGGAGAGTAGTAGCTGCCAAGATAGAGCATTACACTTCAGTGATACTTCCCCTATTATGCAACCCAGATGAGAACATACTTAGGATGGTTTATGTATACAAGAGAACTGCACCACCAAGACTATTTGCAAATTATTATTTGAACTTGCTGTCCAATGATATCAGTGTCTACAATAAACCATGAGAAGGACTGACTGTTTTTTGACTGTTTTTTGTTCCAGATATAACACACCCAAGCTTATGACATAAATGTATTCAATTAAACAAACATATTTTACTAATAAACTTGTTCGTTAATTTCCAGTTTGCTGTTTTATAAAACACTAAACTAAAAAACTGTACATGACTGGTGCAGCAACAAGCTGTCTGGTCATGTCAGCCTCTAGCATAGGAACCCCACCTTTATCTTTACCAAGAACTTTCAACTTTCATTTGAAGCAACGTATGGGGTTCTTCACAGTGAAGACAGTGAGGTTGTGGAATGTACTGCCGGGTGATGTTGTGATGGCTGATTCTGTTAATGCCTTTAAGAGGGGCTTGGATGATATAAAAAAAAATATCAAAAATATCCCTTGCAGGGACGATCCTGGCCCCTCTGGTGCCCTGAGGAGGTTTGCTGCTGCCACCCCCCTCTCCACCCGGGCGATCACCTTTTTGGCACCAGAGGGGGTCCACAATGTTAGTGCAGGAAGTGCAATTGCTTTATTAAAGTTAAAAGGAGCTGCATTTTTGCTGCCCCTGGTAACCAGCGGGACACTGCTGCCTAAGGTGAGTTTCCCCAACAATCACGGCGCAACTAGAGAATAGGTATGTGCAGGGGGTGTTGAGGGGGGGTTGCAGCTGGGGAAGGGGGACCTTGAGGGGGTTGCATCTGGGGCCCAGATTGGAGGGACCTGTGGCAGAAGCCCCAGTGGGCCTTGGACCCTCCAGTCCAACGCAAAAGAAAAATGTTTCAGCAGGCCCACTTACGGATTGATGATACTATCTTGTTGTAATAGCAGACACAGGGTTTCTAGTATCTAATAAAGACATGGCCTCCTCCATGGTGTCACTCCAGCAGTACTACATGGAGCCCAACTGAGCACTGGGGAGAGACTGGGAGCATGCAGGGAGACATACAGTAAGTGCCTTCCTGAATGAGTGCACCTAAGTACCCTTGAATCTTTGCATCCCTTAGTGTTCTTGCACTTGCGCTTCTAATACTGCATTAATTGTTCTATAGTATTCTGAAGGACAGCTCTAACTGATACTGTTGAAGTTTAGAGTGACTATTAACACTCACTATACTCTCACATTTTCAAGTAAGAAATTGTCAGTAGTACTATTTTTTTAAATAACCTTAATTATATCTACTTGGCTGCCTGAGTTGCAGCAGTTTCTGAAAACAGTACTTTACAAGGTTATAATCGAAATGATCACTATGAGAGGCAAATTACTATGAAAAGTCCCTAGACTATACCAAAAGTATAATTATACTATGATTTCATATTGCTTCAAACATATTTTGCACAAGACAAATCTGGACGTGGTTAATTCTACAATACAAAGGGGAAATGCATATCTTTGTTTCACATTAGCTAAATAATTATAGTTTTTGAAGATGTTTCTTTATACTGTGGGCATAAACATTTTTACCACTGTCCCTGCTGCCCTGAGATGCTGTGGCTCATTTAACATTAATAAAAATAATGTAAAAAATATATTGTGTACTTTCAAGTGTCAGATTTGTCATTCAGTATCATGAGATAATTGTTAAGGGTCTGAATACTTTTGCAAGTAATTCCATGAATATATTAATATTCATGGGGGTTTTACAGATAAGGGGTCTTTGCGTAATTTTGATTTCCATACTTTCCATACCTGTCTACTTAAAAAAAACATTAGTATTGTTTTGCCACCAATATTGATTCATGTAACTTACAATCACGTACAAGGAGCCGTTATATTGTTGCTGCCTGTTTTATTAAAGGATCCCATTTCTGTTATAGACAGTTATTGAAAGAAAACATTTTGGTAATCAGACCTAAGGTTGCTTTAATTCATTTCAAGGCAGTACTGCTTGACCTTGGCATTTTGCAAGTTCCCAGAATACACATGGAGCAGCATACTTTAGATCAATCGAAATTTATTTTAAAAAAAATCGAAGTTTTTAACTTCGGGTGAAAAGGCTGTATTTGAATCGGTCAATTCGAATTCGATCGAATTCAAACAAAGGATTTTCCCCAAAAAACTTTGATGTATCAAAGTCCACCAAATGACTCCAAATAGGTTGTAGGAGGTCCCCCATAGACTAAAACAGCAATTTGACAGGTTTTAGATGGCGAATGGGCGAAGTTGAAGTTTTAAAGAGACAGTACACGATAAATTTCGATATTTCAATAGTTTTTCAAATTCAAATCGAATTTTGGCCTATTTGTCAAAGTACACAAAAATAGCTCAAAATTGGATTTTTTTTACTTGGAATTTTCACTTCAACCTTTGATAAATCTGCCCCTAAATAAAACCAAGCAGCTGGTTTTGCTTCCAACAAGAATTAATTGTAGCTTCGTTGGGATCAAGTACAAGGTACTGATTTATCATTACAGAGAAAAAGAAATCATTTTTTAAAACTAGTACGTTCTAGAATACAGTCCCTCTAAACTGTACAAACCATGATGTTATAAGCAGAAATATCTGCAAAATATTCCAGGAACAGAGCAAGCACTAATTCTTTGTTCAAAGTCCATAGGTAAGATAGAAAGAGCTTTATGTAATAAATATAAGAAGATTTTTTTCTCAAGCTCTGTTTTTCCTGGGGATAATCACTTTATACAACTGTGCCCTTCTGTCCTTGCCAGCAGCAAAATACATTTGTCCAAGAGAATAGCAATGCAATATTTGAATCATTTCTATGTTACTGGACTTCCTGAGAATGCATACAACCATGGTCTTTTTTTGTACATACTGTAAATAAAAATACACACATAGGTCGGTGTATAAGAAAATGACCATCGATGTGGTAATCAAATGTAAAATGCTCAGTGTAAAATGGCATAGCATAAAATAAACATACTTGCAAACTTGTACAAGTGTATGTTTATCACGTCCTGGGGATACCCTGAGTTCTAGTACAGGTAGGGGATCTGGTATCCGGAAACCCGTTATACAAAAAGCTCTGAATTACGGAAAGGCCATCTCCCATAGACTCTATTTTATCCAAATAATAAATTTTTTTTAAAAAAAGATTTCCCTTTTCTCTATAATAGTAAAAAAGTACCTTGTACTTGATCCAAACTAAGATATGCTTAATCCAAACCAGCCTATTGGGTTTATTTAATGTTTACATGATTTTCTAGTAGAAAAGGTACATCCAAATTACGGAAACATCCATTATCTGGAAAACCTCAGGTCCCGAGCATTCTGGATAAAAGGTTCCATACCTGTACCTGGTATATATTACTCGCAGCCTTCCTTCAGAATTTACAGAATAATAAAAGCTTTGCTTCATAAACATAAGGGGTACTTTTCAACACTCTTTTTGGAAGTCTAGGAGCATTAACGTAGCAGTAACACCAAAAAATTTGAATATTTTAAAGGAATGACAATATAATGTACTGTTGTCCTGCACTGGGAAAACTGGTGTGTTTGTTATACTGTATATATTGTTTATAGACTGTAAACAAGCTGCTATGTAGCTATGGGTGCAGCCATTCAAGCACAGGATACACAGTAGAGATGACAGATAAGTGCTGAATAATCCCGTTGTATACTACAGAGTTTATCTGTTATTTGCTGTGTATCCTTTTCTCCTTTTTCAACTTTGAATGGCTGCCCCCATTTTAATATTGAGATAGTAAATCTATATAAAATAGCAGTGTGCGACATGTGAGGTTGACCCCTGTTTGGGCAGACATTCATTTGCAGTGCTCATATGTTGATAGGCCTTGCGCATAGGGTTGCTACCCGGCCGGTATTTTACCGGCCTAGCCGGTAAAACACCTGCCAAGGCCGGGGCCGGTATTACAAATTTACCGGAAATGTAGCTGCCGGTAAATTTGTAATACCCTTAAAAAGACCCCCTTGGCCAGCCCCCAATCCCTTGTAAAACTTACCTTGTCCTTCGGTTCTTGTCCTGGCTGTGACGTGGCCTGCCCCTTTTCGGCATAACCCCACCCCTTTGGCATCACACCACGCCCCCTTTTTGTACCCGCCCCCCACCAGCCGGAATTTTTTTGGGGAAAAGGTGGCAACCCTACTTGCGCAGTCTCTAAAATATTTTATTGTATTTATTCCAACAGGATGGACTGTATTTATGGATTGTTTTTAATGTGACTTTTTTCACTTCAACATGATGGACTTTAATGGTGACTAACCCATGTTAACACAGGCACCACCTAGTGCACTAAAGGGCTGGGGTTATGATGTTATTTAAAGTGTGTGAATTGGTTTTTGTATTCACTTGAAAAAAGGACTAGCTCCCGAAACATGTTGTGAGTGAGAATACACTAATAAAGGGTTATTGCAGACTAATTACTGCTGATTCCTGGTCTGTTTCTAATATCGACAAATTGATTATTTATATAAACTGTAGTACAGTTTCTAAAGCAAACCTGCCAGTTGTACTAGTGCAGGGCAACAATACATTATATAGTCATTCATTCAAAATACTTTTATTTTTGGGTGTTCCTTTAAGGAGGACAAAACTACTCCCCTTTATGCTCTTTAATGGTTGACTTACAGCATTTACAGTGCCCTGCTCTATAACTCGCTATTCATATTTGAACATTTCAGTTTTTAATGTTTTGTTAATGTAATTTCTAGTAAGAGTTCTATCTAGTAATGAAATAAACTAATTATAGTGATGGTCAAATTTTTCCCGTGAATTCCCAGCGAAATTCGCAAAACAGCGTTGTGAAAGTCAAAAATTTACGCCTGCGTCAATTTTGGACGAGCATTCGAAAAGTCGCTCGCGTAAATAGTGTTGACACACTGCGATTTTGACGCGAGCCACTGTTCAGATGCGCATCCAAAATTTTTTGGCGCATGTGAATTTTTGCATGCGTTTTGCGAATTTATTCGCCAACGAGAATACATGGATATTCTCTGCGATTTTGCACCAGGTGAATTTATTCGCCCATCACTAAATATAAATATATTTTTAATACAAATGTGATTTGTGCATCTAGACCAAGACAATTTCAGTGTTACTTTGCAGTGTAAATATAATAAATCCTAATCAGAAAACATCTGTTTATATTTTCTTGAATATTGGACATAAATGTAAAAAAGTAATTTTGCCAGAATCTGTTTCAGTACAGTTTGCATGTTTCTAATTTTCATATATAGGTATGAGTAGTGCATCTTAATTGTGTATTTTTCATGGTTAAACTCTAGTTCTGCAGGTAGATGAAATCATATCCTATTTAGACATGCAAAGGGTTAGGGTTATGAGTGAGAAGATTGTGTGGGTTCCATAATTAGTCTGGTAAAACATGTTGGAAACTATTGAATATTTAGTTGTAATGTTAAATACAGAACAGAAAAAGAGCAGGCTAAATAGTAGCCATTTCTCAATTTCTCATATTTCTTACTTTTAACTATAGACTTCTTGCACATTCAATGAAGAAAGAAGCAAACAAAATTAAAAACAGATATTTGCAAATCTTTTACAATGGTCTGGGATATATGTGTAAGTATTCAAATTGTTATTGTATTAGTAAGCAGTCAGTAAATCTTTAAATGACAACTTACGAATACAATGCAAGGCTGGACTAGTATCAAGCAACGTGTTAAAGCCAAAATTCATACTAAATATTTTCAGATGGACACAGGCTTAAATGGGGAACTCTTGAATACTACTTGGCCCTCTTTTGTATCCATGAGGGATAAATTTGTACATTGGTGCATGGCAGATGTTGCTAAGGAACATGTATGACCGCAAGTACATTTGTAAACATGGCAAATGTTTGAGATTCCTCCGATAAGGTGGAAGCAAAGTGAATTGTGGGCAAAAAAAATATGCACTTGGCTCCTGTTTAGTAAATGAACACCACAGCAGATCCTAACTAAATGTTCATTCAGTTTTTAGACATCTGGAAAAAAAATCAGAATTTTTAGGATTTTTTAAATAAAAAAAAGTCAGACCAAACTAAAATCCATGATATACCCTTATTTATCAATAAAAAAACACGCAAAAAATCAGATCTAAAAAAACGCAACTTTTTCACATTGATGCGCGAAAACCGTGACTATTTTTGGATTGACATGCAAAAAAACTTTTTCGGATTTGACGCCCCAAAAAGTCCGAACTTTTCTTGAAATCATTGGAAAAGCCCAAAATGTTAGGATTATCTTATGAAACCCAGCGCAGACAAAAATATCTTTAAATTACAAATAGGACTAGTGATGGGCGCATTTATTTGCCAGGCATGAATTTGCGGCGAATTCCCACGATTCGCCGCCTGAGAATGAGTTTGCAAAGCGGCCGCGAAAATTCGCCGGCGTAAAAAAAAAAATGGCCCCAAATTCGCCCATCACTAAATAGGACCTCTGCCATTGACTTCTACAGACCTTGACAGGTTGAAGATGGAGTATTCTCAGATTCTGACTTTTTGCAGCCTTGGGTATAATAAATCTTGAAAAATTTAAGTTTTTTTTTTTTTATAGTTTTAGCATTCGAACTTTAATAAATAACCACCTGAATGTTTAAGGTGACAATATGCCAAGAACAGGTCTGGAGTTTTATTGATATATAAGAACATATAAATTGGAAGATTATAGCTTTTAAAGAGGCCTCTCCATTTATACTGTATAACTCTCATAATTTCTCATAATGTGCATTTTGGTCTGAGCACAGCACAGTCAAGTTTTTCTTCTCCAACACATAAAGACTAGCCAAGCAAAAACAAATACCTTTTCCTTGTCAGACTTGCCAACAAGTGCATAGTCATAAAAATTACGTCTTTGTTCCATGATGTATGCTCTTGGTGATCTTGCCTGAAGACACAACAATTCTCACTCACTCGAGTTCTAACACTGCCAACTGTAACAATGTAACAATTACGCTTAACATAACATTTATCCACAAGGCTTATTTAAATTTGAAAAAGACAACCTACTTTAATGATCTGGCGAAATATCACCTCCAAAACTTGAAATTTAAAAGTTGTCAAATTTTTCAAATGTGTTGCCTCATTTACAGTATATTGCCATAGGAAACTAAACCAAGAAAGCTGAGTTTTAAATTTAAAGGGGTTGTTCACCATTGAGTTAACTTTTAGTATGATGTACAGGGTGATATTCTGATTTTCATTTTATATTTGTTGTTTTTGAGTTATTTAGCTTCTA
The DNA here is from genome assembly GCF_017654675.1 of Xenopus laevis. NCBI lineage: Eukaryota > Metazoa > Chordata > Amphibia > Anura > Pipidae > Xenopus > Xenopus laevis. The sequence goes on along the minus strand of NC_054379.1, from coordinate 75,275,221 downwards.
AATAAAATTACCCTAGCAGCCATGTATTGATTTGAATAAGAGACTGGAATATGAATAGAAAATGGCCTGAATATAAAGATGAGTAGCAATAACAATACTTTTTTAGCCTTACAGGGCATTTGTTTTAGATGGGGGTCACTGACCCCCTTTTGAAAGCTGGAAAAAAGGTAAATAATTAAAATACTATAAAAAATAGATAACGAAGACCAATTGAAAGGTTACTTAGAACTGGCTATTCTATAACATACTAAAAGTTAACTTGAAGGTGAACTATCCCTTTAACTGAACTAGAGACATTATTCCATTTTATTACATTCCATTTGTTTAGAAAATATTCCCCACCTCAGAAGTTTTCATGTGTTATTGTCATAGAACATTAAACCCACCATGGTTTTAATTTTGCTTTCTTTAACACTGATAAACACAAACAGACTTTCATGCCAAAGTGAAAACAGATCTCTGCAAAGTGATTTTAATTAATTACCATGAAACAGGCACAATAAAAAAATGATATATGTAAAGTATCTCTAAATAAAAGCAATCTTTTCATTGGCCTTTTACTAACTTATCTCTTCTGACATCCATATATTTTATACAGTATAGGATCTGTTATCCGGAAATCAGTTATCCAGAAAGCTCAGAATTACAGAATGGCCGTTTCCCATAGACTCCATTTTATCCAAATAATCCAAATTTTTAATAATTATTTCCTTTTTCCCTGTAATAATAAAACAGTACTTTTCAGAAATGGGTCAGAATTTTTTAAAGATTATATTAAGAAATGTTCTTATTTCAGTATGATGACGCTTATATTAAATTGTCATTTTTGCTATAGTTCCCTTATATGTCTACTAAAAAATTATTTAAACATTTATTAAACCCAATAGGATTGTTTTGTCTGCAATAAGGATTAATTATATTTTCATTTGGATCAAGTACAATGTACTGTTTTATTATTATTATAGAGAAAAAGGAAATCATTCCTAAAAATCTGAATTATTCGATTAAAATGAAGATAGCCTTTCCGAAATTCTGGTCTTTCTGGATAACAGATTTCCAGATAACAAATCCCAAACCTGTATTATATGTATCCTTATGGCTTTTAACATTTGAATGTGTTTATAACTATAGTACACATTCATGAATTATGTGTTGAAATTTGCATTGTTGTGAATAAAGCTGTGAAGAATATAATTGCAATGCTTTTAGCATGTGTTTTACTTGCTTAGGTGGGGGGGCCGGAACTAGAGGTAGGCAGAAGAGGCATTTGCCTAGGGCGCAGGTGATGGGCAGGTACCTGTTACTTTAGCAGTAAAGATCTGTGCCTCCAAAGATGCCCCAATAGCAACCCATCCCCTTTTTTCTGCTGATTCACTGCACATGCTCTGTGCTGCTGTCAGTTACTGAGCTTAGGGATAGACTACAATATAAATTTTCCAATATAGGGCTGATTAGTAATTATTACAGAAAATGACTGCATGGCAGCTCAGAAACCAGGGTAACTAGCATCAGAATTTAATAATCAGCTTATACGACATCAGCTTATATGGCAGGCCATCCTCATTTTCAGCTTGATAATTTGTGACGACCCCTAAGCTTAGATTCTCAACAGCTGTTCCGATCACACGGAGTATGTGAGTGTTGCAGACAGTTTCCAAGATGGTGACCCCCTGTGACAAGTTTGAAGTCCTGGATCATTGTTGCTTTTGAGAAGCTGAAACTTTAGGCTGGTGCAACAAGTTCAGTATATACAGGCAGGGTCGGACTGGGGGGGGCGGGGCCCACCGTGACTGCGTTCCGGGGCCACCCTCTCTCCCCTGCTCTCTTACTGTGATGCGCCGGGCCGATCGTCACGAATGTGGATGGTGCTGCGCCGAAAAAAAAAAATTGTCAACCCCAATATTGGGAGAGGGGATCTGGCCCAGCTCATGAGGGCTAATGAGGGTTGGGGCCAACCGGGTTTTTTCCCAGTGTCCCACCGGGCCAGTTCGACCCTGAATACAGGGCCGGGTTTTGAGATGCCCAAGGCTGCATGGTCTCAGCACTGGCTGAACCTTGTGCGCACACCCCCGTCTCCCGAGGACGCATGGTCCTAGCGCCACCTCCATATCCCACAAACCATCCCTGCACATGCGAGCGTCTATCAAGCATAGGAGCACTGAGGAGCTTTGAGTCCCCAATGCTCCTTATGGATGCGACTGGGCGGCATGCCGCCCCTAAAATTTTGCCATCCTAGGACCGGGCCTGAGTATATAAAGCATGTAATTTTTAGCCATATTCATTTTTAGGTTTTAGTTCTCCTTTAAAGGGTCTTCTGCCTAACGTTAGTCTGAGTTTTTTACCCTCTATCACACTCCCCTCCCCACTCCCCCGCCATTTGCTGCTCTCCCCTCCCTCCTCTATGGTGCTCACCTCTGTTATAGTGCACCCGGGGGGCTTGGTGGCTGGCCGGGTTGCCTAGGGTCCCAGGTCAGATTGACCTGGCCCTGTCACCACTTAATGTGTGGGGATACAATAGTCAGATGCCATGAATACAAATGTATTAAGTGATGCCCTGCAGTTACCCTACAAACCCTGTCTCATAAAACCACCACCTAATCATAATTCTGGATTGAGTGGTTTGTATGACATATTACACTGACCTCCCCTTAATTCTAAGACAAGTTTTAAGCAGAGAAAGTGCTGCAAGGAAAGATTATTTAACATTTCAGGATGTTCTATTATTTAAGTCACTAAGTTAATAAACCTGTTGATGCTGAGAGTCATCTACATCAAGGGAAAAAGGTGATGCAAATCAGTGTGGCAACAATCTTGTGAGAGACATGCCTTAGCAGTTCTCAGAACAGAGTGTTGTAGTATTGGATCTCATGCTTCCCTACAGGATGTTCTGCTGTACACAATAGCCACAATGTGGGAAGAGGATGTTTGATGTAAACAGGAAAATCTGTAGAAGTTCAGAGAATTTAGAAGTTCCGAAAAAAGACAATGAAATAAAGTAATTGTGGAAAGAGCCCTGGGTGATTGTTAAGGACTACATTATAGGAAACATGCACTCTCCAAGATTTAAAGCTGAATTATAATTTAAAAAATATTGGGTGAAGGGTAAATGTTATCAAATGGTGAACGTTTTTATTTGGTTCTGTTTGTTTATAATGGGGGCTTTTCTGCTGATACAAATATTTCTTGAACTGGGAGTGTTATATGCTTTTTTACCTGTAATATATTGCTTGTTTATAGTAAAAACAATAACAAGTTTGCTGAAGTTATTACATTTGAAAAATATCAATGAATGGAATATATGTAGTATACAGGTGTATTACACTTAAGGCTGGCAAATTTGCAAAACCAGCTGAATTTAAAAGTACGGGTATAGGATCCATTATACGAAAACATGTTATCCAGAAAGCTCCTTATTAAGAGAAGGCCGTCCCCTATAGACTCCATTTTAATCAAATATTAAATTTTTTAAAAATTATTACCTTTTTCTCTGTAATAATGTAATAAAAAACAGAACCTTGCACTTGGTCCTTACTATGATATAATTAATCCTTATTGGCTAAACAATCCTATTGGGTTTATTTAATGTTCAAATATTTAAAGCATGAGGATCCATAATGGGGAAAGACCCCTTATCTGGAAAGCCCCAAATAGTTGTGTTACTTGTAGCTATTGAATCCCACAGAAGCATATTTTATGACTCACCATCAATTAAATCATATTGCACATTGCACAATATACTCCATGCAAAAGATGCAAATAACTTGCATATCCAAGGGGTATGTGAATTGTGGGCAAAACTTCACATCTTTAGTGAACTCCATTCCAACATATGCTGTTATTCAGCCTGTACAAAAGAATAATACAAAGAATAAGAAAGTGTTAGGATACCTGGTGGTACAGCAGTGCAGTGGGGACGCCCGTGATCCTCATGTGTGCATGTCCGACGTGCTCCGTCTTTTAAGCGGTCTGGGGAATGTGAGATGACATTCCAGCATAATGATGTCATCGCGAAATACACAAAAATTCAAATATTTAAAAGCACATTTAGCCATTTTCTCTTGCCTAACATGTGTCTAATTCCAGGTAGCTCCTGGGTATGTTTTAAGTTTGATATAAATTGCTTTGACCCATGGCTGTCCCTGACTACTGCTTGTTTGCTGCCTGTACCTGACCATTTTATCGGATCCCGACTGATTTTTTTGGTTTTGTCCTTGGCCTGTGACCTCGACTATGTCTCTGACTCCTGATTCTGTACTGCACTGCCTGATTTGGTTTCAACCTCAGCCTGACCCATGTCTACACTCCCTGTTCCCTGTCTTTCCTGCACATGTAATGGTTCCCTTGTCTGCCCAGAATTCTCTCACTTTAAGACCTGGCGGCATCCAAGAAGCAGAGGGTTCCTCCTGTTATGTTTTGGTAGCCAAGGATTAGTAGAGTATAACAGTGCTTTATTAGCAGACTCATGCAGCCATTACACGGCAGTAACTTCCGACTCAATCACACCACAACTGTGACGGTTGCAGGCAGAAGAGTGAGCTGAGACCGGGACCTTGGTGTTTGTTCTAGGTTTTGGGACACCATACATTACAGAAAGGAGAATGAAATAGTAAAATGTGCTGATTAATTTTTCCAGGTAAACAGATCACCACGTTTTAATTATTATAAACTCTCAATTCGAAACTTATAAACTTATATAAAGTTTAATTTTGTAGCAAAAAAAAGCATAGAATGTGGCATTAAATACCTATTTACAAAGATCTAGTGTTTAAAGGAACAGTAACAACAAAAAATTAAAGTGTATTAAAGTAATAAAAATATAATGTACTGATTGCGCTGCACTCGAACAACTGGTGTGTTTGTTGCAGAAATTCTACAATAGTTTATAAAAACAAACTGCTGTGTAGCCATGGGGAAGCCATTCAAAGCTTAAAAGGGAGAAAAGGCATAGGATACTCAATAGATAACAGATAAGTAGTATACAATGGGATTCTTCAGAACTTATCTGTGATCCATTGTGTATCATGTGCTTGAATGGCTGCCCCCATAGCTGCACAGCAGCTTATTTATATAAACTATAATAGTTCTTAATATTCTTAAGCAAACACACCAGTTTTACCAGTGCAGGGTACATTGTATTGTCATTCTTTTAAAACACTTTAATTTATTTCCTGAAAACACTGAACTTCCTCTTTGGAGCTCCTATGTAAAGGTTCTGCGTACACTATTTCTAAAAGTCAGCAAGCCAGAATTAACCTGGGATTTTCTAAAAAAGTAAGCACTAAAATGTACTTCTCGAAATGTAAGTACGAAGAACCTGGCGCAAGTCCAGTTATGTTATGTAGAAACTAGTGTAGCTAGTAATATAGCATAAACACATACATACCTTTTATCATCATATGTCATCTTTACTCCCAGCTTCTCATCTGCTTTTACCAGTGATTATTTTTAAACATCTTTATAAATATGCTCCACAGTTCATAGTTGAGGCACATATCTCCTAGCTTTTTTCACGTTCTCAGTGAGACCCGATTATGAGATCATAGAGAAGATGGGAAAAAACTTGAAAGCCACATCTTTAAAGCAACATTAACAACCAATCAGTGGACATACCTGTTAACATCCCCTTTCAGATTTCCTGAAAGTTACCCAGTATTAGACACCCCCCCCCCCTGTGACTTTATGCCATTCCCCCCAGCTCAGGCCTGTGCACATGCGCAGTAAGCCTTTAGTGATGTCAGTAGGGGCTGAGCAGGTGCAGTGATGTCATAGCCACATACACAATTTTCCATGGCATACTGTATGCTGACATCTAATGACGCAGCAAGTTAAAGAAATACACTCATGGGATCGGTTATCCAGAAATCTCAGAATTACGGGAAGGCCATATCCCTTTGATCCCACATTTTAAAAAAATCTTTCCTTTTTCTCAGTAATAATAAAACAGTACCTTGTACTTAATCCCAGCTAAAATATCATTTATTAGTATCAGGCCTGGATTTGTGAGCAGGCCACAAAGGGCCGGGCCTAGGGCGGCAGAAGTCTGGGGGCAGCATGCTGCAGTAGGGACTGGGCAGAAGACTTTAACAGACATTTAAACACCTGGCCAATCCCCAATGAAAAGGATCATGTGGCGAGAGCTGCCCATTCAAGATTTAGGAGAAGGAAGGTGGTATGTGGTACCTGATGCAATGTTGTGCATGCATACACGGGGTGGATGGACACTGCAGGGAGTGTACCTGGGGTCATAGCCCTGTGAACCCTCAGTGCCCCCTATGTGGTATATGTTGCCGAGGGTAAAAATAGGCTGGGGGCGGTGTGAGCAGCTGGGTGGCCTAGGTGCAGTGTTAAAATGCAAACCGGCTTAGTTTTGCAGGCAAAACAATCCTATTGGTTTAAATTAATGTTTAAATTATATTTTAGTAGACTTAAGGTATAGAGATCCAAATTACAGAAAGACCCCTTATGCAGAAAACACCAGGTCGAGCAGTCTGGATAACAGGTCCATACCTGTATTTATTTTGTGACTCAAAGGACTGCTCTGGATTTGACTCAGTACACAGTTTTGATTAATTATGTGAAGATGGCATGCACAATTACTGCAGTGATGATTATTGCTTATGACTTTCAAGGGGATATTTCCCTCTATTGTTTGCAATTTGTTGCAAATAACATCTACAGAATAACCTGGAAATATGAATTCCTAACCAAGAAAGAGATGGTGGATATGTTACTGTGTTGTACTTTTAATCATTGTCTGAGCTGCGTGCAACTTTGAATTGCCTCCAAAAGAATTTTAACTGTGTGTGTGTGTGTTTTTTGTGCTTAACTTTCAAGCATTTTAAAGCCAAAAGCATTTTATAAATAAAGGGTATTTTTTGCAGGTAAAAACTAATGACTTGACTGCCTGTTTATGAGGATGCTGCTTTTCTAGTCTCTGATCGGAATTTTTTGCCTGTTTATAGTTTATTCATCCCAGCACTGCCCACGTGTAGTAGGTATACTAGATACAGCTCAAAAGTAGAATGGTGCAGATGGTCGTATTTATTTATTGCAATGCTGGCATATTATTACCTAATTAAGGAAATGAAATATCTGCTGTTGCCACATGTCAGGTTCAGAACACCTAACCAGGAACAGAGCCAAGATGATAAGATTTCTGCTATTCTGAATGTGATGCTACCGAAGTTTCCCTTCTATGAACTTCAACATAACTTTATATATTACATGAGCCTGGGACAAGTGCCAAATAGCTTTGCTAGTGCATTTCCAAATAACTCTGTATTCTCTGCTTTTAGTGCAACTCTGCACACTTGGCATCAACATTGATGAATATGTCATATGATAACTAAATCAACAATACCAGAGTCCTGGGTGATTGACAACATACCTAGATAAACACCCCACTTAAGGGTGGTGGTACATGCTGCGTTCTGAAGAGATTAGTTGCCCAGCGACAAATCTCTTCTTCGGACGACTAATCTCCCCTCCAGAAATGCCTTCCCGCCGGCTAGTAGCCCGAAGTTTCTTAATTTTGGGTGGTATATGCTGCGTTCTGAAGAGATTAGTTGCCCAGCAACAAATCTCTTCTTCGGGCGACTAATCTCCCCTCCAGAAATGCCTTCCCGCCGGCTAGTAGCCCAAAGTTTCTTAATTTTGGGTGTCTTTGGAAAACAAGCGCTCTGAGTACCTTCCCGCTGGTGATTCACATTCTAGCCAGGGGAGATTAGTCGTCCAAAAAAGAGGAGATTTATTGTTGGACGACTAATCTCCCCTAAAGGGGTGCTTCACCTTTAAGTTAGCTTTTAGTATGTTATAAAATGGCCAATTCTAAGCAACTTTTCAAGTGGTCTTAATTATTTATAGTTTTTCATTATTTGCCTTTTTCTTCTCACTCTTTCCAGCTTTCAAATGGAGGTCACTGACCCCATCTAAAAAACAAATGCTCTGTAAAGGCTACAAACGTATTGTTAATGCTACTTTCTATTCAGGCCTTCTCCTGTTCATATTTCAGTCTCTTATTCAAATCAATGCATGGTTCCCAGGGTATTTTGGAACCTAGTGACTAGATTGCTGAAATGGCAAATTGTAGAGCTGCTGAATAAAAAGCTAATAGAACATTAATCCCAATTGCTAATTGTCTCAGAATATCACTCTCTACATCATACTAAAAGTTAACTTAAAGGTGCACAACCCCGTGGGATAAGTCATTTTGTAAAGCATATTGAAAGATGTTTTAAACACCTGCTTACATGTTCATGAACCTGCATTTTGCACAACAAAATACAGTACAAATTGTCAAATAATACAAATTAGAAATTGTATAAACTGCCTTCTCATTACTTGAAGCACAGGTGATCCATGACAAATACAGTGGCAGAACTACAGGGGGTGCCCTGGGACCACATAATGCTTGCACCTATGGGAATCCGGTGCCCACATTTCATTCGGCTGCCCGGCCTGCACCCGTGTGCTCTAGTTATGTTAATGGGCCAACATTAGTCATTTCTATTCTTTTTTTCTATACAGCAATCTATAAATAGTGTTAAGGTGGGCATGCTGAGTGCTTGTAACATAAACGCTAAAGGCTTATATGCTCTCATTGAATGACTGAGTTACTGAGGAATATAAATTCTGCCTGTAAATGATGATCTGCTGTTCATAACTTGCTGGCATGCTAAAATGTTTATAAGAAGAGCAAACAAGCTTGGTAAAGATGAAGTTGGGTTCATTTATCAATGGCAAATATTTCAGAGTTCATGGCATGTCTTGTGGGATACTTTGGGATAATAACTCTATCTCCCCTCTCAGACATGCTATGGAATGCATGATCAGCCTGTTACTAATTAGAACAGATTCCTGAGATTTACTTTATTTTGCACTTACAGATGCAAATGAAGCCTGGCTTGCTACCACAGAGATGACCTTATCTGGCACACTGTCCTGTTGTAACCTGCTGTCCTTTTTCTTGGACCTGCTGACAAGCAGCAGCCATAGCAGTTCATAGTTTTGTAAAGCCAACATACAGCAGAGGAAAGAAAACATACACCCATGAAAGTGTGAAGGTCTAATGGGGTTATGTAATAAAATACACTAGTTTTGCCAAGAAACAGTAACCCATAGCAACAAATCAGCAGGGAGCATTTACTGGTCACTTGTTTAAAAGCAAATGTCTTATTGGTTTCTATGGGTTACTGCTCCTCGGCAAACAGTGCATTCTATTACATATGGGCATAAAGGTTCTAAAACAAACATTACCTGTCAAAATAGTCTTCATTGGTCCTTGGATGCAGTTCAAAGTAATGCTACAACACCCCAATGCAATCTGATTAATAACCCAGGGGCTAAAAGTTTGGTTCAGCTCAACACTTATGTGGTCAGTCTATGCAAAGATTTATTTTTTTGTAAAATGGTCATGCAAGCAGATCCGTGTATGTATGTATGTACTGTATATGTAGTACATATTCTTTTTCGTATCCACACCTCCTAACAAAACACCACTGCCATTAGTAATTCCAATAATTACGGATGTGCTGACAACTCTATAAATAATAATTTGTTACAAATATCCAAGAAGAATGTACAATTGTGCTTTGCATCGCAAAGCTGACCATACATAGATTTCCTTGTTTGGTGAAGTCCCCATAATGAGAAGATATTTTCCTAATTCAGTCACTTTGGTGATGACTCCAATCTGGATCATAGTAGCTGCCTAGGCAGACAATTGTTGTGTATTTGCACCCTGCTCCGCCAATAGTAAATGACCCCTCTTGTGTTTTTATTTTAATACATACTGTACAATTTCTGGAGTTTAGAACTGACTCATGCAGCAGAGGAATAAGTAAAAAACAGTTTATGCATAATCTAGTAGTCCCTTGTTAAAAAGCACAGTGCAAGTAATGCTATAAAATATTTACTGTATGACATGGAGAGTTTCTCAGTCTGTGCATCTTCCCACGTCTTCTAATGAACAATATAGCCTAATTTGTAGACACAGTATTAAGCACTGTTATTTCCTTTTAATTGTTCTGAGATAAATATGAGCATCCCTTGAGTGCTTTGTTTTTCTGTTAACACCCCTAAAAGGCTTTTTCTAGGATAATATTCTTCATTTAGCACACTCACTAGTGTTGGGCATTCATTGAAAATACTTGAATATTATTTTGTCTATTTCTGCCTATAACCTAACATGCTTTATTTATCTTAAAAACGGGAATTGAAAAACTATACTGGGCAACATATGGATGTATTTATATGTGATGTCATCAGATATATCTTGATTTCTATCTTGTATTGTGCATGTGCCAAGCTTTTTGTTCACACAGTGACATGTATCACTGACCACTAACAGCAAAGTAGAAAATAGCAGTGGCCATCAGAGTCATTTTGTTTTTGCACAAATGATCAAATAATCAGGACATGGGAAAAACAGTTGATATTATATATATTGTACAATATGATAATTTCTAAGAATGCGAAAAGTTCTTTACCTACAGTACAGTACAGTACAGTTCCCTAACGAAGTTCACAGATCCACCAAAGGCAATTTTTTTATCAGATCTGACTGGCCCACCGGGATACCAGGAAAACTCCCGGTGGGCCTAGGTGTTAGTGGGCCCTCCTGCTGCTAAACCTTTGGCCTATTTCAAGGCCATTCCCTATTTCTATGAGAACAAAGAGGCTAAATAGATGTAATAATTGATTATAGTTGTAAAGAAAACAGAATGGAGAATACAGGTTGAATGAGGAGATGAAGAATATTAGTACTGAGAGTGGGCCCCTGGTCTAAGGTTTTATGGTGGGCCCCTGGTCTAAGGTTTTTGGATGGGCCCCTGGTGTCCAAGCCCGACACTGGACCTGTTCAACAATTTTTCCATGTGTTTTGTTGGATAGAGAAATAGATAGTAGCACTTAATGAGCTAATTTAGCTAGTGTACAGTTTGTACAGTGTCAGCACTCTATTAGGGAAATACCCCATGCATTTAGCAATTTTAAAAATATATGCCAGATTGAAGCCTTTTTTTCATTTTGCACACTGTGTGAGGCATTGTGCATAACTCATAAAGAGTTTGGAGAATTTATGGCCATATCTACTTGGTGAAAAGTTATGAAAACAAGTGCTAACATATTCTGCACCACTGTACTACAGAGGATATATAGGGGCAAATTCACTAAAATTCACTTTGCCGCACTTCGCAGCACTTCGCCGCACTTCGCCAGGCGTAGTTTCGCCAGCGCTCCGCAAATTCACTAAAATCCGAAGTTGCGCTCAGGGGTAGCGTAAAGTTGCGCTAGCGTTGATTCGCTACGTAAAGCGAAGTTACGCTAGCGAAGGCTAATTTGCATACGGCGCCAAATTCAAATTTCAATGGAGGAATACGTATCAGCACTACAAATGCCAAGAAAACCTTCAAATCATCAAATAAAATTTTTATTTTGCCCTACACATGTGCCCACTGTCTAGGTAAGTTGCCATGAGTCAGGAAATGTAGGGGGGAAGGAGGGGAGCCCCAAAAAAATTTCGATCTTTTTCAGCCTATCACCCATAATGTCGAAAACACGCCAGCGTTTTTTGGGACTTAGAAAAAATTTTGACTTTTTTTGAAACAATCCCTATCTACTCTATTGCGCTTCGCCAGGTCTGAGGTGGCGAAGGAAGTCTAGCGTAAAAGGTAGCGTTCAGTACACTGCGCAAGTTAGTGAATTTGCGTAGTTACGTCGCTAGCGAAACTTCGCCTGGCGTAAGGGTGCGAAGTAACACTAGCGAAACTACGCCAGTGTTCGTTAGTGAATTTGCGCAGTAACGAAAATGCCAAACGCTAGCGAATTAACGCTAGCGTTCGGCACTTAGTGAATTTGCCCTATAGAGGTCAAGAGGCCCTGCTTAGGCATACCCTAAGGCTAGTGTCACACTTTTTTCTCTGCAAATGTAGTGGAAAAAAGGCTAATCTGCTCCCATCTTATACTGTATATGCACTGATCAGCCTGTCAGAACACACAGGGCACAGTTTGGCACCGAAATATGCATCTACGGCATCCACATCAGCGAGAAAGCATCCCATTTGACACTGGCCTAATAGCTGATATTTGGCTACAGGGGCGTAACTATAGAGGAAGCAGACCTTGCTGCAGGGGGCCCAGGAGGTATAGGGGGCCCCATGAGGCTCAAATTCATATACAATTTCAATACATTTTGGTAAAACAGGACAACCTCTGGATATGTTTGGGGCCCTAAAATTAATTTGCTGTGGGGCCAGTAACATCTAGTTACGCCACTGTTTGGATGTGTTTGCAGTTACAAGACGAAACAGCACCACCTTCCTTTTAAAATTAAAATGCTTTTATTGGAACCCTTTAGGGCAGTGGTCCCCAACCAGTAGCTCGCGAGCAACATGTTGCTCACCGACCCATTGGATGTTGCCCCCAGTGGCCTCAAAGCAGGTGCTTATTTTTGAATTCCCAGCTTCAAGGCAAGTTTTGGTTGCATAGAAACCAGGTGTTCTGCCAAATAGAGCCTCCTGTAGGCTACCAGTCCATGAAGGGACTACCAAACAGCCAACAACAACCCTTAATTGACATCCCCATGGAATTTTTCATGCTTGTGTTGCTCTCCAACTCTTTTTTACATTCAAATGTGGCTCACGAGTAAAAAAAGGTTGGGGACCCCTGCTTTAGGGCATTACAGCAACATTTCGGGTCACACCTGACCCTTTGTCAAGCTTGAGCTTGACAAAGGGTCAGGTGTGACCCAAAACGTTGCTGTAATTAGTGATGGGCGAATTTATTCGCCAGGCGCGAATTCGCGGCGAATTTGCGCGATTCGCGCAGAGCGAATAAATTCGCGAAACACCCGCGAAAATTTGCGGTAAAAAATTTTCGCGCGAAATTCGCGAATTTTTCGGCGAAGCGAAACGGCGCAAATTCGCCCATCACTAGCTGTAATGCCCTAAAGGGTTCCAATAAAGGCATTTTAATTTTAAAAGGAAGGTGGTGCTGTTTCGTCTTGTAACTGCAAAGTGTTTACCCGTGGAAAAGTGGCCACTGGAAAACCTGCACCATAAGAAAGAAAAAGCCAGGAGGCTGTGCTGACTACTTTGTATATACCATTTGGCTGTGTTTGAATATTATGGGGCTGGTTTATCAAAGAGTGTTAGAGTCTTTTAACCTCCAATAAACTAAAACTAGAAATGGTATCTTACTTAAGAAAAAACTTTGAATGTGAAAAACCAGATTCTGCGAGTTATTGTGTGATATTACTTTGCACTTGTAAGGCAATGAACTGTGATCATAAATTGTGATTTTATTTTTAAATAATTTGTTGTTATTTATGTTCTTACATGTTGTTCTTCATATGTAGCTTATACAGCTTCTTTTAGTAAGATATATATATGGCAGGAAGAGGAAGTACAGTACTTCAGACATGTTTGCAGTAGTTAGGATAGGAAAAGAAGAGTGCAGAGAGTAAGGGCAAAGAGATTTTTTTCTCCAGGGGCCAGACATCAACCACTGTAATAACCCATACAGTGGCGATCCTACAGGGGGACAGGCCCTGGTGCGTGATGCGCAGCCGGGCCCCGCCCCCCTCAGTACGGCCACATTTGCAGGCATTTTCATCGCGAACAGACTGCCGGGGGGCCCTGAGGTGGTGCGGGCCCTAGCCCACTCGCACCCCCTGCTCCCCTGGTAGTTCCGCCACTGAACCCAGACATGATTTTGCAATGTTACTGTTCCAATGTATATAAGTTGGAGCACACATCTGCTCTAGGTTCTTTCTGATAAATGTCCATCTGAGCAGGCAGGGGAGACAAGATTGGATTCTAGGTTAAGCATGACCTAGTAATATACTGTATTTTAGGTCACATTAGGTGTAACAGATAGGAGTAGGGCTAGCTAGTGAGCAGCCTGAGCTCCACTGAGGATATTTTATAAGTATTAGAATCCTGGATTCCCTGCTTCCCAGAGTAGGAACCTAGTGTACTGACCTGGACAGTAGATGAGTTTGCCTAGGTTCCACTTAAAGGAAAAGGAAAATCTTCTTCCACTTGGGGGGTGCTAAATATTAGGCACCCCCAAGTGATTGTATATACTTACCTGAAACCCCGGGCCAGTGCTCCTATCAGCAGAAATCTGCACCAGCCCGGGATTCTTCCATCGAGCACCACAAATCGATTCTCTTCCGGCTTCTTCTTTCTTTTCAGAGCTGCGCATGCGCAGTAGAGCGAAATGCCAAACTTTTACTAAAAAGTCAGCTATTTCGTTTTACTGTGCATGTGTCTGCCCTGGGAAATTTGAAGAAATAAGAAGCCGGAAGAGAAGCACTCCATGATGCTCGCTGGAAGAACCCCGGGCCGTTTTATGCTGATAGGAGCACCGGCCCGGGTTTCAGGTAAGTCAATGCAATAATTTGGGGTGCCTAACATGGATTCTCCTTTAAGAGTAATCCTGAAATCTGGGGGTGACAATTTCTAGTTGAGGTGGCAATTTCTAGTTGAAATAATCCACTGTTTACTGATTTACCCTGAGAGGCAAAGTACTAAATGCTTGTAGTGCATTTGTAAGCATATACCTAACAATTGTATACTATGTCTCCTGCCTGGTTCACTAAGTTCTCCTATGTAGATTCAGTTAATAAAGAATTTACTGTTAAGTCGAAGAACCAGTGGCACCCATTTATTGAATTACACAGAAATAGTATAGTCAACAACACCCTGCCTCCAACATGAAGGCCCACACCTGTAGATTAAGAGTCACATGCAAGATATATTGGTAAAGCTAACACTCCCTGGAGGAACAGGTGCCACCATGGCCTAAAGCAATTCAATTTATGGCTTTAACAGATTTCTTTAAATCAGAGTTCATATGTTCACATGATCTGTGCAGCAACTGTTTGCACAAAAGTTTTCAGTATCTTTAATTGGGAATCTCTAGTAAATTAATTTCTTGTATAAAGATCTTGCAAAAACATATAATGCACAATAACTATCATAAAGCAGAAGTGAGGGGTGGGGGTGGGAAAATTAGGGGAACGGGAAAAAGACTACATGGATGGGAAACAGGAAGAAACTAATGAGTGGTGACATAATAGTGTTGCTGGGTTAGGTGGGAAATAACTGAATCATATCCAATTCATCAATTCAGGATAGTATGAAACTTAATTTCCAGGTTGATAAAACAAGTGAAACCAAGTATTGTGTAAATGAAACCATTCCAAGGACTCTTTTACATCTAGATTGTATCAGTCACCATTTCTCTCTCACTCTTTCTATTAACTGTCTATATAGCTGTCTGTCTAACTACATTCACTTGCAATTAAAGGGGACCCGTCACCCAAAAAAATGATTCACAATCCTATTTTATCACATCAGTCTAGCAAAATTAACTTTAATTACACTATATAAATTATTTGAATCTTGTTTCCTCCAGTATGGGAATTCATAATTATAGCAAGCAGGCAGGAGCCATTTTGTGGACACTGTTATTAAAGCAAGCCTTGTATCATCTCAGAATCTTGTTTGTGCACTAGAATGGAGTACCTGATGTCCATCCCCATGCCCTGGCTACACAATTAAATGATTAAGAGAACGGGGGAATGTGGGGAGAGCAGTGACATCTAGGAAGTGCTGAATGGAAAGTCAAAGTAATTGTCTGCCCCGCCTCTATGCCCAGGGCATAGAGGAGGGGCATAAAATATTTGATTGACAGCTGAGATGTTTAAATGAGTTTACAACAGCTATGAATTCTTTAATATAAAATAGAAATTGTATTTCATGTTTAATTTGAAAAGGACTTTTATTATACATCTTTTTGTGTCTTTTTAATGGGATTGCAATGCTTGCAATTTACCTTGTAGCCTAAAAACGTTAAATAACCATATACAGTAGGTGAATAAAACATATGCATGTTTAAGTATTGGTTTGAAATATACAGGTTCATTCAGTAATTGACTGTATGAAAAAGAGATCATGGTTCCTATGTGAACATTTTCCTTGACAATCGTATTTGTTCTCAGTTTATTCACTCTTCCTGTCCTTAAAATAAACAGCCGAGTCATTTTACACGCACTTCCAGCCACACTATAAAAATAGCCTTAATGTTCCTTACTAAGGTCATTGTCGGTAATGCTACTTTCTTCAGCATCATTGCACCCGTCGCTGTCTCAGGACAGACATCCTGAGACAGAACAAAAGCAGAGAACAAACAGCGACTCCGCTTCCCATGCCATTCACTTGTTGTTTTTATAAACACATTCTGAGCTTGGCAGTAATGAATCTCTTGAATAGTAGTTGTCTTGATTCAGCAGTTACTCAAACATTGTGCAAGAAATTCACTAGAACATTCTGTGAAATTTTTAGATTTTTTTTTAAAAAAAGTAACACTTGCATGCTAAGCAAAAGTGGGATATTTTGGTACTGTAAGTGAATTAGCAGTAAATACTAATAACATGATTTATAATAACTCCAAATGGCTCTTATTTACAAGTCAATCATAGATTTGTAGTGATACAGAAGCAGCTTCTTGAGTTAATTTAGAAAGCCATAAATGATGTAAATAAGAACACAGTTACATAGTTACGTAGTTACATAGTTAAATCATCACCCGGCAGTGCATTCCACAACCTCACTGTCCACACTGTGAAGAACCACCTACATTGCTTCAAATGAAAGTTCTTTTCTTCTAGTCTAAAGGGGTGGCCTCTGGTACAGTGATCCTCTTTATTTGTTTATAATGTCCTCTAATGTACTTGTAAAGTGTAATCATGTCCCCTCGCAAACGTCTTTTCTCCAGAATAAACAACTTCAACCATGACAGACTACCCTCATAATTTAAATCTTCAATCCCTTAACCAGATTGGTTACATCTCTGCACTCTCTCCAGCTCATTTATATTCCTCTTAAGGACTGGAGTCCAAAACTGCACTGCATACTCCAGGTGTGGCTTTACAAGGGACCTATAAAGAGGCAAAATTATGTTTTCCTTTCTTGAGTTAATGCCCTTTTTATGCAAAACTAAGCACTTTATTTCCTTTAGTTGTCACAGAATGACACTGCCCAGAATTATACAACATTTTATCTACAAAACCCCCTAGATCCTACTCAGTTAAGGAAACTCCCAACACACTGTCATTTAGTGTATAACTTGCATTTATATTACTTTTGCCAAAGTGCATAACCTTGTATTTTATCAAAGACCAGATAAAAGTACAGAGTCCTGCAGAACAACACTGGTCCAATTAGAAATTGTTCCATTTACCACCACTCTTTGTAGTCTATCTTTTAGCCAGTTCTCTATCCAGGTACAAATACTATGTTCCAGGCCAACATCCCTTAATTTAACCAGTAACCTTCTGTGTGGCACTTGTTACAGGTATGGCATCCATTCTGCGGAAACCCGGTATCCAGAAAGCTCCACATTACAGGAAGGACATCTCCCATAGACTTCATTTTAATCAAATAATTGAAACTATTAGAAATTATTTCCTTTTTCTCTGTAATAATAAAACATTGACTAATCTGATTTCAACTAAGATATAATTTATCCTTATAGGAGGCAAAACAATCCTATAGGGTTTAATTAAATTAAATGTTTTTTTAGTAGACTTAAGGTATGGACATTCAAATCACGGATTTAAGGTATGGACATCCAAATTATCCAAAAAAACCCAGGTCCAGAGCATTCTGTATAACAGGTCCCATACCTGTAAATAATCCTTATTGCAAACAAAATAATGCTATTGGTTTTAATTAATGCTTAATTTTTTTTAAAACACATAGGAAAACTTTACCCCCAAAATGAATATTTAAGCAACAGATAGTTTATATCATATTTAGAGAGATTGGAATATGAATAGGAGAGGGACTGAATAGAAAGAGGAGTGATAAAAAGTAATCAAAAACAATACATGTGTACCCTAACAGAGGATTTGTTTTTAGATGTGTGACCCCCATTTGAAAGCTGGAAAGAGTCAGAAGAAGAAGGCAAATACTTCAAAAACTATAAAGAAGAAAAAATGTCAGTTGAAAAGTTGCTTTGAATTAGTCATTCTATAACATACTAAAAGTTAACTCAAAGGTGAATCACCCCTTTAAGATATTCATTGTATATACCTACATGATTTCTTTTTAAATAAACATTATGGAAGCACAAAACACTGCATATTAAAAAAGGAGGCAGAGAAAAGTAAAATATAATCAGAAGTGTTTGCCTAAAATACATTTTCACTGTACTTAACACATAATTTCACATAGGCTGTTGGAATTATAATGGGAAATAGATTCCTGCTGGCAATAAAGCAGAATTTGTCAATGTCTTTCTATAGGTAGCATTAATCTTGATTCTCATTGGGGAAATTAAGTTTGTTGGTGTTCTGTCTGAAAAACAGAGTCAGGATGGTACTGCCCTCACATGGCAGTAAAAGAAAGTACAGGCTTTTGGTGTGGAATGTAATGGCATAGTGTCAACATCATATAGAATCCAGAAATAGAAATATTTTCTTTAGATTATGCTGGAAAGGTAGAAACAGTGTGTAAATGTTGGGTCATTTCACCACTGTCTTAAACTGTCAACAAATGCAGTGTGCAAAGTGCAATTTCAGATGCAAGTCACATTCTTTTGTTACCCAGAGTGCAAAATTGCATCAGATCCCTCAAAACATGCTGAATTGCATATTTTACATATAATGGGGCACAACATAACATTTTTCATGTCTTGTCATAAAATGATGTCTGTGCATGATTCTTCAGCCGCTGTATGCTGCACCCATTGCTGCAACGTTGCATGGGCACCCTGCTCAGGGGTTTCTAAGGGTCAATAGGACCTCTTGCTCATGATTCAAAACAGGAGGTGGGACAGATGCATTGGCACCAAATGGAACTATGTGAGAGTGAAAAGAGGGTCTTTGAACATACCTTCAATGACATATCAATTTGAACAAAAACGACGTAACTTTCGGGAGTCTGAAACTGCAGGCCATAACTGTGTGTTCCTTTAAAGACAGAATGATGTACATTGCAATAATGTAGAAAACAAAGTCACACACAATGTTGGAAAGAGAAATATTATTAAAGGGATGGGCTCTATCAGGAACTTCAGAAAGCTCCAAAATACAGAAATGCCTTTCCTACAGAGACCGGTTTAAGCAACATTTTTAAAACTCACTTTTTATCTTTAATACTAGAATAGGGATCCGTTATCTGGAAACCCATTATAAAGAAAGTTCTGAAAAGGGGGAGGCATCTGTCATTTGACTCCATTTTAAACAAATCAAAATTTTGTTATATAATTTCCTTTTTCTCTGTGATACTAAAACGGGACATTGTACTTGTACCCCAGCTGAGATATAATAAATCCTTATCGGAGGCAAACAATTCTATTGGGTTTAATTAATGTTACAATTATTTTTTAGCAGACAAGTTATGGAGATCCAAATTACAAAAAGATCCCTTATCCTGAAAACCCAAGGTCCCGAGCATTCTGGATAACAGGTCCCATACCTGTACCTTGTACATAATGGCATCAAAACTGCACAAAAAACAATCATATTAGTTATGATTGATTGCTTTTTGTAAAAATAATAAACTAATTTAAAGGTTTTTTAGGTAGGCTTAATGGGGGGGTCACCTTTAAGTTAACTTTTAGTATGCTATAGAATGGCTGATTCCAAGAAACTCTTCAATTGGCCTTCATTTTTTATTGTTTGTATTTTCTAAATTATTTGCCTTTTTCTTCTGACTCTTTCCAGCTTTCAAACGGTGGTCACTGACCCCATCTAAAAAACAATTGCTCTGCAAGGCTACAAATGTATTGTTATTGATACTTTTTATTCCTCATCTTTCTATTCAGGACCTCTCCTATTCATAGTCCAGTCTCTTATTCAAATCAGTGCATGGTTTCTTGGGTAATATGGGCCATAGCAACCAGATTGCTGAAGTTTCAAACTGGCGAGCTGCTGAATAAAAAGCTAAATAAATAATACAATCGTTTTGTCAGTTTAGTTACCATCAAGTAAAAATGAATGAACAGAAAATAATAAAAACAATGATTTTCTGAAAATTGTATTCCATACCTGTAGTAACACACTGTCATCACATAATCACACTAACGGAATGAGAAGTTACGGAATGTTATTGTAGGTGAAGGAATTTAGCACAGCCATGCAATGTCATTTGACTTCAATGGTTATGCATAAATGAGACATTTTGCATTGCATTGCATTCCACATGTCACATGAATGTGTTAGATCACTTCATACAATCACTTTATAATTGAATTCCAACCATGGGTATTGCGCCGATGATTTACTGTACAGACTGCTTTTCAGTGGATAGTGAATGTTTAATTTTGTAAATTCTGCAACTGGGAGTACTTCAAATAAATTATTGTTTTCATCTTTTATTCAATGACAACATTTGCTCCTTCTGCTATGCATGTGACAGATGAAACAGGATAACACAACGGTTTTTTTAAACCTATGTTTTTTTTTTGGTTTCATAAAAACATTTGCAAGCATTTGGAAGAGCTGGTAAAATGAGACAATAAGGAGGGGTAGGTTTAGGGAACAGAGATACAAGCATCTTTAGCTTGGAGTCTTGATTTTAGACAAAGAAATAGACTCTATATACAGAGTTGCTACTGACTGTAAGACTTTTAGGCGGTCAAATTAATTAGCAGTTTTATTCTGAAATGTGGATGGTGCTAAAGAATAATTATTTTATCTTGCCTGGTCACCATGAAATCAGTATTAGAGGCTACAGTGTTAAAAAAGGATGGATCTTCACATTAAAATTGTGAAACATCTGGATTACTTTTGATTTATTGCATAATAGTAAATTGATGCTGGCAAGGTGAAAAGAGTTGGGAAATTGTGTTACTTGCATGAAGTATTTTAACATAAAACTAAAAAGATAAAATAATACAATAGAAGGGCATGCTGAAGACACAGGTACATATGGCTCCAATATGGTAGGTTGCTGATGTTTATTCCCTATCTTATATGTATTTGCAAGTTGTCTATATGAAGTTCTGCCAGCATTTTTGTTTGTGGTTTCTATAACGTTTTTTATTATAATTTTGGTGAGTTTTCTTCACACATTTCTGCTTGACTTGTGCCAGGTCATGCCATGGGAAAGGGCTTTAGATAAAAGAAGTTCTAAGAAATGTAATTTGTGCTGACTGGTTTTAAACCTTTTTGATTTGATTCCCACAACTTTCTGGAACACAGCTCTCAGTATTTTTCAACATTTAATCTAGAATAAAAGCATGCTAGGAGTTGTACCCAAGAAACATCTGAAGATCCATGGTTAAGTTTTATTTATTTTATGATTGCCTTTCTCTACATGAAAAAAAGATTGTGCAATAGCATGTTGAAATATCTGAAAATCCCATTTTAGACAAATTTCGTATGTCTGCCTCTTTCATTCAATCTGATATAAACTTATCAATATAAATATTTAAGGGTCACTTACAACCAAGCAGTTGCAAAATGCAATGACAAGACTTTAACGAAACCAAGGATTAGTGAGTCAAAGGAAGTCACAAAAATTGTAAAACAAAAAAAATTACTCAAGACGCACAGACACAAAAAAACCTAACAAAGCACAGCACAAACATGAGTTATATTATTGTGAAATAAACCAGTGTCCAATTTGTAGCTCAGGAAAAATAGCTCAGTGGGTATTTTCTACAGGCATAGAATATGCCTTTACATGCCCTTTAAATCCACTAATGTTAAAGGAACCTTTTCAGCCATAGAGTGGGCAGAGGTTATTGGATTCCCAACTATGTCATATTATGTCTCCTAAGGCCCAGCAGAGAAACTGATATCCGGGCTGGAGCCCATTTGACCTGTGGTACTCTACTAGGTGAATCTAATCCAGGTTCCAAAGCTAAACCTGTTGGGAGTATGATTTATATTATGAACATGTATTCAAATGTTCATCACAGTTAAAAGCCCAGATAATTAACTTAATAGCTCATCCGTAGCTTACACGGATCATTCAGGGGGAGGCAGAAAAAACTGCTAAAACTGAAACTATACCAAGGAGAATAGCAAATCTATTGTTTTTTCAAATTAACAGAAAAGTCAGAAACATAATTTCACTCAAAAAAGTTGGGTATATTGTACCTTTAACCGGGTGCCTGCATGCCTAATTAAAATGAATTTTCACTTTTTGTATTGATAGGGGGAATGTAATAAAATTCGCAAAGAGCAAAACTTGGTGAATAAATATTGGCCTATATTAGATGTGTCATATTCTGTACTATGAGAGGGGGCTAACCCTCTTATTTAATAAAAGTTTGAGAAAAGGAAGAGGAAAAGTTAACTCTTGAGATTGCACCACCCCATCCAGGAGCCCAGACACCCACGGAACAAGATTAAAACTTAACTTTTACTGCTAAATGATTAAAAAAGATTGGTCCAGAAGAGCATTTAAAATCAAGTTAGACACAGGGAGGCAATGAACCCTGATTAGGTAAAGCGAGATTCACCACCCAGGGGTGGATGGGGTGGTGCAATCTCAAGGGTTAACTTTTCCTCTTCCTTTTCTCAATATTTATCTCCTTAACCCTGCACACCATCCGTTGGATTTCTCAATTGATGGGTGGTGCTCCCTTATCTTGTCTGTAATTAATAAAAGTTTGTCCTGGAGCAGTAACTTATAGCAACCAATGAGCTGACTTGTAAATGCTGCAAACTTTGGGGCAAATTCACTAAAGGGTGAATTTTCACCAGCGACCGCTTCACCACACTCCACGCCACTTTGCCAGGTGCAAATTCGTTACCACTACGCTAAATCACTGACATTTCAGCAGCAGAACGCTGATGAATTTTCGCTAGCGTTACTTCAGCTGGTTGAGCATTTCCTAGCGAATTTGCGCTAGGGTTTATTTCTGCCCGGCGAAACTTCGCTAGCACTCTTGTGCTTAGGTTACTTTGAATAGGGCGGGTACCTAAAATTTGTATGACCATCTTTAATAGTAATTTTGGAGCAAATCGCTTGAAGTGGCCACTTTCCAATGTCCAATGAGCCATAATAAAAACAGAAGAGATTCTTTAATGCCGTAGACATGAGCCCACAATTGTGACATACCTCTCAAAATTAGTTTAAAAAAATGTTCACACATACATGCTTAATAGTTCAGACTTTTGAAGGCAATCCCACTTTAAAAAAATAAAAATCTCCAGGGTTTTTTAAAACTTTAATGCATTTCCGGCATAGAGAATATGATGTCATGAGATTGAGGAAGATGTAGCTTTCAGTTTGCCTGGTCTGAGGTGGCGAGGTAAACTCTGGCAAAATAGGTAACGTTCAGTAAAATTTGCATCTTAGTCAATTTGCGGAGTAATCACCGTTCACCAGAGCGAAAAGTTGTCTGGCGATAGGGTGCGAATGAATGCCAACGACAGTCTCGTTCTCTAGCAAATTGTCCTCTACCTCTGTTAGTGAATTGGCGATGTCCCTGTGGATGAGATTACTGGCAAATTAACACTAGCAACTGCCAATTCACCCTTTAGTGAATCTGCCCCTTTGTGTTTTTTATTACATAAAGTGTTAGCATTTAGTAAAACATTCGGCATTAGAGTAACCTACTACACACAGGCTGCAATAGGGAGCATGCTGCCCTCATAATAGTTTTAGTATCGTGCAGGAAATATTGTTTATCATATCAGTCATCTCCTGCCTCTCTCTCTAGGGCAGTGCGACATTTTTTTTTTAAATGGAACTTTTGATCAGGGCACCTCATAACAAGGTTACAAATATAGAAAAACATCAGTGTGTCAAAGCAAGGCTTTCACTGCTCCAAATTCCCCGGGCCAACCCTACAGTTTGGATACCACTGCTTTAGGAGTTGGATAACACCAGCAGTTCTCAACCTTTTATCAGGGCAAGATTAGTTAATACCAAGGCCAATCTACTTGAAAAATCACTGACAAAACTATAATTTTTTTATTAGAACCGGTAATGATGTTGCATGCATTCTCGTAAATGTTAAATGCTTATTTAATATGCATTAGCATCTTAGCACTGGGTGGATTAATGAGCAAGGTTATGGACACTACAAGGGGAAGTGAAAGGGAGAATCAGAGTATGGGGAGAGAATCCAAATCATTTTTTTTTGATACATATATTACACAGGTATGGGATCTGTTATCCAGAATGCTCAGGACCTGGTCTTTCCGGATAAAACATTCCAGGCTTACAGTTTAAGGGGTAAATTCACTATCCTCTGAAAATTCACCAGTGACGGCTTCGCTCACATCGCAACACTTCGCCTGGCATAGATTCGCCAGGACAACGCTAATTCATTAAAATCCGACGTTGCGTCCAGGGCGCCAAACGCTGGCGAAATTGCTTGCCTAATTTGCATATGGTGGAAAGTTAAAGTTCAATGGGCTTATATGTTGCACAAATACATTACACTACACAAGCCCGGGAAACCTTAATAAAATAAAATAAAGTTGTTACATTGCCCTACACATGAGCCCAGTGTATAGTTTATGTGCCATATGTTAGGAAATGTTGGGGAAAAGCGGGTTACACCAAAAAAGTTTTATGCTCCTTTGCAGCCTATAAAATGGAGAAGACGTTAGCATTTTTTGGGACTTAGAAACATTTTCAACAATCTACTGTATTGCACTTAACCTGGTCTGAGGTGGCGAAGGCAAGTCTGGCGCAAGAGGTAACGTTCAGTAAAATCCACATCTTAGTGAATTTGCGTAGTTACGTCCATTCGTCAGATTGCAAATTCGCCAGACAATAGGGATTGATATACCGCTAGAGTCTATCTGCTTCGCTACCGAAGTTACGCCAGCGACCATTAGTAAATCAGCAAAGTACCGAAATGACGTCACGCTGGCACACACTTCGGCTTTTAGTAAATTTGCCCCTGAGAAGCACTGATCTACATACACAATGACCTGATATTGTTATATATATATGCCAGTTCCTATTACCTAGCACAGCTGAATCTGAACCCTTTACCACCACAAAATTCGAATTCTAATTAAAACTCGAATCGAGTTTGGATAATTCACAAAGTTTTGACCAAAAAGAATTTTCACTTCAACCCTTAATAAATCTGCCCCTAAATGTTATATTGTATGTGATGGGCAACACTAAGCATGTGCATTTAAGCCCAGATCAGCTTCAACTGCACATGGTCAGTGTTGTCAATTTTTTACAGAACATTCTTGGAGTGAGATAGCATCAATGAACTCAGATTCACTACTTTGCTGTTTTCCAACTGGTAATGAGAATGGTGCAGGTTTGGGAGGGCTTTAGGCAAGTACTAAGTTTTATTTGAGCCTTTTATTCATCTATAAGAGCCATTAAAATATCAATAGATAAAGCTCCAGGGCACTCAGAACTCAACAATTTGATTTTTTCAATTTCAATTTGGTACAGTTTTGATGTATCTAGAAGATCACTACTGCAGCATACAAAGTAAGAATTCCAAAACATAAGGGTTCTGTGACTAAAGACAGATCAAGATATTTCAGCTGCTTTATCAAGACCTATTTACTTTGAAATACTTTAAGAATAGGCTGGAGCAACTGCACATGTAATAGATAGGGGATTATTTTTCTTTATCTCTTACATCTTTGTGTACTATACATATGGAATACTGTCAAATGGTAAAACTGTGTCTTCAAATCACTCTTTCGCTTCTGTATAACACGGTATTGTCTTGAGCTGGATGTTTGAACTTTGTTGACAGACTGCTTAGCAACAATGTTAAACTGAGGCCTTGTTAGCTCTACAGCTGATCGCAAGTTGAGTTTGTACCTTTGTTATTTCCTGTGCATGTTCAACAGTTATTATTGTTCATGACTTTCATGGAACAGAACAATGTGTCAGTGTACATACAAATTGATATTGTGAAGTTCAACAGGTAAAACTGTAGTCTGTGACTTAATTACATGTTTTTCTCTCTCCAGATAGGCTTGCACTGCATTAGAATTATACAAGACTGCATTAATTAATCTGCAATACAGTAAGATTGTTGTTAATGGTAGAAAAAGGACAAATCTATATTTATATAGAATAATTTAGGACATTGTACCCTGCTTGAGCTGCCTATAAGACTTACATTTTATATATCAGGCATGGTAAATAAACATACATGATTTAGCCCCTGCGGTGCCTATGTAGATATTATGACCCTGACCTTAGCTAATCACAGTGGAGGGGGGTGTCTAGTCTAAACCGTTTGTGGCTACTGTGATTTATATCACTTGAAAAAAAACTTTGCTCATATCCTGTTGTTTCAATAAATTAATTGATTGCTGCTTTCAGTTCTGCCATTTATGTTTTTAGTAGAAACAATATAGAACCAATGACACACTCCACTCAATGCTTCTGCAAACAAATCCAAATCTTCTTTACTAAAGAGAGATTTAGATTTATTTGCAGAAACCTTGAGTGGAGTGTGCCTTTGGTCCTATATTGTTTCTATAGTAATGAAGGCTTGGAATTGCATAAGAGTACACACCTCCCATCAAAAAAGAAAATGACTCGAGGAGCAAGGAAGAAGCTAGGATTGTAAGTATACAAACATGGTTTTGACCTACTGTATATACCCGAGTATAAGCCGAGTTTTTCAGCATCCAAAATGTGCTGAAAAAGTCTACCTCGGCTTATACTCGGGTCAGCGGTACCCTACCCGAGTAGCTAAGATTGCAGTCACTTTTAATCATTCCTATACCAACAGTACACTTGGGGAGAGACTGCAATATCCCACAATGCCCTCTGTTGGTTATATGAAAGAATAACAGTGCGCCCTCTGTTGGTTATATGAAAGAATAACAGTGATTGCAATATCACACAGCGCCATCTGTTGGTTATATGAAAGAATAACAGTGACTGCAATATCACACAGCGCCCTCTGTTGGTTGTATGAAAGAATAACAGTGCACCCTCTGTTGGTTATATGAAAGATTAACAGTGACTGCAATATCACACAGCGCCATCTGTTGGTTGTTTGAAAGAATAACAGTGCGCCCTCTGTTGGTTATATTAAAGAATAACAGTGACTGCAATATCACACAGCACGCTCTGTTGGTTATATGAAAGAAAACAGTGCGCCCTCTGTTGGTTATATGAAAGAATAACAGTGACTGCAATATCACACAGCACCCTCTGTTGGTTATATGAAAGAATAACAGTGACTGCAATATCACACAGCGCCATCTGTTGGTTATATGGAAGAATAACAGTGACTGCAATATCACACAGTGCCCTCTGTTGGTTATATGAAAGATTAACAGTGACTGCAATATCACACAGCACCCTCTGTTGGTTATATGAAAGAATAACAGTGCACCCTCTGTTGGTTATATGAAAGAATAACAGTGACTGCAATATCACACAGCACCCTCTGTTGGTTATATGAAAGAATAACAGTGACTGCAATATCACACAGCGCCCTCTGTTGGTTATACGAAAGATTAACAGTGATGGCAATATCAAACAGCACCCTCTGCACATGGTAGTGGGACAGTGGGACAATGCACACAGTAATCCATTTGGCAATTCTCTGTCACCATCAACTTTGCAAAGAAGTCCGGTTGATCGCTGGGGGGGTCGCTTTGGCAGAATGTGCGCTGCTGGGAGACAGGGCTGTAGTTGTGTCTAGGCTTATACAAGAGTCAATAAGTTTTCCCAGTTTTCGTAGGTAAAATTAGGTACCTCGGCTTATACTCGGGTCGGCTTATACTCGAGTATATACTGTATTTAACTTTTTATTCAGCAGCTCTCTGGTTTGCATTTCAGCAATCTGGTTGCTATTGTCCAGATTATTAGCAACGATTTTTTAGCAATAACAATAACCCTGTAGCCTTAAAGAGCATTTGTTTTTTGCTGGAGTCTGTGACCCCCATTCGAAAGCTGGAAAGAGTCAGAAGAAGAAGGCAAATAATTTAAAAACTATAAAAAAAAATGAGGGCCAATTGATACGTTGCTTAGAATAAGACATTCTATAACATACTAAAACTTAACTGAAAGGTGAACCACCCTTTTAATAAGCCATAGGTCAAAATCTGGATTCCTCAGGTAAAAGGATACCTGTAACTCCAATTCAATACCTGAAGTTGGAAACCATTAATAGTCAAACACATTGCTTGCTAAAAATTCAGGTGCTACTGCTGTGTGCTAATTTTGCATGTTGTACTGGATAAAAGTTCCGCATTTGAAAAATGCTAGATTCAAAGAATTCTTTATTAAAGAAAACATTTCAAAATCATTTTTCTCTGTGATATTTTTGGATTTAAAAAACTCTAGCAAATAACCAAGTTTCCGTCTTTTCTCCTCTGCGTGCAGTTATTTTGTCTTCTAATTTCCAAGAACTGTTGAGCAGTATCATCTGTCTCCTGTGGGATACCAGCTGTGCCAGGTGTCATAATGCTGATGTTGCCTATCTGTTGTTTCTGTGGCCTGAAGGAAATAACTAAAATTCTGTTATGTCATCTTTGCAAATGCTGTCCATGCCAGCAGGCACATGATTCTGAAGCAATAAATCTCAACCAAGCAGGGAACTCAAACAGGTCATTTGGCAAAGATAAAGCTTGAAAACTATGAAATTTATAAAATCAGACAGCAGAAAGGGGCCACCCCAAGAGTTATTGGTTTAGTCGCTAGTTGTATTGCTCTGAAGAAAGTCCAAAAAAACACCCAGATCAGATTTTTTAGATTAAATTAGATTGTCTAATGCCATCTATAGTAAAGTCATCAGTGTTCACAGTGTTTTCCTCTTTTAGAAGTTATATAATTCTTTAATCATAATCGTGTTTTTCCAGTGATATGTCACATGTTTACAAAAGTCATATGCAGCATAATTAATTTATAAAAAAAATGGTCTTTATTTGGTCTGGTTATTCTGTCGAGCACATGAAGGCCATCTGTGCCAATAACAAGCATGTCTGCAGAGTTTTGTGACAGTGCTGACCTTGCAGCTGTACTTATCACAGCGGACTATTTGTTAAATGCTTATCCATCACCGAAGGACACTGGTACCTTGGTTTCTAACTTGAGATCAGTGATGTGTTTTCATTAACACTCCATAATTTATGGCAACGGACAATGGAGACAGAAACACGGAATGTGTTATTATAATAACTCTGGTGTCATAGGGTAATGTCACAATGACCAGTACTGAGAAAAACTCTTATCAAATAATTTGCTTTTAAACCACTTATTCAAGGGCATTACAATAATGCCCCAACCATTATTACAGAAATTGTCACTTTTGACCAGAATGTTAACCATCTTAACCGTATACTGACAAATTAATAAAAAAGAGTTTTTCTGTTTGCCTTTCCAAGTAAAAATCTGAATCATCCTCTTATTCATATAGTGTTTAAAAATATAAAAATATTTTCCATACTGTATATATACCCAAATTTCAATATTACAAAATGGGCATCTAAGTATAGTTGATGCAAATTTAACAGCTTACCTATAGTTTTATTCTGTATATTTTAAGCTGTTGTCAGATTCAGTTACTATAGACTAGGTAAGGGCCACATAGTGCCCCTAAAAGTTTGGTCAGTGCCATATTTTGCTGCAGTCGTAAAGTCTGGTAGCCCAAAGAAGTGAAAACAGGCAAACACTTGAAATCAGTCATATTACTGCATATTACTGCCATCCTTTCCTGAGTAAACTGTGGGAGCTTCAGGGCTACATGATGCTGGCAGTGTGAGAGTGGTATTCACGTCAGATAGAATGAAAAATACCATCTGAAGACTTCACAGTCAGAATATCATAGCCCTAAATGGTTGTGCCAGATAAGAGGTCTCACTTGCTCTAACTGTGCATAGGTTAAAGTGCATAACAAGGCCCAAAAAGTGGCCCAATAAGAACAATTTTTATCATATTCCATAGGTGAAAAGATTTGCTCTTGCCGGGAAATGGGATGTAGGCAGGTGTATGTTGTCCCTTCCAGAGTTAGAAGCTTATTGATAATGTATGCTACCTGTCAAAAATTGTCCAGATGTATTGGGGAAGATTTAAAAATGCCGTCAGACGAGAACCATCTTGGTATGCTTGTAAATGGGTAAATGATATAAATGTTAAAGTAATGGTTAAAACATATATTTAAATTGGCCACTAGGGGAGCTAGTGGATAACAGTTGTGAGGGAAAGTCCCCAGTGGGTGGAGAAAAGCCCCCATCTAGGAGTGAGTGGGCCCCCAGTGGGAATCTCCCCAGCCAGGGTTTAAGAGGAAAGACTAGATACCGATTGAGCTGGCCAGGGCCCAAGAGGAGTGCCTGTGAGCGTGTGTGTCCCCTGGCAGCGTGCTGTTATGGGCAATGTTCTGCAAAAGGCTGGGAGATTGAGCCATGTGAATGTGCTGCTGTTTCATTGAAGGTCATGACAAATAAAGAGAATGTAATTAATCTACAACTCTCTGCCTGGCGTGCTTCACTCAAGGGTTCCCCTAAACAAAAAGTCGGTGGTGTATCAACGGGTACAGCACAGCAGATATTTGCCCCCGTTACATGGTGATGTGGTCCTCTCTCAGTGGAGCACATGGGGAAAGAGTGAAAAGGGGGTACTAGTATGTAGTAAAAGGTGCAAATTTTAAAAAGTAGAAAGACTGTGCAAAATTTAAAAAATGCCCTGCTTTAATGAATTGCCTGTCAAGGAGCTGTGGTCAGGCGGTAACGACAGGGCTGTCAAAACCAGAAGCTGGCGCATTTGCTCGCAGAAGAGGAGTTGATGGCTACGGGTGTCCCAGGAAGGGACAGCCTACTACAGGTCAAATGACAAAATCAAATCCAAATGCATATTGCAGAAACTATAAATTATGTTTTACTGCTATTAAATATGCATTTGTTTAACTTCACTGTTTCTTTTTTTCTCAGTTTCCAACTGCCTCTTAAATGTCATTTTGAAAACTGAAGGGAGAGAGACAACTGAGGGACATCTAGTTGTTGCAATCACTGCCATAGTAGAGTCTAGGATTACAAGCAGAAAGAGGTGGCCATTAGGGATGTAGCGAACGTCGGAAAAAAAGTTCGCGAACATATTCGCGAACTTGCGCAAAAATGCGAGCGGTTCGCGAACGGTTCGCGAACCCCATAGACTTCAATGGGAAGGCGAACTTTAACATCTAGAAAAGACATTTCTGGCCAGAAAAATGATTTTAAAGTTGTTTAAAGGGTGCAACGACCTGGACAGTGGCATGCCAGAGGGGGATCAAGGGCAAAAATGTATCTGAAAAATCTGCCTGTGTGTGCTTGGAAGAGATAGTGTAGGGGGAGAGCTGTTAGTGATTTCAGGGACAGATGATAGTAAGTTTGCTGGCTAGTAATCTGCTTGATACTGCTCTGTATTGGAGGGACAGAAGTCTGCAGGGATTTGAGGGACATTTTAGCTTAGGTAGCTTTGCTGGCTAGTAATCTACTGTTCTCTTTAAACAACTGCCATACGTTGACCTTGTAGGCATTGTTTGCCCAGTTTTTTTGGACGCAGCCACTGAAGCACAGTTGCCAGAAAAAATATGCCATATAAATGCTGAAAATAGTCATTTTTCGCCATACGTTGACCTTGTAGACATTGTTTGCCCAGTTTTTTTGGACGCAGCCACTGAAGCACAGTTGCCAGAAAAATTATGCCATATAAATGCTGAAAATATAAATTTTTTTGGTTGCAGCCACTGAAGCACAGAGGCCAGAAAAATTATGCCATATAAATGCAGAAAATATGCATTTTTTTGGTCGCAGCCACTGAAGCACAGTTGACAGAAAAATTATGCCATATAAATGCTGAAAATATAAACTTTTTTGGTTGCAGCCACTGAAGCACAGAGGCCAGAAAAATTATGCCATATAAATGCAGAAAACATGCATTTTTTTGGTCGCAGCCACTGAAGCACAGTTGACAGAAAAATTATGCCATATAAATGCTGAAAATATAAATTTTTTTGGTTGCAGCCACTGAAGCACAGAGGCCAGAAAAATTATGCCATATAAATGCAGAAAATATGCATTTTTTTGGTCGCAGCCACTGAAGCACAGTTGCCAGAAAAAATATGCCATATAAATGCTGAAAATAGTCATTTTTTGCCATATACGTTGAGTCAACGTATGGCAAAAAATGACTATTTTCAGCATTTATATGGCATATTTTTTCTGGCCTCTGTGCTTCAGTGGCTGCGGCCAAAAAAACTGGGCAAACAATGCCTACAAGGTCAACGTCGTTGACCTTGTAGGCATTGTTTGCCCAGTTTTTTTGGCCGCAGCCACTGAAGCACAGAGGCCAGAAAAAATATGCCATATAAATGCTGAAAATAGTCATTTTTTTGGTCGCAGCCACTGAAGCACAGTTGCCAGAAAAATTATGCCATATAAATGCTGAAAATATAAATTTTTTTGGTTGCAGCCACTGAAGCACAGAGGCCAGAAAAATTATGCCATATAAATGCAGAAAATATGCATTTTTTTGGTTGCAGCCACTGAAGCACAGAGGCCAGAAAAATTATGCCATATAAATGCAGAAAATATGCATTTTTTTGGATGCAGCCACTGAAGCACAGTTGCCAGAAAAAATTTGCCATATAAATGCTGAAAATAGTCATTTTTTGCCATACGTTGACCTTGTAGACATTGTTTGCCCAGTTTTTTTGGTTGCAGCCACTGAAGCACAGAGGCCAGAAAAAATTAAACCAGTAGGGTTTGCACCCTAGTTTGTAACGGTGGCGGAGGGAGGAGGAGGACGCTAAAGGACAGCTGTGTGTGGAGTCATGAGGCTTGAAGAGAAGGACAGCTGCATAGAAGTCAGAACAAGTCTTCCGGCGTGCAGTAACCCTCCGAGATCCACCCCTCATTCATTTTAATAAAGGTCAGGTAATCGACACTTTTGTGACCTAGGCGAGTTCTCTTCTCAGTTACAATCCCTCCTGCTGCACTGAAGGTCCTTTCTGAGAGCACACTTGAGGCTGGGCAAGACAAGAGGTTCATGGCAAATTGTGACAGCTCTGGCCACAGATCAAGCCTGCGCACCCAGTAGTCCAGGGGTTCATCGCTCCTCAGAGTGTCGATATCTGCAGTTAATGCCAGGTAGTCCGCTACCTGCCGGTCGAGGCGTTCTTTGAGGGTGGATCCAGAAGGGTTGTGGCGCTGCCTTGGACAGAAAAACATTTGCATGTCTGACGTTACAGACTGGCCAAAGGGCTTTGTCCTTGCAGGTGTGCTCGTGGCAGGATTACTGGCACCTCTGCCCCTGGAATGTTGATGAGTTCCTGAAGTGACATCACCCTTAAAAGCATTGTACAACATGTTTTGCAGGCTGGTTTGTAAATGCCGCATCTTTTCGGACTTGTGGTATGTTGGTAACATTTCTGACACTTTATGCTTGTACCGAGGGTCTAGTAGCGTTGCGACCCAGTACAGGTCCTTCTCCTTAAGCCTCTTGATACGGGGGTCCTTCAACAGGCATGACAGCATGAAAGACCCCATTCTCACAAGGTTGGATGCAGAGCTATCCATCTCCGCTTCCTCATTATCAAGGACTGCATCATCCACGGTCTCCTCCCCCCAGCCACGTACAAGACCAGGGGTCCCCAAAAGGTCACCACTAGCCCCCTGGGAAGCCTGCTCCTGTTGGTCCTCCTCCTCCTCCTCCACAAAGCCACCTTCCTCCTCTGACTCCACTTCTGGCACCTCTCCCTGCGTTGCAGCAGGTGCCTGGGTTCGTTCTGGTGATTCCGACCAGAAATCGTGCGCTTCCAGCTCCTCGTCACGCTGGTCTACAGCCTCATCTGTCACTCGTCGCACGGCACGCTCCAGGAAGAAAGCGAAGGGTATTAGGTCGCTGATGGTGCCTTCGGTGCGACTGACCATATTTGTCACCTCTTCAAAAGGTCGCATGAGCCTGCAGGCATCGCGCATAAGCACCCAGTAACGGGGAAAAAAATCCCCAGCTGTGCAGATCCAGTCCTACCACCCAGTTCAAAAAGGTACTCGTTGACGGCCCTTTGTTGTTGCAGCAGACGTTCCAACATAAGGAGCGTTGAATTCCAGCGAGTCTGGCTGTCAGAAATCAAACGCCTGACTGGCATGTTGTAGCGCTGCTGAATGTCAGCAAGGCGTGCCATGGCTGTGTAGGAACGTCTGAAATGGGCCGACACCTTTCTGGACTGGGTGAGAACGTCCTGGAATCCTGGGTACTTGGAGACAAAACGTTGGACTATTAAATTTAACACATGTGCCATGCAGGGCACATGTGTTAAATTGCCTAGTCTCAACGCTGCCAACAGATTGCTTCCATTGTCACACACCACTTTTCCGATCTGCAGTTGGTGTGGGGTCAGCCACCGATCGGCCTGTGACTGCAGAGATGACAGGAGTACAGATCCGGTATGGTTTTTGCTTTCCAGGCACGTCATCCCCAAGACAGCGTGACAACGGCGTACCTGGCACGTCGAATAGCCTAGGGGGAGCTGGGGGTGCACAGGTGTGGAGGAGGAGAAGGAGGACCCAGCAGCAGAGTAAGAAGAAGAAGAAGACGAGGTAGAGAGCGATGGAGGAGTAGAGGTGGTGGCAGAACCGCGTGCAATCCGTGGCGGTGACACCAACTCCACTGTTGTTGTTGAGCTACCCATTCCCTGCTTCCCAGCCATTACCAAGTTCACCCAGTGGGCAGTGTAGGTGACATACCTGCCCTGACCATGCTTGGA
Source organism: Xenopus laevis (assembly GCF_017654675.1). Lineage (NCBI taxonomy): Eukaryota > Metazoa > Chordata > Amphibia > Anura > Pipidae > Xenopus > Xenopus laevis. The sequence continues at coordinate 75,240,550 of NC_054379.1, read as the reverse complement.
GGACCATGCGTCAGTAGTCATATGGACCTTTGGCCCAACACTAAGTGACAGAGATGCGGTAACTTGGCTCTGCACATGTTGGTACAGGTGTGGTATTCCCTTTTTAGAAAAAAAATTGCGGCTGGGTACCTTCCACTGCGGTGTCCCAATTGCTACAAATTTGCGGAAGGCCTCAGAGTCCACCAGCTGGTATGGTAAAAGCTGGCGGGCTAAGAGTGCAGACAAGCCAGCTGTCAGACGCCGGGCAAGGGGGTGACAGTCAGACATTGGCTTCTTACGCTCAAACATGGCCTTCACAGAAACTTGGCTGGTGGCAGATGACTGGGAATGGGAACAGGTGGTCAAGGTGGAAGGCGGAGTGGAGGGTGGTTCAGACGGGTCAAGGAGAGCAGAGGTAGAGCAGTAAGATGCTGGACCAGAAGGAGTGTGGCTTTTAGTTTGCCTGTTGCCTTTGAGGTGTTGCTCCCAAGTGCTTTGTGCTTGCCGCTCATGTGCCTTCGCATAGAAGTTGTACCTATGTGGCTGTTGGGCTTACCAAGGCTCAGTTTCTGACTGCACTCATTGCAAATTACAATGCTTTTGTCAGAGGCACACACATTAAAAAAATCCCACACTGCTGACTTTTTGGAAGTGTGCGATCTGGCGGTAACAGTAGAAGTTGGCGGAGTTGGCGGTATTGGCGGCAATGGCGGGTGCGTTGGCCGGCTGAACACAGGTGCCGATACATGTTGTTGCCCTGCTGATCCCTGCGGGCTGTCCTCCCTGCTTCTTCTAAGTCTTATTCTCCTACTGCCTCTCTGACTCTCCGTCTCTCCATCTGAACTACCCTCCTCTTGCTCTCTTCTACTAGGCACCACAAAAACATCAATCTCCTCATCATCATTCTCCTCAGATGCATCAATTTCTTCTGACACATCACAGAAGGAAGCAGCAGCGGGGACCTCCTCCTCATCACTCATTATGTCCATCTCTATCGTGTTCTCTGCCAGAATTAAATCTGGTGTAAGGTCCTCATCTCCTTCATCTTCTTCTGGCAATAATGGTTGCGCATTACTCAGTTCAAGAAACTCATTGGAAAATAACTCCTCTGACCCCAGTGAAGAAGGGGCACCGGTGGTGGAGGAAGTGTTACGTGGGGTGGCCATAGCAGTGGAGGATGAGGAGGATGTTGTGGTAAAGTTAGAAACGGTAGAGGATGGGGTGTGCTGTGTAAGCCAGTCAACTACCTCTTCAGCATTTTGGGAGTTCAGGGTCATTGGCTTTTTAAAACTGGGCAATTTGCTAGGGCCACAGGATTGCATAGCAGCACGGCCCCTAGCACGGCCTCTGCGTGGCGGCCTGCCTTTGCCTGGCATTATTTTTAAAAAAAACAACAACAACAAAAACTCAGTTGGTTTTTCTGGAAACGATAATACACACAGCTAGATGGCGGGTTGAAGAAAACACTGTGCAAATAATGCCTACAAAGTCAACGTATACACTACTACAGCGGTGGATACGGATTACGTAAAATATATGAATGCTGCTTGAAAAAAAGTAACTCAAGTGGTTTTTCTAGAGACGATAATATTATCAATATTTAGACAAAATGTGAACAAGGTCACACAGCTCGATGGCGGGTTGAAGAAAACAGTGTGCAAATAATGCCTACAAGGTCAACGTATACACTACTACAGCGGTGGATACGGATTACGTAAAATATATGAATGCTGCTTGAAAAAAAGTAACTCAAGTGGTTTTTCTAGAGACGATAATATTATCAATATTTAGACAAAATGTGAACAAGCTCACACAGCTCGATGGCGGGTTGAAGAAAACAGTGTGCAAATAATGCCTACAAGGTCAACGTATACACTACTACAGCGGTGGATACGGATTACGTAAAATATATGAATGCTGCTTGAAAAAAAGTAACTCAAGTGGTTTTTCTAGAGACGATAATATTATCAATATTTAGACAAAATGTGAACAAGCTCACACAGCTCGATGGCGGGTTGAAGAAAACACTGTGCAAATAATGCCTACAAGGCCAACGTATACACTACTACAGCGGTGGATACGGATTACGTAAAATATATGAATGCTGCTTGAAAAAAGTGACTCCGGTGTTTTTTCTGGAGACGGTAATATTATGGATATTTAGACAGAATGGGAACAAGGTCACACAGCTCGATGGCGGGTTGAAGAAAACAGTGTGCAAATAATGCCTACAAGGCCAACGTATACACTACTACAGCGGTGGATACGGATTACGTAAAATATATGAATGCTGCTTGAAAAAAGTGACTCCGGTGTTTTTTCTGGAGACGGTAATATTATGGATATTTAGACAGAATGGGAACAAGGTCACACAGCTCGATGGCGGGTTGAAGAAAACAGTGTGCAAATAATGCCTACAAGGTCAACGTATACACTACTACAGCGGTGGATACGGATTACGTAAAATATATGAATGCTGCTTGAAAAAAGTGACTCCGGTGTTTTTTCTGGAGACGGTAATATTATGGATATTTAGACAGAATGGGAACAAGGTCACACAGCTCGATGGCGGGTTGAAGAAAACAGTGTGCAAATAATGCCTACAAGGCCAACGTATACACTACTACAGCGGTGGATACGGATTACGTAAAATATATGAATGCTGCTTGAAAAAAGTGACTCCGGTGTTTTTTCTGGAGACGGTAATATTATGGATATTTAGACAGAATGGGAACAAGGTCACACAGCTCGATGGCGGGTTGAAGAAAACAGTGTGCAAATAATGCCTACAAGGTCAACGTATACACTACTACAGCGGTGGATACGGATTACGTAAAATATATGAATGCTGCTTGAAAAAATGACTCCGGTGTTTTTTCTGGAGACGGTAATATTATGGATATTTAGACAGAATGGGAACAAGGTCACACAGCTCGATGGCGGGTTGAAGAAAACAGTGTGCAAATAATGCCTACAAGGTCAACGTATACACTACTACAGCGGTGGATACGGATTACGTAAAATATATGAATGCTGCTTGAAAAAAAGTAACTCAAGTGGTTTTTCTAGAGACGATAATATTATCAATATTTAGACAAAATGTGAACAAGCTCACACAGCTCGATGGCGGGTTGAAGAAAACAGTGTGCAAATAATGCCTACAAGGTCAACGTATACACTACTACAGCGGTGGATACGGATTACGTAAAATATATGAATGCTGCTTGAAAAAAGTGACTCCGGTGTTTTTTCTGGAGACGGTAATATTATGGATATTTAGACAGAATGGGAACAAGGTCACACAGCTCGATGGCGGGTTGAAGAAAACAGTGTGCAAATAATGCCTACAAGGCCAACGTATACACTACTACAGCGGTGGATACGGATTACGTAAAATATATGAATGCTGCTTGAAAAAAGTGACTCCGGTGTTTTTTCTGGAGACGGTAATATTATGGATATTTAGACAGAATGGGAACAAGGTCACACAGCTCGATGGCGGGTTGAAGAAAACAGTGTGCAAATAATGCCTACAAGGCCAACGTATACACTACTACAGCGGTGGATACGGATTACGTAAAATATATTATGGCTGCTTGAAAAAAGTGACTCCGGTGTTTTTTCTGGAGACGGTAATATTATGAATATTTAGACAGAATGTGAACAAGGTCACACAGCTCGATGGCGGGTTGAAGAAAACAGTGTGCAAATAATGCCTACAGGGCAAATAATGCCTAAAAGGTCAACTTATACACTACTACAGCGGTAGTAAAATAAAAAAAAGTAAAATAAAAAAAAAATGAATATTAAAAAAAAAAAATTAAAGTTGGTGCTGCTGAACTACTAGGAGCAGCAGATTAGCACACCAGTCCCACTCCCCAACACTGCTAGACTAATAGCACTGGGCTCTTATAGTAGTAGTAGTAGTAGTAGTAGTAAAACAACAAAAAAATAAATAAAAGCAGTCCTTACAAGGACTACTGTTATTGCAGCAGTCAGCAGATGAGATCAGAAGCAGGACAGCTGCCCACTGCAGCTACATACAGAGCACTGCAGTAGAAGGTAGATTACTAGCCAGCAAAGCTACCTAAGCTTAAATGTCCCTCAAACCCCTGCAGACTTCTGTCCCTCCAATAACAGAGCAGTATCAAAACGATTACTAGCCAGCAAACTTTCAACTGTCCCTGAAATCACTAACAGGCAGCAGCTCTCTCCCTACACTATCTCTTCAGCACACACAGGCAGAGTGAAAAAACGCTGCAGGGCTTCGGTTTTTATAGGGAAGGGAGTGGTCCAGGGGAGAGCTTCCTGATTGGCTGCCATGTACCTGCTGGTCTGGGGTGAGAGGGCAAAAAAAGCGCCAACAATGGCGAACCCAAAATGGCGAACGTCGCGCGACGTTCGCGAACTTCCGGCGAGCGCGAACACCCGATGTTCGCGCGAACAAGTTCGCCGGCGAACAGTTCGCGACATCTCTAGTGGCCATGTGATCTTCACTATTTGCAGTCTTAAAGGGCACCTGTTGGGTAAAAATGTAGGCCCGGACTGGCAATCTGTGGGTTCTGGCATATCCCAGAGGGGCTGCTATAAGGTGCCATAGAAAGTCACTATTTAGTGGGCTGGTGGGGCTGTTTGGGCCTCTATGTGGGCTGATTGGGCCTCTGTGTACCTGAAATGCCAGGGCCTATTTTAATTCTCAGTCCGGACCCCAAACAAAGGTACTACATGCGAGTGACACAACATGGCTGCTCGCACCAGGAGCTCCCTCCCTGTGCGGGAAGTGTAGCTCTCGCAGGGGCATTTTTTTAAAACTAGTTATCCCCAACTGGAATGCAGGCTCTATTAGCACACACCTTTGTTTGGGGATAACATTTTTACCCAGCAGGTGCCCTTTAATGCAACCCAAGCTTTAAATTTAGAAAAGGACAATTGTATTATTGTATTATCAAAATTAAGTTTATTATAGATTCAATGTGCTGAGAATTTATATTAGTCCTTCATTTATTTTAAAAATACAGCTAATGGGCCATGCTCCCCCAACAGGTTTTTATAGCCTGTCTATTAATTTAATAAAGCAGTCAATAAGCTAAATCTTAATTCACTAGGGAAGATCTGGAAAGAACTCACATTTTAAAAACTATTTATCAAGTTTTCTTCATACTTTCCTTTAAAGTACGTAAATCATCCCATCTTCTGGCATTTTGTCCTTCCTTTAAGCAGCTCCGATATACCTTTTCACAAATGTAACTTTTTCAAGTTTTCTGAGTTGAAGGACAAAGTAACAGCAGGATTTTCAGCCAAGACTATTGTTTAACGTGAGAAATTCTGTCCAGGGATAGCAGCTTTTTGTTTTAAGAACAATCATGGGAAGTTTGTCTTATTACGGGTAGAAAAAAAAACTGAAACCCACAACAATTTCAAAAGACATTAATGTTCAAGCATCAAAAAAATACATCTGAATTTCCCATAAGAGTCATCTTAGTATTAGTAACATATAAACCCTGTTATCTAATACATATTGTACATGATAACATTTTCTCCATATTGTGAGCCTTTATTGTTTAGAAAATCTGGTCTTAATTCTTAATTCAATATAATTGTTTTCCCACATTGGTTCTTTATTAACATTTAAATAATTTGCCATGATCATGACTTTCAATTAGAATTAGAAATTCAGATCCCCTTCCACTGCAATTCAGAAAGACTTATGACTGTAAATTGTTGCAATTCACCTACAAAACCTGTATTATGTTTTCAAACCTGTATTATGTTGTTCCACAACTTAATAGAGATAACATGTCTTGCACATTTATTGAGACCATTGGAATCCCATGGGTTGAAAATTTAAAATAGTTATTGCTAATAATACATATTGTGTATACAAAGACTGGTTGTTTTGCAATTGGAAGAAAAATGTGTTAAACTTCTCTAAGTTAATATTGGAAATCAATGAGTTAGATTATTATCCACTACTGTGTCAGCTTTAAAAAGGGCCAAAGTATGAAGGGCTAAATTTGAGTACTCTTTGTTAACCTTTTATAAGTTGATCTTCAAAAAATTAATAAAAGGAAAGACTAGAGTTGAATGTGACATTTTAAAGAGATATTTACACAGCTAGACAACACTTTTTCAATATGACACCAGGTTTTCAACTGGGAGTAGGCAGCAGAGACACATGCATAGTATGCAATGGTGGTGGTGGAGGAAGGAGCACTAGGACCCTAGGCACATGCCTCTTATGCATTCTCTAACTCCTACTTTAGTGCCTCTGCTGCCTTCTCTAACTGTTGCATTAAGCCAAGGTCTGGTTCACTTGGAGCACCATGATGCACCCCATCACAACATATAATAGCATTAATATCAATAAAAATGGAGTGACACAATGGAACAAAAGTGTGTTCAATTTGTACGGTATATATAAACACATTGAAATACAACCATATTGCACATGAATTCTCTCCTAGTGTTTCTATGGTTTTTGCCACTCTATAGCAGGATCAAATATGGACAGGGTAGGGGGCCCTGATGTGGCAGTTCCGGTGGTCTGAGGACACCCCAGTCCGACACTGGATATGGGCATAAGTGCTCCATACCACTAAGCATGCACAAGATATTGACAAGAAATCACCCTCCTTTATCTGGGAGATTAATCCAGATCCCTCCTGTGCTTTGGCTACCCTCAGTCCTTTACAGCTTTAAGCATTTGTGGTCACTTTCTACTCTGTAAGTAGTGGATGATGCAAATGCCAGAGAGGGACTACAGTGTAATGTTAAGTAGCTTTACACACACACACACATATACACACTGACATAGCTATAGTTTTACAGTGCTGTACCAAGTGCCCATACAAACCAACTAGCAATTAGCTTTGATCAGTCTGAAGCAGTTAGATTAAAGAAACTAACCTCCACATGTAATTAAATGTCTAATTGGTTTTCCCAGTGTTTGCCCTTAGTTGATTAGACAGGAAGAAAACATACAGTATCTTTCATTTAAAAGTTTAATGTTTTTTTCTATACTTTTTTTGTGCCATTTTGTTTATCCATTTCTACTTTTTTGGATTGTGTGACAATGTAGTTGCTGCTTGCTAACTCACTTATTCTTCTTCTTTTATATTCAGTCTGCAGAATGTGCACGGAGACAAAACATTCCCATGTAGGTTTTGATATTTATTTAGATACTTTATCAAGCAGGATCAGTTAAGAAGACACTTCCTCTCAATAAATACCATGGGATAGAAACACCTTTTGACAGCAGTTTTAGAGCTGTGTTATGACTTGTGATATATGCAGGAAGCTTCATTCGTTCTATTACTGTTAGAAATGTTGCTCTATCTGGCATGCTAGTAATACATACATTTCCCAAAAGCTTTTCCTGTGTTTGCACTGAAAATTACTGCATGTAAGAAAAAAGCTTCAGGAAAAACAATCATGCTATTTTTAAATAACTCATACAATTTAGAATTTTAGATAATGTCATTGTTAGATGATACTAGCCATGTTAGCATAGATTCAACAGTGCTGGACTGGGGGTGTTGGGCCCACCGGGGGGTGCCGTATCAGGGCCCCTCACCACCTGCAGGGGCCCGTTGCTCAAGCCTCAAAGACCCCTCTTTCCTGCTTACTCCCCCACCCCCTCCCCCCCACCAGCACATACCTTTTTCCTGTGTGTCTGAGAGTTTCCTGCACTGGGAGGTCACGAAAGAGCGAAGGATGGGGAAAGCGATCTGGGCCAAGATGAGAACTGGGGCCCACCGTGTTTTTTCCCACAGGCCCAGTCCGACAGTGGATTCAGGGGTTCAAATTTTATATTTAGAAGTTCTGTGTATATTAATTACATATTAATTATGAAGACCCCAGTAGTGATGCTAATACATCTGGGTGAGGATGGAAAAGGCCACCATAAAGAAGATTCAAGACACCATAAAGAAGATTCAAGATGTAATTTAGGGAGTGAATGTTTGTTTTCTACTTTTATATTTTTATTATTACTTATTCCTCAGATTACAACAAGGTGACTGCTGTAGCAATGTTTTCCTGTACCATTAACCTTGTTATAGGTTGAAGAGATCCTGACCAAAGTTTAGCTTATATGGGGTCATGTAATAAAAGATCCCTAGTTGATTTAGAGCAAAAACAGCAGCTCCTAATGGGCAGAAGTAGTGATGGGGCGAATCTGACCCGCTTTGCTTTGCTGAAAATGTGTGAAATGGTGAAAATTTTATGGGCAACACTTTTTATGACGAGTGGCAACAAATTTTTAATACGACACAAAATTTTTTCCCATTAAAGTCTATGGGCTAAACTTGACTAAAAATCTCACTCATTACTAACCAGAAGCTGTCAAATGCCGTTTGTCTACAGATGTAGCACTGCTCATAGCCCTGTGGGGCAGAGATCTCATTCATTCTGTGTATTGAAACTCATACAGTTTATGTATGGATTTTCGCTCTTTAATTATATACAATGTACCCCCCTTTTGAGTTTTTTGCATTGCAAAACACTGTCACTTGTGTAACAATACAGTTCAAGATATTCTGCCAATTTATCATCCTGTAATGTTTCCCATTTTATAGTAGCATCACAACCTTATATGGTCACATGACATCTTGGCGTCTTCTCCTATCAAATATCAGTTAAAAGACAAGATTGTACCCAATGAAATATGTTAAATAAAACACACAAAAATACCCAAATTAACTTGATCATATCAAAACACAACTGAACCCAATATAAAATATTAATATAAATGAAATTCTGTAAACCTCTAAAAATCATTGCAGTCTCTGCTCAGCATCCTAAAAGACCACTGTTTGCAACAGAAAACAAAAAGGCATGGTCTATGGTCTTCCAGTTCTACAATTAAGATAGATTTATAGCAAATATTATAAAAGCAACCAGTGTTCTTATGATGTGATGCAATCACCCAGAGCACAAAATAGGTTAATTGAATTAGTACACAGAAAACACCAGTGATCAAGATCAAGAGACTATGCCAAATGTGCAGAATGCTATGAAGTCAAAGGTAATTAAAATCCTCATTAAAAATAACCTTTGGCAACCAAACTTTTGACCCATTCAAGGTTTTTTTTCCTCAGCATATTTAAGGTTGTGGTGTATTAAACCCTATGTAGCTTCTTTTTTATTATGTAGCCATTACAAATGATTACTGAATTTGGAGACAATATTGGATTATGAAAGGACCAACACAACACATTACCTTTGTGCTACCATTATGCACCAGTTATACAGTATATTGAGTTTTATAATTAATATCACTTGTTGGATGGAGCTTTTTGGTAAAAAATACTAGAGGGTGCATGGATTATTGCCCCTAATGCAAGTGCACAAGCATTAAAAAAAAGTGGTTCACCTTTATATTAACTTTTAGAATGACCTGTTCTTACCAACTTTTCTTGCTCCTCATTTGTAATTTTTTATAGTTTTTAAATTATTTGCCCTCTTCTTCTGACTTTTTCCAGCTTTCAAATGGGGGTTACTGACCACGGCAGAGAGAGCTTTGCAGTTTTATTGTTATCATTACTTTTTATCTTTCAAGGCCCTATCTTATTCATATTCCACTCTCTCATTTAAACCACTGCCTGGCTGTAAGGGTAATATGGACCCTAACAGCAAGATTGCTGGAGAGTTGCTGAACAAAACGTGAAATAATTAAAAAAACAACAATAATCAAAAATGAACCAATCAGCGTCTCTACTTAAAGTCAATTTAATGGTGAACAACCCCTTTAAGGAACAAAAAGTCACGTCTCTTAGTGCTCATGCACAAAACACTTGCATTTAGGGGGCATTGAAAATGATGTAGCCACTCCCAAGCAAAACCGATTACATCTCAAATATCAAAATCCATGTGATACATATTGCAATTCATTTTTTTTTATCCAAGATCCGCCCATACAGTAGGGGGTGTAGGCCAGTAGTCAAAGATGAATACCCTAAGGTGTGGCTGCAGTGCAACATTTTATATGTAAAACTAAAACAAAATAACTTCTTGAGGATGGAATACGATTTCTATAAGAGTAAAAAATAAATTGCTAAAGCTGCATTTAATTAAGTATGTTTTTGAAACCCAAGCTTTGTCACTCCAAAACTTTGAATTTGTTTTGGAATTTGTAAGTATTCATTATTTAGAATAGTCTTTCCATTACACGTCTGACTGAGCCAGACTCTACAGGAAATATATTTTCTTTTAATTTCCATTAGGTTCCAGTTACGTAGGCTTTTGAAAAGGAAAGAGTGAGCTATTTTATGTGTTTTTTTTTGTTTTGTTTTTGAATCAGTATCAAATAACAATGTAAGTCCAAAAAAAATTATAGGAATTTAGAGATACATTTTCATTTTTTTCCTAAAGTCTGTAAGGTCTCTTTCTTCAGTAAATATGTTTTCTACAGTATATATTCTTCCAGACATATTACATAACTAAAACTAAGGGCTTCTTATTTTGGAAAGAAATATTTTTTCTTTAACCAGATAATGACAAGGTCAGTTACACACATAACCTATCTTTCTAAGAAACCTTCACATATTTTCCACTGTCATTTGATAAACGAGAAAGTGGTAATGAAGCGTTCCCATTTGTTTTCATTATTTCAAGGTACAAAGTTCTTATAAATACAAACACAATAGCACACATTTTTTTCTCAGCACTTCCATCCAATAGACAGGAATAGAGATTTACTCTGTATGTGTGTGTGTGTGTGTATATTCTTAAAAATAAAATAAAAAATGATATAGGGCTGTCAGGTCTGACAACTGATGAGTGACCATCAGACAGGAGTTTATATACGGAGTAACCCCAGAAACACCCCTGAATGACTGGAGGATTAACGGAAGCCATGGTAAGGTGAAAATAATAGATTTAATAAGCAAGATAAGAAACTAATCAAAACAAAGTCCCAAATACAGGTCTGTCTGGAAACAGGCAAAACGGTCAGGGCTGGTGGGAGACAAGCAAAGTCTGAAAGGCAGGCTGAGGTCAAATGGCAGGCAGCAGAAGAGCAAGGTTAAGTAACAGGCCAGAGATCAGAACCAGGGAAATCCACAGGAATCGGGTACCAGGTGGACACAGGAATCAGGAATCACAAAAGTCAGATTGGGTTCAGAAGCTCAGATGATCAAGCAACAGGAAGTTCCACTGCTCAGGCTTGTAAGGGCCTTGATTGCTGAATCAACAACACATGTCATTAATATGACAGGAGGAGGTAACTGTGTTGCAGGAAACATTATTATAAATCTATTCCAGGAAGTGTCCAGCATGAGCGTAAGAACCCCAGAGGCTCACCAGAACAATGCAGGAGAGTCCAACCACAATGGCCAGGATTTGATTACTGGTGATTCCTGGCAAGGGCTCATTTCCAAATATAGCCCAAGTGCAGTGGAGCTAAAATGGACACTATTTTTGCACATACTGATGTTATTCATAAAGGGGCACATTTACTAAGGGTCAAAGTGAATTCAAGTGAATTTTCGAATTCAAAAACTTTTAATTTCAATGTAAGTTTTGGGTACTTAGACCATCGAATAGGCCAAATTCGAAAAACTTTGAATATTCGACCATTCGAAAATTGAAGTACTGTCTCTTTAAAAAATGCTGACTTCGGCACTTCGACACCTTAAACCTGCCAAATTGCTATGTTTGTCTATGGGGACCTCCTAGAGCCTATAGCCAACATTTGGCTAAGTTTTTAGAAGTCAAAGTTTTTTATTTTGAAAATCGTTCGATCGATCAATTAATCGTTCGAATCGAAGGATTTAATTGATCGATCAAGCGATTATACTTCAATCGCATATGGCCATATTCGATCAAAAAAAATTTCGACTCGACTTCAAATATCGTACTACTGCAATTCGTTGGTCGAATTTAAAAGTGTTTTCACTTCAAAATTCGACCCTTAGTAAATGTGCCCCTAAATGTACTTGCATACAAACATGATTGTTGCCCTTCCATAAAGTTGTGTCAAGTGATATTGCATCTGTCCCGTCTAATCTGCAGTGGAACCCTGGAGCTACTGCCACCCTGAATAGTAATTTTACTGGGGGCTGCAACAACTTTTTGACTGTTTTATTGTAACAAGGATTTTGTACCTTATAGACATATGGATACATTTTTGCTAATTTCATTGCATGACAATTAATAGTGATGGGCGAGTCTGAAACTGTGAAAAAATTTGCAAAATGGCAAAAAACTTGCAAAATGCATTGAAGCCATTGGGCGTCAAAATAATTTTGATGCGCAACAATTTTGACGTGATCGACAATTTTTATACAAGCGATGTGACAATTTTTGATGCACAATGATTTTTTTGTTGCAGCAAATTTTTCACCAGCAAATTTTTCACGAAAACATTAGTGGGCGGAGAAATTTGGAAATTCGCAAATTGCAATTTGGCTGAACCTTTTTGCTGCTATAATTCTACTTTGATAGCCAATAAATTATCTTTCTGCAGTTTCTATATTACATTAAATTAAATAGAAATGTATACAAAGGCTTAGCTATGATCCTGACTCGTGCACAAGACATAAGCAGAGGTACAGGAACCAAATATCCCAAATGTCACTCATAAATATCTATGGCACCCACATTACCATTATTTGAATAGCAAATAGCTTATTTTAACCAGCAATTAATATCATGGTGTTCTCATATGTAGTTCATTTTCAGATCAGCCTTTTATTATTCATGTTTAGGTACTGTAGTTCAGCATATGAATCCCAGTGACTGGGAATTCAGAGGTTTACAGATCACTGGAAATGTACTGAAAATTTTTAATGTTTACAATGTATGTGCACTGTGTTTCATTTGGAGGGGTTGAAATTAAAGGAGTAGTTCACCTTCCAGTTAATTTTTATGTATGTTATAGAATTGTTAATTGTAAGCAACTTTTCAATTGGTCTTCATTATTTATTTTTTATAGCTTTTGAATTAATTGCATTCTCCTTCTGACTCTCTTGAGCTTTCAAATGGGGGTCACTGACCCCATGTAAAAACATGGTTAATAGTAACAGGCCAGGTCATAAACAGATAATCAATGCTGTACCAGGGAATATACAAGAGCAAGGTCGGACAATCTAAAATTTCAAACCAATAACTGTTTGCTGGAAGATAAAATCCCAAAATCTAAGATTTTCCAGGAACACCTAACTCTAGGTAGTAAATCTGTTTGCTCAGGCAATTAGACTGTATGGGCAGGATCTATTAAAAATGTACTTTGAACGTGGATTGGAGGGAGCACAAAAGGCATCTAACCCATACCTTTGCTTGACTAAATCTCCTGACATTATGTTTATTCAGGAAAAAGACTGCACAAGGGACAGTATTAGTAAACACTCTTGTGTAGTAACAATTGCTACTGAAATAAAAACATCCTTAAATATCCTTTTAGGAATGTTTTAAATATTCACTGCACAAATATAAAATCTCTACTTAAAATGATTATGAGAGAATTATGCTGATTAGTACCACTGGTATAAGAGGTCACCGTCAGGCCTTATCTTTAGTACATAAAGCCTATGAAATATACAAGATCAGGACATTCCTGTACCAATAACAATGGACTGTAGGTACTTTTAAACACCATGGATGGCAAAAGTGATTATTATTTTGTGATACCCAGGGCAAATGTTTTTTTAAAACTGCAAAATTATCCATAAAATCACTATTTAAAAAGTAGTTCAGAAATTCCCTAAAATGTAAAATAATACAGAACAATATAATAAGGTTATTGAAGATCATTTACAGAAAGAAGCGCAGCATTAATGGGCACAAAAGTGCCCCCCTAAGAACAAGTCTTTGAATTAGTGCTCAAGGTCTAGCTGCACTATATTCATTGTGGGAACACAGGTCCCTGTGACCCTTTTGTGTCTCCTAATTAATGCAATTAATGGCCCACCTTTAGGGTAAAAGCAGATGGGATACTTTTTCGCATACTAAAAATCTGCACTGCCTGATGATGGCAAACCACCCAAAATGCATTTCAATTGCAGTGAACGGGATGCAATTGAGTAACTGAAAAAGCATCCCACCAGCCATCATCCTTACTGTTTTCTGATCGCTTTCCCATTTTCTTCCACAGTTTACTAAGTTAACACTGCAGCAACACAATTTCAATACAAATGACCTTTATGTTTGATTCAAATCTATGGATAACACACCAACCCCCATTTGTAATAAATGCCACTAAAGGTGGCCATAGACACACAGATCGGATCGCACGAATCGAAGATTCGTACGATTTTCGGATCGTGTGTGGCGTGTGCCGACATCTTTGGCCCGGCGGAGATCGGTCGTTTGGTCGATCGGTCAGGTTTGATTTTGACCTGACCGATCCCGCCGGAGCTCATGGCACATCGTAATCTGATCGTTCGGCCATACGGCCGAATGATCAGATTACCCCCGATATAGCCATGCCTGTTAATGGCATATCGGGGAAAGATCCGCTCGTTTGGCAACATCGCCAAACGAGCGGATCTTTGCATCTATGGCCACCTTAAGTTTGCCCATGTGCAGTTACCCATAGCAACCAATAAGATGTTTGCTTTTAAACAGGTGACCAGTAAATTCTACCTGCTAATTGGTTGCTATGGGTTACTGCTCCTGTGCAAACTTTTTATTACATGATCCTCCAAGTGAGAAAAGTAATATTATGTAAAAGTAATATTATGAAAATCGTTTTCACTATATACTGATATATCATTCAGGCACACAGTTCCTGCAAAAAAATATGATAGTTACATGTATATGGGGCTTTGCTTATGCTTGTCTGTCTGAAAATTGCACAGATATTTATCAGGCAGATTAGCAAACCAAGTAGTTGAAGACTATCAGATATGGTCTTCTATATATAGCACATAAACATGATAAAATACAAAGGTTTCCTTTTTCTTCCAAATGATGATACATAAAGTGAGTAGTGCATCTGGGGCTTTATATTCTCTATTTGTTATAGTGCTATATTAAAAAAAACAAGTAATCTCCACTGCTAAGAAAACCACCATAGATCCATTCTGCTACAGAATTTGATCTCTTACAAATACAGTATTTTCATCTACAGAGGCTTTAAATGCTTTGTTATAAAATGTTAAATAAGCTGAAGGACAGTCATCACAATGGCTGGGACAGCAGATAAACTGTGCATATATGGAAACATTCTTATCTGAACTATGCAAGAGCTGCAAGGCAATGTTTTGTTTTAAACAAAGTTATTGTTTTATTTTCTAGCCTTATTAAAACACATCCATGGGTGATAGGTTAAAGACATGAGTGATAATCAGAATTATTGTAATATGCAGATTGCAAAAACCCTCCTGTTCCATTATTGAAGAAGACAATAATTTTGCTATGTGGTTTCATTGGGATCAAATGGTCTATGTATTCATATAGAATATCATCAAGTTAAGCTCATGTACACTAAGGGGCAGATTCACTAAGGGGCTGATTCACTAAGCTCGAGTGAAGGATTCGAATGAAAAATACTTCGAATTTCGAAGTATTTTTTTGGTACTTCGACCATCGAATTGGTTAAATTCGTTCGAATTCGAACGAAATCGAACGAATCGAACGAAAAATCGCTCGACTATTCGACCATTCGATAGTCGAAGTACTTCCCCTTTAAAAAAAACTTCGACCCCCTACTTCGGCAGGTAAAACCTACCGAAGTCAATGTTAGCCTATGGGGAAGGTCCCCATAGGTTTGCTAATCTTTTTTTGATCGAAGGATTTTCCTTCGATCGTTGAATTAAAATCGTTCGAATCGTTCGATTCGAACGATTTAATCGTTCGATCGAACGAAAAATCCTTCAATCGTGCGATCGAAGGATTAGCGCTAAATCCTTCGACTTCGATATTCGAAGTCGAAGGATTTCAATTCGAGGGTCGAATTTCGAAGTATTTTTAACTTCGAAATTCGACCCTTAGTGAATCTGCCCCTAAGGGTCGAATTTCGAAGTTAAAAATACTTCGAAATTCGACCCTCGAATTGAAATCCTTCGACTTCGAATATCGAAGTCGAAGGATTTAGCGCTAATCCTTCGATCGCACGATCGAAGGATTTTTCGTTCAATCGAACGATTAAATCGTTCGAATCGAACGATTCGAACGATTTTAATTCAACGATCGAAGGAAAATCCTTCGATCAAAAAAAGATTAGCAAACCTATGGGGATCTTCCCCATAGGCTAACATTGACTTCGGTAGGTTTTACCTGCCGAAGTAGGGGGTCGAAGTTTTTTTTAAAGGGGAAGTACTTCGACTATCGAATGGTCGAATAGTCGAACGATTTTTCGTTCGATTCGTTCGATTTCGTTCGAATTCGAACGAATTTAACCAATTCGATGGTCGAAGTACCAAAAAAATACTTCGAAATTCGAAGTATTTTTCATTCGAATCCTTCACTCGAGCTTAGTGAATCAGCCCCTAAGAGCTCAAGTTAGAGATGTGAAAACTAAGTTTAAGCCAGGACTGAATAAACATTTCAATTTGCTTCAACTGAGGCAAATGCCCAAATAAGATAAATATATATCTGTAAAACTCAAAATAAACAAAAAAAATTAAAAATTCAGCACGTGCAAAAGATTAATAAGGAGCCAAACGCATGACAGATGTGCAACTTTCTGCAGTGCAGGATCTTTTAAAAAACAAACACCATGGAAAAATGCCAGGATTGGTATTTAAAGAAAAAAAAATATCTCCTATTCCTGCCATGAAAAATAAAGAAACTAAAGGTTACATGTCTGCAAAGCTTAAAACCACCCACTGGGCATTGTGATGTAGGAAACCATAACATTGTCATCAGGGAGATTATGATTGTGTTCGGGTGTGTAGAAAATTTTGAGAGCTTGTAAAACCCAGATTATCCTAACCGTATTGCCTGTTGGATGGAGTGGCTCGCTATTTTATATTATATTATAATATTTTATATTTTATATGTATATATATATATATTATAATATTATATAGTCCTTGGACATTCCATCACTTCCTGTCCACAAGGGTTGTTGCAACATGGGAACAAAAGCAGGTGCCTTAAATAAGAAAATTACATATGATGTGATTAATTGGTTCTGATCACAACAAATCAAATGTGTTTAAATATGCCTAAACCATTTTCAGTCATTATTCTCCTTACTGGTGAGTGTGCCAGCTTGATAGACTATTATAGAACCACAATGTTTGAGTTTTATTAAAATCAGCACCTTACTATGCTTAGTTGTTCACAGGATTCCTCACTACCCCCAGGCACACCTTTACTAAGATTAAGGCCATTTGGGTTGTGCTTGGTCTGCTGCTTTGAATCTGAGATAGATTTCCAGGTGGAATTTTGCTGAGCAGAAGCAGTCTTTTTTGAGATCTGGACTACAGCCAAAGCATACACCATCCAAAGCCGGTTCCCCATAGAACACACACATTCTGGTATTCTCTGCATTTTATGTTTCCTGAGCTGCCCTGCTGTGATATTTTACAGTTCCCTATTTGCATCTGGCCTTCAAAGCTTAGCAGGGGGTTCTGAACCATTACAGGAAGGTCTATTTCTGCTGGTTGCTCAAGTTTCAGGCTACAGTGGTCTGGAGGCAGGGGAACAGATTCTGTTACACTTTATAAAGGTTGAAGGATATATAGTCCCATTTTAAACTATGTAGTAAATCCAGGCCCTTATTATTCAGCAGAATGTATTGATCTCATAATGCTCACTGAATTTACATCAGCATGAATTCAATAGAAACATAAACTTTATGTGTATTATTGCTACATCATACATATCTTCAAATACATAAGGAACCTGTTCCTATCATTATTTATCCAAAAGGTTAACTTTCCATGACAGTGTTTCTCAACCATGGGTTCCTCAAAAGTACCATTATAGTCCAATATAATATCACGCCATAACAGATGATAGATGTTTTAGTCCAGGAATCAGGATGTATTCTTAAAACACTGTTCTACAGTTCTCCAGAGCAAAAGGCAAGCTTAAAGCAGAAGGAAAGCTCCCCATGGCAGTTTATTGGCAAAAGAATAGCCACAATAATGCAAGCTAGAATGCTAGCATAGCTTTACCATACTTGAGTAAACAGCTCTGGGAGCTCTCTCTGTTTATTTAGGATTGCAGCTGCCATATTGGCTTGGTGTGATGTAACTTCCAGCCTGAGTCTATCCCTGCTTACTTCTTTGAGGGTTTACTGGTGTATTTATATAGACCTTTCTGATCAAGCTTACTTAGATTTAACCTATCTTTCTCCTTTAATTTAACAGCATCATCTAATAAAGATCCTGCCTTCTTCTGCTTCTGAACAGCAATATATCAATTACTCAGATGTTCAACTGCAGTATAATACTGACAAATGATTTATGTAGTCCTTATAGCCAGGATACTTGAAAAAGAATCTTGGTAATTCTGTAGTAAGGTTCAGATAGATTACTATTAAAAACTTCGAGACCTTTGCCATATTGTACTTAGTAAAGGATTTGGACAGTATTTATTAATTAAACTGTATATTTAAGGGTCTGGCCACACAGGGCGTTTTGGGGAGATTTGGTTGCCTGGCAACTAATCTTCTCGTTTTTGCGGCGACCAATCTCCCCAAACGCCTTTCCTGACTCTGCGCAGGCTAAAATGAAAAAAACGCCTGTGCTAATAAAACAGGCGGTTCATTTTCCGAAGTTGCCTCACGAGGAAACTTTGGGCGACTTTGGAAAACGAATCGCTGCATGTGATTAGCGCCGCCGTTTTTTTATTTTAGCCGGCACAGAGTCAGGGAAGGCGTTTGGGGAGATTGGCGACCAAATCTCCCCAAAACGCCCTGTGTGGACTTACCCTAAAGGAATTTGCATCATATGTAGTGATGGGTGAATTTGTCCCATTTCGCTTTGCCAGGAATTTAGAAAATTTCCCGTAAAATTCGCGAAACTGGTGAAAAATTCACATAACGACAATTTTGACGCCAGCACCCATTACAGTCAATGGGCATCCATTAATTATCCCCAGCATCAAAATTGGCACCGGCGTCTGAACCATCATAAAATTTTCTCGCCAAAAAGAGTGAATTCACACCTGCCGAATACATTCGCCCATCACTAATCATATTACTCTGTCTCCTACTTAATTTTTTTACTCATTTAAATTACTGTAGTTGGAAGTTTGATTTATTTGGCATGTTGGGAGTTACACAAAACCTGACAACAATGATCACAGACATAATTTCTGAGGCTTGGAAATGTTGTGGCCAAACCACACGGCGAGCCGTAACATTTGTTGCTAGAAAAGTGGAATTTGTGTAGGGTAAATAATTGTGTAGCCGGTTTTTGATCGCTGTGTCATATGGTTTTGATAAAATTCACAACAGAAAGAGAGCCACAGGGATGAAAGGATTTAGCTAGGAAAATGTAATTATATTTATAGAAGCAGAAGAAAAAATGGCATGCTTTTTACTTCAGGGCATAAAACATTGTTTCCTTTGACCTGTTCATAAAAATTTGCAGGTACATTTCATATTAACTTATTTCCAGAAAATGCAGCTTTGCACAAAACCTAGAGCTCAAACTTTGAAGATAATCATTGTTTAACCACATGTCCGTGAGCGTTTTTCTATTACTGAATTCAGCACTTTTGGTGGATTGCATGATGTAGAATTTAAGTTGGTCCAGACCTGATTAATGCAACATGGATTCAATGTGAATAAAAAGACTACGCACATACTATATCCGCAGTATTACACAGCAGTTTTTCCTAACCTACACTAATTGATGAAGTAATCTCCTAGAAATGCTAGAATGTACCATAGATGTGTAATTTATTGTCTAAAAATTATTCTAATGCCAAAAAGATATTTGGTGTCATTGAAACAAATATTATTTGTGCTCTAAGAATCTTTGGCTGTAGGAATTCTTTTAACTTCTGCCACAGTTTCTGGTTGCTACTGACGATGCAGAATACACTTACAATTTCTTGGCAAAAGATCTGAGTATGAGGAGGAAAACCAAGACCTCTGCTGATGTCATGCTGTACCACTGTGTGTAATAGATTCATCGCTGATGGAAAAGCCATTTATTGTTTTT
This sequence comes from Xenopus laevis, assembly GCF_017654675.1. Lineage (NCBI taxonomy): Eukaryota > Metazoa > Chordata > Amphibia > Anura > Pipidae > Xenopus > Xenopus laevis. Next base: position 75,220,505 of record NC_054379.1, on the reverse strand, counting down.
TTTCATTATTGAAGACGGTTGGAGATTTATATTATCAGGACCATTATACTTGCACAGTATGTTCTGTGCAACATTTGTATAAACAAATTGCTTTTTACAAGGACTTTGGGACAATCAGCAATCAAGCTTGTTAATTGTACTTTTGGGGGTTCTAGCCTGTCATTAAACATGAAATAAACTTCTATAAAATTATCCCATTGGCAGACCAAATTTAAAAAGATATTGTCATAAGAGTAAAAGAGTTTACTTTTTCCTGGAAGATTGTGTATTATCATGAAAAACTTTGGGACAAAATGTTATATAGGTGTTGGTAGTGTTCTTTAGATATTAAATTGTTTTGTTTTAATATTCTGATGCATCAAACAAATGTTCTGTTTTGGTTTCCAAAAGTTTTGATGGTTAGATTATATGAAACCTGCTGATAGCTTAAGGTATCCTTTAATGTTGTCTTTTAGATTTTTTCCAGGGTATGGATTTCTTTTATAAAGAACTGAATTCCCTCTGTCTCTTCTCTCCTCCATTTTGAGCATAGAGCAGTTTGCCATCATAAATGCAAGATCTGAAAATGTGTTAAATTTTGAACCGTTTAATCACATGAAGCAATTTTGTCTTTACATTATATAAAATATAATGGATTTGCTGTTATGGATCTGTAAAGTCTCATTGTGTTGTTGATGCAGCATCAGTTATCCATCAAGTTATGTCTGGTGAACGCAGCTTTACAGTATCACCTTGTTACTATGATTTTTTCTTTCCTCTCTGCACATTGTACAAAATAAGGGGCACATTTACTAAGGGTCGAATATCGAGGGTTAATAAACCCTCAAATTCGACCCTCGAAGTAAAATCCTTCGAATTCGAATATCGAATTAGAAGGATTTTAGCGCAAATCCTACGATCGAATAAAAATCATTCGATCGAACGATAAAATCCTTCGAATCGAACAGTTCGAACGATTTTAAGCGATCGGTCGAAGGATTTTTCTTCGATCAAAAAAAGCTTAGAAAAGTGATGGGGAAGGTCCCCAAAGGCTAACATTGTACCTCGGTAGGTTTAAACTGGCGAAGTATGAAGTCGAAGTTTTTTTTTAAAAAGACAGTACTTCGACTATCGAATGACGAATAGTCGACTGATTTTTTCTTCGAATCGTTCGAATCGAAGTCGAAGGTCATAGTAGACTATTCGATGGTTGAAGTACCCAAAAAAATACTTCGAAATTCAACTTTTTTTCATTCGAATCCTTCACTCTAGCTTAGTAAATGTGCCCCTAAGTGTGTTTGTGGAGGATGATCATTTTCTAGTGTGTAGTGTACATTTTGATGGATTTTTATTTTTTTTCTAAAACTGCTTTATGCACCCCTAGTGCTTCAGTTAAAAAGGGGTTGTTGCCATGCAGGCTTTAAGGATCATTTATGAGCAAACTCACTAAAATGGATGCACACATTGACATTATTCATGAAAGGTACTTAACCTAATACAATGCATGGTTCTTGTAAATACTTGCAAAGAATACCAAAGCATCCATCCATTATGCTTTGATAAATAGTGTAAAATAGTATAAGGACTTGGGGGGTGGTATGGCATGCAAGGAATACAAGGGACATGAACAGAAAACACAAGAAACATGGAAAACAGGGTCCATACCAAATGAAAGAGTTGCAATAAGAGATAAAGTGAGTCATGACTTGATACAGATAGGAAGGTTCCATTTACAACTGGAATTTAATTTAGTAAAATTTACCAACAAACAGAGTGTATTTAACCATTCCCAATGGATTGGATGTGTACAATAATTAAAAACATTTTAGACATGAATAACTGATGATTTCGGAAAATACAGTTTTACTAAATAGGTTTCAAAAGGATATTAATTAACACCAGAAAACAGATGTGGTTTGCCGTTGACACAAAGTGGAGCTGCATTCAAAGCTGAGTAAAATGTCTCTCCCAAGGAGAAAACTGCTTTTGAAGTTATTACCCTATATTGAAGATATTAATGGAATTCAGAAATATTGCAGCAGTCAGGCTTTAAGGCAGCAAAACTGAAGACCCTGCCTATGTAATTCATATATGCTTATCATTTGTTTACCAGATGTTTGATGTGATTAGTTGATATCTCAGCAACAAAAAAAAGCATTAGCTTCTTTGAAACTCCAGCTTCAAACTAAAAATATTACAGGTATGGGATCCATTATCTGGAAAACCATTATCCAGAAAGTTCTGATTCATGGGAATGCCATCTCCAATAAACTCCATTTTATCCAAAGAATCCAGTTTTTTTTATCCAAATAATCCAGATTTTTTTTATCCAAATAATCCAGATTTTTTTTTAATTTCCTTTTTCTCTGTAAAAATACAGTACCTTCTACTTGATCCAAACTAAGATATCATTTATCTTTATTGGAGTAAAAACAATCCTATTGGGTTAATTTTATGAAAGATCTCTTATCTGGAAAACCCCAGGTCCCAAGCATTCTAGATAACAGGCCCCATACCTGTATTTCAAACACAGTGTAGACATTACAGTCCATTTATACAACTAGATTTTCCATTACTGGATAATGCCATTTTAGGACACTAGGCTTCTGGATCCATGTAATCTTAATATGTCCACAAATTTGCAGGACACAGGATATGAGGAGGCACTCTCCATGCATTGTTTACACTTTAAGAAGATTCCACAGGGTAGTGTGTAAAGATAAACATTGAGGTTGGTAAGACTTAATGGTCACTGGGTCAGCTTAAGGTACATGAAGGCCGGTAAAATACCAATCCTACAAGCTAGAATGGAAAGGGATGTAGTGTAAAGTATCTTTAGTAAATTGGCAGGGAAAAAGCTTTGATTTTAAACTGTTTTTCTTACATTTATACAACTGAGAAACCACTTAACTCAGGCTTCATTTTTAACAGACCCATTACTAATAGTTATTAAGTAATAATGGCTGGTTGACTGAGGAGGAAGGTCAAAAGAGACCAGAATAAGTTAAAGTAAACAAAAATATGACCTCAAAATGTTTAACCCAGGATACGTCTTCCAGGATCTTCCACGATCCAGGGGGAGAAGATGGCTAGAGGTTTGGAGGAGATTTAAAACTAGGTGTGGAGGAGAGGGTTCAGTAAAGGATTCTGTGGGAGACAGGTTAGATGAGGTAGTGGAGGGAAAATAGGGGAGGAGATTTGGTTTGGGTACTGTTAAGGATAGGGAGGACCACATGTCATATGTTCAATATGGTACCAGTATTAAATGTATGTTTGCAAATGAAAGGAGTCTGACTGGTAAAATGGGAGAGCTGGAGGTGCTGGGGCTGGCGGGAAAATATGATGTGATTGGTGTGGCCAAAACATGGTTGAATGAGTCGCATGACTGGGCTGTTAATATCAGCAGCTATACTTTGTTTTGGAGGGATAGAGGCAATATGAAAGGAGGAAGGGTATGTCTGTTGGTTAGGCAGGATTTAAAAGCTAATATAAAAGAGTAGGTGAATTATGAGGGGGCGGAAGTTTTATGGGTGGAGCTCTTCACCGATTGTAAAGAGTCCAGCAAATTAATTGTAGGAGTATACTATAGACCCCCTAATGTAAGTGAGGAGGCTAATTTCATAAAAGCTTAAAGACGTGAATAGACGGATGTGCGCATGCGCGAACAGACGCGCATGCTCAAATGGACCGTTGGGCAGAGAGGAAAGAGAGGACCGGACTAGGGTATGAGGTATAGAAGTTACTTGCCAGGGCCCACACAGCTTTGCGCCCTAGGCACGTGTCTACTCTGCCTACACCTAGTTCTGGCCCTGCCCTTCAGAGCATAGGTTGGGGCATTATGTTTTCAGCTAAAAATACAGAACAGAAATGGTTGTTATTCAAAATTATATAGAAGTAAAGGCATTAATAAGAAAGAAGAGAAAGGCATTTAAAAATTACAAGTCTGTTGGGACAGAAGCTTCATTTAATAAATGTTATAAAACAGCAATTCGGAAGGCAAAGATAGGAAATGAGGAACGTATAGCGGCTGAGTCTAATATATTAATAATAAAAAGATGCGGGTTGAGAGTGTTGCTCCTTTAAATAATGGTACCAGCATGGTTGTAACAGATACAAAAAAGGCAAATGTGCTAAATAAGTTCTTTTCTTCAGTGTATACCGAGTTAGAGTTCCCAAGCCCACTTCATAGCTGCACTGTTGGCTCAGCTGAATCTAGTCAGTGGCTGACTCAGGATATGATTCATAAAGCTTTAATAAAAATGAATGCAAACAAGGCATAAGGGCCTGATGGCATACACCCCTGGGTTCTAAGAGAGCTTAGTTCAGTTTTAGGCCGCCCTCTATTTCTGATTTTCTCAGATTCGCTTTTATCTAGTATGGTACCTATGAATTGGAGAAAAACTGATATCATCCCAATATTTAAAAAGGGATTATTATCTCAGCTTGGCAATTATAGGCCAGTAAGTTTTGGTGGGCAAATTATTTGAAGGCTTGTTAAGGGGTCACATTCAAATTTTGTCCTAGTGAATGGCATTATGAAGGATAGGTCATGTCAGACAAAGTTGATTGCTTTTTATGATGAGGTAAGTAAGATGCTGGACAGCGGGGAGCAGTAGATGTGATCTATTTGGATTTTGCCAAAGCATTTAAAACTGTTCCCCACAAATGACTGCTTTCTAAACTTTCTAAAGGTCTGTTAAGCTTAATGAAGTCATTTACACATGGATAGGAAACTGGCTACTGTATTGGGTACAGATGGTGGTTGTTAATGGTTAGTTAATGGTTAGTGATGGGCGAATTTCTCCCGCGAAATTGCGAAAAATTTGTGAAACGCAAATTTTGACGCTGGCATCAAAATATTTTTGACACAAGTGACAATTCTGATGCCAGCAACAATTCTGACGCTGGCAACAATTCTGACGCCCATTAAAGTCAATGGACGGCGAATTTACGCAGCAATTTTGCAAATTTATTCGCAGGTGGTGAAACACAGAAATTAGCCCATCACTATTAATGGTAAATTCTCTACTTGGAGTAAGGTTCTTAGTTGGAGCCTCAGAGCTCGGTATTGGGTCCACTTTTATTTAACTTATTCAAAAATTATTTAGGGGAGGGTATTGTAAGTAATGTATCAGTATTTACAGATGACACAAAACTATCCAGCCCAATTAATTTTCATCCAGAATGTGGCATCCTTGCAACAGGATCCTGACGAACTGGCAATCTGGGCAGCTAAGTGGCAAACGAGATCCAATGTTGATAAATGTAAAGTCATGCACCTGGGATGTAAAAACATCCAAGCCAGTTATACTCTTAACCCTTTGCCTGCCAAGAACGTACGCCGTACGTTCTGGCAGGCAAGGGCTCAGACTGCCAAACACGTACATAGTACGTTGTTTGGCACTTCCGCTTTTCTTCTGTGATCTGCGGCTTGCAATGCAGCGAAAAAGCCGCAGATCACTTGGCAACCCCCTCGGCAACGAGCAAAGCGTCCTCAATCGCCTGCTGGCCCCCCCGATCGGCCCCCCCACCCGACCCCAAGATGGCCGACCACATGGACACATGTACCGCATGCACGATGTTATCTTCTGTGATCTGCGGCTTGCGATGCTGTGGAAAAGCCGCAGATCACTTGGCTCTCCCGCAACGAGCTCCGGATCACCTGCTGGCCCCACGGACCCCACCGACCCCACCAACCGCCCCACACATGATTAGACACGTGGCTGCTTCTAGGGGCTGCCTCCCAGCACTGCCCCCTTCTCTGTTGGTGTTGATCTGCCTGGGAGCCTCCCTGCTGCGGTCCTCCGGTGTTGCTTGAGAAAGACAGACTTTGCCTGTCCCCAGGTACAAAATTTGCTTTATTTCACATTTGTTTTTATCAAACTTGTCTTTTTTTTTTGCTTTTTCAATTTTTCACTTCTTTCTCCCACTTATTGTTTTACACCCATATACCCACACATATACTCGCACAAATACACACCTACACACACCTATACATACCTATACACCTGTATAATTATATTTATTTGCTGTAATTTTATCGTTATTGCATTTTCTGTGATTTTTTTATTGAATATTATTTTCTGTTTTGCTTATGTATCTTTAGTATAGTTTTGCTGTTTGGTGTTTTGGTATAGAAAGATGCATTTTACTTTGTTTGATCTGTGAGAATTTGTGCTTTCCAAAAATATAGGCGGTTTCTGGGTTTTTTTTTTTTTTTTACAGTTTGGGTGTCTTACCGCACATAATGCAGTCGGGGCTGAGTTGGCCAGCATGAAAATTCATATGCACTATTTTTATTTGGGGTCCGCACATGCCACCTGCTTTGGTATATCTATGCATATTGGGCATCAAACTGTTAAGTAGACCCTTGGCGTCAATATTTAGGGTGTTTTACAATTGTATGTAAGAAATTGGGTGAGATATATGCGGCCAATTGCAATATTTTTAGGCGATTTTCAGAAACGTCATAAAAACCCCTGCCTTTAGCGTAGATTTGCAGTATGGTAGTTTGGAGTAGGAAGACATAATTACCTATTTTTGATTCGTCAGAATGTGTACTTTCCAAAAATATATGGCTCTGGTGGGGTCTTTGTGCTGTTAGGAGGGTCTTGTGGCACACAATGCTCAGTCATAGGTCTTTGTTCACTGAAGGCAAATCGGCAACGGAGAAAAGTCAAATGCACTGTTTTTATTTGGGGTCCGCACATGCCAGCTGCTTTGATATATCTATGCATACAGGGCATCAAACTGTTCCGTAGACCCTTGGCATCAATATTTAGGGTATTTTATAATTGTGTGTAAGAAATTGGGTGAGATAAATGCGGCCAATTGCAATATTTTTAGGCAATTTTAAGAAATGTCATAAAAACCGCTGCATTTAGCGTAGCTTTGCAGTATGGTAGTTTGGAATAGAAAGACATAATTACTTATTTTGGATTTGTCAGAATGTGTACTTTCCAAAAATATATGTTTTTTTGGAGTCTTTGTGCTGTTAGGAGGATCTTGTGGCAGACAATGCTCAGTCACAGGTTCTTGTTCACAAAAGGCGAAACGGCAGTGGAGAAAATTCATATGGACTGTTTTTATTTGGGGTCCGCACATGCCAACTGCTTTGGTTTATCTATGCATATTGGGCATCAAACTGTTCAGTCAACCCTTGGTGTCAATATCTAGGGTGTTTTCCAATTGTATGTAAGAAATTGGGTGAGATAAATGTGGGCAATTGCAATATTTTTAGAAATGTAAAAACAGCTGCCTATATCGCCAAATTTAGGTAAGGTTCTGGCTTGGTGCTTTGGAGTAGAAAGACATGCATATCCAATTTGGATTCAGGGGAATGTATACTTTCCGAAAATATATGGTTTTCTGGGGTGAACATAATGTTTTCTACCTTTGCGCCCCCCAAACTATGAAAATGTGTTCATTTTGCAGTACCTGAAATGACATACCATATTGGGGGGGTCTTCATTTTGGGGCCCTTATATGCCACATGCTTGGGTACACCTATACATATTTGACACCAAACTGTTCAGACGACCCTAGGCTTTCATATTTGGGGTGATTTATCTTGATACCTAAAAGTATGTGGGTAATACGATGCTGCAGGGTGGAAAATTTGAGTTGATTTTTGGAAATGTCACCAAAATCACCAAATTTAGGATTGGTTTGCGGCTTGGTACTTTGGAGTACAAAGACATGAATACCCAATTTGGATTCATGGGAATGTGTACTTTCCGAAAATATATGGTTTTCCTGGGTGAACTAACTTTTTATACCTTTGCCCCCCCCCCAAAACTATGTAACTGTGTTGATTTTGCAGTACCTGAAATGACAGACCATATGGGGTCTTCGTTTTGGGGCCCCTATATGCCACGTGCTTAGGCACACCTATACATTATGGGCATAAAACTGTTCAGAGGACCCCAGGCTTTCATATTTGGGGTGATTTATCTTGATACTCAATAGTATGTGGGACATACAATGCCGCAGGGTGGAAATTTTGAGGTGATTTTTGTAAATGTCACCAAAATTGCCAAATTTAGGAACGTTTTGCAGCTTGGTGCTTTGGAGTAGAAAGACATGCATACCCAATTTGGATTGGGGGGAATGTGTACTTTCCGAAAATATATGGTTTTCTGGGGTGAACATGTTTTTTCTACCTTTGCCGCCCCCCAAAACGATGTAAATGTGTTGATTTTGCAGTACCTGAAATGACAGACCATATGGGGGGTCTTCGTTTTGGGGCCCCTATATGCCACGTGCTTGGGTACACCTATACAAATTGGGCATCAAACTGTTCAGAGGACCCCAGGCTTTCATATTTGGGGTGATTTATCTTGATACTCAATAGTATGTGGGACATAAAATGCGGCAGGGTGGAAGTTTTGAGGTGATTTTTGGAGATGTCACCAAAATTGCCAAATTTAGGAACGTTTTACAGCTTGGTGCTTTGGAGTAGAAAGACATGCATACCCAATTTAGATTCGGGGGAATGTGAACTTTCCGAAAATATATGGTTTTCTGGGGTGAACGTACTTTTTTCTACCTTTGCCCACCCGAAAACGATGTAAATGTGTTGATTTTGCAGCACCTGAAATGACAGACCATATGGGGTCTTCATTTTGGGGCCTTTATATGCTACGTGCTTAGGTACACCTATACATATTGGGCATCAAACTGTTCAGAGGACCCCAGGCTTTCATATTTGGGGTGATTTATCTTGATACTCAATCGTATGTGGGACATACAATGCGGCAGGGTGGAAGTTTTGAGGTGATTTTTGGAGATGTCACCAAAATTGCCAAATTTAGGAACGTTTTACAGCTTGGTGCTTTTGAGTAGAAAGACATGCATACCCAATTTAGATTCGGGGGAATGTGAACTTTCCGAAAATATATGTTTTTTTGGGGTGAACGTACTTTTTTCTACCTTTGCCCACCCCAAAATGATGTAAATGTGTTGATTTTGCAGCACCTGAAATGACAGACCATATGGGGTCTTCATTTTGGGGCCCTTATATGCTACGTGCTTAGGTGCACCTATACATATTGGGCATCAAACTGTTCAGAGGACCCCAGGCTTTCATATTTGGGGTGATTTACCTTCATACTCAATAGTATGTGGGAAATACGATGCTGCATGGTGGATGTTTTGAGGTGATTTTTGAAAATGTCCCTGAAATTGCAAAACTTAGGAAAGTTTTGCAGCTTGGTGCTTTGGAGTAGAAAGACATGCATACCCAATTTGGATTCGGGGGAATGTGAACTTTCCAAAAATATATGGTTTTCTGGGGTGAACGTTCTTTTTTCTACTTTTGCAGCCCCCAAACACAATGTAAATGTGTTGATTTTGCAGCACCTGAAATGACAGACCATATGGGGGCTCTTCATTTTGGGGCCCCTATATGCCACGTGCTTGGGTACACCTATACATATTGGGCATCAAACTGTTCAGTGGACCACAGGCTTTCATATTTGGGGTGATTTATCTTGATACTCAATAGTATGTGGGAAATACGATGCTGCGTGGTGGATGTTTTGAGGTGATTTTTGAAAATGTCCCTAAAATTGCCTAACTTAGGAAAGTTTTGCCGCTTGGTGCTTTGGAGTAGAAAGACATGCATACCCTATTTGGATTCAGCGGAATGTGTACTTTCCGAAAATATATGGTTTTCCTGGGTGAACTAACTTTTTCTACCTTTGCCCCCCCCCAAAACTATGTAAATGTGTTGATTTTGCAGTACCTGAAATGACAGACCATATGGGGTCTTCGTTTTGGGGCCCCTATATGCCACGTGCTTAGGCACACCTATACATTATGGGCATAAAACTGTTCAGAGGACCCCAGGCTTTCATATTTGGGGTGATTTTTCTTGATACTCAATAGTATGTGGGAAATACGATGCTGCGTGGTGGATGTTTTGAGGTGATTTTTGAAAATGTCCCTAAAATTGCCTAACTTAGGAAAGTTTTGCCGCTTGGTGCTTTGGAGTAGAAAGACATGCATACCCTATTTGGATTCAGCGGAATGTGTACTTTCCGAAAATATATGGTTTTCTGGGGTGAACGTACTTTTTTCTAACTTTGCCCCCCCCCCAATCTATGTAAATGTGTTGATTTTGCAGTATCTGGCATTACAGAACAGATAGCTCAAATGGGTTGTCTACATTTTAGGGCCCCTATACACCACATGTTTAGGTAAACCTCTACATATTGGGCATCAAACTGTTCAGTGAACCCCAGGCTTTCATATTTGGGGTGTGTTACATTGATACCTAATGATGTGTGGGAGATATGATGCTGTAGAATGGAAGCTTTGAAGTCATTTTTTAAAAAATTCACCAATTTCTATAAAACATTATAACGTTAGGAAACAATTGCAACTTTTTAGTTTGGAGTACAAAGATATATTTACACATTTTTGATTCACCAGAATCTGTTCTTTCTAATAATGGGTAGTTTTCTATGGTAAACCTATTGTTAGTGGAATGTTTGGCCTTGAAATCAGAAGTATGCCGTTTGGGGAGCGATGCTTTGGAAATTTGGTAGTTTACTGCTTGTAGATTTTGATCTATACAAGTGAGAAATCTCCATAAAACTATATATATTTTGGTATTGCATAAATATATAAGGGGATTATATTATAATTTCTCTAATACTTATTTATTTACCAGTAGGTCTTTTAGCTCACGTGCGGTCACCCATTCCGATCAGAAGAAAGGTTGCTCCGCCTTAATATTCGGAAGGCCCCGCCCCCACCCTCGTCCGTGTGACTTCTCTGCGGTTGCAGCCGAATCCAGCCGGCTGCAGCGCGCGCGATCTGCCGGGGGAGCCCTGCGGGGGTGCGGGCCCTGGCCCAATTGCACCCCCTGCTCCCCCAGTAGTTACGCCCCTGGTTGGATGGCTTTTTAGCAAGTGAGTGAATATAGGGTTATGGAAGATAGTTCATAGTACAAGTTGATCCAGGAACTTGTCTGATTGCCATTTTGGAGTCAAGAAGAAATTTTCTCACCCTATGAGGCAAATTGGAGAGGCTTCATTGGGTTTATTTTTTGCCTTCCTCTGGATCAACTAGCAGTTAGTTAAAAGGTTGAACTTGATGGAATGTGTGTCTTTTTTCAACCTAACTTACTATGTTAATGTTTGATTGATGGCACAAGATCGACACATTGTTAATGCTGTGTTATTTTGAGAAAGCAATCCTATTTTCACCTTGGAAACTGTAGGCCTGTTAGTTTGATATCTGCAGTAGGAAAGCTTTTAGAAGGGGGGTATAAGGGATGGAATATTACAATGCACTTTAAATTAAAAGTTTGTGCTAGAACCATGTTATTGTAGGGTTGCGACCTTTGGCGGAGGCTAAACCCAAACAAAGGGGGTGGGGCAGGTAGCATTGTCTGTGGGTTTTGGCAAATGCCAGAGGGGCTGCTACAAGTAAGTCACTGTTTAGTGGGCTGGTTGGGGCTGTTTGGGCCTCTGTGTGGGCTGATTGGGCCTCTGTGTACCTGAAATGCCAGGGCCTATTTTAATTCTCAGTCTGGACCTGGTGGGCATGATGACATCAGAGGCAGGCACAATGATGTTGTGGAGTTATAATGCAGGGGTGGGGTGATTGCTGGACAGATTTCTGCCCAGTTTTCACAATGGTTTAAACTGGACAGAAAGTTTTGAACAGACAGCCTTTTAAAAAACTGAGATGTCCAATTCAAAACCACATGGATGGCAACCCTATCTCTATCTATATCCTGTCAGATGAGTAATTACAGTTATGTAATGTCGGATGAATAATTACACATGACTTGGGGCAGCTGGGAAATTGACAATATGTCTAGCCCCATGTCAGATTTCTGTTTGCTCTTTTGAGAAATGGATTTCAGTGCAGAATTCTGCTGGGGCAGCACTATTAACTGATCCATTTTGAAAAAATGTTTTTTTCCCATGACAGTATCCCTTCAAGGAATATTGGCCTTAAACATGTAATAGAAATTTGAGTGAAGGATGGATTACAAAGTGCGATAGTAAACTGAACATTTTGTAATTGAACCATTGTTGATGGTTAAGCGGCTCATTGGTCTGTTCTTGGTCCTTGCTTTTTAAATTTCCCTTGTACTTGAGACTTGATCTGGAGAACTGGGCAGCTAATTGGCAAATAAGGTTCAATGTTGATAAATGCAAGGTCATTTCATACCAATTCATGCCAAAGTGTAAGCACAATTATTGTTGATGCATTGGGCATATTTGTGTTGGCTGCAACTCCCCTCACAGCCTCAGTTACATTGGAATTCTGGAAAAATGCTGCATTCTCAGTAAAGAAAACAATGCATTTGCACAAGGCACTTGCCGTCATAAATGGCTCTTTATGGCGCATTTACTAAAGTAGTTCAAAAATCAAAAACAACATTCCTTCCCAAAATTCTGGCATAATGGTACCCACCACAACTATCCACAAAATTCTAAGGCAGGTACCAGATGTGCACAGATCTGCAGTGCATAGTCAATGTTGGACACATTTTTTGGACTTGTCACAACTTGTGCCTGTTATGTAAGGAATGCCACATGGGAGGGACATGGCATATACTTACAGACCCTTCTATATACACAATACAGATTTACCTTCCTGTGTTAGGAACAGGCTTCCTTTGCCCAAATGGCCCATGGTATTATTGTTTGAGATTCTGTTGCACAAGCAATTCTATAAGGGAGTAACTAAGACACTAAATTTCAGAAGTGCAAACTTTGACAGTATAAGGGCATCTCTGCAACATATTAAGTGGGAAATGCTTTTTACAGGGTTAAACACAGAACAAAAATGGGAAGTCTTTAAAATCCTGCTTAATAAATATACTTGTCAGTATATTCCACTTGTAAGCAAGGAACGTCGTTGCAAAGCAAAACCTATTTGGTTCAATAGAAGCATTGGTGTTGAGGTGGGTAATAAAAAATGTGCTTTTAAGGCTTTCAAGTTAGCTGGGACAGCCGAATCATTTATAAGGTACAAGGAGGCCAATAAATCATGCAAAGACGCTATAAGGCAAGCTAAAATTGATATAGAAAAGGATATTGCAACAAGCAGTAAATAAAATCCAAAATTATTTTTTAAATATGTTAATAGTAAAAAAATGAAGCAGGAAGGGGTGGGACCATTACTATCAGAGGGGGGTCAGCTGGTTGATGAAAACAAAATAAAAGCGCAGATTCAGAACTCATATTTTTCATCTGTCTACACAATGAGGAATGAGGAACCAGTAAGTGAAGGTTTCCTTCGTAACAGTTCCAATTCTAGTAATACAACTAATGATGCATGGTTCACACATGAAGAAATTCAAAAGAGACTAGAACATGTTAAGATTAACAAAGGTCCGGGGCCAGATGGTATTCATCCCAGGGTAATTAGCGAGCTTAGCTCTGTGATTGCCAAACCTCTTTACTTAATTTTTCAGGATTCATTGAGATAGTGCCAAGAGACTGGCGAATTGCTAATGTGGTGCCTCTATTCAAAAAAAGATCCCGTTCTCAGCCTCAAAACTATAGGCCAGTTAGTCTGACATCAGTGGTAGGAAAGCTTTTCGAAGGGTTAATAAAGGATAAGATACTGGACTTCATAGCAAATCATAATACTATGAGTTTGTGCCAGCATGGTTTTATGCGTAATAGATCTTTCCAGACTAACTTAATTTCTTTTTATGAGAAGGTAAGTAGAGACCTCAATTCTGGGATGGCAGTGGATGTGATTTACTTAGACTTTGCTAAAGCATTTGAAACAGTGCCACACAAAAGGTTACTGGTTAAATTAAGGAATGTTGGCCTGGAACATAGTATTTGTACCTGGATAGAGAACTGGCTAAAAGATAGATTACAAAGAGTGGTGGTAAACGGAACATTTTCTAATTGGACCAGTGTTGTTAGTGGAGTACCGCAGGGCTCTGTACTAGGTCCCTTGCTTTTCAACTTCGTTATTAAAGACCTGGAGGTGGGCATTGAAAGTACTGTTTCTATTTTTGCAGATGATACTAAATTGTGCAGAACTATAGGTTCCATGCAGGATGCTGCCACTTTGCAGAGTGATTTGTCTAAACTGGAAAACTGGGCAGCAAACTGGAAAATGAGGTTCAATGTTGATAAATGCAAGGTTATGCACTTTGGCAAAAATAATATAAATGCAAGTTATACACTAAATGACAGTGTGTTAAATGAGAAGGATCTACTAAAGCAAATAAAGTTCTGTCTTGCATAAAAAAGGGCATTAACTCAAGGGATGAAAACATAATTATGCCTCTTTATAGGTCCTTGGTAAGGCCTCATCTGGAGTATGCAGTGCAGTTTTGGACTCCAGTCCTTAAGAGGGATATAAATGAGCTGGAGAGAGTGCAGAGACCTGCAACTAAATTGGTTAGAGGGACGGAAGACTTAAATTATGAGGGTAGACTGTCAAGGTTGGGGTTGTTTTCTCTGGAAAAAAGGAGCTTGCGAGGGGACATGATTACACTTTACAAGGAAATTAGAGGACATTATAGACAAATAGCAGGGGACCTTTTTACCCATAAAGTGGATCACCGTACCAGAGGCCACCCCTTTAAACTAGAAGAAAAGAACTTTCATTTGAAGCAACGTAGGGGGTTCTTCACAGTCAGGACAGTGAGGTTGTGGAATGCACTGCCGGGTGATGTTGTGATGGCTGATTCAGTTAATGCCTTTAAGAATGGCTTGGATGATTTTTTGGACAGACATAATATCAAAGGCTATTGTGATACTAAGCTCTATAGTTAGTATAGGTATGGGTATATAGAATTTAATTAAAAGTAGGGAGGGGTGTGTGTATGGATGCTGGGTTTTCATTTGGAGGGGTTGAACTTGATGGACTTTGTCTTTTTTCAACCCAATTTAACTATGTAACTATGTGGATCAAAGTAGGTCCAAGTGTGACTGTGACTAATGCAGCCCTAGAAATAGTTGCATTTAAAAGTCAATCAGAATGGCTGAGTGCATGCTAACAAACCAGGTATTTTGCAAAAAATATCTTGACAGAAATCCAGACGCTTACTATAAATCTATTAAAGATTATACAGTCAAAAAAATTTTTCTTTATCAGGATCATATGATGATATGTATGATAGGAAACATGCCTGCTTTAGGCAATATAGAAGAAAGCCAAGAGTCTATTATCAGATTTGTCTAGAAAAGAAACAAATACTCTGTTGAGATGTAAGTGTTGGGTTTATAAAGAATCTTTACCCAAATTCCAATTTATGAGGCGGAGATGAATAGTAAATGAGATAAGAAATCGGGATGGTAACAAGCCCATTGAAATGTCACAAAGAAAAATATTTTTAAAAATACGCGCAAAGGGATGTAGAAGCTGCATCAGCAAGGAGAGATGAAAGAAAATTAGTGCTGTCAGGAAAAATCAGAAGATATATAGGTTGTTTTTGACACAAACACTTTGTGCTCAAAACTACTTTGATCTGGGCATCCATCATCTATCAACACTAAATTTCTTTTTAATCATCTCTAGTTCTGTACAATAGTGATGAGTGCTTAAAAGATCTGAGCTGTTATATACAAACATTATAAACTGATTGGCTATTTAGGAGAGATCACATAAGGCAGGAGTATGAGTTACTGTCTTGAATAGATATCAGATATACTAACTGATTGCACTGCCTGCATGTTTTTTAAGGGGTTACTTTGTTATAAGTCAACATGGACAATCCAGAAGGATTCCCAGCAATTAGATACATTTTATAATTTATGAAAGCTTTACTGACTGTTAGTGCTGAGCAATATCCCACACTAAGGGGCAGATTTATCAAGGGTTGAATTGAAAATTTTACATTTTTTTCTGGTCAAAACTGTCAAATTCAGCTAGGGAGTTATTCAAATTAGATTTGAGTTTTTTCAATAACTCTAATTCGATTTTCGAGATTTATCATACTGGCCCGCTAAGAACTCAAATTCAACTATTCGCCACCTTAAAAGTTGAAAAAGAGGAGAGCACTCATACGCAGATTAACCGCTTGTGATTATTTATTATTCATGCTGCTTTACACGACATGTTTCGGGCAGGTGTTGCCCTTTCTCAAGTGTAAACATACAGGTACACAGTGAACCTTATAAACACACCCCATTCGCCACCTTAAATTTCAAATTCAATTCAAGTTTTCGGGTCGATTCCATTCAGAGATTTCACTAAGATTTCAGTGACCAGAAGTGTGCAATCTGGCACAGGACTCATGGCCGCATTAAATACCCACCAAGATCCAACCAGAAAATAGAAGTGACAACAAAACTGTACATCTCTGCAGTACAAATTTTAATAGCAAAAAATGAATCAATATGGTGGGGAGGAAGTAATTACTACTACTTTAATAATTTAATTTAATAATTAAAACTATGCAGACGTGAAAGTCAACTTGGTGTGCTTCCATGGAAAATTGACTATTGGTTGGAGGAGACCTGAATACTGCAATAGTAAATATATGTCACGTTCGGCACCCTAAATCCAGAACTAGTACTAGGCTCCCTGGTCTCGGCTCTTGCTTCAGGATAAAACAGCCGCCTTTCACTCCCCCCCCACATTATAAAAAATTGGTGGCCAGGGCCCCCCTTAAACATCCATGTTAAAAAACCTGCCCCCTCCAGAAGTTTAAAAAAAATTGGTGTCCAGGGCCCCACCACACAACAGGGACCACAAAGGGTTACCTTTAGTGGGGACCTGCTATGTTGAACTTACTTAATTAGTGTGGCCCACCTGCTGTAAGTGAGCTACTACCTACAGTAGGGAGAAGGGTAGCACAGGTGGCTGCATCTTCTTCCAGTGACTGCATTTTCTTCCCTTATTGGTCACAAAATTTCAAGTCCCGGTAGAGCTGCATGGTGATTGGATGAGCCGGAGGGGAAGTTCAAACCACAGCTATCCAATCCCTGAGCAGCTCAACCGGGACTTAAACTCTGTGACCAATAAGGGAAAGTAATGGACAGAAGATACCTCCCCCTGTGCTCCTGCCCTGCCTTCCCAGGAGAAGGCAGCTCTCAGAAAGCAGGGGGGCCCGGCTAATCAAGTAAGCACAGCGTGGTCGGGCCCCCCATACCCTCGGGCCCCCTACAGCTCTCCCCCCTGTCGCCCCTGATGGAGGCCCTGACTAGACGTACCCAGACCATAGGCAACACTGTGGTGCCTTGCCTTTTACAGAGTCCTAACACAGGAAACTGACTCAGCACATATTCCATGTTCAAGTGTGGGGCAACACGATGCCTCACATGTGAACATGTCCAAAAAACAAAATGTTTTGTGTCCTCACACACACACACACACACACGAGATATACTATTAAACAATACAATTAATTGTAACACTCCTTTTGTAGTATACAGTATATATTGGAGTACTCTTATTGCAATAGCCAATGTGTGGGTCAAACCACCAGACCCCTAAATAATTTTATTAGGGAACACATTCAAAATATTAAAAACAAAAATCCTGACTCAAATGTGGCGAAACACTTTAATCAATGCAGTGGAGAGGACATACATAAATTAAAGGTTACAGGCATTGATAAATTGAAGAAAAATCTGATGGGAGAGGACTCAATGCTCAAACTCCTACTATACTAGAGACCAAATGGATTTTCTTCCTTTCCTACATACGAGAATACCAGATGGTTTAAACAGTGAATATGACATAACATGCTTTTTTCAATTAATGTGCTAAATACATAATGAACCCTCAGGCCTAATATCAGCTTTTTACCCTGAGATTTGAGATAAAGGAACAATGCCAAATGCCAAATAATCCTATTTTAAATTGGTTTCTTTAAATTCTGATTTTAACAATCTAATTAGCACATATTCTTTTTCACAAATTTTTAATACCGTTTGTTTCACTTTTTTCATTTATTTTTAAATAAACTAATTTTTGCTTTAAGAATTAGTCACCTGATAATTTTAAATGCTCTGGATTGAGTCACTCATTTAGTATGTATGAAGCCGAATTGCTGTTTTAGCCTAGACCTCCTAGAACCTATTTGGAGTCAATTGGGGGACTTTGAAAAATCAAAGTTCGATAAAATGCACTATTACTTCGAATCGTACGATTCGGCCAAATACAGTCCTATTTGATCAAAAACAGACCTATTTGGCCAAAAAAAAACTTTGACTTTATTTTGGTTGGTCTTTTTGAATTCGAATTTCGAAGTTTTTCAAATTTGAAATTCAACCCTTGATAATTATGCCCCTAAGAGGCACATTTACAAAGACTTGGATTAATCTCTTTTTTTATGAAAACAAATTTGGCCAAACTCCTTTCCTTGATATTAACTAATTTATCAATAATTTTCCTCGAAAAAATCGGAGCGAAAATCGTCAAGACAAATCGCATGGTTGACGCTCTGAAAACTTGATTTCATTGAGTTTTTGCTGTGAAAACTCGACTATTTTGGATTATCGGATGAAAGCCCCAAATTTTTCAGATTCTCCATTGCAGATCTCAATGTGAAGACTTCATGAACTGCCATTTTCTTCTACATGACCTCAACAGGTTTGGGTTGGCGTATTTTCATATTCAGATTTTTACAAGCTTTGGTGTATGATAAATCTATTTATTTTTTCCCCTAAAATCCTTGACTAGAAAAAAATCGAGGTTTAATAAATGGGCCCTGAAGTCTACTAGACAATCATATAAACATTAAGGGGCCGATTCACTAACTTCGAGTGAAGGATTCGAAGTAAAAAAACTTCAAATTTCGAAGTATTTTTTGGGTTACTTCGACCATCGAATGGGCTACTTCGACCTTCGACTATGACTACGACTTCGAATCGAAGGACTCAAAGTAAAAATCGTTCGACTATTCGACCATTCGATAGTCGAAGTACTGTCTCTTTAAAAAAAACTTCGACCCCCTAGTTCGCCATCTAAAAGCTACCGAAGTCAATGTTAGCCTATGGGGAAGGTCCCCATAGGCTTGGCTAACTTTTTATGATCGAAGGATATTCCTTTGATCGTTGGATTTAAATCCTTCGAATCGTTCGATTCGAAGGATTTAATCGTTCGATCGAAGGAATAATCCTTCGATTGTACTATCGTACTATCTGCGCTAAATCCTTCGACTTCGATATTCGAAGTCGAAGGATTTCAATTACCAGTCGAATATCGAGGGTTAATTAACCCTCGATATTCGACCCTTAGTGAATCAGCCCCTTATACACCCAATAGGCTGGTTTTGCCTCCAATAAGGATTAATTATATGACAGTTTGGTTCAAGTACAAGGTACTGTTTTATTATTACTGAGAAAAAGAAAAAATCTTGATAAATTTGGATTATTTCATTATATATATTGTATGTGTTTTCCAGCCACAGTTACACTGGAATTGTGGGGAAAAGATTCTGCTTTCCTGGTAGAACAAATGGTGATTTGCATCCAAACTTGAGCCTTGCACGCTGTGCTTGTACATAAGCTGAATGACATTGGCCTGTTGTGTAGTGACAAGCAGATGATAGGTTGTACAACATAAGGATTTTTTCCAGATTTTTTGACAAATAATTGATCTGACATTTTACAAAGGCTTGAAGTTAGATCTAGTAGATCATTTTTTTGTTTGTTTGTTTGTTTGTCAGATCATCGTTATGGTTAGCTATTGTGCAATAGGTTTAAGAAAGTTGTTAAAGTAATTACTTAATCTTCATTTACAGGTCATTCAGTCATCTGTGAAGAATAAGTCAAACACATAGGACTAAAGGAGGGGCAGTGAAAGAAAGCAGGATTAAAGTGTAGTTCTCCCATGCAGCAAAACACAAGGGATTTAAATCTTCTAGAAGAGATGATGATCAAGGTGATCAAAGGTTAAATCTGCAAACTAATGAACTTCTTAAGTATTCTAAGTAGTCTGATGACTGGGCATGAGCCCAGAACATTATAATTGATTCTACTGATTATATGAAATGACTTCTGGAGTTATAACTCCCTATGCCTAGCGAACCATATTGTCACTGGCATCTTAAAGGAACAGTAACATCTAAAAAATTAAAGTATTTTAAAGTAATACAAATATAATGTAGTCTTGCCATCCACTGGTAAAACTGCTGTGTTTGCTTCAGAAACACTACTATTGTTTATATATATAAGTTGCTGTGTAGCAATGGGGCAGCCATTCAAAGGAGAAAAGGCTCAGGTTACACAGCAGAAAAGCTCTGTAGAACATAATGGTGTTATCTGTTATCCACTATTTAACCTGTGCCATATAGACTTTTTTCAATTTCCACCATTGCTACACAGCAGCTTGTTTATATGAACTACAGTAGTGTTTCTGAAGCAAACACATCAGTTTTCATTTTCATTACTTTAAAACACTTTTTTGGTGTTAATGTGCTGTTCCTTTAATGCAATCCCTACAAAACAAATTGTGCCTTCGCCGGTAGACCAATCCCATGAAGCCTTATTGAAAGAGGAGTATAACACAACAGAATGGTTGTACTGCCACAATTCACTGGTAAAATGTACATATATTTTAAACCAATAAGTTATTGGTTAGTTACGTCAACTGGCCAACTATGTCAAAGTCATCCCATATCTGGCCAGTCCTACGCTCAATTTGATTCATTAAGAATTATTTTGCTTCATTATACATTATACAAGGGAGTGTATGACTGGCCAGATATGGGATGACTTTGACGTAGTTGGCCATCTTAAATATATTGCAATATATGGACAAACAATCCCTGTTTTGTTTAAAGGGTAAAACATTTTTAGTAGCTGTATGCACAAAATGTCTCTGTCTTAAATATATTGATAATAGGTTGAGTGCAGAGGACTCTTGTATTTGACTATATGTATTTTGTTGCCTCATTGCACCCCCGCCTAATGGTTTTAAAAATTTGTGGTGAGCACAACTTTCCTTTGTTTGTTAAATCAATAGAATAAGCCATCTGTGACAGGTACAATTTTCTATTGAAACCCTAAATACAGCATTTCTATTGATATTCTTTTTAGGCTTTTGCTCTCTTTAAAATATGAATAAAATGCCTTTTCCTTCTTATTTTACATTCTCTACAAAATGATTCCACCAAAATCATCATGATACTAAACTCCAAATCTCCTGACTAATTAAACATGGTTGAAGTAGAAAAGATAATATATACAATTAATGACATTCATTCCTGACATATTTCTTTTTTATTTTTTTGCGCAATCAGCAATGCTTTTGTTTTTATTGCATGGAACATTTTCATTCTTAGGTTACAATGTACAGTGAAAAAATGTAAAGCTCGCAGTAAACAAATTAATAAAATTCCAGTGTTCACGAGAGATCAGTAGCTATTTGCATTTTAGTATGTGTCATATTTAAACAGGAGATTTATTTTGAGCAACATCTGGAACTGGTATTACTTTTACTTTTCTCGCACTGAGTTAAAATACAAGGTTTTGTTTATGTCCATCCGGACCCAGAAGATAATTCTAGAAAACACATAAAAAAAGCTTTTAAATTACTAGGTAATTTCCTCTCTCTAAAGCGGACTGGTATTTTTGCAGACAATAATGTACACTGACAGTGAGCATGCAATAAATTATAATGGTTGTACTAAAATAGAATAATGCTTTTGATGCCCCCCTTTCAACACAGTATGTCAATCCAATTTCGTGTTTGTGCCATTTTTACATATTAACATTTTATATGTTGGTGTAAAATCTCAGTATGAAGCTTTATAGTTTAAAAGTAATTTAAATAAATAATTAAGCAGTTTATCCCTTTAGAAACCTTTTTTATTGAAAAGGATGGCTGGGATTGAGGTTGAAAGGAAGATTGACAGTTACATATGAAACCATTTACAACAAACTTAAAGCATTCAAAATTAAAGTAAACATCCAGGGGGGTTATTTATTAAAGTCTGATTGCCAGAAACAAGAAAAATTCTAGTTTTTTTTAACTATAAAATCTGACATTTTAGCGGAAAAAAAACTTGTATTTATTAAACCCAAAGGATGGAAAAAGTCAGAATCTGAAAATCCAGCATCTCAGACCTACCGAGGTTGTATAAGTCAATGGGAGAGGTCCCTATCCTATTTGGAAGTTTCTGTGGTCTGCACTGGAATTAGCATGAAAATCTGACTATTTTGGGCTTTCAGGCAAAAATCCCAAAAATTCAGACTTTTTGGGAAAAGTCCAAAAAAATCTGTAAAAATGGCACCATTCGGATTTTGCTCAATTGTTTCATGTTTATCCGATAAAATCGTGATTTTTGAAATAATAAATAAGGTCCAATCGTGGATTCTGGTTTGGTCAGACTTTTTTCTTTAAAATAGTCAGATAAATTTGGACTTTGATAAATAAGGCCCCTAGTCCCTGATTATATAATGATTGTATATGACTTTTGGAAATTCTGAAGCATATACTATATTGTACACTCCAGTATGTTTGATGCAATGTTTTCTCTAAGCCAGTGGTTACCATAGTACAGGGAAAGGCACCCCCAGTGGGGTGGGGCATTGGCGGGGGGGCTCATTCAGAAGACTAGTTGGAGTGAGATTTACAGAGAACTATTTTCTCTTCTACATAAACCTGAAAGCTGAGCTTGCAGGCCATTTAAGGTGATATTTGCTGTTCACTCATGCACATTAAACAATGTTTGACATCAGTTTACAGAAGATAAAAACATAAAATCCTTTACAGTGCCACATTAAAGTAAATTTCAATACAATGTGGTAAAATCCAATGCAACGTACATTTAGTGGTTTGCATCATTCAGTAGTTGCGTGACATTATCCACACTGTTTATGCAGCTCACAAACAATACTAATAACTCTGGTGCGCTGCCATCTTTGATGGATATATATATATATATATATATATATATATACATATATATATATATATATATATATCTCGGATATCAAAACTATAAGAATACATATATTCTTCTTTGTAGTACTAGTGTCCTGAGTTTGATTTAACTCTCTATTCCAGAATATATTCTATTCTGGAAGCAAAACAATCCTGTTGGGCCTATTTCAAGTTTAAATTATGTTATTAGTAGACTTTATGAAGGGAGATCCAAATCCCATATCCGGAAAAGACCAGGTCCAAAGCATTCTGGATAACAGGTCCCAGACCTGTATTTCTCGCAACTGAGAGTATAATAAATGTTCAGAACCAAGCAATGTCAAGGTTTTTTTATGCTGGCAAAAATAACATTTTTAAAAGAAAGCTATCATCTACTGTTTATGTCTATGGCTTCAAAAAGGTATGTTAATGAGAATATGTTTTGGTGGCACCGTCTTTGACATTATTTAAATGTTCAAGACATTGCTAATGTTTTCCTTCCTTCAATGAAATGCTTGATCACATGAGTGTGTCATATTGTCTTAACAGTTGTTTCTGTTGATCAAAGCCTTTATACAAAAAGTGTGAGAAGTAATGCATGACAACTCCATTTGCTGAGAATGCCTTGAAAAGCTAAAAATAATACGAGTGTTGATACTCCTCTAAAACATTAGAAGCAGCTCATGCATGTGTCCTTTTAAGTTTTACTGATGGAAATTTATTCTACAATCCATATGTGTGTCATATTTTTAAGATGTGATCCCATCTGCTTAAAATCTGCTTCTCAACTGGATGTGTCAGAAACATTTTTTTCCTCTTAATTTTCAGCGTTTCTGCTAATTGTAAAGTGACTAAATCCACGATCCCTCATGCCGTATTGGAGAACCAGAAAGATCAATACTATATTTTTTGCTCAGGTAAATTTTCTTAAAAGACTCAGCATTTACATAGATACACAGTGGTATAAACAGGTACTAGATTTGACAGCTTATTTTTGGTACAACTGGGTTCACATGAGTCTTATAAAGATGTTAAACATCAACTGATATTTCAGGGAGGGAGATTACAACAACATTTTTGGTACTCATACAATATACAGTGCTTAGAGAATAGTTTTCATTCAAATAGGTTGCATGTTATTCTTACGATTGTATTAGCAGTCTCCTTATATACACCAAATACTGGTCCATGGATTTAACGTAGGACACAAAAACAGCCAAACTGTGGACAAAATAAGGACCCTGTGTATTCTCTAGGGGATTTCTAAAAGAGTAGTTTCTGTGTGGGTACTTCAAAAATAACACAAAAATGGAAGTATTGTTTTGTGAATAAATGTCATTCATCCAGATACTTTCCTTCTCTTCCATATAATTCTTAAGCTGTCCATAGACGCAAAGATACCATCAGTCACAATGAAGATTCATATGATTTTCGGACCATGTGTGGAGTGTCCCGACATTGTCCTGAGATTGTCACCACTATTTGTCAGACATAACTTTCGTACGATTGCTGTCTGTCAATTAATGGCCTGAGGATTGTGTGATTTGTTCTATTTACTACTTTATTTTAATCTGAATGGTTAGTTCAAGGTGGAAGATTGGCACGGACAAACGTTCGTCTGACATAGGCTATAATCTGCACTTCTTAAGGCACACAGGCCCAGATTTGTGGCAAGGCGACAAAGGCCTTGGCCTAGGGCAGCAAATGTTTAGGGGTGGTATGCTGTCCACTTGCCAGGCCGCACCAGGAACTGCAATAGCTTTCACATTTTTCTGTCCCTGGTGCTACTCCTGTTTCTTAGGTAGCAATGTGGGGTTCGAGTGCATGCACACTCATGTGCGTGGTGGAGGCGGGTCAGGCCCAGGGGCTCATGATTTTGAAATCTGGCACTATAGGCGTGTTTAAGTGCACCTATTCATGCAGTGGAACTCTAGCTACCACAACCTTTAAGCTAAATGCATTTCTCCCTGTAACACCCAGTGAAAAGAACATCTTTTTCAATTTTTGATAAAAAAAAATGTTTGATAAAGCAAAAAAAAATGTCAGTCCTCTTGTTAACGTTGGGGAAGGAAAAGTTGGAGATATTTGCTTTTCTGTGCTATCATTCAGAACCCCAACTTGGCAGCAGCAAGGGATCCAGAAGTGACTGCCTCCTGATCATTTTTATATTTAAGCCATTAGTAATTTTTTAGATTTTTAATGGATTCACTATATCAGAATCAAATGTATCTAGTACAAGACTTTCATCAAAGGATAAGGCAATTGTACTGTACATAATTGTAGCATGGCTTTGTTCCCAAAACCTAGAGGGAGAAGAAACACTTGAGCTTAAAATATTTAAAAAACGCAAAAATAGCTTATACTGAAGTATGCAACAACATGTATTTAGGATTAGGTGGCCCTTTGAGTTGCCTTGAAATGTGTATTTTAATTCTTGAGTTTTACAACAATTTTTGAGACTGAGTGTTGTCTACTTTGGACCTAGATTTGTGTATATAATGGACATTATTCTACAAAAAAAATGGGCAAAGCAAGCCTTGAAAAAGTCCAATTTATAAGAATTTTGTAAAAAGAACCTAGATATTTAGCCACATGACAAACACTTTGAGATCTGCCAAAATGAAAAGAGTTTTTGCTGTAGTATTTTGTTTGGTACAAGCCAAGCACATCTTATCATTAACTAAAAAATCATCACTACTGTGTAGAATGATGGGGAAAGGAGAATATTAGGATTTTTCCATTGGCACAGGAATAGAGCACTTATCTGGAAATAAAGGGAAACGAATGAAACAATTACTGAAATGCAATAGACAAAAACCTGATACCTTCTGCAGGAAGCCACAATTTGAGTTGAGGTTCATGTTTCAGCATGACAATTGGTGCAGTAAGGTCACCAACCAAGATGCACTGAAAAAAAAATGCTGTCCATCAGTGCTACCCAAAGAATGTAACAAAGATTAAAATAGTTTGCAAAAAATGATATGGTGGAATATTGAAATATGTAAGACTACAAAGTTGGCAGAGACCTAACTTGTCTATCAATCTCCCTGTCTGTATATCTCTCTAACAATATAATAACAAACAATAGAAGACCGGTCTGCTGTTTTTGGCTTTATTGAATATGAAAGGGGTTAATGTAACAAAGATTTCTTTTTTTTTTACTGACCTCCATGCTGTACTGAATGGCAAACATCCTGCTATGACCAAGTGAAAGCTTGTGAAATAAAAGCTGCAAGCATTAGAGAAAGTCAACTCTGTTTTTAATTATCATGCCAGAGCCTATGGTAAGCACGCTAAGGTTACTTTCTTAGAAGCTGGTCTTGAAGTATGCTGAAGGCTATGTGTTTGTTCTACTGGTCTGCAAGAACAACGCTCTCACATAAAGTAGCTGAATGCAGATTAACACTTAAAAAGGGACACTTTGTTCCACGGTGGGACTAATAGGCTCATTTCTGTGTGAAATGTGTGGTTTCAGAAGTTTCCTACCAAATTAAAGAAAAAAAAACAGCTACTGAAAAACAGGTATAATGTTTTAATAGAAATAATGCCTCCAGTTACAAAGAGTACAAAAGAAAACCCTGCATGTTAAAAAAAAATGCTGAGTTGCTGTAAAGCAGTCAAGTATAAAGACGTGAAGTGGCACTTCATTTTCCCACTAATGAAAGCACTGGAGAATGTACAAATCCTGCAAATATACAAACACTGCAAATTTTATCAAGCAAAAAGGAAACACTTTGAAAATCCTTTTATAAATTTTACACCGTCTTTAAGGTTTTAATGAAAGTTTTAATTCTCTGTGTGGCCATGGGTGCCTGCAACAGAAGTTTTTTGTGAATGTCAACATTCCCTGATCCATCTTTTGGACTTTGTGATCTCTTCAGCTGGGAGACAGGTGGTGAGGGTTCAATTGTGCTGAAACTAAGCTTGAATTTCATTTTAAAGTATTCACTGTAACTTGTATGATCAAAACTGCATCCATGATTCCTATGATTCAATCCAAGAAAATTACATTTCAGTCTGCCCACAGTCTGCAGTCTGAAAGAGATCTTGTGCTTAGAACCCATTTATCATACACTGTTTGGTTCCAAGTTTGGAAGGAAGCTGTACGTCTGCATCCAATAGTCATTCATTTTTATTTTCTGTATTATAAATGCTTTCCCCTTTCTTAATTCACAGCAAACCACTGGGATGGATTACCCCTAGTTTGCCAGTAGTCTGACTTGAAGGTGGAAGATGATTGTGGAATAATCAGTATCTCCTGAGAATGAAAGTAATTATTGCTGGCCTTATTTTAGAAATCATTTTCTGAATAGAGACCTTAAAGTTACTCAAATTACTTTGACAGGTATAGCTTTATAATCTCAGCCAATGTAATGAATAAGTGCAATACGAGATTACTACCTAAGAAAATAGAGTTAGGCACTGATTCATATCTTATAGCTAAGAAATCTATGATAAATATATTCAAATTGAACTACATAAAGCCATATGTTTGAAGACTTTTGAACTTTTCTCTTTTAATTGTCTTATTACATTTTTCTAGCAATTTGTCTTTTCAACATATTATATATTTTCAGGCAAGGTAAATGTTTCCAGACATACTGTATAAAAATATCAATGAAAGCTTATACAAATATCCACTCAAATATGGCTTTTCAGCTGTGCATCAAAAAACCCTTTTTTTATCCATAATATTCAGGTGATCCCTTTTGCATTAAGATTTATGTATAAATAGAGATGACATACAGAAGCCAAAAGGTATTCAATATTTTCCATCGCAGCTAATCTATTTAGATATCTGAATTTCTTTCTTCAAACAGACGCTAAAAAATTCTCTGCCCTGAGTTTGCTAAATGGTGAATTGTCCTATTTGTGAGTCAGTTGTTTGACTCTTAGATTGATTTTATCTGATTACCAAAAATTGCAACCAGATTTTTCTCTAGTAACCTATAAATAACAGTCAATTCTATTCTCTCTTGGAACACAATTAACCCACAGAGCACCAGACTATAATTCAGAGAATCAAAGAACAGCTTTGGAATCATGTATGCTTTGTTTTAACTTTGTATTAAATATTTTTGTCAGATTTTGGCTGAGGCTTTACATTTATGCCTCCACAATGATCAGTGCATGATCAAGGCACTGAAACCTAGTACTGCAACACTGATAGCTCTAGTTGGTCTCTGAGAACTCCATAACATCTTGAATGTTGCTGACATAGTCTGATACAAGCATTTCTACATAAACCAGTTATGAAGGAATGTGTACAAAGAAAGTAAAAGAGACAAAGAGAAAGAGGGAGGGAGCACCTGCCAGTGCTAAAAACAACAGAGCATATATATAAGGAGTACTAGATGTCTTATTTGAAGGAAACCAAAGTTAAATTGAATCAAATATGCATAAAAATTTTATACATAATTAAATAATACATAATATAGTAAGGGACCTATGATCCAGAACTCTCGGGACCTGGGGTTTTCTGGATGAGGGGGCTCACTGTAATTTGGATCTCCATACATAAATCTAATAAAAAAGCATTTAAACATTAAATAAACCCAATATACGTGTCCTGCTTCCAATAAGGGTAAATTATATTTTAGTTGGGATCAAGTACAACATACTATTTTATTATTACAGGGAAAAAGTAAATCATTTTTTACAATGTGAATTATTTGTTTAAAATGGCGTCAATGGGAGATAGTTGTCCCTTAATTCAGAGTTTTTTGGATAACAGATCCCATACCTGTAATGGTAGCAGACATTAGAAACTTTTCTTGAGAGCATGAGAAAGAACTGGTACTAGGACATTACATATTGTATCTTGAGGAACATTCATACTCTGATGTATATGGCCAGGTGGGTTTAAGGTTTTCCATGACTCTACCTGGCCAGCTCACCATTTAATATCTTAGTGGAGTTCATTTGAAATAGCCAGTGCTCCATCTTGCAGGATAGTTTTGAAAGACTGTCCTGTGATCCTATTAGTCTGTCGGAGTTATGAACAATTGTTTTTATGGAAGCTTTTAGGAAAAATCAGCTTTTGATGGCTTCACTTTTTTAATAAGGCAGGAAAAGCATGGGAGGAGGGGTTGGTGACATGGGTTTACTTTGCACGCTTTTTAACTGCGCTTTCATTATAATGTTATAATACACAAAAGCCATGAATATCCTGTAAATTATATCCTTATAAACGGTGAGTTCTGATGTCATCAGTTATAAACGGTGAGTTGTGATGTCATTTCTGTCACATGACTCACTGAAATTTGTGTATTATAATAAATAAAGTACCCCCAGTTGCAAAATATGAGGATATTAGAAGTTACCTCGGAGTTCCATGACCTGTATAAAAACACTCGGCCTTCGGCCTCGTGTTTTTATATGGTCATAAAACTCCTCGGTAACTTATAATATCCTTATATTTTACAAGAGGGGGTACTTTATTCACTATATAAATTACAGTCATATGGTATTGACTTGCAGTATATGCATAGAATAGAGGTTTGTGTTGCAAATATCATTAATGTAGACAGGGATCAGGTGGAGTACTTCTGATAACCTGATGGAGGCCAAGACTAACTGAAGACACTGGGAAGAGTTTTGTCAATATTACTATATATAGCTGCAGTGAATGACACAGACCTGTGAGAATCAGAACAATATGCAACACAGGAAAACAATACAAATAGTCAACAGTGCTTCAGATATGCAACAAGGGAGAATTAAAGCTCAGTGACTTAAATTATGCAGTAGAATGCATGCTGTGTGAATAATGTTTTTTTTTTCTCCAGAGAAAACACAATGGGGTAATTCATTATGAAAATAGACAGAAGCTCAAAAACCTTAAAAGGTGCAAGAACACTCCCTTTAGTGCTAATGAAGAAAGCACTTCTGCCTGAGGTCTGGCAGCATTCTGCACAAGTACAGGTTAGCCCTAAAGCAAGTTTTAAGGACTGGGCCTTGTTGCTGTCTGTGTCCACTGCTGCTACCTAACTTATGCATCTGAATGATGTGCAAGTTAATGGACAGGAGGCGGAGTGTCTATGGGCTACCCCCTCTTACTCCTCATGTATACAGCCTTTTCCATGAACTCTGTCTTCAACATTAATCCAAACCTCAATGACCTCCAATTATTTTTGTGTAGCTAGTTCAGTGTTTTCAGGCTTTTTGGGTTCAAGATCCCCTTTCTTTTTCAACATTTAGCCATCAATTCATAACCTATAACAAGGTTTCAGACAAATAAAAACATGGACCTTACAATTACAGAACTATAGTTTTGTGACTACACGGGGCAGGTAAAAGACTTTCAAACCCTAAGCTCAACCTCACTTGCCTTCAGATAGGGTCCTCCATCTCCTGCTTTCAATATTTAAGAGGCCAGCCACACAGTTTGAAAACCTGTGATTAGTATTATAATAAAAATCACAAAATGCACAAAGTTGCACATGGTATAGTCCACCAAACAAATATTTGCTTTTCAACAGGTGGCCAATAGATATTCACACTGAATGGTTGCCCTGGTACAAACAATATACCAGAATATTTTATTTTTAATCATTTTTACCAATGGTAATTCAATTAATACTTTGAATTAGAAGAACGTTTTAAAGCTTTGGAGACCATAACATTTATTACATTTTGTTTTATTCATTTTTCACAGACAGATGTGGACTACCACCAGATAAGTACTATAATAATAAACTGTCGGCAATCTGATATATAAAACATAAACAAGAATATATTATATTATGTTTTTCATGGGGTACGTGAGTAGGGAAGAGGAAGAATGTGAAAAAGTTAAATATAGTAGAACCCCATTTTAAGTTTTTCAGGGACCATAAAAAAATGGTGTAAAATCCAAGAAAATGTATTATATATTATGTATTGGTAGGAAAACAGAAAAGCAGTGTAAAATGCGGCAACACTTAAAATCAGCGGATGTAAAATTGAGGTTTCAATGTAGTTTATAGTGTATATTATTGAGTATTGCCATAAAAGTTACATACAATAGTGGACATTGTAGCAAAATAAATGACAAAATGTGACCCCACATAAAACACCAAATCGTGCAATAATATATGAAAACATAACAATATCAAAGACATGTTAGCATGCTGAAATCTGAAATTTCAGGAGGTACAGAAACCTTTTATCAGATGTCAAAATCAATACATCAGCCCAGGTGCAGTACATAATAGTATAATGCGTACTATGTCCTTGTGGTGATATTACTTACAAAAAACTAAGTAGCCAAATAATACAAAGACAAGCAATGCAATGACAGAAACAAATCAAAACACCTACCCGCAGACACTGTTCACTAGAGCTTATAATCAGCAGGGTTGGGAAACAAGTGATATATATAAGCAGTGACAAGAACAAAGCAAAAGGAACAGACACAGAAAGTACCTCAAATTCATAATTCAAGTAAGGCATCCAGTTTATAATTCCTCAATGATTCTCACTTCAGCAGTTTCTGGTTACTCAACACTATCTTAACCGTTCAGCTCAATTTTACAGCAAATGATAAACAAAGAGGTTTATTTATACTTTGCTCTGATTGCAGCAGTTATTTATATATATATATATATATATATATATATATATATATATATATATATATATATATATATATATATATATATATATACTGTAGAGAGGAAAAAATGATTGCATTTTTTTAAGTTTTCAACTCCTTTTTCTTTATATGAGTATTTTTAAAAAGCCATATTAGGGGGCCCATTTACTTTGCTCGAGTGAAGGAATAGAATAAAAAAAAATTCGAATTTAGAATGTTTTTTTGGCTACTTCGACCATCGAATTGGTTACTTCGACCTTCGACTACTACTTCGACTTCGAATCGAACGATTCAAACTAAAAATCGTTTGAATATTCGACCATTCGATAATCGAAGTACTGTCTCTTTAAAAAAAACTTTGACCCCCTAATTCGCCACCTAAAACCTACCGAGGTGCAATGTTAGCCGATGGGGAAGGTCCCCATAGGCTTCCTAGCAAGTTTTTGGTCGAAGAAAAATCGTTCGATCGATGGATTAAAATCCTTTGAATCGAACGATTCGAAGGATTTAATCGTTCAATCGAACTATTCGCGGTAAATCCTTCAACTTCAATACTCGAAGTCGAAGGATTTACATTCGGCAGTGGAATATCGAGGGTTAATTAACCCATCTATATTCGACCATATGTAAATCTGCCCCTAGGTGTCATTTACAAAGACCCTGGGAATAAGTGCAATGCACAAGAGCAGACTGGTGTCTGTTTAGACAGCACTTCTGCTCTCAGCACCTCACGTTTGCCAGGCACAGGCAAGTTCTCTCCTTCCCTAATTCCTGTAAGACAGACAGTTGCAAGATGGCCATAAGAGACCAGTTGCAAGTTAATTCCTCTATCATACCCTAACTTGCTTGCATATCCCACCACTCTCCCATCATGAATCTGGTGCTGCCAAATATAGCAACCCTCTATTCATGTGGGCAGCCGAGAGACCTGAAGCCATTTAACGAATAATTACAATTAAGTCACAATTCAGATTAGTTAAGGGGAGAAATTTGCAGCTTTTTATTATCTATCTATTTCTCTACTGTACCAACATTTTTGAAATTGACAGCAATATCACAAGAAATTGTGTAGAAAGGCATGCACTCCTGTGACACACCAGATGTAAACATTTAAATCTTTATTCCAAGGGTAAAAACAAACGTTTGTTTTACCCTTGGAATAAAGATTTAAATTTTTACATCTGGTGTGTCACAGAAGGACGTGCCTTTCTACACAATCTGCATTCACCCCAAGCCACGGGTTTAGGGTGCTGCACCCGGCCACCTCTTTTCATTGGTGAGTGCCAGCATTTATTGCATACACCTTGATTGAACCATACTGTTTGAACAGTTTACTGCTACATCCTTTAGCGATGGGCTTGGGGCATTGCTTCCAAGTCAACCTAATTACCGGGTGAGCTTTTTGGCTTTTTTGGTTTATAATTAGCACATGAGAAAATGTACATTGCTGGATAGAGCCGCAAGTTTTTTCCGTACCCATTAGCAATATCACAAGCCTTTATACTGCTTGACAGAATTAGTCAAGTCTGGCAATACAATTTGCTAGTTCTTCAGCAACTCTTACCACTGTACAGGAGATTTGCATCCCCTTAAATAAATACGTACCTTTGACTTCAAGGCATATGGTCTTACCTAGCACAGTAGGTTGAATGTTCCACACCAAGAATATAGTACCAACAAAGAGTGACTCATCGAAAAAATTCAGTTGCTTAGAAACTTTTATCGTGTTTCAGAACAGGTCAAAGCCTTGTAAAGTCAAACTCATGCTGACTAAACTAGAAGACTCTGCAGTTTACAGGGTTTCATTCAACAGCTCATAATACTAAAGAATGCAATTCATAAGCATGGCTAAATCAGGGGGCACTAAAAAAATATTAAGTTGAAAGTAAATATTAACATTCATTTATCATTTTAACTTGCATTAGAATGCAACACAAGTTCATATTTTAATACCTTTTTAAAAATGTGCAAAGCACTTGCATTTTTACATTCCATTGGACGTGTTACATTTTTTTCCATGTTGGTCCAAACACTGTTGTTTATTTGTGTGCTTCATTTTTCATCTAGAGTATATGGAATGCTGGCAGTCATGAAGACCAAGTCTAAATTAAAGCAATATTTGTTTTTACACATATGGCGTTCAGCATGCGTATGCTGCATTGATCATATTTTTTTTTCATATTATTTTAACAAATATACAGTATGCTTAAAGAAAATGCAAGCTCTTGAAAAATGTTCCAGTCTTGAATGACATTTTAAAATGTTTCTCTGTACAGCAAAAAAGAATTTTCAACAATCATTTATGTTAAAGGGACAGTAAGTAAAAGACTCCATGGGGCAAATTTTGCCACTTCGCTGATTTACTAACGATCCCTGTCGTAAATTCGCTAGTGAAGTAGACAGACTATAGCTGTACTTTGCATCCTTACGCCAGGCGACGTTGCGCTCTGGTGAAGGGACGTAACTACGCTAATTCACTAAGTTGCCGATTTTACTGAACCTTGCCTCTTGCGCCAAACTTTACTTCGCCACCTCAGACCAGGCGAAGTGCAATAGAGTAGATAAGAGTTTCTCTAAAAATAGTTTACATTTTTTATAAGTCCCGAAAAACACTGGCGTTTTTTACTTTTTACTGGGTGAAAAAGAGCGAAAATGTTTTTTGGGGTACCCTCCTTCCCTCTTACAAGTGGCACCTAAACTTTACAGTGGGCACATGTGTAGGGCATTATAACAACTCTATTTAATTTTATTAATTTTCCCTGGCCTTGTGTAGTGTAATGTAATTGCTGCAGCATACACGTCCATTGTACTTCAACTGCACAACGTATGCTAATTAGGCATCGCTATCGTAACTTCGGACTGCTTATCGTATTATCGCAAGCGCAACTTCGCAACCGATCGGTAACCTGTGCGCAACTTCAGATCTTCGTGAATTTTGCAAAACTAGTGGTGCATTTTCGGCTCTTAGTGAATTTGACCCCATGAGAGGCAATTTTTTCCCCACGTTTTCCCACAGTGACTGACATTATTGCCAGTGGGAAAGCATTTTTAAGGGGATTAATCTCTTATGGTAGAGCAGATTTATCACAGGCGACTACTCTCCATATGTGGCATAGACTTAAAAAAAAAATCAGACAAAATAATATAAGAATATACCTCACTTTTTGACATGCTCATTTGGATGGGATTATGTCAGAAAGGTGCATAAACACTATCTGAACTAATAAAATTAAATATATATATTTTTAAACATACAAACATGATTCCTCAGATCATGAAGAAGCCATTATGGTCTGCCTTTGACTCACACAGACTCTTAGGTTAAAGGAAAACTATACATTGTTGTGTCTTTTGCTTCAACGCTTCTTCCTGTTACAGTTAGAGCTGCAGTATTTTTGGTCAGGTGATCTCTGAGGCAGCACAGAGACCATCACGAAATGGTGTCTCAAGGCAAGAGATATAAAAGGGCAAGATTTACTTAAATATATAGACCAGTTTGGTAAGATTCTTTAATATGCCAGTTAATATGATATAAATTATCTGTTGCTTAAGTGTTCATCTGGGTTCACAGCTTTTATAATAATAAGTTTGATTCTAATGTATAACCTGCTCAGGAGCATTATATTAGTGACAGCAGGTCTAATACAATAGCAATATGAATGCAAGTCTCAAGAAGTTACAAAAGAAATACACATGCAACCCTCTGTTTTCCTACATTCTTGAAAAAAACAT
Organism: Xenopus laevis; assembly: GCF_017654675.1. NCBI lineage: Eukaryota > Metazoa > Chordata > Amphibia > Anura > Pipidae > Xenopus > Xenopus laevis. Next base: position 75,185,407 of record NC_054379.1, on the reverse strand, counting down.
GCTTTAGACTCCTCAGTCAGCTGTTTGGCATAGACTAAAGTAAGGGGCTCAACATTCCTTAAAGTAAAATGGGCAATAAAGTGAAGAAAACCCAGCAACTAAATAAATCTGAATTGATCAGAGAATTGTAATGAGTCATATGATAACAAGGCAGCATGAGATCAGTTGAGGTTAAATAAGAAATAAACTTATGGAAATAACAATATTAATTAAGTTCTATAGCATTGTTGGTATGAAACCAACACTAGACCCAAATGCATCTATGCATTAACCCTTAGCGGCCAATCACAATTCGTTTCAATCAGTGTATTGCAATAGATTAATGAAAGAAAACACCTGGTACCGGTAACTGATTTCTATTGTTTTTAATTTGCCTGCTAATTTTACCTTTTATGTGTTCTATAGTTGCGAATATACAGTGCCATCTGGTGGTGGTGGTGTTTTTAAAACACAATGATGAGATGCACATTGATTGCAATAGATATATAATGTATATCAAATATATTAGTATGTAAGTGTGTAATGCTATTCTGGCTTTTCCAGTGGAGCATGGTCACGGTCACTCTAGAGGTAAGGCGATTAAAGAATATTCGCATACCTTCACACACACACACGGTGCCAAGTGATAATAATGTATTGCCGAAACAGACATTGTACATATGTCACACATTTGATTTCCTTTAAGATGTTAAATGGTTACAGACTAGAAGTTTGGAACTGAGCCACAGTGTACAGGACCCTCCAAGGTGAAATCTAAATAGTTCTCCTCAACCCTGACTCTAACACTTGTGGAAAAAACACAGGTACTAACTAAAGCTGCTCCTCTGTTTAACCTTATATTCTAAACTAAATAGAAGAAGAACTAAATACAGGAACCAGCCGACATTAGCTAATGCTCTTTCATGAGGGCCCTTCTCCTCAGCATCTAGTGATAGCCAAATCCTTAGCATGCGAAGACAATGGAATATCATACAGTCAAAATAAATTTTAGTTTTCAATCTATTATTTACAAGGAAGACTCATATAAGTACATACATATTCACACTATATATATTGACAAATGTGCTTTAGAAATTGTGCAGAGGGATATGGGTTTTTTCTCTATATGAACAATGCAATATAATTCCCCATATATTTCCAGCTTTAGTTACTCCAAAAAGATTGCAGCAATAAAGAACACAGAACCCCCCACTAAAACATAAGAAAACAAAGGTGAATGGATGAATATGACCCGGGCAATGTTAAGGCCACCGTCTTACCTTGTTCCACTGATCTTCCCCATTCACATACTACTCATCGTACACAATAAAGACACTTGAAACCCAGGATGGAATTTAAAGGACACAGCTTTATTAAACATTAATGAATGCAAATAACCATAGATAACTGTAATATAACAGTAACTCACGGGAATGCTTGCCTCACAGGTTACTCCACTGAGTGACCGAGCCAATGCCATGCCGGCCACCAGGGCGCTGCCCTTGGATGGGCAAGTAGTAGCAGATGGCCTCACTTAATTTACCACCCGGGGTCCTTACCCGGAGAGGCATTAACCCACCACAGATAGGGTACTACAGCCCCCATTACCCCACACTGGCAAGCATTCCCCCACCCACCATTCCTCTCGCTAAATAATTACTTGATAATATACTTCAATAGTCAAAAAAGGGGGCGGGAGGGCGGGATGCTGCTTCACCTCGCTGCTCCAGAAGGATGGCTGCCAACCAATTCCCCCTGGATACACCCCTGCTGGTAAGCCCTCTTTAATTCCTCACCACCAATCCTAACCCCCTTATTTGCCTATAGCCTGCCTAGCCCAGGCAAAGCTTCCCTGCCTCTACTTTGGCTTGTCCAGGAAGCCCTAATCTCAAAGAGGTCATGTAATTATAATAAAATACCTTCTATGGGCTATTGTATATGTGGTCTGTTAAAGGGGTGGTTCACCTTTACATTAACTTTTAGTATGTTATAGAATGGCTAATTCTAAGCAAATTTTCAATCCGTCATCATTTTATCATCAGATTCAATTCAATGTGATACATGTTTGATAGAATAAAGATGTGTTTACCTTATTAATTAATGCACAATTGTACCTCGTTCAAGTCATTGCAATTTAGAATAAAGTAAATGCTAGAAATGGTAAATTTGGTGTAACTGCAATATCACAATTTCCGGTTTTTGCCGGAAACGGTTGGCAGCTTTTTTCCGCAATTCACTTAACACAAGATATTCTACCTACATCTAGAATTGCTTAAATACAACACACGGCAATTTCATAACTCTTTCATTTTTTGATGTGGAAATAACTACCAGTTACCTCTAAAGGTCAACACTGCCTAAGTTTTTTATGAACATCTTCTATTGGCTCATCCCAACCAATCAAATGTTATTACTCCAGCAACATACCTTGCACTGTGAAAATTGCATTAATAAATGGGGTAAACCCAAAACATTGTGTATACAGCTCAATAAAACCAATTAGCAAGGTTCTGTTTTTTCAAAGTTTTAAACAATTAGCAACCTAATGTTCTTCCCTCTCTCTCAGGGGCACATTTACTTACATGCAAATTTTTGCTTTGGAAGTCTCTGCCAGGCTTAAGGCAACTAAACTATTTACACTTTTTTTTTAACAGTTACAACTTGTAAACACAATCCCACTTTAAATATGAAAAAACACCAGCGTTTTTACTTTTGCTTATGACTTTTTTGCAGAACAGCATATGATGTCACTGACATAATAATGTTGAGAATGTAGCTTCATTGTATTAATTCGCCAGTCAGAAACTGGCAAAATACATTTTCCTGAAAAGAGGAACGTAATTTTCACGGATTTATGATTGTTCGCACTTCCTGTGTATCAAAATGAATCCAAATATATGATATCCCAATGAAAGGAAATCCAGATCCAGCCATCTGTAATTTAAAGCTATTCTAATTTAGCTCTTTCCTGTAGACATCTGGACATTATCTCCTTCATATAGGGATGGCCTGTTTCTTTGGCTGCTTTGTTTTCTTTATCTGTTATCATTGCATTTATCATTGTATTTATACTTGGGATTATCCCAGTCATGTCCAACCTGTTGCCCCAGAGCCATTATTTAACTAAAGGTCCCAAAATCCCCTTGGTTGTCTGTTGGAAGATAAAAATATATAGACTTGTTTCAGCTTTTCATAAAGATGACCTGAAGGCTAAGCAGATGTTGTGCTGAATGCTGTTAAATTGCTATTTTAATGAGAATACTTGAAACCTGTTTTAGTTGTTTGTTGATGAGTAAGAAAAATAAGAAAGGAGGCACTTGTATAAACATGGGACCCAAAGTATATTTAAAGTAGTTGTTTATGTGCACATATGTTCCTTGTTTGATTAAACATTTTGCACTTATCGTGACTACCATGAGTAGAATAAAATATCATAATTGTCTTGAGAAATGGGGGGGCAGAGAAGTTTTGAAGTTTGGTAAGAGGAGCACAGTTCAGGTTGCAGAACAGTTATTAAGAAGAGTGCTACACAGCGCAAAACAAAGACAGCAAAGGCATCACCAGTGATTACATACTGGCCATAATATCCATGTGTGACTTTGGATGCAAACGAAAAACATGTGCATCTCTCATATTAATTCTAATGGAAAATAATCATAAGAATATTAAAACATCTTATTTTGGAATTGCTATACAGGCATATCCATTTTACACAAACCTTATATTTCTGCATACTGTATGTATTTCACATTTCCTGGGTAATAATTCTCATTCCCATTTTTTTTAAGGGGTAGTTCACAAAATCAATTTATTTTCCACAAAACAGTATCTTGTACTTGAGCCCAACTACCATATACTTAATACTTATTGGAGGCAACATAATTCTATTGGATTTATTTAGATTTTATTTCATAACTTTTTTTTCAAAATCCGAGTTCTGACGAGGAAAAAAAAAGCCAACAAAACTTGTACAACTTTTTTCTCGAGTGTTAGCTTATTTAAGAAAAAAAATGCTACAAAATATTCCCATGTTAATATTTTGGGGGGGAAAATTGCATATCAGCGAGAATCTCATTGTCCCATCCATTTTCAAAAAGGCTGAAAATCTTGAATGTTTTAATAACTGGGATAATAAATAAAGTTGTTAGAGAACATTCTATAGACTTCTATAGAATCTCATCAGCTTTTTTTTTGACTATTTGAGGTTTAGGAAAATACCTGTGCAATTTTTCAGTGTCCAAATTTTTTCTCTGCGTCAATCCCAAATAGAGTTCGAAACTAATGACCCTTCATCCAGAAAACCCCAGATCCTGAGCAGTCTGGATAGCAGGTCCCATACCTGTATATACCCGTTGGTCCCCAGTGTTTCAGATTAATCACTATATAACTACTCAAAGGGGGGAATAAAGTGTACACCAGCATAAGTACATAGGCACACACCAGTGCTGCAGAATATTTTGGTGCTTTTTAAATACATGTTAATAATAATCATAACAATAAAACAGTCCCTGTGCAACTTTAATATATAAGATTTAAGATACAAGTGTATTTAAGGCCCTTTTATCCATTATCATCTAAACTGGTTATCTTGTTGATTCTTTTTTTTCATATATTTGATCTTGATCTAAATACTGAATACTAAACTATTGGGTCCTAGACCCCCCTTTAAATTCTTCTACTCTGCATAAAACAATCATGTATTAGGACATAATCCTACCTCTTTTGTTAACAGTTTAAAAGTTGATGCACGGTTGCCGATAATGTCTTGACTTAGGGAATCTACTGGTATAGGCAATTTTGGCCAATTTACAGATTTCCATTAAGTTAAAGGAAAGTTGGATTTTAAATTGGAAGATCCAAAGAGATGATAGCATGAGTAAATAAGTGCTGGATTATGAAGTACTGATCCCATTAAGCATTGTTCTTGTAGGTGTGATACAGTATTACAAATAAAACGTCATTAGGCAGAATTTTTCTTCTAATGTTGATAACAATAATTATCCATTTGTTTCTGTAAAGTTTTAATGAATATCAAATGAAATATATTTTTTCCCATTCATAACTTACATACATATAACAACATTCTAAAAGGAAAAGGAAAATAGTTTTAGCCAGTTTCCCTGGCTAAAAAAACAAATTTCTCACCAAAGCTGTGATTTTTCTAAAGTTGTTATTATCAAGAATAATATCCACCCTACGACTACTAAATGCTATTTTAATACTGTTGTAAAATAAGTAGTTTAGTATATTTTGCAGCACCATTTTTAAAGCAGAACTTTACCATTTTTACATGTAGTGTAATAGACAAAAAGCTTTTATAGTTTGTTAATAGAGATTTGGCGAGAATTCTGAATTTAAAGAAACACAACAAGTTTTTTTGTGGCTTGTACAAAAAATGAACAAAAGATAAAGAGGCATATTAGAAAAAAATGACAACAGCCCCATTAACTACTTCAAGAAGATACTGTATGTCATTATATGTAAAGACTATGAATTATGCAATGATTTTTACAAAGTAAAGGATTAGTATTATCACATAATTTGTCAAAACATCAAATCATTTTACGTTATTTTCTATTAAGTAAGAGAGACAGCTTTCACAAAAGTACATATTGTATAAACAAAAAACAGTCAAGACATTTTATCATAAAATTAAGTCTATGAATCCCTATAGTTGATTATAATGCCTTGGAGTGTTGCATGTAGCACCCGCTTAAAAACTCATTGACAGTGATTTCTGTGCATTATTATGACATGCAAGTCATTTCAGATTATTGCTGCTGGATCAGCTAAATCTGCTCCACTAATCCATAAAACAACAAGAATAATACCAATATATACAAAACTATTTTGATTAACCCCTGGATCGCACCAAAAACTGAGAAACCAGGGGCCCCAAGCATGCGCTGACATCCAGGAATATAAACATCAAAAGTGGGACTGTGCCTCCAGGCCCGTTCCCTGCCTTTGACCCAGAATTGAGTTGAAAGGAGAGGAGGCACATGTCACATTCCTTGTGAGATACAGTCATTTGGTTTTAAATATCACTTTTATGCAGATGATATCCAAAATCAAACACCCCTTCACCAGATAAAGATACGAAGAAACAGATCTCCTAGTTATCTCCTTATAATCAACACCATATCAGACAGAACCTAACAAACAAACTTTTGACTTAATTCAGGATTATTACTGATGACATTCGCCCCGCCTACTCAGACCCATCACTTTTTCAAACATCTAATGATTATACATGCCTTCATCCTATTGCACATAGACTACTTCAATCTATTACTAGGGGGCACATTTACATAGGTTCAAATATCGAGGGTTTATTAACCCTCGATATTCGACCGTAGAAGTGAAATCCTTCGACTTTGAATATCGAAGTCGAAGGATTTAGCACTATTCGTTGAATCGAACGATCGAAGGAATAATCAAACGATTTGAAGGATTTTAATCCATCGATCGAACGATTTTCCTTCGATCACAAATTGGCTAGAAAGCCTATGGGGACCTTCCCTATAGGCTAACATTGAGGTTCGGTAGGTTTTAGATGGCGAAGTAGGTGGTCGAAGTTTTTTTTTAAATAGACAGGACTATCGAATGGTCGAATATTCAAACGATTTTTAGTTCGAATCGTCATCGTCATTCGAAGTCATAGTCGAAGGTCGAAATAGCCAATTCGATGGTCAAAGTAGCCAAAAAAATACTTCAAAATTCAAAGTATATTTTATTCTATTCCTTCACTCGAGCTAAGTAAATGTGCCCCTTTGTCTCTTTCATGACACCGCCAAGCTCCTTGGCTAACCCTTACAGGCCTTCACTCCTCTACATTTCGCTTCATCTCTAAACTTTTCTTAGCTTGTTATCTCCTGATTTCCATTCCTGTATTACTTCTTAAAGGAACTCACATTCAACTTATTTATATAACTCAGATATTTAATTGTTGGTTCACTAGCATAATCCTGTCACTTTTTGCCAATGCCCCAAACATTGTGAATGGTTCCACAGTTTATTCATGTATTCTGACCAATGTAGACTTTGAGCTCTAAACTTCAGGTACCTCCTTTCTCCTATGTGTTTTATCATGCTGCACTTAACCTTTTGTAACTGCATATACTTGTAACATATCTTCTCAATGAATGTATTGTAAAAATGTAATTGTTGTGTATATGAATAGCATTATGTAAATTGCGTAAAAATTGGTCAAGCACATTAACATAATCTGACAGAGGACTGCACACAAACACATATTCTGTATTTGTACCACATTTCAAGAAATAACTCTAGAGCCTAACATTGCTCTTGGCATTCTGAAATTGTTGTCTGTTTTTAAGCATTAATATTTGGCACATGCAAATCACCCATTTATAATTTGAGCCAATTGATCCAGTTGGCTCTGTTAATAACCCCAAGTGAATGCAAAGCTATGTGCTCCACTGTCAGCCCAGAGACTCCATTAAGTGCTCTACAATGGGAAAAAGAGTGTGTCATGTGTGGTCCTTGCTGGTGCTGCCAAGAAAAAGAACAGTTTGGGCCTTAAGAACAGCAAGTACATAAAATAATGTAGAAATACTATAACTTTTTATTTATCAAAGGCCAAATTTTGTACTCAGCCCTGTTCATTGTGAGGAAAAACAAATAATTGCCCAGAGTTACTAACAGTCAATCTGAGTAAATGACGTGGCTGTCATTTCTGAACAATTTTTTCTCAAAATTTCATTTTTATTGGTCTGAGTTGTATCCCTCAATCCCAGACTGTAAATAAAAATTAATGCCTGATTACTGTTAAATAATGCAATCTGATTTTATTAAATAGGGCATCATCTTTACCTATGTACTTCAGTTAAAAAAATTCTAATATATTCTGTTATTTTTGTATTTGTTCTGAAATATTCCTAAGAAAGTTATACATCTTCTAAACCTTAGGTAAAGGCTCATTGGAATTTTTCAAATTTTTCAGGAGTCATTTCTTTTGGCCTCCCTGGAAATGTATTTTGAGTTACCTTACTTATTGGGGGTTGCATTAGCTCAAAACATGAAAATATAAATTTGCAGATCCCTGGTAAGGAATCACTTTGAATGTGCAGTGCAGTTTTTGGCCTCAGTTCTTAAGAAGGATATTAATGACCTTTAGAGGGAGAGATGCCTACAACAAAACTGGTTAATGGGTGGAAAAAATTTAACTAGAAAAGACTATCACAGATTGGTTTGTTTTCTTTGGAGAAAAGGCTTATGCTGGGGACATGATTACTCTTTACACTCACTTTAGAAGACATTTTAGAGTTAAGAAAATGCAAGTGGTTCTTCATGTAACTATAGAATTTGGAGAGTTGCAAATGGAGCCTGTTGTAAACAAGTTGATGTAAGCTAGCATGTATTTTTGTGAGCACATGTAAGCTAGCATCTATTTTTGTGACAATGTGATCGTATGAGGCAGTACTTTTAATGACAGTTTTTCCATTTAAGATTATCCACATTTTTCATGGTAGTCCTTTCACTGATACAATGTGGGGAATATTTCTATATCAGAGAGTCCTGAAAAAAAATTTCACCATCTTGAAATCTCTGAGAGTGATGTCAGGAGCCTGTAGGACACAACTTAGTGGTGGAGTGCAGGAGGGAGCCAGAAACTCCTTATACTGTTGATTGGATAGATAGACTAGCATGGGTATTCTATGGGAAGCTTGTCATATAGGCAGTGAAAGGCAGAAGCATCTAGCTAGCTGAGCTGTAGTGTGTAATTGATTGGAGAGTTCATTAGCCTTCCCTTGTGTCACAATTTCCTGAAAGTTGGGTCAAGAGTTAAATGTTGACTGGCAAAAGACTCCTTGCCTTTTAAGTAAAGCACTCACCCCCTTCAACTTTGAAGGGGAGGTTACAATAATGGCCATCCCTTAATAGAAGGTAAATTAAGGGGCATATTTATAAACATTGGCATAGACCAACATTGCCAGTGATGTTGTTCATAGCACCCAATCAGATATTTACTTTTGATTTTTAACTTGTTGGTGACTGTTCAAATCTAATTGCCAATTGGTTAGTATGGTCAACATCAGCAGTCATGTTTGTCTCCAATGTTAATAAATACACCATAAGAAATGGAAAATCCCATTTCTTGCAGGAATTTTGGCCCTAGAATTTTTCCAGATTAGAACAACATTTAATGGAACCTCACTTTAAAGTGCAGAATATGGGTAGAGAAGAAGGGCTAAACATAATATCTATTACTCTTCCTCCTGAATAGATATTTTCTGAGACCATTTTGGGTTCGGTCATATATAATAAGTTTGCAACTAGTCCTGCCCAAATGAAAATAGCATTTTCCTTATAAGGTGCAATCCAAGCTTTTATCACAATTTTTCATGGAAAATACTATAAATCTATGCAGGCATAAGTTTTCCCCTTGTACATAACTGCTAAAAATGCCAGGGCATAGTTTATTCTTTCTTTTTATACTTTTATTTTTATAAACTTTTTCAGATAGAATAAAGTAGATGCCAAAGTCAGAACAATATAATAATGTAGATCACTGTGTGTTAGATTTGTAACATAAATGCGCATCAGAGTGATAAGCCGAACTTTAACTATAAAGTCGGCTTTTTCATTCTACTGCGCATGTGTCAGCCCCGGAAAATTTGAAGAAAGAAGAAGACGGAAGAGAAGCGATCCGTGGTGCGTGCTGGAATAACCCCTGGGCGGTGCAGTTTTCTGCTGATAGGAGTATCAGCCCGTGGGTTTCAGGTAAGTAAATACATTCACTTGAGGGTGCCTAACATTTTGCAACCCGAAGTGATAAACAACTTTCCTTCTCCTCTAAAAAGGTATCATAAAATGATCTGATCACAGGCCAAAATAAATACAACTGAGTGGTACTGACTTTAGCTACTGGCATCGTGTGGAGGCTGGGATTATAGCTCTACACAATACAAGTGCACCACATTCAGACCACCTTCATGTGAATGCTATAAAGTTTAATGTTGGGGTTATGTAGTGGAAAATATTTTAAGAAGAACATTTTCCATTTCATACTGCATATTTTCCTGTTGTAGAAATGTGAACCACCTGTAAATGGAACCCTAAGGGAAAAGCAGAAGCAGTACAGATTGCCCATTAACGTCTTGGACCCCTCCTGTTTGCACTACAGCCCAAACATTTTTCAGCAAACATATCATGATCTCTCACTCTAATTATTTGGAATTCATTTGTAATAAATGCCGTATGTTTCCCCTCCTGAAGCACGCACATCATACTTATGCTATTTGTGTGGTAATCACTATAAGCAAGAAGCACTATAGGGTTGCAAAAGCAGAAAGATAAATGTTTGCTCGAACATGGCTTATTTTATAACAAATGGCAAAGTAAACGAGTTCCAAGTTTATTTCCGTTAGGACTGCGGTTATATACTATTGCAAGGAAACTATTAAAATTGTTTGTGGTGCAAGTTCCAATATATAGAGAAAATGTTAACTAGATGAAGAAATAAGAAGCAATTCAAAGAATTACAGCAAATTACAGTGAAGTTTTTATAGGGGGGAAGTAAACTTGTGCAGCCCAAACTTGATGCAAGGGAATGCTGCCTACCAAAGTTACATGAGTAATCATTTTTGTTACCTATCATAGGGAAATAATTTCTGGTATTGCATTTGATTAAAACCAGAAGGACATACATATCCCTGTTTAGGTGTTCATTCACTGATCATGAGAACTAGACAAGAAGCCAGAAAGCTTTGTTAGCATACTCACCGGAGGATCTAGTTACAGTGAACCATGGCGAGCAGAAAAGAGGTTTCATTGACATCCTTGAGGTTACTGAAGTACTGTTGAGGTGTTCAGTCCTCAGTCAGGCAAATATCTACTGTAGTTGTAGGAACATTGTTATGGGAGTTTTATACCCCCCTTAAAGGTGCAAGCATTTGGCATTGTCAAAAGTTAGGGTGTCCAAGTTTTTCCCGAATAGCCTTTATTATGATAATAAAGAATACACAAACTACTAAAATATCAGATTCAAGACAAGCTTATCTCCAAATCCAATTCCAGATTTTGCCATAGAGTTGGATGTAGTTCAACGAGAAAAACTTATCTCACTGTTTATAGCATGAAAATGTTATCGGTCTATGGTAAAAAGTGGAATTACATGAAATGGGTTTTTTTCACCTTGCATTGAGTCTTCCATAGGTTTTCACATGATAAACCATAAAATAATGTTTTTTCATTGAATCTGGCCCATAAAGAAAACATACAGCATACCTGTTCAGAAAATATGGCTTTGTGCAATCAACAATATTGATGCAAAAATCATGAAAATGACCATCTGTCAATATCAATGTTTTGATTTAAATCTAAAAAGCAGGCAAAATATTTCTTGGTTTTCACCCTTTTAACTTTATTTTAGGTTTCCTTTGAAGCTTTTTGAAAATTATATTCATATAGCAGTTTAACATGTTTTTATATATGAACTTAATAAGACAGAGCAGTGCAGGGTTGGCATTAGTAATATAGACACCTCTACTGGTGTTTTGCTATTCTTGTTGTACAAACCTAGTGTATATAGTGAATAAAGTACCCCCTCTTGTAAAATATAAGGATATTATAAGTTACTGAGGAGTTTCATGACCATATAAAAACACGAGGCCGAAGGCCGAGTGTTTTTATACAGGTCATGGAACTCCGAGGTAACTTCTAATATCCTCATATTTTGCAGCAGGGGGTATTTTATTTATTATAATACACAAGTTTCAGTGAATCATGTGACAGAAATTACATCAGAACTCACCGTTTATAACTGATGACATCAGAACTCACCGTTTATAAGGATATAATTTACAGGATATTCATGGCTTTTGTGTATTATATAATTATAAAGCAAGTACTGTATAATAACATTACATTGTTCTAGCTACATATTGTGCTTGCAAAGAATGCATAAGAAACATAAAACTGATAGCTTTACATGACAACTCTACTGCATTCCTGCAATGAACACCTGCGTATATTTCTAAACAACAATTCTAGAAACACAGATAAGGTCAAACAGTGAGTTATGTAAACGGATAGAATTCTTAATCTCTGTATAGGATATGGTGGGAAGTTAGCATGCAGAGTGGGGCCCTGTACTTACCTCTGTTACAAGTTACAAGTTCAGGGCCTTTGTACCACTCTGCGCTTCTGGTTTGTAACTGGCAGTAATCTAGTGACTCCCTCCATTCATCCATAGAACACCACTATCAATGTTAATCATCAAAGGAGGTAATATATTAAAGGAAGTAGTTCAATTTGCTGATAGGTTGCTATAGGTTACTAGATGGTGTAAGCTTTGCAATTTTACTACTACAGAATTTCCCATTCTGCCTTGGGTATAAACCTTTTAGGAATTGCTGGGTGGTTGGATAGAGGTATAGAATGTTGGAAAGGAAGTAGACACCAGCAAAAAATATTTTTCCCAATTTTAGACCAATTCTATACTAATTCTCCATTTCCATTCTAAAAATATTACTAATAGATCTCAGAAACATTCCTTTAAATTTAGTTCATGTGTGCTCTCAAAAGCGGAACAAGCTCTTTGAAGCCCCGGGTGCAAGCTGCCAGGACAAACTTACATGAATCCAATGGAAACAGCAGCACTCCAGTATTGTTGAAAAAGTGAAGAACTTTACTTTACTTTAGGCAATGTTTGTCGGTTTGACAAACGGCTTGTGTAGCCCGAAACGTTGCCTAAAGGTGGCCATACACGGGCCGATAAAAGCTGCCGACAGACCGAGTCGGCAGCTTATTTGCCCGTGTATGGGGCCCCCCAACGGGCTTCCCCGATCGAGATCTGGCCGAAAGTCGCCAGATCTCGATCGGATGGGAGTAAAAATCCCGTCGGATTGCGGCCGCATCTGTGCGTTGATGCGGTCCCGCGATCCGACCGCCCATTCCCATTCGTTAGTATCCGATTGTTGGGCCCTAGGGCCCACGATCGGATCAGCCCAATATTGCCCACCTCAAGGTGGGCATATGGGAGATAGATCCGCTTGTTTGGCGACATCGCCAAATGAGCGGATCTCTCCGTGTATGGCCTCCTAAAGTCACTTTAAGTAAAGTTCTTCACTTTTTCAACAATACCGGTGTGTTGCTATTTTCATTAGAAACATTCCTTTACTTCCCAGCTGGAATCCGATTTTATGGTGGGAATAAAGCAGTTAATTTTAAATTCTTGTATTTGATCCCAACTAAGATATAATTAATCCTTACTGGAAGTACAGTAAAACCAGCCTATTGGGTTTTTTAATGTTTACATGATTTTCTAGTATACTTGAGGTATACTTAACTATACTGTAATCCAAATTACATAAAGAGAGCCCCTTGCTTTGTTGCTTTGTTTCTTTGTTTCTGCAGCAGTGATCTTCATGCTAGACACATTCGAAGCAAATAGGTGAAATATAAACAAAACACTATAAATACAATGTTTTCAAGCAGAGATAAATAATCCAAATAAATAATACTGCTGCATTCTATCCCTTTGAATATCTTGATACTGATATGTCTGGGCTCACCATATGTTTAGGCAAGTAAATGTCATTCCTGTGTTATTTCTAATTATAATGTTTAGCTGATTTTGAAATGCAGCATTCTTCACATGCACTACAGAGCATCGCCAAACATTTGTGGTTGGGAATAAACATGGTACGATCACTTAATGATGTGCGTGTATACATATATATAAACATATATTCTGCACCTGATCAACATTTTATCATGCAGATGTACAGCCGACCGTGAAAAAAAATGTGATCCCATAAAAACTTAGAGCATTTTTTCTTACAAAGGCATATGGCACATGAATGCTTCAGCTGCCGTATTAACTATCTGCTAGTATGGCTAAATCCCAATACCTGTAATAATAGAGGGACTGGATATAAAGCCTGACATAATAACACAACACAAATGATAAGAAGCACATTTATACTTAAAGAGGTGGTTCACCTTTAAGTTAAAATGAAAATCGCCAATGGAAGGCAGTGGAAAGCAGATCGGGGAGATTTGTAGCCACGAAGAAGAGGAGATTTGTTGCCTGGTGACTAATCTCATTGAATCTGCCCGTGTGGCCAGACCCTAACCCCCTAAATGTCAGGCTATGGGCCTGGGAAATATTTAAATACATAACCTCTGTGTTTGTACATCTGGGATGTATAGGCCTACTGCTTTGGTGCTGTGCATTTTTCAAAGCACCCCATGTGCCAATAGCCTTATACTATATCTTGTCCAGTGTTAATTATATTTGTAGATCCTAAAAATAACGCAAAAGAGATAGTTCTATAGTTATTTCTCTGGTTTGGTTTATCTGTTTGTTGTTTAAAAAAACATTTGATGAATGTATCTAGCACAACACAGCTCCAAGGATTAGCATTGAATCCATGTGCAGGCTCTAAGAGCCAAATGACAATAAGATAGTTGAAATAATTACAGTGCTCTCATTCCCATATCATCACATCATCACAATACTAACAACATCCAAAACAGACCTTTTGGAAGCTAAATGTTGGCATTTGGTTATTATTGAAGCAAGGTCAAATGAAAATGAGAAAGAAACCCTGGAATAAAACTAAATAGGGGAACAAACATATTCTATGGGAATCGACTTGATAAGAAGAAATAATTTGATACAAATAACTATTTTGCTATCAAACAAAAGCACTGTGAAATGAAGAAATGATTAAAGCCCTAACAACCTGAAGAGTCAGTAACAACAAAGGGAAGAGACTTCTACAGAACAGTTTTACCGTATGTGAATTTGTTGAATAGAAATATTTAACAGCTGTATGTTAGTTTTGTATTCTTTTATGTACTTACAGACTTCCTTGAGGGTCAACATATTTAACAAAGTATGTATGCATACACACATAAACACACAGAGTTTCTAATGGACAAATGACTTCACAGAATTTTATTTTGGCATTATTTATTTATTTTGTTAGAGAAACTCCTTTCCATACTAAGATATAAAAGTATCTTTCACTGCTTTGCACTGTGCATTAGTTATATATCCCATTTCAGAACCATCAGCCCGCAGCCCTTACAGAGGCATATGTCTTCACCATCTGCTAATGGTATAGGATCCATTATCTGGAAAGCTCAGAATTACAGATAGGCCGTCTCGCTTAGACTCCATTTTAATCAAATAATTCAAATTTTTAAATGTTATTTACTTTTTTTGTGTAATAATAAAGCAATACCTTGTACTTTATCCCAATTAAGATATAGCAAATCCATACTGAAGCCAAAACAAGCCTATTGAGTTTAGAGAAACTCCTTTCCATACTAAGATATAAAAGTATCTTTCACTGCTTTGCACTGTGCATTAGTTATATATCCCATTTCAGAACCATCAGCCCACTAGCAAGTAGAGATATGAAGTCTAGCTTTGGTAAGGGGATTGTACTTAGATTCATTTAAATTCCCTTCACCCCACTAGCAAATAGAAGCATTAGCTCCAAAGGCCAAGAAGTAGGAGAGCAGGAATATATTTATAACTTGTGTTGCCCAGGGCCATTATGGTATGTCAGCCCTAACCTATGCAAAATTTGCCATCCAAATATTTTGTCACAAAGTAGGAGTTGGGTGAGCTTGACCTTACAGAGGCATATGTCTTCACCATCTGCTAATGGTATAGGATCCATTATCTGGAAAGCTCAGAATTACAGATAGGCTGTCTCCCTTAGACTCCATTTTAATCAAATAATTCAAATTTTTAAACGTTATTTACTTTTTTTGTGTAATAATAAAGCAATACCTTGTACTTTATCCCAATTAAGATATAGCAAATCCATACTGAAGCCAAAACAAGCCTATTGAGTTTATTTAATGTTTAAGTTAGTAGGCTTAAGATATGGAGATCCACATAAGAAAAGATAATACAATTTTTTTAAAATGATTCCCTTTTTCTCTGTCATGATAAAACAGTACCTTTTACTTGATCCAAACTAAGATAAAATTAATCCTTATTCGAAACACAATCAGCCAATTGGTTTTATTTAATGTTTACATGATTTCTATTGGACTTAGTATGGAGATTCGGAAAACCTCAGGTCCCGAGCATTCTGGATAACAGGTCCCATGCCTTTAGTAAGAGTTTCCAAGGGACTCCAACACAACAAATTTGATTCTAATCCCCTGAAAAGGGGGGAGTTTGTCAAAGGATAAAAACTTAATTTATAAACAGGGTTCAGTCTTACTGGTCAGTGAGCACATAAAAAGGAGATACAAAATTTGAGGTCTAAGCCACAATCAGATGTAAAAAGGTGGGTCAATACAACAATACAAGAAAAATGAAAATTTCCTATCATACTTACCGTAAATTTCTTTTCCTGGCCACTTATCATGTCAGCAATACTATGGGTATTTGCCCCGCCCCCATACCCCAGTTAGCATTGTCCCTCCCCCAAAGAAAACGATAAAGGACCCAGCTCCTCCTCACTTACTTGTCTCATAATTTAGTCAACAGAGGGTGGGTTTGCTGACATGATAAGTGGCCAGGAAAAGAAATTTACGGTAAGTATGATAGGAAATTTTCATTTTTCCTGGCCACTTCATGTCAGCAATACTATGGGTTATACCCAAGCAATGACAACCAAACAAGAGGGAGGGCATAAACAGCTTTTAATCAACAGAAAAAGACTGCAGAACTGCGGAAGCAAAATTATGTTGAGAAGGTTTCTTAACATTCAAACGATAGAACTTAAAGAAGGTTCGAGCAGATGACCAAACTGCTGTCTCACAAATTGCCGATTCTGAAACCTCCGCCTCTGCTGCCCAGGAGGTAGCTACAGCCCTTGTTGAATGAGCTTTTAGCCCTGCTGGTGCCTGCTTGCCTTGAAGATTGTAAGATTTTTGTATCAAGATTACAATCCATCTAGCAATTGTAGACTTCGCTGGCTGTTCCCCTTTTCGAGGACCTGCCGGTATCACAAACAGACTTCCAGACTTTCTCAAAGACTGAGTCATAGCCAAATAATGTTTCAGCATCCTCACCGGATCTAGATTCTGGAGCTTCGAGGAAAGGTTGGGCTCGTCCGGTATGATAGGGATTATTATGTCCTGTGCAAGGTGAAATGTGGAAACCACCTTGGGTAGAAATGAGTCTGGAGGCTTTAAAATTACTTTATCCGGCCAAAAGGAAATGTTTTGCTCTTCTACAGACAGAGCATGTAGGAGACTGACTCTCGCTGCTGAAACTATTGCCACCAAGAATAAAGTCTTTAGGGTCACCAACCATAAGGACGCCTCTTGCAAAGGCTCGAATGGAGGTTCACAAAGGGCTTTCAGCACCATTGGTAGATCCCAAACAGGAGATAAGGTCCTTTTTGGAGGACAAATCTTTAACGTGGCTGAGAAGAAACGCTTTACTAACGGATCTTCTGCCCATCTTATCCCAGTCATAGCTGAAAGTGCTGCTACATGAACTTTTAGAGTTCTGTATTGCAAACCTTTGCTCAATCTTTCCTGCAGGAATTCCAAAACCTGAGGTAAAGGTGGTGGAAAACAGGAATTTGCCTTCTCCAATTGCCATAGGAGAAATCTTTCCCAAATCTTATAATATGTGGTAGACGTATTACTTTTTCTTGCCCTAAGCAATGTAACCACCACTGCTTCAGAGAGCCCCAAGGCTACAAGCCTTTTGCGCTCAATCTCCATGCCATCAATGAGAGCGAGTGCGGGTCTGGATGTGACACTGGTCCCTGGGTCAGTAGATTCTCCCTCACAGGAATCGGCCACGGGTCTGCTACTGCCAGTCTTCTGAGCAGAGGAAACCATGGGCGACGAGGCCAATAAGGGGCCACGAGGATGAGCTCTGCTTCCTCCTGAATAACCATCAGTAGGACTTGAAGGAGGAGAGGGATTGGTGGGAACACATAGGCTAGACGGAACGACCAGGGCTGAAGGAGTGCATCTGTCCCCTGAGCTAGAGGGCTGAAATGTCTTGCATAGAATATAGGCAGTTGAGCATTGTCCGGAGAGGCCATGAGGTCCACTTCCGGAAGACCCCACTTCTCTACTAGCCGGTGGAAAATGTCTGGATGCAGCTTCCACTCGTGTTTTGACAAAGTCATACGACTGAGAAAGTCCGCTTTCTGATTGTGAATCCCTGGAATATGAACTGCTGTCAGATTCTCCAGATTCTGCTCTGCCCAGCTCAGGATTGGACATACTGCTTTCCATAGTAGCAAACTTCTTGTTCCTCCTTGTTTCCTTATATAGGACACTGCTGAGGAATTGTCTACCTTGACTTTTACCGCCATTCCTTTTATATCTGGAGCAAAGGCCTGCAGTGCTTGAAACACTGCTCTTAGCTCTAACACATTTGCGTGCACTTTCAATGGAGACTTCCAGATTCCTTGAGCCACACTGCTCTCCAGGAGAGCTCCCCAACCTTGGGAGGAGGCATCCGTTGTTATTATCCTCCAATTTATTGGAGCAAGGGGAAAACCCCTGGACAAATTTAAAGGGTTCATCCACCATTGAAGGCTGACCTTGAGTTCGGGAGAAAGAGGAATTAACTGATTCCAATTGATTTCCCATCGATTCCAATGGGTCAGGAAATAACGTTGTGCCTCCCTCATATGGAATCTGGCCCATTTGGTCATTGGAATGGAGGCTGCCATCAAACCTAGGAGAGACATAAATCGTCTTGCTGAAACCTCCCCTTGGAGACAGAAATCTTCCATTTCCTTCACCATGCGCTCTATCTTCCGTTGTGGCAACTGAACCACATTGTCTGCCGTGTTGAATAGAGCCCCCAGGTAAATTAGGGATTGAGATGGCTGCAACTGACTTTTTTCCCAGTTGATTAACCACCCGTGAGATTGAAGAAAAGAAATTGCAATCTCTCTGTGTAACACAAGGACTTCTGGAGACCCTGCGGATAGGAGGATATCGTCCAAGTAATGCCAGACCGTCAGGCCCTGTTTCCTTAGCTCTGCGACCAGGGTGATGAGTACCTTGGTAAACGTTCTTGGAGATGTTGAGAGACCAAAGGGAAGGGCCCGAAACTGAAAATGCCTGTGTCCAACTGCAAAGCGTAGAAAACGCTGATGCTGATCTGCTATCGGAAGATGAAGGTATGCATCTTTCAAATCGATCGACAAGAGCCAGTCTCCTGCCTGGATTGCCGCAATAATGGTGTTTATCGACTCCATTTTGAATTTTTGAAGATGCACCCAGGAATTCAGTTTCTTCAAATCCAGCACTGGCCTCCACCCTCCCGAAGCCTTCTTCACTACAAAAAGTAGGGAATAAATGCCTTTTTCCCTTTCCTCCTGAGGCATTGGCACCACTACCTCCTGGTCCAACATGATTTGGACATACTCTTCGAGGGCTTTTTTCTTTTCTTGACCTCGAGGCATAGGGGAAACCAAAAAAAAAATTCAGAGTTGGAACCGACAAAAATTCTATGCGGTAACCTCTTTTCAATAAGTCCAGTACCCACTGGTCTGAAATTGACTGCTTCCAGACCTCGTAAAACCTTGAAAGTCTTGCCCCTACTCGAGAATCCATTACTCCATGATCGTCAGGAGGATTTCTTAGAAGTTGGGGACAGTTTGAGCTTGTTCCCCCTGATAACTGCGGAGTGACCCCCTCTCCAAGATGACTGTCTTGAACTGCCTCTGCCAAAGTATCTATAGTTACTGGCATAACCTCTAGCTCTTCCTGAGCCTCGAAAAAAAAAACCTTTAAAGGGTTGAGCCTTCGATTTTTTCCTTTCTTGCGGCAGGAAAGAACTCTTCCCACCTGTCGCTTTTTCTATGACCTCTTGTAATTTAGGACCAAAAAGATTTTCCCCAACATAAGGTAGGTTACAGAGACTTAGCTTAGAAGCCGCATCTGCACCCCAAGATCTGAGCCATAATGCCCTTCTTGCCGACACTGATACTGCCATTGACCTGGAAGCCAACCGCGTCAAATCCACTGCCGCTTCCGACATAAATGCCACTGCCATCTTTAATTCTGATAATCCAGCATTAATGTCAGCTGTATCCGTACCTTCAGCAATCGCTTTATCCAAACTGTCGATCCACAAGGAGACTGCCTTTGCCACTGAAACTAGAGCTACTGCCGGCTTACATGAGGCTCCTGCCACTTGATATGCCTTACGAAGCTCCGTCTCCACTCTTCTATCCATGGGATCTCATAGTACTGACGAATCATCAATTGGCAAAATTGTCTTCTTTGCCAAATGAATCACAGGTGAATCCACTGCTGGGGCTGCATCCCAGTTCTTGGTATCCTGTTCTTTAAATGGATATAACTTTGCAAATCTCGTAGTCATAGAAGCAAAAGAGACCTTTTTAGCTGCTTTTCCCCATTCTGCCGAGATTAATTCTGCCACTTCCAGAAAAAGAGGAAAAAATTGTTTTGGCTTTGAAGAAGATGGGAGCACCTTAGACTTCTGAGCGCCCGCTACCTCTTCTACCCCCAAGATTAATTTTATTGCTTTAATTAACGGAGGGATTAAGGTCAAATCAAAGGATGAAGATTCTGTCTCCTCTTCTTCTTCCTCAGAAAACAACTCCGACATTGGTTCTAGACTTTCCTCTCCTGAGAAATCAGAGGAGTCGGACTCCTCCCTGGACACTGAAGCCCCTTGGCCTGAAGGGATTTCACTAACAGGCGTATCCTGTAGTAGAAGGCCAAAGCATGATTTACAAAACTTCTTCCCCGGTAAAGGAGCGTCAAAGCAGCCTGCACAAACTTGAGAAGAAGAGCCAAGCTTCCTTCTTTTCCTCTGCAAGGACTCCATAAGGCAAGCTGCAGAGACAATAACCAAAAACCAATTGAAAATGACAGTGTAAAAAAAAAAAAAACTGCTAAGAGAAAACTAAGAGGGACATACCAAGCAACAAGGGCAGCTGTAACTGAGGCTGTAAGATCACCAGTACACTTCAGTACCTCCTGGTATGCTACAAGCAATACAGGAGAAAACAATGAAAATTGAGTTTTTACAAACCCGACCTTTCTGTAAGACAGGCATCTGATTACCTGACTGGAACAGAAAAACTGAAGTATCCACTTCCAAATGTATGCACTTTCCAGCATACAAAAATGGCGACCACTTTTAAAAAGCTGAAAAAACATGCGCCAGAAAAACGTGCGCCAGAAAAACGTGCGCGCGACAAAACGTGCGCGCGACAATACGCACGCGCGTGCGCGCCAACGCATGCGCGCGAAAAAACGTGCACTGAAAAACATGCACCCTAGGAAGTATGTTTGGTAAAAAAACCACCTGGGATCTCACACACCAGTAGCGACTTTTTAAATCACTAACCTGGAGCAGCCTGTAATAAGGAATTGGATTCCTGCTGAGGGGGCTTCATGCGACAGTCTTACTGAATGAATAGCCCTCAGAAATCGCCAACCTTTCTGAAGAGTTGGATCTGAACAAAAACCGCCGCCAAGATGTCCCACGCTAACTAGAATGAAGACTAAGCAAAAAAAGACAAGTAAGTGAGGAGGAGCTGGGTCCTTTATCGTTTTCTTTGGGGGAGGGACAATGCTAACTGGGGTATGGGGGCAGGGCAAATACCCATAGTATTGCTGACATGAAGTGGCCAGGAAAAGCATTTTGCACCCTCTCTCTACACAGAAGCACAAAGGGGGTGGGGTAATGGAGTGCTTTGTGCGCTAAAATATGCTTGCAAGTACTTAATTTTATCAATCACCGAAGACCCTTGATTGTTGAATGTATCCCATATGTTCAAGTCCCATACAGATGAAACACTTGGGGACAGGTCGAAAGTGAAAATTCGAATTTAAAAAATTAAAATTTCGAGCTAATTTTTGTGTAATTCGACTAGGGAATAGTTCAAATTCGATTCAAATTTGAAAAAAATTCGAAAATTTTAAAGGGAATAGGGAAATGATGTAGAAAATGCCACTGAGTATGTTAGGAAACATGTCAGACATTGTATTTTCTGTAAAGACATAAAAGAATGTTTAACCTTTTGATCTGTCAGGACTGGAACTCTGGACAGTGTGATAATAAGCAAGTGCAGTTGAACAACTGGAGGCTTTTACAGCTCACTGCTATAGTATTACAGATAAGCATTTGCTACATCCTGTGTCTTCAAAGTCTCCACTTCCTATCTCAATGAGGACAGGCGGCAGTAATGTTTGTAACAAAGCTTAGCTCTTGCTAAACTTGATCATTAAGCTCATAAAACTCACTAGATGCAATCTAGCCAACTAGTTATTTCCGGAAGCCTCTGGGTTTCTGCATGGTTCTTGAACCCTTTCCTGGTTATTGATTTCCTTCTCATTTCCTACATTTTCTTATACTTTAGTTTCTGCCTTTTTCCTGAATTCCTGATTGGCTCCTACCGCCCTTCCTTGTTCCTATTTCGGGTTCTGACCGACCTGTTTATTGGACTCTTGTCTGTCCAGACCTTGGCCTGTTTATTGGACCCTGCCTTGCCTGCTGCCTGCTCAGGCTTTGGCTTGTAATTTGCGCTATACCTTGAATGCCACCTGCCCATTGGCCCATTATTTGGAATCTTGCCAAGTTTTCTGCCTGCCCAGACTTAGATACTGCCTTGTCTGCTGCCTTTCCAGACCTTGGCTGTTTTATTAGTTATACTGCTGTCTACTGGTATTCACCGTGAGCTGTTACTAAACAGCTTTATAAAAGTTTCCATGGACCCATCTACTGGTGCTATCAAGGGTTGTGGGCTCTAGTTCAGCTATAGCCAACCGGTTAATAGTAATGCCAGGATTCAGTTGCATAAAAAGGCAATGAAAATTGTTCATTGACTTAACTCCTACAGTTTAGCACATCCAAACCTTAAACTTTTAATACCTGTAGTAAGTGTTATTCTTTGTCATGAGAAAACATAATTGAGCGTAGGGCACTTGTTTCATTTTGTATACTTATGGAACACAGTTTGTGGGGAGTGTGATTTTTATATTGCTAGGGACTCTGTTATGTTGTATTTTTGTTAATGTTAGAATTTGAGACACTGTGCTGGATTCCAGTGGCAAGTTTTAGTTGCTTAAAAATCAAGTATACTGCCAAACAGAGCATTCTGTGGGCCACCAGTCCACACAGAGGCTACCAAAATAACACTTATTTTGTACCACCCAGGAACATTTTTCATGCTTGCGTTGCTCCCCAACTCTTTTTACATCTTACATATGTTGTAAATAAGGTTGGATAACCCCTTCCTTAATACTAAAATTGCCAGGTACTGTATTAGCAAGCGCCAGCTCCTTGCTTTTAAGTGTATCTGGATGCTGAACTATAACTTACAACAGTGACAGGAACTGTATTAGCAAGTCCCAGCTCCTTGCTTGTGAGTATAGCTGGACGCAGAACTACAACTCTGCAACAGTGCCAGGAATTTTTTTAGCAAGCCCCAGCTTCTTGATTATGAGTATACCTAAATGAAGAACTGCAACTCTGCAACAGTGCTAGGAATTGTATTAGCAAGCCCCAGCTTGCACTTGGACTAGCCCCTTGTACTTGGGACTAGACAGAGACTAAAACAGAGCCAATAAATTAGACAACATGGTACCCAAGGATCAACACAAATCAAAGTCAGACAAGCCAAGGTCAAAAACTATTTGATAGCCGTAACTCACTGAAATCAAAATAAGCTTTCCACAACACTCCCACTTCAACACACAAAACCTGTTTGATTAGGCAATGAGGCAAAGTCTCTAAAAAGCCTCCCCCAGCAGCTGGAAGGCTTCAGGTAGGTTTAACCCCTCTCCTTCCCAGAGTGGCCCTGACACAAGTGAAGGTTTCCTTCTTAACACTCCCAATTCTAGTAATACAACTAATGATGCATGGTTCACACAAGAAGAAATTCAAAAGAGACTTGAACAGGTTAAGATTAACAAAGGTCCAGGGCCAGATGGTATTCATCCCAGGGTAATTAGCGAGCTTAGCTCTGTGATTGCCAAACCTCTTTACTTAATTTTTCAGGATTCATTGAGATCTGGTATTGTGCCAAGAGACTGGCGAATTGCTAATGTGGTGCCTCTATTCAAAAAAGGATCCCGTTCTCAGCCTCAAAACTATAGGCCAGTTAGTCTGACGTCAGTATTAGGAAAGCTTTTCGAAGGGTTAATAAAGGATAAGATACTGGACTTCATAGCAAATCATAATACTATGAGTTTGTGCCAGCATGGTTTTATGCGTAATAGATCTTGCCAGACTAACTTAATTTCTTTTTACGAGAATGTAAGTAGAGACCTCGATTCTGGGATGGCAGTGGATGTGATTTACTTAGACTTTGCTAAAGCATTTGATACAGTGCCACACAAAAGGTTACTGGTTAAATTAAGGAATGTTGGCCTGGAACATAGTATTTGTACCTGGATAGCGAACTGGCTAAAAGATAGACTACAAAGAGTGGTGGTAAATGGAACATTTTCTAATTGGACCAGTGTTGTTAGTGGAGTACCACAGGGCTCTGTACTAGGTCCCTTGCTTTTCAACTTGTTTATTAATGACCTGGAGGTGGGCATTGAAAGTACTGTTTCTATTTTTGCAGATGATACTAAATTGTGCAGAACTATAGGTTCCATGCAGGATGCTGCCACTTTGCAAAGTGATCTGTCTAAACTGGAAAACTGGGCAGCAAACTGGAAAATGAGGTTCAATGTTGATAAATGCAAGGTTATGCACTTTGGCAAAAATAATATAAATGCAAGTTATACACTAAATGGCAATGTGTTGGGAGTTTCCTTAAATGAAAAGGATCTAGGGGTCTTTGTAGATAACACGTTGTCTAATTCTGGGCAGTGTCATTCTGTGGCTACTAAAGCAAATAAAGTTCTGTCTTGCATAAAAAAGGGCATTAACTCAAGGGATGAAAACATAATTATGCCTCTTTATAGGTCCCTGGTAAGGCCTCATCTGGAGTATGCAGTTCAGTTTTGGACTCCAGTCCTTAAGAGGGATATAAATGAGCTGGAGAGAGTGCAGAGACGTGCAACTAAATTGGTTAGAGGGACGGAAGACTTAAATTATGAGGGTAGACTGTCAAGGTTGGGGTTGTTTTCTCTGGAAAAAAGGCGCTTGCGAGGGGACATGATTACACTTTACAAGTACATTAGAGGACATTATAGACAAATGGCAGGGGACCTTTTTACCCATAAAGTGGATCACCGTACCAGAGGCCACCCCTTTAGACTAGAAGAAAAGAACTTTCATTTGAAGCAACGTAGAGGGTTCTTCACAGTCAGGACAGTGAGGTTGTGGAATGCACTGCCGGGTGATGTTGTGATGGCTGATTCAGTTAATGCCTTTAAGAATGGCTTGGATGATTTTTTGGACAGACATAATATTAAAGGCTATTGTGATACTAAACTCTATAGTTAATATAGGTATGGGTATATAGAATTTTAATTAAAAGTAGGGAGGGGTGTGTGTATGGATGCTGGGTTTTCATTTGGAGGGGTTGAACTTGATGGACTTTGTCTTTTTTCAACCCAATTTAACTATGTAACTAACTATGTAACATTATCCATAATATATGTAAATAGTCAAAAATGTTTTCTATATAGACATTCATCACAGGGAAATGTTTGGGCCATTACTTCAGCCATGAGCTGAGCTTTCCTTAAGTGTTATATTAGTTTCTAATATTGCTGCATTATTATATATGACCAGGAGTCCAGGACATTGTCCTGTTTAGGTCTAGGTTGTATTCATAGTACAGGTATAAGATCATTATCCGTAAACCTGTTATCCACAAAGCTCTGAATTATGGGAAGGCCGTCTCCCATAGACTCAATATTAATCAAAAAATTCAAATTTTTAAAATGTATTTCCTTTTTCTCTGTAATAATAAAGCAGTATCTTGTACTTTATCTAATTAAGAAATGATGAATCCTTATTGGAGGAAAAAACTAGTCTGTTGGGTTATTTAATGTTTAAGTGATTTAAGAGATCCACATTAGAGAAAGATCCCTTATCCAGAAAACTTCAGGTCCCAAGAATTATGGATAACAGTTTCCATACCTGTTTAGAATAGACACTACATGACATCTACTCCTTATATATTTCTGAATTATTGAGGTGTCCAGTGACCACTAGCACAAGTTTTTTATTTTCATACATGTTGTATGGTATGGTATGTGATCCGTTATCAATAACCTATTATTCAGAAGGCTCCAAATTACAAAAGGCCATCTTCCATAGATTCCATTTTATCCAAATAATCATATTTTTAATAACTATTTCTTTCTTTTTCTATTTTCTTTTTTCTCTGTAAAAATAAAAGAGTGCCTTGTATTTGATCCAAACTAAGATACAAATTGTCCTTACTGGAAGCAAAACCAGCCTATTGGAGTAATTTCATGTTTACTTGATTATCTAGTAGATTTAAGCTATGCAGATCCAAACTATGGAAAGATCCATTATACGGAAAAAACCCAGGTCCCAAGAATTCTGGATCACAGGTCCCATACCTATAATTTTACCAGTGATAATAGGCAATATTTTTGCTATACTATATTTTTATATAAATGTTGTAATAATATTACAAAGTGAGCAACAAATAGGCCGCTGTACTGACTACAAATGGAACCCACACAGTGTTAGGGGTAAATGCAGCCTTCAGTGTAGTACATGCTAATATACTCTCTATACCATTTACAAGTTTTGGGTAAACCAATTGTTCTCTGACAAATATTTTACCAAGTCAACTCCTACCCAGTACAAATATACAGGTCCACAGAATAATTTAACAGCAAAACTCACTTAAAAAACAGGTTACTTGAAACTAAAAGTATCATATAGAAAAACCATTGAAAAATACAATTTATAAAACCAATGACATCACAAAACAAAGCAAATATGAAAAAGAAGAAAATAATCTTTAACTACTAAAATATAGTCATTTGGAATCCTAATGGAAAAAGTAAAACTTCTACTCCAGTCTCTAACTATTACAAAATAAAGATCATATTTTACCTAAAATAAAGCTATTTTCTCAATGACTGCCCTAGGACACATTGCTTGGTTAGAACATTATTTTGCCCTTAGAGAATTTGCATTGACAGAGAACTAGGAAGAAATATTCTACTGGTGAGTTTTTGCCCATAATGGATTACCAAAAAGGTTGCTACCATAGATGAA
This sequence comes from Xenopus laevis, assembly GCF_017654675.1. Taxonomy (NCBI): domain Eukaryota; kingdom Metazoa; phylum Chordata; class Amphibia; order Anura; family Pipidae; genus Xenopus; species Xenopus laevis. The sequence goes on along the minus strand of NC_054379.1, from coordinate 75,158,304 downwards.
TATGATGATGACAAAAACTAGTCTACTATATCATGGCCTACATTCATAGAGCATACCTTTTAATATAAACTTGCTTATTTGGGAAACGCAAATGAGAAATTAAAAACAAACAAACGATTTGGAAAATTTCAAGAATTTTGTGGAAAATTATGTTTTCTCCTTTTATAAGCATCCATAATTCACCAGAAACACTCAAGAACAGCAATCCAAAACTAAAAGAGATTCACAAGTTCAACCACCATAAAGAAATTACTTTCCTGAATTCTACAAAGAAACATAAACACAAGTAAAACAATGACAAAACAAATGAATAACTAAAAAACATACCTTAATGCAGAGATCGCCAATCTTTATTACCCGTGCCACATTTAATTGTAAAAAGAATTGGGGAGCAACAAGAGCATGAAAATAGTTCCTGGGTGGTGTCAAATAAGGCTTTTATTGGTTATTTGGTAGCCCCTATGTGAACTGGCAGCCTACTGGGCAGTACATCTGTTTTTTATGCAACCAAAACTTGCCTCCAAGCCAGGAATTCAAAAATAAGCACCTGCTTTCAGGGCACTGGGAGCAACAGCTAAGGGGTTGGTGAGCAGCATGTTGCTCGCGGGCTACTGGTTGGGGAACACTGCCTTAATAACAGTGTTTGCTAAAACAATATAGAAATGTGCAAAATAATAGGATCCTTTCCTGCACCTTCCACTTTATAGAGGGATTTATATAAACTGCTGGACAAGGTCAATAGAAAATGATGTTGCGTGATGATCTATGCAAAGTTGTCCATGAGTTATGCATGTTATATATAAAATCAATAGAAGTGTGCACTCCACCATAATTACTAAATGGAAAGTGTATATACTGAAAGCACACAAATAGTGAGCACTGCGCTTTTGTTTTTGGACTTATTTGCTTTTCTCTTAATACCTGTTACAACTTGTATCTGAGTAACTTCTATTAAAAACTTGTTAGCAGAGACTGCAGCACATGAATTCTATTAGGGAAAACAGTTACAGCAACTGTAAATATGGATTTCAACTCAAAGGAATACTTAGCTGCAAAACTAAATGTAACTTTCTGTCCAAATCAGGCCCAGAGCATAGGGTGGCATGTAGTGATGGGCGAATAAATTCACCAGGCATGGACTTGCGGCGAATTTTGGTGTTTTGCCGCCAGTGAATACATTTTCAAAACTGTAGAGAAAAATCGACCACAAAAATCTGTTCAAAATCAAAAATATTTTGACGCCCAATGACTTCAATGCTTTTCGCAGAAGTTTCGGTAAATTTGCAAATTTTTCGGAGAAGCAAAAAGCCACAGATTTCGCCCAGCACTAGTGGCAACCCAGCCAAATCCTAAGGAGCACTGGGGATGCACAGATCCTACCTATCCACAATCTAATGTGTACATATGACATATGTATATGAAAGTTTAATGTTTGTATAAAAAAATGAGACAAGTTTTTTAACTTCCCAATTCCATGACACGTTTAAAATCTGCTGCTATAGAGGGATCCTGCTGTCCCAACTTAAATCCTCCCTCTTTAGCCTAAAACCTCTCCATTCCGCATTTTGTATTTCTGTGTTCACTGCCAGCAAATTGAGAATTCTCACTAAGTCTAGATCTGATTAGTTGGTTTCAGCCCAGTTAAATATATACTGTATCTCCTTAACTGAGTATTGTACAGTTATAACACAAAACTTCTGTCTTCTGTTTTGTGACTTAAGTATTTGAAAACTCAATTTTGATTAGAAAGATCCAGCAAAATATAATAAAACAAAGCTGACTAGGGTACCATGTGTTTCAAGAATAATTGACATTAAATTATATGTAGGCATACATTTATATTTTAACAGTAATTTGTGTTACTTCTTTGCACTTCAAGCAAAAGCACATAAAAAAAATGGCACGCAGATCTCAAGCCTAGAAAGCAGAAATATCCCAGGTTAGATGTGGCACGCAGCATATGGTAGCAGTTAAAGGCAAACAAATTGTGGCAGCAGAAAATGAGCACTCTATGAATAATGGGAACCAGCTTTCTGCTACTGGTTGACTGAAAAGGTAATGAAAAGCATCACTTTATTTTCACAATGTTAAACTCAAAAATTCCACACTTACGATACTTAGTACATGTTAAAAGATAAGTAAGCCTTGAAGCCTTGGAATCAATACTTCAAAATAGTGTTCAAGATGTAAATTGTAGAACATTTACAAATTTTTTACACTTTTGGGTCTAGTAAGTCATTAAGGAGAGTACAGGGGGCCTTCTACTAAGCCTATAACGTTAATTGTATCAGATTTGATTCATAATAAGAATTGCACTCGCAAAATCTATGCAAATTAAACTTATCACCACTAAAAAAAAAGTTGCTCTCCCACATAATGATACTAATCTATCCCTTCCTCTACTATCAACAACCACTTGCTAAATGCCCATTAGACATGTCAGATACAACTGAAAATTAAATTAGTAAAACCCACTTTATTTCTATATGGTGCTGCATTCATACTAACTAACCAATCCAGCAGAATATAAATGGCAAAAAACTGTTCTACACCAGCACTAAAGTTAATTATAAATTGTAAATACATTAATATAGTGCAGTAATTGAATGCTGTGCACATCTCATCAGCATTTTGAGCTCTAGCTGAAAATAAAACTACCAAAAAACTGAACTGATAACTGGTAAGGGACAACGTACTGGTAAAATGCCCCTGTACAACTGCATGACATGGCTGCCCCAACTAGAATGGTTATGGTTAATATTGCAGCCTCCTATATCTATATGTAGGGACCCATAGGGTCAATTCCCCTACAGACTGAACTGCATGGTGGAAATCCCCTTTGCAGCTATAGGGTCTACTCAGAGCTTTGGAAGGGGCAGGAGCCTTGTCCCAGTGCAACATGTCTGACAGATACCAGAGAGTGTCACAAGGTGTCGCTGCTGCACCACTTTTGTATATATAGGAGATGTCATGTGCTCACAGCCATTGTTGCTGGCAGTGTTCCACTTTCACTTTGGATGCAGGATGGATGCAGGATGGAGTGATCATCTGCTAGGGTGCTGCAGGGCCAGACCTCAGGCTATGGAGACACACCATATCGCTACTATGCCCTGTGTTGGGCTCAGGGATAACTAGACCCTGATATTCATGGAAATGGATGCCAAAAACTGGACTGTGTGTTCTCATGCTATGGACAGTGCTGGAAGCTCTAGTTCAGCTGCAGATCATGCAAGAGTGCTCGGCTTGGAGCCTTTAAAGATGCTATCACGTGGATGTCTGTTTCAGCTATGTGTGAGCCCCCGGGTGAGTCTGCCTGGGGAGGGTAGAGGAAAAGGATCCAATGTGTCTTCTATTGTGATACAGGCTTTTTGTGTGCCTGCCACATAGGAGCAAGTACCTTGTCCAGAGGGAAAGGTATTTGGGCAGTAGTGCTACCTGGGACCAAGTGTGCTTTTGGGAAAAGAGACTTAGACTCTGTCTGCAAAGGAGTAAGATGGGACTTTGCCTGGCATGGAATTACCAGGATAGGACTATCACAGGTTCCACAAGGTAGTGGGTCATGCTATTGAATGCATATTTGTACTGGAATATTTACTTACCCTTTAATCTGCAGTTTCTTTACTATAAAGTTGAGATTGTTATAAAGCAAAGTGTGTATTGAATGTTTTCCTAATGGGGCCACCCGCAGGTGTATTCCCGGATCCCATTAGTTGGAGGCACTGCCAAGAGAGGAACTTCCCAGTACCCTTTCACCTTGCAAAGGGGACTCAGGACCTGAGTTGGTAAGATGGTACAACCTTGGTACCAGGGGGGTGGCCAGAGGGTGTTACAAATATATAGCAGATCTGGTTTTGAGCGTCCGGATTTTTGTTCCTATGTATTTTAAACTACAATGACACTGTAACAGATATACTATATCATTATTGTTACAGTTAATTAAAGTCTTTTGCCTGCCTGGTATGATGAGAACCTTTTTCAGATGGGTCCCAGTTTAAGACTAGCATTCCACCTCAGGACCCAAGAGTCGTTTAGAATTTATGATGTATTTCCTTTTAATTATCACAGAAAGGCATTTTACAGTATTAAAGACGATCATGGGGTCTAAAAAGCATTGGCATCAAGTTTTGAGACCCAACCCAGTAGTTAAAAATCACTGCTTTCTGGAGTACATTATATCCAAATGCACAGCCATTGTTTTTTATGCATTTATTCACTCCATTACATTCTGTATATTTAAATGTCCAAAGTTATTCAAATTCACAAGCCAAATGTCTTAAAAACAACCATAGGTCTCTACCCAATAATAACTTTAAAAAGTTTTTCTGCCATCAATATGTACCAACATTTCTTACCTGTTTCTTCATACTTTTTTTCAACTCACATTTCTCTATTTAAATTTGGTCTTAAATGCATAAAAACAGGGCATGTTTGTTTTAAACATATACATCTACAACCAGGTAGAATAAAATGTAATAAGTTGTCGTTTAGGTGTCAAATCTGGACATCAAATGCACGAACCCTTGTTTGTTAGGGTTCTTAGTTGTACTAGAGATGTCAGCTCATATCTCCAAAAATGTATGATCATGATTCTTGCCTCATGGCTGCATTGAAATCAGTAGTCTACAGCATATACAGTATCAATGTGGCGTACTCAAAAACCAGTCTCTGCATGATCCCCAGAGTTCATGATCCCATAGACTGTCAATAGCAATTTTTAGCTCTGGGACTTGAAAATATACAGATAAATGCATATAGTAAATACTTCTGAAATAATTAGAATCTCCAATCTACTTTTTGAGGTTGGTCCTTCACAATGGCCATGTGATGAATTATTGAAAATATTATAATGTAGTATATAAATGTACTTATCTACAAAAAAAATAATGCTCCGTCTCCCTTGTTGAGAATTAAAAAGTAGCACCAATGTTTCTATATGAGAAGCTTTGATTTAGCTTCAATTGACTAATAATATTATTTTAGTTGATTTTGAAATTATGTGCAAAGACATTTTTCTCCTTAGGCAAACCATTTCCTTTTAAAAGCCAACCAAAGCCTTAATTATTATATCTTCATTGCAGTCATCTACTTTGAATTAGAAAAAGATTTTGTTTTTTTTGGAATTCTATGCTCTTTGATGTACTGAATAGATGGACTGTATGGCTCACGTAGCATTTCCTTGTGTAAGCATTCCAATTGCTCATTTTATGTCTTTAATTTAGGTGTTGATGGTAGAAGATCTGACCATATTATTTATAGGATTAAAATGTGAAGTTTTTGAACTTTATATTGTTTTATCAATTTGGCAAATGTATAATAATGTAAGATGAATTAGTGAAGGACCTGGGATTTTAAGCATCTTTCAACATCTAGAGTGAATGTATTTTCAGTTTCAACCCTTAATAAACATATGCCACTATTTAGGTTCATAGATTGTTTCTTGAATTATGTTTCTTGAAACTAAAGCAGGCAATGATATTGAGTAATAGTGATGCTTATAAGTCCTAGTGTCTGGGTTGTACCCTGGGGGGAAGGATGAAACTTCCTCTGCATATAGATGTTTTTAATGAACAATAATGTTTCAGTCGATACATTTAATATTAAACTAAGCATAACTCTACCCTTTACATCTCTTGTTACAGTGAAAGCTTAAAAAAAACACCTGTGCATTAGCTCTTGCCAGGTTTGAATAAAGGCGGGGTGAATCTTTTTTGACTTCATAACAATAATACAAATTTTATCCTGGATCAACATTACCATTTATTAAAATAAGCCAGTGTAACCCTGTGCCTTTTTAGAATGCACCAAGGGAATCAGCATTCAGAAGTTGAGTTGGCAAAACATTTCAGAATTGTACTGTTCTCACAGTCAGAGATCCCTCATGTTTCTGAAAGAGAAATGCTTTTTCAGCAAAATTAACTTCATCATTTTCATGACATTCCTATGCTCTGCTCTAAAGCCCTTCACTTGTGTCTCCATGCATCCCTGGTCAGCGTCTGCTCACAACTCTTACTTCCATTTCGGTTTCCTGTCTTAAACCTTTCCTGCTCCTTCACAGTGGTATAAAATCTGATTCAGTTTTGCAAGTGTCTACAATGTATATAGTCATTTGTATTCCATTATTGATCCCTCTTCCGCTGATTTGTTTTTTAAATATATAGTGCTGCAGGAGAAGTAGTGTTAAATAAAAAGCAAATATACATATAGCAAAAGGATATCACTTCTTTACATAGTAACCACTGCTGGTTGACAATTGGCAGTCAAAGGTAATTTAATCTCACTAACAGCAGCTGTTTACAGAATGTCTAGCCTCATACTAAAATAATTCAAGGCTCCCCTAAACTTTGCAAGCAAACCAGCCTATTGGGTTTACATGATTTTCTAGGAGACGTAAGGTATGAAGATCCAAATTATAGAAAGATCTGTTATATGAAAAACCACAGGTCCCAAGCATTCTGAATAAGAAGCCCCATATTTACAATAATATATTGTAACTGCTTATCAACCAGTGTTCCTCTGGGTTCCTTATACCTTTTATGGACCTGACAGTTGCAGGGTCTCCTTCCTCTATAGTTCCACCCCATGGAAATTAAGTGAAGTATTTCATGCCAGGCTGTGAATGGCTGAATGTGAATCCCAGATCCTAACACATTTCAGGATCAGGAGCAATCTTTCCAAGTATAGCAAATGGAAACAGACTGCAATACACAATAACACATATAGCGGATTACAACACATGACCAACTATAGCTGGTAAATAAAAGAATAATCAATCAGGAAATCAATAAGGAAACTGGGAACATAATGTGATATATATGTGAGCAGTGGGCAGATCAGAGCTGCATTATTATCAGTGTGGTTCTCCCATAAGGAGAATAAAGATCAAGGACCTGTGTGGTCTTTCCACAAATTAAGGGACCGTATCAAAGAGATTAACTGAGTGTGTTTTTCTTTACTAAAGAAGGGTTCTCTAAATAGAATGCAAGAGCAACGTTGACACACACAACTAAACATAGACCAAATGATCTCAAATAAATACCTGAGAATGTTGCCTACAAATTTTAATGACAGTGCCTGAATATGAAGGTGTTATAAGAGTTTTTCAATCTAAAATAACTTTTATTGTACATGTTTGAAGTACAAAATGCCATGATCCATAGTGTAGTGTTTAAACAAACAAAACTTCATTTGAACTAATCTCTTTTTTTTATGTAATAATAAACTTTAGCTTGAAATTCTAACATTTAAAATTTGGTTTCTGGTAATTATAAACACACAGAAATAATAAAATCAAATGGCATAAAAAATAGTTCACACCCTCAAAAATGAAAAGAGAATATTGTCCAGGATTCATTATCAAGAGTTAACAGATTTTGAATGTGTACTTTTTGAGCATTCAGTGGCGTTCAATGGTATCCAGGAACTGGCACAAAAAACATTGCTTAGCCAATTTGCAGAGCAGCGATGTCGCTCCAGCAGGAGAGTTTCCTGTAGAGAAGAATAAATAACATCACATTACCAGATCTTTCAAAGTGCCAGCTTAGCAACTGCTTTGTCTTTTAAATATAATTCAACTCACGGTTCCCTGTTGAATAATTCATAAGGTACACAGACTACAAAAGAAAAATAATTCCTGCGTTTTGTGATGTGTTATGTAAGGTAAGGAGAATAGTGAAAATAATTGTAAACACCCAGTCTAGGTATATATAAATGGTTGATTGCCAACAATATGACATTATTTGTTTTAAATTTTGACCCACACACCTCTTTGTGTATGTTATTAAAAAGTGTCTTATCTTAAATAGCCTTTAGGGGAATCTATTAAGAACTCTAAATAAAAGAACCAGTAACACCAAAAAATGATGGCATATCAATATTAGTCAATATTACCTGATTTACTTTATAGACTGGAATAAAGCTTTCTACCTTATTTTGTCAACCACCAAATCAATGAGACTTCTCAACACCAGTTTAAAATTTATGTATAATGTAAATGGTATATGGTCCAAACTTCTCTCCACAGTCAGTGTATATATCCTACCTTTTTGTGTTGGAGCAACTGTCGGCAAACAGCTTCCTTTATCAAAATTTGGTGGGACTTTTATAAGCTGCAGAAAATTGTAGATTTTAGGGAGCACCATCCATCATATATGAGAGAAAGTAAGGTGGTGTGCAGGGTAAATCAAAATTGTCAAAAAAGAAGAGAAAGTTAACCCTATATAGTGCACCTCCCCAACCTTAGATCCGATGGCTCACAGAACCAATCAGAGATAAAACGTAACTTTTATTAATCGTTAGATAAAATGTATAAGTCCAGGAAACCGTTAAAAGAAATGCAGGGTCAGGGGGAAAAGACCAGGGCCATGATCGGAATTATCTGGCAATAGGGTGGAGGGTAGACCACTTAGTGGGTCTCGGAATGCACATGGGGTAGAGATAAAGTTAGTGATTCGTCAATCACTAACAAACAATGGGTAAGAAGCCCAATCTGAATTGCTCAGTTGTAAAGTTAAACTCCCCTCCAATACTTGTTTAATACTCCCACTCCACTTGCAGGAGAAACCAGTGAGGATTGCGTCTTTAAGTGTATCACTATTGATGCGGGTCCCCCCCATTACTGTATTACAACAGCGCCTGACGCGCGTTTCTCCTGCTCATAGCAGGCTTTGTCAAAGGCCTTTGACAAAGCCTGCTATGAGCAGGAGAAACGCGCGTCAGGCGCTTTTTAAAATTTACTAGGCAGAGGGATAAAAGACAAATACGGCTTTATTTAGTCCATTGATCCTCGAACGATACCTGGGTGGGACGTTCTATGGGTGAAGGGGAGGGTAAACGACGGACACTGCTGGGGTAGAATTTAGAATATTTAAACTGTAAAAGAGTATACTGTGAGTTAATCCCTGTTGTAATACAGTAATGCCATCTCCCTTATCGAAGTGAGAGGTGCGTGTGCGGAAGCTTAAGGGGAACCTGTTTCTTGTGGCTGCGAAGTGTGCAGCAGTGCGATTTAGATTGCGGGGGGACCCGCATCAATAGTGATACACTTAAAGACGCAATCCTCACTGGTTTCTCCTGCAAGTGGAGTGGGAGTATTAAACAAGTATTGGAGGGGAGTTTAACTTTACAACTGAGCAATTCAGATTGGGCTTCTTACCCATTGTTTGTTAGTGATTGACGAATCACTAACTTTATCTCTACCCCATGTGCATTCCGAGACCCACTAAGTGGTCTACCCTCCACCCTATTGCCAGATAATTCCGATCATGGCCCTGGTCTTTTCCCCCTGACCCTGCATTTCTTTTAACGGTTTCCTGGACTTATACATTTTATCTAACGATTAATAAAAGTTACGTTTTATCTCTGATTGGTTCTGTGAGCCATCGGATCTAAGGTTGGGGAGGTGCACTATATAGGGTTAACTTTCTCTTCTTTTTTGACAACTTTTATAAGCTGACAATTTTTTCAACATCAGTATTCACCATCCTTTTGGATAAGTTGAACACGTCCCTTCTTAACAGGATAAGGATCACATAAATTGGCCTAGTAAAAGTTTGATTATTCGCATATTATTATTATTATTATTATTAACATGTATTTATATAGCGCCAACATATTGCCAACATATTGCTTAGCACTGTAAAGTAAATTTGATTATACAACTACATCACATGAATTACATATATAGAATATATGGAGTAACAAACATCACAATCAATACAGGTACAAAAAGGTGAGGAAGGCCCTATGCATAGGCATACAGTCTAAAGGGAAGGGAGTAATACACAAGGTGTGGGAGTGGGCAAGATCAAATTAAGTGGGTGAGAAATGTGGTATTGTATGTGGTGTTGCGTTTGGTAGTTAAGCAGAGTGAGGGTAGGCTTCTCGAAAGAAGTGAGTTTTCAGAGATTTTTTGAAAGCAGAAAGGTTGGGAGAAAGTCGGACAGACCGTGGGAGAGCGTTCCAGAGGAGGGGTGCAGCCCTTGCAAAGTCTTGAATGCGAGCATGTGAGGATTTAATGAGAGAAGAGTTGAGTAGCAGGTCAGTAGAGGACCGTAGTAAGCGAGTGGGTGAGTATATAGAGATGAGTTCAGAGATGTAGGGTGGGGCAGAGTTATGAAGTGCTTTGAAAGTCAGTGTCATTAATTTGAATTTGATTCTGAAAGGTAACGGAAGCCAGTGCAGGGATTGACAGAATGGCGAGGCAGAGGAGGAGCGGTTGCTGAGGTGTATGAGCCTCGCAGCAGTGTTCATTATGGACTGGAGAGGTGACAGTCTCTGGAGGGGGAGGCCAATTAAAAGAGAGTTACAGTAGTCTAGACGCGATATGATGAGAGAGTGAATAAGAATTTTGGCAGCGTCTTGGGTGATAAATGATCGTATTTTAGATATGTTCCTTAGGTGGAAGTGACATGATTTAATAAGTGACTGGATATGAGGAGTGAATGACAGGGCAGAATCTAGGATAACCCCAAGGCACCGGGCCTGGGGAGAGGGGGTGATAGTGGAATTGTTAACTATGATGGATACTTCGGGGATGCTACTGGTGTTAGTTGGAGGAAAGAGAACCATTTCAGTTTTAGAGAGGTTTAATTTAAGGTAGCGTTGCGACATCCAGGTAGAGATAGCGGACAGGCAGGAGGAGACGCGAGTTAGGAGTTCTGGGTTGAGATCAGGAGATGAGAGATAGATCTGAGTATCGTCAGCATAGAGGTGGTAGTGGAAACCATACGAATTTATTAATTTGCCAAGGGAGGAAGTATAGAGGGAGAATAGTAATGGTCCCAGGACAGAGCCTTGAGGAACTCCAACAGAAAGAGGTAGGGGAGAAGATGATACTCCATTGTAGGAGACACTGAAGGAACGATTGGTGATGTAAGAAGAGAACCAGGACAGGGCTGTGTCACGAAGGCCAAGCGACTGGAGGGACTGGAGGAGGAGAGGGTGATCTACAGTGTCAAATGCGGCTGAGAGATCAAGCAGTATTAGTAGTGAGAAATGATTGTTGGCTTTAGCGGTTAAAAGGTCATTAGTTAGTCGAGTCAGGGCAGTTTCTGTGGAGTGTTGTGGCTTAAAACCAGATTGTAGGGGGTCCAGCAGGTTATTGTCAGAGAGGAATGAGTCTCTAATAGTACTAATTGCAAGAAAATGCACATCTGAAGACCTCCCGGATCTCAAATAACTAGTATACCTGATTAATTATACAAATAAAATAGAATACTAAATTGCCAGAAATTATAATTTGCAACACAAATTAAAATATATACTAGATACTAGTATCTACTCATATGGTTTCCTTATATCTGGAACTGCAGTCTGACAAATTACAAATGGACTAACAGAACAATATCTGGTCGGGAAGGGTCTCATACAAGGGCCAATAAGCTGCCAACCCGAAGTCAGCAGCTATTATTGGCCCTTGTATAGTCACCTTACGTAAGCTATGACTTGATCTGGATGAGCTGAGTTAGCAGCTAAATTTAGTGTATGTCCACCTTAACATTAACATTTTAGGACTCATGATCGTAAGGCATAGAACTAGGCCCAAGTACTTGTGGTTTGATACATTTGCACTGATTACCAATATACTGGTAAGCATAAGAAATATGTTTTAAGAGATCTTTTGAAGGCAGAAAGACAAAGAAAATACCAGCATAACATGGGAGATATTCTAGAGAAAGTGTTGAATGAAGAAATAATGTTTGCTGAGTACCTGTAGCTGAGTTCAGAGATGTACCATGTAACAGAATTATGAACTGCATTAAATGTCAGGGTTCTTAGTTTGGACTGTATTCTGGGAGGTAATAGAAACCAGTGCAGACTGGCAGAATGGCATGGCAGAGGAAGGGCAGCTGATATGGGGTATAAGCTTAGTTACAGTATTCTTTATGGACTTACAGTCTCTTTAGGGGCCAGTTAAGAGAGAGAGTGACAGTAGTCAATGAGTGATATGGTGAGATCAGAAGTTTAATGGCATATAGGGTGATCGTATTTTGTAAATATTCCTTTGGTGAAAGTGACATGGTTTCTTAAGTCACTGGATATAAGGAATGAAGGACAGGGTGGAATCAAGGATAACTCTAAGTCACTGAGCCTGGAAAGATGGGGTGACAATGAAGTTAACTGTGATAGGCATGTCTGGGATGTTGTGGGTGTTGGATGGAGGAATTAGAACTATTTCTGTCTTGGAGAGGTTTAATTTAAGGAAGCATTGGGACATACATATAGATATAGCAGACAGGCAATAGATCTGAATTAAGAGCTCTGGGGTTGAGCTCAGGAGAGGAGAGATAGATTTGAGTATCGTCAGCATAGAGGTGGTATCTGTTTTTCCAGGCCCCAAGCATTCTGGATAACAGGTCCAATACCTGTATTTTGTGCATAAATTGCAGATACTTACTATAAGTTAAGGAACCACTTCTCTGTTACGGATTCTGAACTATAGTATATATACTATAGTATATATATATATATATATATATATATATATATATATATATATATATATATATAATATTTAATAACTATAATATTTAATAATTATTATTATTATATAGTTTTATTTTTAGTTTTGGTTGCATTCAAGGTGTTGATTCCAGAACTTGAAAACCTACTTCTGCACTACTATGCTGAAACCGTTACAGATAAAATGCATTACAGGAAACTAGTTAATGTTTTTATTCCCTGGGGCATGAACTTGATTTGGGATTCTGATCTGAGTCAATGAAATTGCTAACTGAATCAGCATCAGTCAGGGTTATTTTCCTACAAAAATAACCAATTTGTACTACGAATACCATATAGGTAGATAGCCTTTGGTGCGCCAGTGAAGAACTTTTACGGAAAGAACCCTGTAGCCAACACAGCTGATGGAGAGATGCAGTAAGTTGTTATACATCTGGAGTGCCTAAAGGTGTTTATCCCTGCAGCATATAGAATACAGGTATCTCACTCTGCATTTCAAAGATTTCAGGAATGTGACATCATTCAGTTCCATTGCACTACTCCTTGAGTGATCATGTTATATACAGAGCACTTTTCATTATTACCTTAATAAACTATCAAGTATCATAAGTTTTCACACTTGACAGGTAGCTGGCTGTATTTTTCGCAAATTGTGGAATTTATTTATTTACTTCCATGTGACTGCCGAGTAAAAAACATTTGCAAGAGTTAGTATGCGGTGTAAGATCAGTCTACACATTGCTTAAAAGTCTAACAAATATTTAGCTGCATAAAAATTGGTTATGAAACAAAAACAGTATCTTAAAGTAATTTGTTGCTTTAAACCTAAAATAAATATTTACTTTGCCTTATGAGATTCTTTGAAATGTTGTTACCACATGCTGCTCATGCTAATTTCAGTAAGAAGAGAACATGGCTAATAGAAATGATTTTCAGATGACTGAATGTATTGAAAAGTAGTACATATGCTTTGTTTTTGTATTTTTGTGTCCTCGTGTAAGGAAAGCTTTATTGGTTTTCAAATTATAACCACATTTCATTAGGTAAGCAGAAGAAAAGATGAAATAGAAATATGCCATAAGCATAAGGAGGAGACATTAGTAATGAAATATAGAAGTGGCTTTTGGACTTTTTCAGGTAATGGTCCATTTGAAGTCTAATGTTTGGAGATGGTACAAATAATAGTAAGGTTACAGATACATGAATGATTCAGTGATTTAGCCATATTTCCAAGAAAAACTATGCCAACAAGTAAGTCTTCAATCTTCACTATAAAGCAGGATGGGCCTCCAGAGGTGTAGCAATGTGACTGGTGGCACTTTACTGTAAAGTGCCACTTGTCTTAAAGCAAACACACCACTGCAGCATAGAGAGAGATGCCATGGCTGCACCTGTCAGGAAGAAGTCAGTCTCTAACAGAGAATACTATTATGTACTGTAGTATCTATGATAAATAGATGAAGGTATGTTTTGCATTTTTTTTACTTTTCTTTTATCATCTATGGATATACTTATATCTCACTGTATTTTTGTAATCACTCTTAAATCATTATTTCTTTTTAGCTAGCTGTGCAGTTTTGTTTTTTCTTTATATGTAGTATAATGTAATTTATTTAATTTATCTCTTATTTATGTCTCATAAACCAGGGATGTTAGCTGAAGTCATGGGAAGCTGCAGAATTAAGCTCATCAATTGCTTGAAGGCTAGAGTCTCTAAAGGCTGTCACCTAATATTCAAAATACATACTGTCTGGGCATGTAGAGTTTACTATGATCATCACAACAATCAGTCTAGTTTGAATATTTAATGGTCCAATGCACCATGATAGCAGGTCTAAAGAGGATTGGTACGATTTTCGGATCGTGTGTGGAGAGTGCCGACAGCTTTCGTGCGGCCGAGATCAGTCGTTTGGTCGATTGGTCAGGTTTGATTTTGACCCGACCGATCCCGCCAGAGCCCATTGCGCATCGTAATCGGATCGTTTGGCCATACGGCCGAACAATCAGATTACCTCCGATATAGCCATGCTCGTTAATAGCATTTCGGCGAAAGATCCACTCGTTTGGCGATATTGACAAACGAGCGGATCTTTGGGTCTATGGTCACCTTAAGTTCCTATTCATTTCCTGAAATTTTCATTTTGTATGGACACTCGTGATTGTTTGGTCTACAGGTTGATTGGGTCAGATAATATGGACTGTTCGGCCACCCTAAAATAACATAATCAAGAACTTGTTTTGTAAATCCTTCAGCTTGATCTTAGTAAAAAAAAAAAAAGTTTTTTCTTCTTACCTATCTTGTGCTGGAGGGGGTCTGGATGGGTGCATCGCTAGTGCAGGGAGTGAGAATTGCACTCTCTGCACTAGAAGAGACAAATTTCAGGTTTATTATTGGAATTTGAAAAATCTCCAAGCTGTTAGGTGATATAGCAGAAAAACAGATGAACGATGAATAATCTTGAATATTTTTATATTGCTTGATTTATTTATGATTGTAAACAATACTTTTATATGTATATTTATATCTATTTTAAACATTGTCAATTTAAGGACCTTATTTATTATTAAAAATGCATGATTTAATTGGATCGGGGACAAACTCGATAAAATTGAGTTTTTTTCCCAAATCACTCAATCGGCTATTTTTCCCAAAAAGCCTAACTTTTTTGGATTTTTGCCTCAAAAGTCCGAAATAGTTGGATTTTCGGGCTAATTCCAGAGCAGACCATGTAAACTTCCAAATAGGATAGGGACCTCTCCCATTGACTTATATACAAACTCGGCAGGTCTGAGATGCCGGATTTTCAGATTCAGACTTTTTCCATCCTCGGGGTATGATAAATCCCGAAAAAATTTAGTTTTTTTTTAAAATTTGGATCTTATAGCAAAAATTAGAATTTTTTGAGTTTTTGGCATTCGAACTTTAATAAATAACATAAGTCATGTTATGGTCAGTTTCTCTCGAAAAAAAATGGGTGGGGGAAAATTTTCGGATACAAACAAATACTGGTGTATGGCTTCTCACCAAGGTTACCCCCAGTCCAAAGGTTGCCAATCAATTTTTCCAATGTGCAAATATCCAAATAGAGTACGGCCCATTTTCAAGTAAAGCAGTAGCTCAAGACTTGATAAGTTAAAAAGGCTTTATTAGGACATGCTTAGGCCTAATTCATTTTGTGCCTGTGTGGGCATTTACTCATAGGCTTAAAAAATCTTGTGATACACACAAAAAAACCCCACATACATAACATTGATCTTTAACATCATCCAATGGCATGTGTGCCCTCCCACTGTCTATTTAAGGTGATGCACCATTGCTCGGTGCATCACCTTAAGCACTTGGGATTGTGATCACTAGAGTAGGTGTTGAAGATTGATATTTGCATCAGTGCAAGATGAGCAATTGTCTAATGTTTATGTTCTCATTCTATTTCCCATCTATGTATATAAAATGAAAGAAATTGGGCAGGATTGTGGTATGTAGCACGCTTCACAACAGAGGTACTGAATCCAGGATTTGGTTCGGTATTCAGACAGGATTCGGCCACTTTCAACCGGATTCGGATTTGGTCAAATCCTTGTGCCTGGACGAACTGAATCTGTATCCTTAAAATCATGTGACTTTTCGTCACTTTGTGCGCGGCTCTCTTTTTCCCTCCCCCTCACTGATTTGCATATGCAAATTAGGATTAGGATTCGGTTCAGTATTTGGCCGAATCTTTCACAAAGGATTCGTGGGGTTCAGCCAAATCCAAAAAAGTGGATTCGGTGCATCCCTACTTTGAATTACAGTTTTATGTGTAATATGAACAAAATTATCTCTTAAAAATATTGTATATAGATCTTTAGGGTGTTGTTGGAAACATGGAGGATTAATCCCTACACTTTTTGAAAAATAGTTGCTCTTTACTTTTTAGCTTTTGGTGGTTACATACTTGAAATCACATTGAGCAGTAGATGATAGACCACATTTTGAGGTCCCTCTTTCAAAAGCTTAGAGAAATGATTTGAGATATCAGTATTTGTGGGGGTTATGTAACAAAAGGCACTAAGTTTGCCCAGGGGCAGTAACCCATAGCAACCAATCAACAGGTAGCATTTACTGGCCACCTGTTTAAAAGCAAACATCTTATTGGTTGCCATGGGTTACTGCTCCTGGGCAAACTTAGTGCCTTTTATTACATATGGGGGTTTGTGTCTAAACCTGTGCAAACCCTGATTGAAATGCATTAATTCCTTTTATTTTTACGCTTATTTTTTAGCTTTTGGTTAGATACTTGAAATCACATTGAGCAGTAGATGACAGACCACATTTCGAGGTCCCTCAAATAAATGATTTGAGATATCAGCATTTGTGACTTTGTGTCTTAACCTGTGCAAACCCTGATTGAAATTCATTTATTTTCTACAATTAAAGTGAAACTAAAGTGTTTTATGCATAAAATAAGAAAATAATATTCTAATAAACTTTCCAATAAACTGTAAATAAGTATTTGAAATAATCTTACAAGATTTATAAATGTAATAGTAACTAAACTAATTTTTTTTATTTGTTTTTGTCTGCACTGATGAATCTGTCCGTAAGGTTACTGGCACAAGAGGAGATTAGATACCCATGATAAATCTCTTCTACTGTGACTAATCTCCTGAAAATGCTTTCTCATCAGCAATAATGTAAATCACCAGTGGGAAAACATTCATGTTGCTTCATATTTTCAAAGTCACCTGAAGTTGCCTCACAAGAAAGAGCAGCTTTATCACAGGTGAATAATCCATATGTGTGCCAGTACCCTTAATTAAATGTGGACTCCTCCAGTCAAGACTCCAGTTATGACAATGCCTTCCATGCTTCTTTGCAGGATTATTTATTAGCTGGCTTCTGCCACATTGTTTCAAGAGTCAAAAATACAAAAAAAATCTTATATTATTAACATTCTTTCAGTATTTGTCGTTTTTATAAAAAGTGGCTTAACTTCAGCCCCCATAAAAAAGTTATTACATGAAAATGCAAGTACTGTAAATGAGCTAAATAAAGAGTATGTAAGAGGTGTTCTACCATAACTCCATTTGAAAAAAGTTACTTGTTTCATGTTTTTGAATTAAAACAAGTAAACTGGTTGAGTTTTTGTTTTTATTTCTTTCCTTGTCACACTGGAATAATCAAGACAATAGCACTGAGTAAGCAGTGATCTTCCCCTCAGTATTGCTATTGTCTCAAGATGAATACATAACTATATAAGTGGAAAAGTTGATCTAATGGGAGAAATAATGCGATAAAATACCTTCTCTCAACAATTATTTTGAAGAACCAATAAATCGGTTGTTCAGTTGCATATTTTCTTTTAGAAAAAAGTGCAAAATCCTTTCAGGTAGCCGATAAAAACAATTAAATGGCTAGCTTTGGTCATTCTTCTTTCAGTCAGCTATGCTTTAGGCTACTGTGTTGTGCATCTGCACAAAGGCCAATGCAGTTCCTGTAAAAGCAGACAAAGGAGCCAGTGGAGGCCAGTGGATCTAGGGGCACTGCACCAATGAGGCGAGTTGAAAAACTCACCTCAGATGGCAGCTCTGGGCAAGTTATCAGGGTTGTCAAAAATGCTCCTGATAACTTTAAGAGCTGAATTTCCAGTTTTTAAACCAGCAATGTGTGCCCCCCCCCCCCCCACACCCTTTGGCACACAAAGGTAAGGGAGCCAGCCTTACATGAGCTCCAATGTAGCCACATATGTATATTTATATATTTTTTTTCTATCTGTATTTAGAAGTTATAATTTTTCTTATTTTGAGGTGGATAAAAATGTTAAATTGTTTATTTTGTTCACTAACTGTGTATATCTTCTATGTAGTTCTTGACCATGCATGTTAGAACTCGGAAATTGGAAATAACTATACAATTAGCTGTTGAACATGGATTATCTTCCATTAAGAATTCTATTTATAAAGCTTTGTTACTGGAAAGTATAATGACTGTAAATTAGTTGTACAATTTGTCTCTTGTTCTCCCTAGAGGCTTAAAAAAATCATAGCTTTCAAGTATATTTCTAACAGATATTGCATTTTATTGTGTTCTTTTGGCTGCGTTCTCAATCCAGCTTTGGCTTATAAAGGGATGTTTTTGTTTATACTTATGAAGAAAGTTAATGCAATTCCTGAAGGAATTCTGAGAATTTTAAATAAAATAGAAAACAAAGAGGAAGAAATGTTAGAAATGCCAAAATGTTCAAAAGGGTATGGACCAAGTCAATAAAACATAGCCATAGTGCAATAGAAGGAGGGGCCTGCCCTGCACCCATGCAACCTAAATTAGAATATGTTTAGAGCTTGTTTATTTTGGAAGGTAGCACCTTATAACAATATTCAACATTGTATGAATTACTTTAATACATTGCTGAATTGAACATTTAAAATTTTAAGAAAAAACTGCTTCTTTTACTCTTGCATATCTACTATATTGTACTAGTCATTTTTAATAACACTAAGTAATGTACTTCGACGTTTATGTTAAAACCTCAATACAAATACCTGCACTTGAAAAAGGTATATTAAGTATAAAAATCTTATGCTTTCGGGTGTTAGGAAAGGACAGAGAACAGAGGTGCTCCAGGGGCTGCTGCTACCTAAGGCAAGTCACTTCATTGCAGTTTGATATTAAAGGAAAACTATACCCCCAAAATAAACACTTAAGCAACAGATAGTTTACATCATATAAAGTGGCATATTAAAGAATCTTACCAAACGGATCTATATATTTCAGTAAATCTTGCCCTTTTACATCTCTTGCCTTGAGCAGCCATTTTGTGATGGTCTGTGTGCCGCCTCAGAAATCACCTGACCAGAAATACTATAACTCTAACTGTAACAGGAAGAAGTGTTGAAGCAAAACACAGAACTCTGTCTGTTTATTGGCTCATGTGACCTACAGAAACAAACACAGTGAATCGTACGATCCCAGGGGATGGCCCTTATTTCCTATTTATGATTACCCAATGGCACATACTACTAGATAAGTATATTATTATGAAAAATGTTTATTTACACAAAGCAGGGTTTTACATATGAGCTGTTTTATGTAATATCTTTTTATAGAGACCTACATTGTTTGGGAGTATAGTTTTCCTTTAATTAAAATTTAATAAGGTGCCTTAAATTTGTATTGGTCATACATATGGCCATACAGATGGAAAAAAGCTTTAAACAGCATTCAACACAAAAAAAGAATATTTTTTAACTTCTAAGTTTCTTATGGCTTGCTGTGGGTAACACACCTACTCTACGCAAGTTCCAAATACCTCCTTATATCTACATTTTTATTTTTTTTTGGTTTGTTGGTTTGGGATAAATATCTTAAAGTTTAATGTTTTCAGAGTTTTGTGAGCAAAAACTTATGAACTGTAGAATCTTCTCCCTACAGGCATGTCTGAATAATTTAAGATTTAAAATTAAGTTTGACCAAAACAAGAATCTAATAAAATATATAACACAGGTGCAAGATCAGTATTAGTTGTCTATAAGCTTCAACAAGTGTCCTTTGATGCCAAACAGAGAAGCCTGTTTTTACAACAATAGTGATTATGGGTGTCTTCTACATAATATATATGACTTTTTTAGATTTAAATCTTTATTACAACAGTTTGTTTGAGCATGAGGTGAAAGATCTGAATTATAAAAGTGTGAACAGAAAATTTCACTGATTGAACCAAAAAAAAAATACAAATGCCTCTAAAAATTAGAGTTTTTCAGACAATTCCCAATGAAAAAAAATCTTAAAACCTGAAAGTCTGAATTGATTTAAAACTGTTCAATAGGATCAGTGCAGCTTCCATTGTCTTCTATAGGACCTTGACATTTTTTACCCGGCAAATGCCAAATTTTTAGATTTAGATAAAAAAATAGGAAAATCATGAATTATTAGAGATTCATAGAAAAAAATCATATTCAATTGTTAGTAAATGGACCCCTAAGTGTATTGTTCACATGTACTGAATAGAACCAGAGTTATAAGGTGTTCTCTGCGCTTCTTTTCAAAAGAACATTATATGCATGCATATACTGTATACAGTATGTGTGTAGTGGAATATTTTATTGTTATGAATTGATTTGTTGCTGTACACTTAAATTGTTCAGGGGTTTGAGGGCAAGCAAGCCATGTTTTTCCATTGTGAAATCTGAGACAGAGTAGAATAGTTAGGTATAATGAGCCTCTTAGAGCTTTAATGAAAAGAAAAATGAATTACTCTGTGCCTCAGCATTTTAACGGATGTTACAATCCATACAAGAGTAGCATTTTACCCATGAAGGGAGTCTTTCTTTCTTGTTAATTCCGAAGTCTGACAAAGTTTTGGGCAAGAATAATTTTAAGACAAGTAAACATGACTATTGTTAATTCAATGTGCCACCTACTGGTTAAAACATGAATTTGTATAAATTTCATGGAAATTAAATGTATTTAGGAAGTTATGAAGGAATGTGACAAAGTGTCATGTTATACTGATAAAATACAGTAAATTCACTGCTTATTTAAAATATTAAAATTTTACTTAAAATTGTGTTTTCTAATTGCTGGGTTAATAAGCCCCAATTTCTGGTGTATCACTTGAGGAGGAAATTACTTTTCTCCCCATGCTGGCTAGCATTTTAACCACAATGGTACAGAGATAAATGGAATTTGCCGGTTGACACGGAACAATCAATTGGATATGCCACAACTTGGCTTGTTTGTGTGCTGGGTGCAGTTATTTTATTTATTCTACTTGAAGGTAGTTTCTATCATCCAGGTGTCGAGTATATGCAGTTTGTGGGCTAAAATATTGCATGTAAATCAGACAAATAGATTCCATCTGGATTTTGGGAAATGTCACAGTAACAGTTGAATGAGCCACAGATTGAAAATCCCTGATTAAAAGGAGAATTTAAGTCAATTAATTAATGCTACGTCATAATATTATTATGGGCCTTTTAAAAATTAAAACAGTTGTCAGTGCTTGACTTCACTGAACCTCTTTCTATTCCACCCAAACCACTGCTAGTGGCAGCCATTTTTAAAATATTACATTTTAAAATTATTATTATTATTATTATTGCCTCTTTTCAGTCTTATTGAAAGTCTTTCTTATAATGTCATGATTGCCTGTTTTCTATAAATGTCAGCAAGGTGTTTGGACCTTACCAGAATTTTCCCTCTGACCCAACACATTTCACATTATCATCATCATTCTCTGGTGTACCAGATATATAGAATGTGCATTGTGCAAGCTGAAGGCTTCAAGGGCACGGGGAGTCTGAAATGAAACATTTTTCATGGTACTAAAACACCAATATACATATGCCCACATACACATTTATATTTAGTTAAATGAGATCAAATGGAAAAAATCCATCTATAACATGATTTCATTGCTATGATTTGACAAGATTCCTTTAGCGTATGAAAACATGAGGTGGAACTTTAAGAAATGTAATAACATCTTCAAAGGATCTGGACTGGATTGCAAATGAGTGTACACATCCTAAGATTAACATACTTTGTACTGTTCACTTTCATGTCAACTTATTATGAGCTTACCTTGCAAACACATCTGTGATCAGTTTTGGCTTCTTCCTTTATATGATAATACCATCTTTCATAAAAAAGAAAAAGTACATGCTACTATTTCCAGGCTTATAAAATATGGTTCTCATCAATATTGCAGAATACTGGAACAAGGATATGAATCAGCATTTTGTCTATAAGTAGAGCTGAAGAAATTGGATGTTGCTGGCCTTCAAGAACAACATTTTTGTAAAGAATACTTTAGGTGTGAGTTAAAAAACACCACAGTTGCATTTAAAAAAAAAATTTTAAGTACTTTTTTAAGTATCATAAATATGTACACATATTATAATCCTACATCTTTAGCAATTTTTTTACAAATATATTTCAGGGCGCCTAGGGCGGACGGCATGTAACCCAGCCGCATCCTTAGGAGCACTGGGGACTCAAATTCCCCAGTGCTCCTGTACTTGAGAGCTCACACGCCGGGGGGGGGGGGGGGATTCACAACCTAAGAGGCTGGCGCTAGGACCATGCGGCCATGGGGGGACGCGAAATGGGCCGGCCTTGGGGTGCCACTTCTTCAAATCCGCCCAGTAGATAGATAACAAATATGATTATATTTCAGTTAAAAAGGGGTCTAAATATCACAGAAAACATAGTTGTAAATTACATTTGGTTTTAATAATAACTTCCTCTATTATATGATACAAATCATGAGAAAGAGGATAAGGCACTAATGGGGTAATACAATAAAAGTTACAAAGTTTGCATCCTGACTATAAACCAATAACAACCAATCAGAAGTTTTATTTCAAACCAGTAATGTTGCCTGCTAATTGGTTAGTGTGATTAATTACACATAACAGAAATGTAGAAATTACCTTGCCCCTTAGGTTGCAGTAAACATGACCAGTAATAAAAAATGTAATTTTTTCCCAGATGATAAATCACAAAGAAATATTTTTTTGTGCCCAAAAATGCTCTAGCATTTGTGCCCACAGTCTAAATTAAATAGAATGCATTAATGTATAGCATTTTCTAGCAGGTTTGCCACAGGTAAGCTTGCCAGAATACTTAGGCATGTTGTGCCAAAGGATTGTTACAAGATTTAAACTATGGACTTCGTGATAATCAGGGAATGCATTTCACTGTTGAGCCACTGGAAGCGTATGGAGGTCATTGTTACAAGTAAGGGGGCCCCATGCAATTTGATAACTGGCCTGAGGAGACTAAGATGGATAAGCTAAATTCAGCTCAACACTCAACAGCCCAAGTAGACCAATATCCACTCATTTAGTGACCTTACACCATGAGCCAATATTCATGTATAGGGCCAGATTTATTTTAAATTGCTCACTCCTTTAATAAACAATGTGTTGAATATATGTGTGGTTTAATATAAGTGGTAAAGTATAAAAGATAAAAAAGCTGAGAATGTGAGGCACTGGGGGACTTTGTCATGGGAAAACCCCTACTGCGTTGAACTCCATTTTTCAAAAGAGCAAACAGATATTTTATATTTAAGTTTGAAATCTGACATGGGTCTAGACATAATGTCAGTTTCCCAGGTGCCCTCAGTCATGTGACTTGTGCTTTGATAAACATCAGCCACTTTTTACTGCTGCACTGCAAGTTGGAGAGATGTCACCCTCCTCCCTTTCCCCTCCAGCAGTAAATTTATGGTGATGTAAAAAGATTTTACTTTCTACAGCCCATAAGGTTTAAATTCAGTTAATTTGTGGAACCTTTTATTTTTGCTCAGGGGCCTGCCCTTTTTTCCCCCTTTGGCCCCTACCCCAGCTACAATTACTCTATGCCTCTGGGTCCACCTCTGCTTCTACCTTATTTTATCATGTTGCCCCAGATCAGGGGGCCAGGGGAAAACAAGTGTGCAGGGAGCAGGTCTGGGTTGTCAGAGTCCATGAAGTCTGAGCCCAACAGGTTTTTTCCCTGTGTTCTGCAGGCCCAGTCTGACCTTGCTGGATAATGAGTTTCCTAATAAGGCATCCTATATGTGTACTAGGGTATATCACTGTAAATGTCACAGAACAACAAATAAGCATTCATACAAATATCTTCTTAATTTTTCTAAATTTCCATCATTCTGGAATTCCCTAAGTTTGGGAATTGATGCTCTAATGTGTATTGGATGGTAGATTATACCATCTGTTACTTTACATCTTGTGCAAAATACTCGCATCTGTTCAGATGCCTCTGTGTAGACCTTTAAAAGTTCAAATCTGCCTCAGTTAAACAAATTATACAAAATACTAACTGGTGAAAGGAAGATTTACACTTAATTAAAAAATCTTAATACAGAGAGCAAAATATTTATCCAGCAGTTAAACTTTTTTACTGGCAGCCATACAAACTCAGAAGGTCAAAGATGTCCTTTACACAGTATGATTCGGTTATATTTGAGTTTAAATAACTGCTGTTTATATGTCTGATTTATTTTGTGACTGAGTCACAGGGACAAGTTTTAAAACCTGCAGTCTAAGTTGTACTTTTCCTAATTACAGATCCAAAATCAAATGGCTCATTTTCGAACAAGGAGCAAGGTCAAAGTGCAAAACAAGACCATGTTTTTAGTCCAAAATGAAGATATCTAAAAAGCAACAAACATTGTTAGATGTTCCCTTCTTGCTACAAAACTGATGACTTACTTTTATAATGTGTCCATGAACTCAGATGGATGCAAGCCTATGGAAGTTTTCCAAACACAAACTTTGAACTTCTGCATTGTTGCCTTATGCACCCATTAGTTATGAAAATGGTGTGCAAGCGTGCATAATGATGCAAGGAAACCAAGGATCTACTGCCACCCTTAACATGGCAGGTAATGCTTTCACCACTTTGAAATTTTAGCTGCACCATGTCCCCAATAAATTAATTCTCGCTTGTTTGCATTTGTTACGTCAGATGCATTTTCAGCAAATGCTGTGCTCTGCCACCAGTTGCTAGAAAAGTAAAAAAAACACTGAAATGTGGGTAAACAATATGGCAGTTCATAAAGTCATCAATAAGCCCTATTATCTTTTACAAGAACTTAATATCCAAGCAAGATGTGCCTCTCACCAAAAAACTGGGGAAACAATTAAAACCAATGTCTATTTAACAAAAATACAACAGATTACAAACTAACCACCAGGTGGTACTATGTACCTACCAGACTAAAGAAAAAAAATGTCCCTCCACCTCAGATAAATGCTGGAGACATGTTCAAAAGAAGGTACCTTCCTGCATATTTTTTAAGTGCAATAGCATTAGGAACTACATTCCATATTATCAATCAGGCAACCCAAATTCAGGTCTCCTTGGAAAATAAGATCTTCATTATCCTACAGAGACAAAAACTAAATTAACAGATTTTCACTAGGTCTAACCCATTACTGTAAAGTTGAGATCTTTGCTTCCACACGAAGGAACAAATGGATATATTTAGTAGAAGATATCAGGAAGCTGGGTGAAGTAACAGCTATAAAATAGAGCAAAAGTGACACCTTCTGGAAAACAAGTGCTAGAGCACTAAGGGGTGCAAACTTGTGCCCCCTTGTATTCATTCAATAAGCACTTCCATCTGGGGGTCACCCCTCATTAATACAATCCAGCTGAAAGCAGGCAGCACTGTATTCATGGGGAGAACACAGGTGCTGATAGGGGGGCTTCATTATAAATACTTCACAATTATTCACCCAAAAAAGGAAGAATTAAAGTATCTGCAGTAATATGCTCTACTGCTCATTACTACTGGACAAGTTACTCCAATTCATTGTTTGAAGTTAACCAATTAGAGAAATTTGTTTATGCTGTATGGCATGGTTCAGATTCAGACAACTTTCTTTATTAAAAAGCTCTGAAACTGTTATTTTATCCACAATTTGGGTATCTAGCAAAGTGAGCAAGAAGGAAGATTGAAAAATATAAGCCATTAGCTAGAAAAGCATAGACAATTGCGTAGTTATTCACAATAGCTACACAACTAATTAGAAGTACAAAGTTACATAGTTACATATAGAAGTTACAGAAGAGCTATACCATCTAGTATGCCATTCAATAAGGTGAAGAGACTCATTGCAACAATCCTGCATCTGTTCTAGATCAAAGATCAAGGTTCCGCTGTTGTTTTAATAAGACACTCTATGGCATTAATATAATGCTGTCTGTGTTGTCAGACACTGTAAATAAGGATACTATCATTCTGCAGGGGGAAATTAAGAGGAAGTAAATCTGGCCAACACATGCTGATCTAATTCTTCTGTAGGACAAATGACTGCATTATGTGTAATGTGGTCACACACAGCTGAGTAAATTGCTATGATCCAGTTGTTAAGACAAGTGCAGAGAACATATGGCACCTATGATGTATGTGGGAAATCACCTCCCTACTGTACTTGCTGCTGAGGATTTGAGAAGACAATATTCATACTGGAATTTGAACAATAGAATTCCTTTTTATAATGCCACCAATGTATCATATCACAATGTGACTCCTTGCTAACATTTATTTAATTGGATCCAAGCCCAGTATGAAGGAACAAATGCGCAGTATAGGCACTGGGACTGATAGATGCCAATATGTAATGGTATTAGATGACAGGACTGGGTAGTTGAGGCAGTAAGTGCTGTGTTGTGATTTGCTTAAAGTGACATGGACACAATTGATATCTGACAGCATGTATCAAAAAGAAGGTTTTCAACATGAGTATTGTTTGCATGGAATGCACAGGTGTGTAATGACCTTTAAGTGTGTAAAGCTTGCTCAGAATTTTAATGATATTTATAAACCTTTCATTCTATATTTGGAGTGCGTGCAGCAGGTGTTTCCTGCAAAGCAAAACATTTAACTTCCAATTCAATTGTGATAAACGAGCAGGAGTTGAATTGTTTTAATTCTTATTAATAGACTCCTCCCTTTTACCAGCTTTCAGAATCACTTAGAAGTCACGGTATGCCGCACAACAGGCAGAAAATCAGTTTAAAATCTTGCAGACCTGTTGGGGACAGACATGAAAGGGTAAATGGGGAAAAAAGTAATATACTGTGAGTAATAAAGGATTTGATAAGCTAAAACATTTAAAACAAGAATGCTGGAATTCTTTGTATTCTGATCTATCAATATGGTTTTAATAAGTGAAATGCCTTTCTCCCTCTCTCACTCTCTCTCTCTCTCTCTCTTTGTCTGTCTCTCAGTTTTACCTTTGTGATCATGATTAGAAAACAAAAAAATAAATCTGTTCAGTAATACAATTTTTCTCGAAATGATTTTTCCATGTCCCCTGCCAAAGCAAACACATGGTGCATGTTAGTCAGCTGGGCCTACATCAATTTATCAGCTCTGTAAGCTGCCCTGCATTGCTTGCCAAACCTGTTAGACTAAATCCCTCTGATTTCAAACCCTAAATCCAAACATCCTTTAAGTCTTGAAAAAGGGAATCAAGCACATCTAGTACAAACTCGTTTTTTTTGCTTCATGTGATTCCCCATAAATTCAAAGGCTAAATTGCTGGTGTATCCGCAATTATTGCTCAAAACATATCACAGGTTCATTTGACAAAATGATCTTAAGACTATGGGTAATTAAACACAATGAGAAGTCTAGAGGAAAATACTGAAACATGCTTTGATGTTAATTACATTTAACGACATACAGGAAAGCTATCCCCTTTTGAGTTTCACTCTGTTTTCATTAATAATTTTGCCTCGCTAAATGTAGTTTGAAATGTTTATATTAATTATGCAGCTATATATATTTAGCAATTTATAAAGTTAGCTACTTGTCAATTTAGTACTTAAATTCACTTACTTGAGTTTAGGTTTCCCGCTTTATCCTATGATTGAACTTTTCCTATAGTGCATGTATAAATGAGTTATAATATTCTGATTGTAAGAATGGCTGCTATTGTATAATTACAGAAAAATACATGTGTTAGAGCATAATAAATATTGGATTGGATTGTTGCAGGAATTTAACAAGACTGGAAGGAGTTGCACATACAAGAGCCTATTTATCAAATGTCAGATTTTAGTGGTTTTATTGGTTTTTGAAACCACGACTAAAACTAACAAACTCTAAGGGGCCTATTTATCTAAATTTTTTTCTGGTTGAGTTTTTAAAGGGGAAAACTCAAATCTTTAGAGATTTATTATACCCAAAAGCTGATTTTTTTGATAAATGAGAAATTCGTAGATGAGAATTAGGTTGACTTTGTTTTAATAAAAAAATGAGAAAAAGTAAAATTTTAGCAAATACCCCCCCCCCAAAACTACGAACGAAAAATTAAGCTGAACGATGTGCAAAAAATATGAATAATTCAAAAATCTCTAAAAATTCAGGTTTTTACGACAATTCCTACTGAAAAAAAATATATAAAAACTTCTAAAAGTCAGGATGGATTTAAAGCTATTCAGATAGATAGATAGATAGATAGATAGATAGATAGATAGATAGATAGATAGATAGATAGATAGATAGATAGATAGATAGAAAATATATATATATAGGTAGAAATATTTTCTACTTATTGTAATTTCTTTTTCGAAGTCACTCTAATGGCAGCATTCACCAACATGGGGTAATCCCTCCTCTTTAGGTTATTGGACAGGAAAAAACACAACATCACATAAATCCCCTCCTCCTATACCTACAAGCACTTGGAAATAGAAATTACGGTAGGTAGAAGTAGAAGTTACCTTTCCCAAGTCATCATTGCAGCAATTCACCAACATGGGAACTCCCAAAGCAAGAAAAGAAGGGTGGGACTACAATACTGCTGCAATAATTTTTTTAATCACACTTATTTAGTGAACAACTGACTGAAAAACTTTTCTCCCAAATCTGGCTTCTTGGGAATGCAGTACGTACAATAATGGCGTACAAAGGTTGTCGCTGATGACCATCTGGCTGCTCTGCAGATTGCCTCTGGCGGGGCCCTGGCTTCCGCCACCCAGGATGTAGCTACAGCCCTGGTCGAGTGAGCCTTAAGATCTCTGGGCACCTCCTTGCCAGCCAGTTGATAAGCCATCACAATACATACAATTATCCATGGACCAATTGTCACTTTAGAAGGAGATTGACCCTTCCTTGAGCCTCTTGGTATTATGAAAAGTCTGTCCAACTTGAGCCACTTTCTTGTGTGGTCACTATAATACCATACTGCTCATACTAAATCTAAATTATGCCACTGCTCTTCCCGCTTAGACTTCGGATTGGGACAAAACGAAGGCAAAATGACTTCCAAGTACATGTGGAACTGAGATAATACTGGAGAAATTCAAATGTTGGTCTCATCACCACTTTATCCTGAAATATAACAGTATCTGGTTCTATCGCAGAAAGAGAATGAATCTCTTTCACCCTACAAGCCGAAGTCACTGCCACTAAGAACGTTACATGCCAGTCCGAAGCATCTTCCAACAGTTCAGATGGTGACCCCATAAGAACTTTTAACACCATCGGCAAATTCCAAGGAGGAACACTTGGCTTGATATAAGGTCTAACCCTTTTTAAAGCCCCAAAAAAACGTATAACCAGAGTGTAAGAAATGTCCATTTTGGGTATGCCATTACGTTATGAATTTGTGAATGTATGCAGTGTCTGCAAAGTTAGTCTTCCAGGAAGCTTACATTCCACGTCACACCCTTACACAAATTTCAATATCAAAGGGTTGTCTTGGAATTGTAGCTGGTTTCTACAGGAGCTATAAAACTTATTTTGTATGCAAAAACTTGCTCAACAGGATGTAGGCAATTTGGGGGGTTTATCACAGCATCTTGGCAGTTGAGAGGGTTTCTGTGGGGGCAGGTAAGGACCCAGGATAAAAGAACGCTGGACAAATGTGAAAAGGAGCTGGGCAGCTGAGACGAGGCAGCTAGAGAGCTAGAGAAGCCGGAGGAGCCTGGGACAAGACAACATGTGAGGAATGAAGACCAGAGAGGAAGGCAGAGATGAAGCTGAACTCTATTCCCCTGCTTTTTTGGTAACAACAATGTAGACTTGTGTAAAGTGTAACTGTAAATATTGTAATTATTGTTTAGTCATTTGTGTAATCATTTATGTATAACAATCAATTGATTTATTTTACAATATATCACTTTAATATACACTCATTGGTGTGGATTCATTGTCTGCTTGCTCAAAAGAACCAAAACCCTAGTAAGTGGGTTGAGGTATATTATTAATATTGATTTAGTATTATTAATATTGATATATACTATATACACTTACAAGAGGATACTCTGCCCAAGCGTTATTGTTAAAAGCTGATATGGCTGAAATCTGCCCGCATAAGTTACTGTTACTCAGCCCTTTCTGATATCCGGCGAAGAGAAATTGAATACCTCGACATGGTTCAGGACTTCCAGGATCAAAGTTCCTGCTTTGAGCAAACTGAACAAAACAATCCCAAACTCGGTAATATTGAGCTGAGGTAGAGGTCTTCCTGGATTTTAAAAGAAGGGTCAGAAGGTCTCCCTGGACTCCTTCCTCACACAGCCTCTGCCTCTCAACTTCCATGCCATCAAGGACAGGTGCACCACCTCCTCGTGGAATATGGGCCCCTGTGACAACAGATCTTGCCTCACTGGAAGCTTCCAAGGGTTCTCCACCGCCAGCTGAAGCAATAGCGGAAACCAAGGCCGCCTGGGCCAATGGGGAATTACTGCTATCACCAGTGCTCCCTCTTAGTCTATTTTCCTCAGTACCCTCCAGATCATGGGAAATGGAAGAAAGACATAGGAGAACATCTTGCTCCAATCCACTGCCGTGGCCGAAGGACATGGATTTCTGGAAAAAAACTTTTGACATTTCAGATTCAAATATGTTGCCATTAGTTCCGGAACCCCAAACTTCTGGGTTATCCGCCGGAAGACCAAGGAGCTGAGACTCCATTCCCCTGGGACCAACGTATTGCAGTTCAGATAGTCTTCCATGCAAATTTTGAACCCCCGGCACATGGAAGGCTACTAACCCTGCCAGATTTCGTTCTGCCCAACTCATAATGGGATCCAACTCCTTCATTAAACTGGTACTTGTTCCTCCTTGTTTATGAATGTAAGCCACTGCATTGGCATTGTCTGAGCGAATCTTGACCCACTTGTGGGACACTTCCTTTGAAAGGGTGAACAGAGCTTGACCTATCGCCCTTAACTCCAAGACATTGGATGGCAGAGCACGCAGATTCCAGCTCCCCTGCACCGTTCTGCCAGGCATGACTGCGCCCCAACCTGACTCTGAGGCGTCTGTTGTTACCGTCACCACTTCCGACAAACAGAGTTCTTGGTGAAGCCGCAGAGGATTCAGCGCACCTGACTTGATCAGGAATTGCTGCAGTGGTCTCAGATGCCACCTTGTACATTTCACCATCTGAATGGTTGACGTCTTTAAGCCCAGTAGCGGCATACAGTCCTTGACTAAGACCTTTACTTGTCCTACAAAGGACAACACTCTCTCCTGTATTCGCTCAATTTTTTCCTTGAGGAAGACTTATCAGATCTCCGACTGTATCTATTTGGGCCCCCAAGAATATTAGACTTTGGGTCAGAACAAGGCAACTCTTCTGCCAATTTATAACCCAACCGAAGTCCTGCAACATCTGAACAGCCTTGTCTCTGTTTCTTGCTGCTTCTTCTGCTGAACCGGCTACTAACAGAATATCGTCTAAGTAGTGATATGCCGGGATTCCAGCTTCCCTCAAAACTGCAATATTTGTCACTAACACCTTCGAAAAAGTTCTCGGCGACGTTGAAAGGCCAAAGGGGAGACAGGTGAACTGCACATGTTGGTCCCCCACCACCAACCGAAGGAACTTCCTGTGTGGTCTGCAAATTGGCAAGTGAAAATATGTGTCTTTTAGATCGAGCTTTATCAGCCACGACTCTGGACGAATTGCCATAGTAATCGAAGCCAGAGACTCCATTTTGAATCTTCTGCACAATATAAACTGATTGATGGGTCTCAGATCTAGAACTAGCCTGAAAGCTCCTGATGCTTTCTTCACTAGCGATCTAGCGGAGAGTTTCACTAAATCCAAAGAAGTTTCTGATAAGAAATCCACCGCCAATCTTAAATCTGAAAGCATTTCTTTCAAATTTGCTCTCCTTACATTAGAAGAAATGGCCTCATCTAAGTTGTCCAGCCAAACCTTCATTGCTTTTGAAGTTTATTGCAGTTATTGCTACTGCTGGCCTACAGGCCGCCCCAGACGATAAATATGATTTCTTTAAATTAAACTCAAGCCTCTTCTCCATAGGCTCCTTGAAGGCTGCTGCATCCTCCACTGGCAAAGTTGTCTTTTTTGCCAACCGGACAATCACCGCATCCACCTTAGGTGGATTATCCCAGAGTTTAGAAAAGGATTCCTCCACTGGATATTTCTTAGAAAACTTCCCCTGTATCACTACTCAGTATTCCTCCACTCGGAATGAATCATATCCTTAATTGACTCATGTAAAGGAAATGTGGCTGCCTTCTTCTTTAGAGATATGAAAAATGTATCTGCTGAAGAACCCTTTGGGATTTCCTTAGTAATTGTCAATGCTTTCCGGACTGCTTTGATTAGATTGTCTACTGCTGCCGTATCAAGAGAAGTTTCTTCCTCCGAAACTAATTCTCCTTCCTCAGACACACTTTCTCCAGGATCATAAAATTCTTCCTCCGATACCTCGGACAGGGATTCATAGAGTGATTCTCGGATCCTCTTAGATCTTCTCACCGAAAAAGGTGCCGGATTAGCTGCAGATTCTTCCTGGACTGGCTGTTTTATCAGTGACACAAGGGCATCCAACTGGGGCATTCCAACAGGTTGCTATTGTCCAGTAAGGGTGTGACTTTCTGACGGCTGTTTGGAACCTGCAGCATCCTTTTGGGGCTCACTGGAGGTAGGAGGGCTGGAATGCAAAAAAACCAATCCATCAGCCAACTGCATAATCCCCCCCCTCTCTCTCTTTTTATTTTTTTATTTTTTTTTAAATCTTGAATGCTTACCCAGGACCTTTAGAATGCGTTGTCTTCCCAGAGCCAGTAGACTCCATGATTGACAGGACTGTGGAAAGAAAACACCTTTAGTCCTACAAATTTTCCAACCATAGTAGAACAGGCGCTTACAAAACAATTCTTGTTGTAGTGTACTTGCTTCCACTTTCAAATGGTATCAGGCACACGTGAATCCGCCAGCGTCTCTGTTTATAGGTGCTCTTTGATGACGTCATAACGTCAGCATGAATACGCCAGCGTCACACACCAGCATCCATACGTCAGCATCAATTCCTAGCACTTCCGGCTACTCGTGTGAGACTTCCGGTCTTTATAACGCATCTGCTCCATATTAGACCATGCACTCTCCTGATGACATGCAAATCGGATTTCCCCGCCGCACTCCATCAAACTGGCCTCAGCTCACCATGTCACCACGGAGGCCCTTCTCCCCCAGCACCATGGTGCCATGGTGACTTGGGAAATATATATATATACTGTGTATATATATAGAGAGAGAGAGAGAGAGAGAGATAGAGAGAGAGAGAGAGAGAGAGAGAGAGAGAGAGAGAGAGAGAGAGAGAGAGAGACACACTATGCTCTTATCCGACCTGTTTCTTGTGCTGTACACTGTGGCAGACAAGCTATAGAAGGGTTGCCTGTAGTAGAAGGGCATGCGACTGTATTCTCAAATCTTATACAACATCCATACATACTCTTGTAACACTACCACAGATGTTGAGTTGGGTTGAGGTCATGTACAGGCAAGTGTGGCTAAAGGTGTACTTGCATTATTTTTTTCACCCAAGTGTAATAACACTTGGGTGGCAAACATCAAAACTTAATCATTTTTGAAAATTACATTTTTTGTATGCAAAAAACACAATGGTGTACGTGAATTAAAATTTATACTAATAAAATAAATAATACATTTTCATATTTATGAAGGTAACAAAGGGACCTGAGTTTGCATTGCCCGATCTTTGCCTTACTAATATTAGGACCACTCAGGGGCTGTGGTTTGAAACTAGATTTATTCGTTGTAGATTCAGCTGCTCGGAGCAAGAAAGAGAGGTATTTTATATGTTCTGCAACTTCATTTATGACATTTCTAGAAAGCTTACAGTGGTTGTGTAACTGCAGACTCAGCCCTGGTTTGTTTACTATCCAGCTCTGACCAATAATGAGTAATGGACATCACTACTCCCTAAGTGTCTAGGAAACATTGCTTTGGAAATGCCAACTGCATCCATTGGCCCTAACTAACAATTCTCCCATGCTGTAGCAGAATAGGAAAACAGGAGAATTTGGAAATGCAGGGTAACACTGTATGGTACTTCTAGAGTTTTCCATGCTTTGTAAAAGTCTCCCTTCAAGCTTCAGTCTTACAGTACAAGCACAAATCTCAAGCTCACTGTAACTGGGTAGTTTTTCACAGTGATTCTTGACTTCACAAATATTCAAGAAATGTATCAAGTTGATTTACATTTTATATCTGAATTGTCTGGACAGTATCTAAATCAAGGCAATTTCTTCTATAAAAGCTTTGTAGCATGACATATCTTAGATAGTGACTGAGGAATTGCAAAGGTTTTTAAAAAGTACAGTATCATATATTTAAAGGCTGTAATCATAAATGGACACCCAATATATATATATATATATATATATATATATATATATATATATATATATATATATATATATATATATATATATATATATATATATATATATATATATATATGTTTAATAAAGCTGTGGCCATTACCACACTGTCAATATGATTGATCTTCGATAGACTGATGAGTTTAAAAGTCTTCTGCATATCGGTTTTCAGATAAGAGATCTCATGCCTGTATATAAAAGAGACTATGCAAATATATATATATATATATATATATATATATATATATATATATATATATATATATATATATATATATATATATATATATATATATATATATATATATATATATATATACACACATACACACAGCAATTTCATTAGAATATAAAAATAGTCCCACAAATTACTCCCAAGCTGGTAAGAGAAGTCCTTCTAGGACCTCTAAAAGACATGCAGTTAAAGAAACCACCAGCACTCAAATCATAGGAGAGAAAGAAAAAATAATTTATAGTGTAGTATTTCTTGAAACCTAGTGCTTCACCCTTAACAGTCAATGACTATGCTTTGAACGCAGGTGGGTTCTTCAACTGCAGAATTTTCAGCAGAATAAAATTCCATATGGTATATACTGTAAGTAAAGAATTAGTATGTAAAAGAGTTCATTTTGATACTTGCTCCTTGATTTGTTTCAACAATATGCTAGAAGAGCTGAATTTGTTAAAGGGGCTATAACCTTTGAGTTATGTTGTTCATCTTTGAGTTGCATATGATGGAGAGTGATATTCTGAGACAATTTGCAATTGGTTTTCATATTTTACTATTTATACTTTTTGAGTTATTAACTTTTTTGCAACAGCTCTCCAGTTTGCAATTTTGGTGATCTGGTTGCTAGGATCCACATTATGAAAAATAGACTGGAATATGAATAGGAGAAGGCCTGAGTAGAAAGATTAGCAATAGAAAGTAGTAATAACAATACATTTGTAGCCTTACAGAGCATTTGCTTTTTAGATGGGGTCAGTGACCCCCATTTAAAAGCTGGAAAGAGTCAGAAGAAGAAGGCATATCATTTAAAAACTACTGCATAAAAAATAATGATGACCAACTGAAAAGTTGCTTAGACTTGACCATTCTATAACATACTAAAAGTTAACTAAAAGTGAACTACCCCTTTATTGTGAACAGTTCCACAGAGAAGTAATTTGCCTTGTGATTCTGCCAGAAAAAAACACGATTGATGTGTGAAAATGCACAATTTTGTGCATTTGTTGCCATTAGCATTGGAGTATTTTCACTGTGGATTTTCTCTCACCAAATGCATTAGAGTCAATGGCTGTTTTTATCTCACTCCAAATGCACTGAAGTCAATGGACGTTTTTCTTAAATCTTGAAGGCAATGGGTGTTTTTTTCTGGATTTTTTTTCCTTGCAAAAAAACACAAACAGAATTCTAGCAAAGATTTGTGAAAATTCTCGCCACTTGTGAAAACATACAATTTTGCCACAAATCCGTACCAGGCGAAAAATATGTTCATCCCTAGAAAACACCTTTCATTAATATGGTGCTTCCGAAAGCTAAAATATTATACAAGCTGCAAACTTTTTTAAGAAAGAAGTTGCAGGCCTTACAAAAGTTGTTCACTTATTCAACAGAATCGTCTTTGCCTTTTAATTGATTAGTGCTTTTATCCTTTAATATATACTATATGTACAGAGCTGTGAGGCTGTGAGCCATAACTGGAGCTGCACCTATAACTGGAGCAGATAATACAAGTTTATTTGCCAAGTTCTGTTTAACTACAATAATGAAGTATAAGCTTCAAAAGTGGAAATTGATCATTTATGAATCTGTTGCATGCATCTGTCCAACCTGGACAGTTAGAGTAAAGGTGCATATCCACAAGTGTTGTGATGTGTGTATTGTATATAGTAACTGTTTCTATCACTGTTTACCAGTAGGCAAAAGCAGAAAAAAACATTATTATATTCTGCATTCAGGATTTATAGCCTTCCCTTAAATACAGATATGATGGTTTAGACCAATTGCTACATGTTTTATTCAATGCTTGTTTGATCCATTATGGAACCCACAGTCATATACAATACAGAAGTAGATGAGGACATAGTCTATCCTCTGTGTGCCAAGGCACCACAATGATTATGCTGGTTTTGGATGTACACAAGACATATAGCGCGATAAAAAACATATTACATCCTGATCTTATCATCTGCTACTGAATGTGCCCATTATACAGTATGGCAATTAACTACAGCCCACACCCGCAAACAGGCCCCTTAAAATTTCCTCGACTGCTGTTTTGTATGATAGGCAATTAATATACAATGGGTTAAAGTTGTGCTTCTAGAATACAATTTTCTATCTCATGCAGGGCCATGCAAAGTGCCTTTACCGTTATCAGGTTTTATTATGTGACTGGTAATTCCAGATGATGGTGTAAATCAATAATCCTTGCTTCCTGCTCCATCCAAATGCTCATAAAATGTAAACTTGTCAGGCCACTTCATTAAATGGAAACACACTATTATTTATTAGAAGGATCCAGATGGGAGCACTTTGATAGAAGAAAGCGCACTTATTTCTTTCTCCATATGGAAAGGCCAGACTCCTTTCACTTTAATTGAGAGTGACTGTTTCTCTCAGAGTCCCCCTGCATCACAGCAATAAAACACATTTTTCATTTAAGCCTGACATGCAGACAGGGCTAGAAGCACATTTTAGCAAGTTCCCAACACAGAGCTGTTTCTGATCTGTCACGCAACTTGTACCCATTACCAAACAACCTGGCACTAATGGTTCAATGAGTTCTCAACAAATCACCTGGCCACCTTTAATAATTAAAAAATGGCTGAAGAATAAAGACATCTTCAGATATATGACCCTGACCTAAATCAAAGACAATTTATTTTATTTTTATATACAGTACATATTTAGAAACTGTAGGATATAACACAATAGTCTTCTTAGTACTTTCTGCTGCTACATGCATTAACAACTATTCACACAGCTAGCTGAAGTACTGTATTTGTGGAAGGAAACATCAATTCCGAATTAAAGCGAGGTTATACATCATATATACAATGTCAGACTGGGGGGTATGGGGCTCCTGCCGGGGCCCACACTCACCCCAGCCACAACCCCACTATACCCCAGGGACCCCCATCCCAGCAAAAACCCCTTAGGCCCCTGCTCTTAACTTATATATTTATTTTGTTGCAGCTGTGATTGGTGCCAAGGGGGAAGGTTTACCCTGGTGTCTCACCTGCCCAGTCTGATCCTGTATATACATATGCTTTACTCCATGGAAAAAAGATATAAATGAACAATATTTTAAGCAAGATAAATATACAAAAAATATACA
Organism: Xenopus laevis; assembly: GCF_017654675.1. Taxonomy (NCBI): domain Eukaryota; kingdom Metazoa; phylum Chordata; class Amphibia; order Anura; family Pipidae; genus Xenopus; species Xenopus laevis. The sequence goes on along the minus strand of NC_054379.1, from coordinate 75,120,329 downwards.
AATGCAAAGAATTTTCAAAGAATTTTTCAGATATCTGCTTTCCCATTGCTTTGCTGATTAACCTTTCAAAGTATTAATTCACTATTGTTTAATAAATGTAAGGATATCATTTTAAGTGCATGATATAATTAAGCCTTTTCTAAATTATATAAACCAAAAAGAGGGATATGCCAAGGGGCAGATTTATCAAAGGTCGAGGTGAATTTTTAAATGAAAATGATTTGAATTTTGAGTTATTTTTTGTGTACTTCGATTCAATTCAAATTTGAAAAAAATTTGAAAATTTGAATATCGAAATTTATTATGTACTGTCACTTTAAAAATTCAACTTCGACCATTCGCCATCTAAAACCTACCGAATTGCTGTTTTAGCCTATGGGAGACCTCCTAGAACCTATTTGGACCTATTAGATCGAAAACTGACCTATTCAACCAAAAAAAACTTCAACTTATTTTCGGTTGGTCTTTTTGAATTAGAATTTCGACGTTTTTTTCAATTCGAAATTTGATAAATATGCCCCTAAACCTTCCTTAAAATTCTTGGGGGTATATTTATCAAATAGTGAAGTTAGAGATCACCACAGTCCTATAGAGTGAAATTCCGCCACTCTCCATTCATTTCGATGGGTTTTTTAAAAGAGTATTTATCAATGGGTGAAAGTGAAAGTTCATTCTTTGATAAATACACCTTTCAAAATCCCATAGAAATGAATGGAGAGTGGCGGAATTTCACTCTAGCTATCTATCTTTCACTCTGTGGCGATCTCTAACTTCACTTTTTGATAAATATACCCCTTGGAGTCCACTGGGGTCTCCAAAAGATATCCCCAAATAAATTACAGATTCCTTTGGCAATCAGGCCTACCAGTGCTACATTACTAGGGTTATCTTTTCTGGAGAAAATGGCAGCAAATGTCAGGTGGCAACACTGATCATTACATATCTCACTGCATATAACAAAGTGTCATTACAGTTTAAATTTTCACTGGCAATTTTAGATTATAGTTAAACATCAGGAGGGCAGATGCAGTGGTGATAGGTACAGTATTTAGAGTTAGATGAAGTGTGTTTAATGCCTCATGGGATGATAACAGGAATAAATAACAGGGAGGCATGTAGGATCCTCACTGAAAGCTTTGCTTTTGAATTGTGTGCTCCTGGCCAAGAAGAAATAAGCCGTAGTACTGCATTAAAGTATAGAGCCCCTAGACTTCAGTTGCCAGCATGCTTTAACCCTTAATGAAACACTGGAAGTTGTAGCAGGCATTGTCCTAATAATCATGTCTGTCATGTTATTGGGCTGTTATTTAACATTGGGGGTTAGGTTCTGGCTCAATTGCAATGGAACTGGATAGTCTGGGTGGAAAGTCAATGTTCACCCACCAGCAATAAATCAAATCAATCAATAAAATTCCCATGTGCCTGTGCCAGGACTTAAATTGGAGTGAAAGTAGCAGTACCAGCAACAGAGCTGCCCATCAACATGAATAACTGTGGTCTTTGGTGAGCACCAAGAGACTGCCAACTTTCTCATGCAGTAGTAGCTTACTTTACAAAAAATACAGTATGACATATCTTTATGTTAATTTGAAAAACAAAATATTCACCTTACTTTTCCCCTTGCTAATGAAAGGACAGGATCCAAGGAAAATGCCTGCTCACGCTTGCCACCTCTGTGGATGCCATGCCAGGAAATATGCATTTCCGAAAAACATTTTTCATGCATTTGCATTTCCTTTTCCATTTGCGCATGTTGTCGGTGTCTTTACAAAATGTTGCAACATTTCCAAAAAAGCATGTGAAAATTCCTGAAGTCTATCCAGTAGGGATTTTGGGGACCCCATTAAATATAATATGGCAGATGGGGCTTAATTTGAACATATGACAAATCACACTGCAATAAAAAAACAATTACAAGATTTTTACATGTATAAGTATAATCATATGAATAGTACAGCAAATCCTTTTTAGTGCTACTGGTCCATTTAAATTTGGAACCCATGGTGACAATTTCTATTATGGATGGACTTCCTGAATATTCAGGTCACAACTATCTGAACTTGAGACCTGTTCTTGCTTTCAGAATCTTTAGATTCCTCCAAAAATAACGGTAGTAAGTTTTCATATCCAAGTTTTTTGAAGCATCTCTGCAGAGACATCACAAATTCCTAGAAAACCTTATTTTGTTAGAATTCCTTCTATGAATTTTCTCAGATTGATATTGTTCACACAGATCTTAAGAGAAAGTCTATATTCTATCCAGTACATTCAAAGGGTCATTATATTGACTTATTTCATAAGTTAGTTCAAAGTGAAATAGAGTCCTTGAATGTTTCGGAAAAATTCAACTACGGGTCAAGAAATTTCACCCATGGTGAACACCAAGCCATGATCTCTTTAAGCCATAATAAGAACGTGGTGATTAAACAGGCGAATAAAGGTGGGGCAGTTGTGGTATTAGATGCAGATAAATACGAGAAAGAGGTGTATAGACAGTTATTGGATGTTACAACGTATACCCCGCTAGCTTCTGATCCCATTTTTACTTTTCAGAAAGATTTGGAGTGCCTTTTAAGACAGGCTCATGTGGATGGGATTATTAATGATACGGAATATGATTATTTATATTGTGATTCCCCAGTAATCCCTCCAATCAACAAGTCTTTGGAGGAGGTCAAAAGTCACCCGATTGTATCAGGTATAGGTGCACTGAATGAGAGACTTTCCCGCTATGTAGACAAACTTTTAATTCCTTTGGTGGAAGCACTCTCAACCTATTTAAAAGACACAACCATGTGTGTTAATAAATTTAAAAATACACAATGGAAAACATCATTTAAGTGGTTTTCCTTGGACATGAATGCTTTATATTCCTCAATAAAACTTGAGTTGGGCTTGCAAGCCATAGCATTTTGGTTGGAGAAGGAGCATTGCTTTCCAGAATTACAGAATGAGTTCATATTACAGTCTATAGATTTTTTCGTTACATACCAACTAGTTTTACTTTAATGGTGGTTTTTATCTTTAAAGATGTGGTGCCGCAATGGGGGCATCTTTTGCCCCCACCTATGCCAACCTCTTTATGGGTCGGTGGGAGCAACACCACATCTTTGGCGATTCAAACCCATATAGGCCTAATATAGTACACTTTTATCGATATATCGACGACTGTATATGAAATTGGGATGGTGACTTGATTCTTTTGAGGATTTTGTTAATGTTTGCAATCAAGCTGTTGAGGGGATTCCATTTACATACGAGTTGCATAACTCAGAAATCCCTTTCCTAGACATATCCTTTTGGACAGTAGGAGACCGGGTTCATACTACTTTGCTCCGTAAGCCTATCACTAGAAATACCTTGTTGCATGCCAGCAGTGGACATCCTGCATCTTGTATACAGGGTATCACGACTGGACAATTCATACATTTGAGACAAATTTGCTCAACCTGGGATGACTTTTTGAATCAATCAATGGAGCTTTGGGATAGGTTTGTTGAAAGAGGTTATGAGAGCTCAGTCATCAAGGAAGCTTTTGATAGAGCTTTGAGTTCTAATAGAATAGTCTGTTAGAACACAAGAAACACACTAAGAACAAAACCAGGTTGAATAATGGAAAAAAATTAATACATGAGAGGAATGATAGATTTGTGAGAGGGGTTGATAAGATAGCAGCCGTAAAGCATGACAGACAGGCTAAACAAACTGGCTCCAAGGTACTCTTCTTTACTACATATTCAAATCAGATGTTTAATATTAAGCGCATCATTTAAAAACATTCTATTCCATTCTATAAATGGCATTCTAGATGATGCACCTTCATTGTGTTTCGCAAAGGTGGGACTATAGCCTCTTGGATCTCTAAAAGTTTATACCGATCAGTGAAGGAGACACAGAATAAGACTTGGCTGAAGTATAAAGGAACTTAAAACTGGGGGCGAAGGAGATGTAAGGCCTGTAGTGCGATTCAAATTTCTAAGGAATTTGGTAGTACATACTGTATACTAAGAAGCAATATAAAATTTCACAATAGTTTAACTGCTTATCCAAAGGGGTGGTTTATCTGGCAACTTGCCAGTGTGGTGCTCAATATGTGGGCCAAACCGCGCATTCTGTTGGTGCTAGGATCCTATAGAAAGAGGCGATAAAAAATCTGCCTTAGCTGGGCATGTCTATTTGGTACACACTGATTCAGTAACATTCCAGTTTCAAGTTATTGATAAGCCCCGCACGGAAATTAGGAAAGGGGATGTGAATAAGAGACTATTAGCTAGGGAAGTATATTGGATCTATCATCTGAAGACCATAGAGGAGTTTGGAGGCACAAATCGAGAATGGGAATTGTCATACTACTTTTGAACTTCTGTTTGGGAAATACAGTCTCTCTTGTTTTCCCTTTTCTCCTTCCTTTTCCCTTTTCTCCTTTCTTTTTTGTATTATATGGTTTCGTTACATTTGAAATGTCTTAATAATTGTTGGGTTAAATGTTATTATGGGTGGGATCTACCTGTGATTTAAGCCGATGTGTGCTTTTGAGAAAGTGGCTGGATAGCCACAAAACGCATCAAACCTATGGTTCTCTGATGTTCAAACGATTCTGTGCCTATTTTAATGGATAAATACATTTTGGACTTTTTTTGGAATCCTGCTCTTCTCCATTCTGTGGTGCTCCATGTATCTGTATGCAGTTGGACTATGAAGTTTACCCGGGTAATTTTCTCATGTGATGCACACAGAGGAGACATACACCGTTGTGCTCCCAGGTAACTAATCTTGTGATTCTTGGTTTACAATGACTGGTTACCCTGGTTAAAAGACAGGGGGGCCACATGGGTCATAACTGTTGCTTTTGAATCTGAGCTGAATCATCAATTGCAAACTCACTGAACAGTTATGTCCCATGTGGCCCCCTTTCAAGTCGCTGACTAACTCAGAGTTATAGAGCTGAAAAGCAGGAAGTAGTGCTCTGGCTATTATGTTAGACATCCAGTCTTTCTAGACTTTATACATTACATTTTTGCCTAACTAACTATACTAGAAACATTTTTTATTTTGCACAGCCTATCTATTTACACAGTTTTTATTTTCACACTGAACTGTTCCTTTAAGGAATAAAACGTAGCAACTGGGACATTTTTATCTGCATCAAAATGAAATTGACAGTATAGGATAAAGGAACTATACATTTTTTTTCTCAACTTCATTTTTGTTCTTAATGTAAGTCAAATGAGTGTGAAAATGTAGGAAAATTACAACAAATGAAGACAAATATCCAAAAGGTCCAGCGCTGACAGAATTCCCATTTGCCTAATGCATTTGAAATCAAATGAGTGATTATCAGAAGAGACGCCAACAAAAATACAGACTTTGATTTCTTTAACAGTCACTGGGAAAAATAATTCAGTATAAAGTCTGTAGAATTATGAAGCCTAAAGTAAGGAGAAGTTCTAATATGATACGCAGAAGGATTTTTTGTTCAAGTTTTGTTCAAAAACAGTAAATTTTAAAGGGACACTATTCTAGTTATAGCAAGATTTTCTTGCTAAGTAAAAAGAGATGATTCCCTTGTCTGAAAGGCAAACCCCCTACAGTACAGTTGAGCAAATGGAACAGTTTTCTTTTACATACAAATTTGCAACACAAAGTATTGATATTATCAGCCTTTAAATGTGCGATAAAAGGAAAAGTAGTAAAATTTAGGAATTTGTATAAATGTTTTAATAGCCAAAGGGCATTTACTAATAATGCTATTATTGGTCGGGTGGTCCCTCACTCCAAAGACATCAAGGCTCTATCAAACAGAGTCAGTGGCACCGTCCAAGCCACACAATATCCAAGGTACAAGCAAAGTTCACTCTGGAGAGCCAAATTAAATCCAGTGTACTTTATTCAAACACTAAAACACAACATGTTTCGGACAGACATGTCCTTCATCAGGTGCTAATTACAATGTGTATTACCCAAAAAAGGGAATTTACTATACTATTCAAACAGGATACCATTTAATCAAGGACATTCCTGGAGATGCCAAGTTCAAGCTATCATTCTATAAAAATACTGATACCCACTGGAGCAAAGAGAAAGTTGGTTTTGAGGATCCAAAGTGACTCCCAACACAGCTGCAGGGTCTGCTGAGTGATGTGACAGAAAGGCTATTAAGGTGTTTTTTTTTAGTAAAAAAAAAATAAAAAATCTGACTTCCGTTTATCTGTGTTCAATTTGAGATAATTTTACCAGTGATACAAGTACAAGTGCTGAAACTTTAAGGGACACAACATTGCCTCCATCAGGTCCAACTTGCACCTGTACCAGTGGTGGTTGAATGGACAGAGCCCTGGGCAAGCTATGGACATGCCAGGTATTGCCTATTCTACACCATATATAGTAATCTTATGGCAGAATTAGGTACCCATAATTACCAATATTCAAGACAAATCCTGTTTTCAGAGGTCCATAAAAACATCTACCTAAATCTAATTTTAATATCACTTTAAAATGCAATATGTGTTTGGACTCTGTAAGTGTTATTTGCACGTTTTATTTATGTTGCCATAATTTAATGCATACTGTTCTGCTGCTCTTCCAAACTTCTAAGAGCAATCAAAATAAAAATAAACTATATAAGATGAATATTTTCAATTTCAATAGACATTTAATTATTTTACAGTGTCGGAATTACTGTAAAAGGCCAGTTTTCTTGTGACAGAAACAAGTCTAGGAATTTTGCAGTGTGTATTTTCTGATACAAATGATATGTGTGGAATGTATCCTTTACTCAATTATACCCTTTTGATATGCAGTCAATAATAATGCTATTTAATATTCAGTCATTCACAAAAAGAAATTGAAATCCAAACCAAACAAATAAGCCTCAAATGTTGAGAAATAAAAACAAAATCAGATCTGCCTGTGGTTAAACACATTGGTTTTTGATTTATAATATTTGTCACATATCATACAATTCACATACCGTATGGTAAAAGGGAACCACTTCAATCCAGGAGTTGTAAACTGAGCAGATATTACAGAATAAAAAGTCCTTACATCTATGATAATACTGCTCTGATTTAAACAGTAACACTATTCATAAAGCTATTGCTGTGTGTTCTCCATGCAGTGGGCCAACATTATGATAATTCATGTGACGGAATACCATATTTTATAAAAATGATGAAGAAGTCTATAGAGTTCTTGGCATGTAGAGTTCTTGGCATGTCCTGCAGAAGCTTCTTGGTACATCCTGTGCTGAGAGGGGCATAGCTAAGCAGAGTCTGGGGAAGGTAGACTGTGGAACAGCTGACATCACGGCAGATTCATATCCCAGAGTTGAAACTTTTAGAGAATATTTGTGTTCTTTTTTTCCGAGTGTGAAATCATTTTCCTGCTGATGGACAAAGTGCTGTTGACCAATAGGAAAGGCAAACTGTAGCCTATATATTTTTAGGCCTATTTAGCATTGTCCTTAAACTGATCAAATTGCAGATTGGCTTTTTCTTAGTTATAAATGGAGTGAAAAGTGTATAATTCATTCAAGGGTTCATTTACAAATGCAAGAGTTAATGCAAAGTGAAAACTCGCATTACTGGTGCCTATATGTTTTTAACGTGGTGTCCCATGACCACCTGGGATACTTGGCCGAGTAACACACACTGCCATCTATCTAGTATAGGTAAATTTAAAACAACTGGAGTTGCTGAGTAATCAATGATGACGTTTCACTACTCATCCGAGCAGCTTCTTCAATTCAACTGACTGGTGTGGGAAGTTCTCGGCATATAAACTCTTCCACTAATCCAATCACAATGGCACATCGTAACTCTTCAAAGAGGTGACATCTGAAGAAATTCACAGAGGTGTTGATTCTGTGTAGTTACTGTGATAGGATTATCCAATGTGTCATGCAACTCCTAGATAGAGGTGTTACTTGTGAGAGTTGCATGAATGGATGTGTGAAGTGTTCTGAAACCGCTGGGGTACAGATGTTAGAACAACATTGTATGTAGCAGGCAGGTGGTGTCGTCACAGCTCTAGGGAATTTATAGCACACATTAGCATTCAATGAAGTGGAGATCCACACAACACTTCTATTTAACTCAGGAACAAAGTTCAATATCACTACTCTCCATGTGGGTTCTTTTCCAACACACACACACACTGGACAGCTAAGGTTACCCAGGCCATTAGGCCCCAGTGTGCTGTCTATATCCTTCCTGTCAGGGACATTGTACCTTCTTACAGACTTTCAGCAAAGGTGTAAGCCTTGTTTTGAAGGGACACTAGACTCTGCCTAATATTGCCCTCTGGGTTCCTAAATGAGCGATATATACTGGAACGCTAGTCCCCATCTCTCTCCCCGTTGGAGCCTCAACTGCTTGACTCTAACCTGCCACTAACAACCATGACCTGCAGTGAGCTCCAACAAAACTCAAACATAGTGCCAGATTTGTGCCAGATTTGAACCTGGTGCACCCCTAGGCCACTCCCACCCCCGTCCCCCCTTAAACACTAACCCCTCCAAGCACAACCAACCCCTGCAAAGCCCCACATGCTCCCCATGCCACCCCCAGATCTTTGCCACATTAGGCATGGGCCTATGTGGGCTGCCCACAAATCCAGCCCAGTTCAAGCATTTTGTCAGCCAACATTTGTAGCCCATTCATGATGTGCACCAGGCAACTCCAAGTGGTCCACATTCAAGTGAATAGTGGAGTGATTTCAAATAGGTACAAAATGCCTTAACAAAAAATGGCCAGTGTGCCATTGCCCTTTACATCAGACAGCTAGTCAATCTGAGATAACACAAATGTCTAAAATCATGAAAATCAGCTTTTAGGGTATCATCAGCTCTTATGAACGATTTTGCTTTTATTAGCAGTTAAAGCAGTTCATTAATAAAGAAGAATAAACATCCATTACATTTTAGTGAATTTTTTTATATAAGTATGAGATCCCTTATCCAGAAGCCGGTTATCTAGAATGATCTGAATTACAAAAAGGCCATCTCCAAAAGACCCATATCAATCAAATAACATTTTTTTTAAAATGATTACATTTTTCTCTGTATGAATAAAATAGTACCTTGTACTTGATGGTAACTAAGCTGCATCAATTCATAATGAAGTCTTTTTGGGTTTATTAAATCTTTATGTAATACTGTAATAGTGTTTGTTCCCCTGTAAGGAGTCCAGTAGATCCTTATTTCCCTTTTTCATAGTGTCCCTATCCATAGTAATTCCTCCATTTTCATTACCACCTATTTACCCATTTTGATCAAAGGTAGCGCTGAGGATTTCTAGTGCTATGGAAGAAATGCTCTGGCACAAGTGAGAAAGTTTCCTCTTCATTTTAAATCATTCCACTTATATTAGTTTTGTCTCCTACATGCATTCCAACACTTGCATAAATACTGGGCTGTTCCTTCTTCAAATAAATGTGTTAAAATATATTTGCCAATGTGACCTTATTCAACTTTTCCTTGGGTATCAGTATGGTTAGGCACAATATTTCCAGCAGATAGATAAATCTGCAGGTTTCCAGTTCAATGCTGTCACTAGTCAATAGCCATATTGTCCTGCAACATATGTAGAAGGAGTTTATAGAAGGTTATAAAAATGTGCAAAAACAAATCCTTAGAACAATTAGCAATGTTTTTGTAATGGAAAAGGGAGATTTATGGTAGTGTCCTTTCGATGTACTGCACCACACCAATTTTTGGAGTTACATCAAAGCTGGAAGTGTTCTACAAATCAATGTCAGCAGGAAAAATTCCTAGTAATGAAATTCCGCCATGGTGAATCAAGGGACTCAACTAGCCATAAAAATATAAATGTAATGTTTACTTACAGTGTTCTTCCCTATATGTAAAGCCAGCTCACTGAGAATCATTAGTGTCTGGAGTGCACTGCTGGGCCCACATGAAAGAAAAAATATTTGGGTTAGAATAGGGAACGAAAGAATAAACTCTCACATTCTGTTATTAATAATGTGTTAAGGTGCTAAATATCCATATCAAAACATACATATTCAGTTCCGTTCACTGTCTGTCTACCTAAAAAGAGATTATTGCAAAACTATCCTTAAAGGGATAGTTCAGCCTTAAATTATATTTATGTATATGCTGTGAACACCAGTGTTGGCATTTTTAAATTTTAAAATAATTCAAAAAGCATTCAGACCAATTAATGAAATTACTTAGCATAGCTTTATCTACCAAGGGGCTGTTGTATTAACATATGTTGTTGCTTTTTTTCTGTGCTTCAAGGTTTTGGCAGCCTTGTTGAAAATCAATGGAACAAGTGATTTTTTTGATTGCATAAAAAAACAGGTTAAAGAATCTCAAAATCAGCTCACTCTCATGCCAAAAACCAGAACTGATGCCACATGGACTTGAAAAACTTTCCATATAATTAATCAGATTACCATCTATGTGCATTTACAATTGAGCTAATTTTGACATATCAAAAGCAGTTGCCTCGGATGCGATGCTCCTTTTGTCAGGGCGGACTGGGCCCCCGACCTGTGCCATAAAGAGCTGAAAATGCGCTGTTACGCTCTCCCATGCGCATGGTACGATGTGTTTGTGCATGCTCGTGCTGGGCCAGGTAATTGGAGGTCAGGAGGGGGCCCCTGGGGACTGCCCGGAGGGCCCTTCATTTGCAGCCCTGGTGTGTGCCCAAGGCTTCAGTCCAACCCTGCTTCTTGTATCAGGTGCAACACCCCCTTTCTGACTGCAATGATGTTGAAATTTGGGAAAAATTGTTACATTCTGGGGAAAAATATGGTGATTGCACTCAAAATTGCACTTTTCACTTGTAGGTGTAAATCACCCCTTATAAATGCTGAATAGAATGCAAATAATAAAATTAACAGAAACAATTGCAATCACATAAATAAGATAAATGTATGATCACAAGTATGATCCCATCAAGGTAAGCTGTAAAACTATTCTGCTAAAAATAATGCAGTGTTTGAATATTTGCAATTTCCCTAAAAAAAGCACAGCAACAAAAACAGACTTGATTTTATTACATACACAAGGGGCTAGAAATAAACTACATATGCATAGATTTTATGACAAGGAATAGAACATTTTCCTTTAAAGGAAACCATTAAAACACAGCAACAACTGAAATGAATTAATTAAATACAGCAACAACTTAAATTAGTAAGACTATATTGACAATGTTACTATATGCCTTTCTACTGAGCATCATTGGAAAGTTTGCCGTATCTCAAAGGGTATAAATTGCGTCTGGTTTTCATTCTTTAGCTCCTGGAATTAATGAATAGGGAAAAGGTCAGGGAACCAGTAAAGTGGCCACAGGGCCTTTTATTATAGTGGAAATGCTTAGGTGCCGTTGTTAGGGAGCTTCCCTTATTTCCTCCACAAAGCAAATTTGCACACCATAAATTACTGCTAACTATAGCCATGAAATGCAGTGGTTGAGAACAAACGGAACAGGACAAAACAGTGTAATTGCTTTAAAGTGAATTTTCTGCAGATATTAGACACCTCTTTTTACGTAAACAGTTCAGACCTTTGCAGCACTGAATGCATTTCTACACACCACTCATAAAGGGCATGTAAAGCCACCAATCTGTTTTTCCCTAATGAAAGTAAATAATATTACCAGCATAGGTCCACCAGTGCCATTACTGATGAGATCTTTGCTCTCATTTAATAGCATTAAATAACATAACTAATTGTCGATTGGGTGCTTTTGGTAATGACACTGTTGCTGTTTAGAACCTCTGTTAGAAAATATAGTACTGAGAGATGGGAAAGGGAATGAGAAATATCTGATATGAGTGAGCATTGCAGCATTTATTAGTTGTGACACAGACTGATACTAATATATTAATGATATCCTCCTTTCTATAAAAGATCTTAGACCTACCATAAAAAACAACAGGATTTTTCCACACTTAAAAGGGTGGTTCACTTTTCAATATAACTTTTAGTATGTTATAGAATACCCTATTCTATGAACTTATTTTTAGTTTTTGCATTAAACATTTTGTATTTTGCATTATTTGCATTTAATTCCTCTTCTGTCTCTTTCCAGGCCTCAAATAGGGGTCACTGACCCGGCAGCCAAAAACGATTGCATTCTGAGTCTTTATTATTATTGTTAGTCTTCATTACTAATCTTTCTTTGCAGGCCCTCTCCTATTCATATTTCCTCTTGTTCAAACCAATACCTGGTTGCTAGGGTAATTTTGACCCTTGCAACCAGATAGCTGATGAAATAAACTGGAGAGCTGCTAAACAAAACGTTAATAAACTTAAAAACCATTATAAATAAAAAATGAAGACCAATTGCAAATTGTCTTAGAATATCAATGTCTACATCAAACTCAAAGTTAATTTAAAGGTGAACTAGCCCTTTAATGAGATGATATTAAAGAGCTATTTAGGTCATATTGAAATGAAATATTTTTACAGCAGATAAGCTCTGTAGAACATAATGGTGGTAACTGTTTTCCACTATTTAACCTGTGCCATATAGCCTTTTTTCAATTTCCACCAATGCTACACAGCAGCTTGTTTATATGAATTTTATTAGTGTTTCTGAAGCAAACAGATCAGTTTTACCAGTGATGGGCAAAATTACATGATATTTTCATTACTTTAAAAACACTTTCAGTTTGTTGTGTTACTGTTTCTTTAAGTGTTTAATTACAGTTGGGAATCCAGGTTTCACTGTAGCCTATGGGGCACATTTACTTAGCTCGAGTGAAGGATTAGAATGAAAAATACTTCGAAATTCGAAGTATTTTTTTGGCTACTTCAACCATCGAATTAGCTACTTCGACCTTCGACTACGACTTTGAATCGAACGTTTCAAACTAAAAATAGTCGAAGTACTGTCTCTTTAAAATAAACTTTGACCACCTACTTCGCCACCTAAAACCTACCGAGCACCACTGTTAGCCTATGGGGAAGGTCCCCATAGGCTTTCCTAGCAATTTCTGATCGAAGGAAAATCGTTCGATCGATGGATTAAAATCCTTCGAATCGTTCGATTTGAAGGATTTAATCGTTCGATCTAATGATTTTTCCTTCGATCGTTCGATTTAATGAATTGTGGTAAATCCTTTGACTTCGATATTCGAAGTCGAAGGATTTAACTTCGATGGTCGAATATCAAGGGTTAATTAACCCTCGATATTCGACACATAGTAAATGTGCCCCTAACTATTAGTTACTGTTCCTTTAAAGCTAAATGCTAATAAAGGCAAAGCAACTGTGGTTACATTACTGTAATAGCCTATGTTTGTAAGTGCGAGCTGTATGTAAGTCGGATGTTTGTAACCCAGGGACTTTCTGTATTTTTAAACAACGCCAAAATAACTTTTAGTCCAAGAGAGTCCTAAGAGGCAGCTTGTGAGTACACACACACACACACACACAATGGCAGGAGGATCACATTGCATTAAAGCAAACAAATATAAAGCACCCATTTGTAAATATTGATTTTCCATTTATTTACACGTAACAAAAATATCTTAGGTTTATGGCACACAAGACATTTGAAATTCTGACACAATATAGTGAAAATATACGTAAACACGTATTAAAAAAACAACCAGTCGCCTAAGGGGATACCAAAAAAAAAGTAGATTAAATTAATTCAAATGCCACTTAATATAAAAATCCAATTTGCTTTATTGCCCCTTTAAAACACACTAAGAAAAACTGTCCGACCAGCATACACACAATGATTCATATAAAATACATAGGACAATTGTAAATATCAATAATAAAAAAATTAAAAAAAAAAATAGTCACCATCGACAGCTAAATTTATTAGAATATTTTTAAAACACTATATGATCTTTTCATATTCATAAATATAATAAAAAATAGTCCCTATATCTCCAATTAATCACAAGGTAAAGATGAAGAGCATGTGCCTGGAGTACTTAAAATAAAACAGCTCTCCCAAAGACCTTAAAGGGGTTATTTACCTATCAGTTAACTTTTAATTTTTAATTTTTACATTTTTACATTTTTTATTATTTGTGTGTATTGAGTTATGTAGCTTTTTATTCAGCAGCTCTCCATTTAGCAGTTTCAGCAATCTGGTTGTTAGGGTCCAAATTACGCTAGCAACCATGCATTAATTTGAATAAGAGACTGGAATATAAATAGGAGAGACCTTGAATAGAAAGAGGAGTAATAAAAAGCAGCAGTAACAAATTTGTAGCCTTACAGAGCAGTTGTTTTTAGATGGGGTCAGTGACCCCTATTTGAAAGCTGGAACAAGCCAGATGAAGAAGTCAAATAATTCAAAAACTATAAAAAAAAAAAAAAAATGAAATATGAAAGCCAATTGAAAAGTTTCTAAAAATTATCTTAAAGGTGAACCACCTCTTTTATAATAAAAGATGGAGCTTTTTGTAGTCATTTACCAGTTTATCCATATATAATAGGGATTTCTCTGGACACTGGAGCTCCTTTTACTAGAGCTCAAGTCCCCCAAAACCAGAATGCTCTCACCAAAACGAGTATCGATTCTGCAGTCGCGCCGCGTCACGGATTTCCAGCAAGCGTCTACTTGGTCCCTCACGCAATTCACTCCACAGCTTTCTCAGGCACCTCTGTACTTCAGGGACAATGGCATCAAATCGTAAAGCAGTGTGCGTCCCACAGTGGAACGCAATTCACCTAACCCATACATTCTTGTAGATTAAACCTATATGGAAGGATCAAAACATATTACACTGGCATTTTCTATAGAATAACAATGGTTTAGTGTTCCTCAACAGTCACTGTGATGCAGTTTTTCCTCCTGGACTTTTTCAAGCAGTATTTTCAAGACTGGTGCAATCAAATAGGAAATACCGGGACTAATCTATGGGTAGGGTTGCCACCTGGCCGGTATTTTACCGGCCTGACCGGTATAAATTATGGTTGATCCCAATGTTATTAATAGGGAAAAAAGTTAAGTATTTTTTTCCAGAAAAGGTGGCAACCCTATCTATGGGGAATGGGTTTCACCAGGACAGGTGGAACATGGCTCAGTAGTACCCCAGAGTATAAACATTCTGCAACTGTATATATGAATTTTCCCTTTCGAGAACATTGGTCATGTGTTTGTCTGGACATATGCTATTTTTTAGAAAAAACAGTAGGACTTCTGTTAATAAAAATGGTGCTTTTCCAACAAAAGTATGGAAAATTATGTCAGCATGACATATTCTTTAAACATATATTTAAATATTTATTAGGACTCATTTACATCAATAAGAGCAAATTTCCCTGCAATCAGTTGCATGTAAAACCTCATTGGTGAAAGGTACTTGCATCAAAACAAAGTCGATGTAGTTTCGTATAGTTGTGCTTGAAGCCGCTGTTTTCCTGTTCTGAACTGCTCACTGCACCCATAAAGGTTGACACCTAGCATTGCCATTGTTTTTGAGCTTGAACTATCTCATTCTATAGTTCCTGTCTGGTTTCAGAGTTCTGCCATTGTGTTTTGCACTTGAGATATCTCATTCTATAGATCCTGTCTGGGTTTCAGAGTCCTGAAGCCGAGGCAAAACTCTGCTGATGGAAGCCTTAATCTGCCTGGTCCCTGCTACACATCTGTTAGACATCACTGTTTTGCTCTATGATGTCACTGGTTCAGTTTTGTAAACCAACACAAATGGCAACTCTAGTACCCATTGACACAGAGGAAGCCTGGAACTACCACCACCTCTGGACCAGATGGTAGCTGCAACAACGGGCACAGTGCATGAATTAAAAATAAGACATGCATCAATAGCACACACAATGCCAGAAATTACACAATGACTTCAAAATATTCAGTGCAATTGTGTTTATTTGCAACACAGAGCAAGTGGAATTGTGATAATTTTGATGTAATTTCCCCTTGTGACCACAACAACTCTTGAATTCTGAAAAATTGATACTTTTAGGTAAAAAAAATTGCACTTTGCTCACGTCACTTGTGGACATAAATGTGCCCTATTTTGTGGGAGAAATCTGTAATCACACAATGTAAAGTTTTTTTTGTATATTTTTTGCTTTGAAAACATAAGAAAAATTATGATATTGCACATCTTTATGCAAGCTATTATGAGTCACGTCAGTACGAAATATACAATATCTAAACTCTGTTTGTGCAGATTGGCATGTCTAGAGACACATTCTGGAACTCAGTAACATGAGGTTTACCATGAAGCAGAAAATTGCACACAATATGAATTACATTCTTTCGCCTTGAAAAAGCCAAGTTTATTACCAAGCCACTGGTATTCTGTGTATGTAAAGTTCATGTAAAAGGAATTATCAAGTTGAAAAGAAAAGCCTGTTTGCATACAGTAGGTTTAGCTGTTGGCATAGAGAAGGGTCTGTTAAAAAGAAAATTATGTTGGCTGGTGTGTAAGAAAGATCAACTTAGTATAAATCCGCTAGTCTGAACTCTTTTTCCCCTCACACAGCTTCTTACTGAACTTCCTGAAGTTACCACAAACACCTACAATCCTCAAAGTCAACAACTTAGTCTACTGCCGTAGACAAAGCTTCTGGATAAAGAGCCAGAATGTCATCCATCCAAGGGCGGAAGAAACTTGAATTAAACCCATTCCTAGGGCATAATACTAAACAGAAGAAAATGAACTGTATCTTGAGGTTTCACAGTTAGTCATATTGCTCAAAAATTAATATTTGTCATTATAGGCAATTTAAATTTCATATCAAAGCTTTAAAATCTTTGGAATCTGGATAGCCAAAATTTTAAACACAACACAGAGAATAATCTTTAGTATGAGTATAGAGTGATATTCTCAGACAGTTTGGTTTTAATTTGTTATTATTTGTGATTCTCGAGTTATTTAGCTTTTTTTTATTCAGCAGCTCTCCAGTTTGCAATTTTAGCAGCCCGGTTGCTAGCGTTCAGCGAGTACACTAAGCTGCAACAGCTCATTACCACGTTTATGCTATGGTATTAATCAGTGGAGTAACTAGGCATGGGCATGCACATAAAATGTTCCGCCCATGATAATATTTATTGCGGCTCTACAGTGCACCCCCAGTTACACCACTGGTATAAATTTATCATTAGCACTCACCACAGCAGATGAAGCAGGGTCACAGCATTGACCACCATGTTGAATCACGGTTGCAGTGCCACGCTCAGATGGAGTAACCAACTAACCTATCTCAGCCAGACTTTATTGGGCAAGGCAAGCATACTATAGATGATTCAACTTTATTTATAGTTTCTTCCCTTATTCCCACAAAATCTCCTTCACTACCCAGTATCTAAATACAAATGTGAACAAAATAGCTGGTTCATTCCTGCTTGCTAGGCTTACTGCCTTTAGCAAGCAGTTGTTTGCTCAAAACTCTGCATGAAGGATGACTTGAAAAGGGTCTGAGCAGAAAACTAAAACAAAAATAGGCAGCCTGGTAGCAACAGAGAATTCTGTTAGGAGAGAGGCAGAAAAGATTTTTCCGGTATATATATATATATATATATATATATATATATATATATATATATATATATATATATATATATATATATATATATATATATATATATATATATATATATATATATATATACATGTAGATGCAGACAGTAATAGATTTCATATAGGCCTATGATGGAAATAAGAAAAGGCTGATGTGAATTGTCCTTGGCTGGTGCCCCCTGTGAGATCCTCTGTTACTTTGGCAGGTCAGTCTGACCCTATGGGGACATAGTCATAGCTTTTGTGGTTAGTACCTTATTAAGGCTAAAAAAGTTATTGCATACTATTAAAACCCTCAAGTTAAATACTGTTGTGTAGCAGATATTGCTCCTGTGAAGAGCACAGCCTGCCAATATGGCGGCACACAGCGGACCTCCCCACCACCGCAACAACACCAACCACTGTAGCAACAACAGTGGAGGCACCGCTGGTGGAGCTGCGGTGTGGGAAGGGCTGCTGGTGTTGCTGCGGCAGGCTGAGGGTCACCACGGGTGGAGCTGCAGTGTGGGGAGAGCCACTGGTGTTGGTGCGGCCCAAATTTTAAACACAACACAGAGAATAATCACAGAGAAAATCGGCAGGGGAGGCGCTGCTGGTGCTGCTGCAGTGGCAAAGGGCCTCTGGTGTTACTGGTGAAGCTGTGGGGGGATGGGCCACCAGTGTTGCTTGAGCAGGCTGGGCATCTGTGGTGGAGGAGGGCCGCTGATGTTGCTGTGGCAGGCTGTGTACCCCTTAGTGCTCTTGCAATTCTGCCCAGGTACATCATCAATTTTAACCTACTGCTGTACTTAAAGGAGAACTAAACCCCCCTTGCTAATAAAAACCAACTGCGCATGCACAGATACGGCGCTTACTTACTGAAGATTATCGAAGAGCCAGAAGATGGCCATTGTGAGCTCCGCTGCGCTGACTCTGCAACAAGGGGGCAATACTGGCTTAGGGATATTTACTTGTGTTAACACCTGTGCAGTTTGTGGAGCAGTTTGGGGGGACTATGGAGGGTAGGGGGTAAGGGTTTTTCCATTAGCAAGGGGGTTTAGTTCTCCTTTAATTTTTATCTCTGGAAAAATATTAAACATAAAACCATGGTTTAAATAATAAAATTTGTTTGGTGCCACTCTAATAAGGGGATTTATTCTTATTTCTAAATTTGCAATTGAATGAAATAAAAGCAGTAATGTTAAATGGCCCAAACATATTTGCATAAGAACATTCTAATATATGTAATTGTTCTTGATACTGAATGCTGTATTAGTGTCGGGGATAAAAATTACTATTATACAAAATTTCTTTTTTGGGGGGAGTTCTCCTTTCAACTTAACAAATAGATCATCTCACCTTTTTCAGCTGATTTCTGCCCGGATGGTTTTTGTGGAGGGCAGCCCTGTTATAAACAGAAGATGCAATAGTTCATTGGCACTCCATTTTTCACATGGGTTCTTCTGAAGGCAAATTACAAATTGGGTTTCTTGGTTTTTCCGCACCTTCTAACCACCCATCACCACTGTTTAGAAGTCCTTTAATCTTAGATGTGCAGACAGCTCTTAAAAATCAACATGCATTTGTACCAGAAAGAAAGGAACTGCAAAGAAGAGCTAACGAGGTCGCACAGCCTTGTTATTAAATATAATTAGATTGTGTGTGTAACTTGGAAACCATGAAAGAAATAATTAATGCCTTAAATATTTTTTTTTTGAGTGCAAATAAATTTATTCAAAATAAATTCATTGTGTCCACACTTTGATGTGTTGTCATTATTATATCTTCATCAAAAGAGGGAATTAATGAAATATAAAAACACTTAAAAATATGATGTATCCCGATCTGGTTTCACAGTTGTAAGGACTGCAGTATACAGTATCTGAGTAATGAAAATACTGGTCCCACCTAGATCATCAGCCTATATGCCCTCTAATAGTAGTATGAGTTATTATTTATTATTATTAACATGTATTTATATAGCAGTTGAGGTGGGGAGCAGGAGGGTGTCAATAGTAAAAGAAATTAGATGGCTCCCATTGTGGGCAAACCAACGGACAAACCAAACACCTTGTATGCTGGACCTTGAAGTATCGCACAAGTGTTAATTCCAAAATGGTGTGCAAGGAGAGTAAACTGACACTTTGTCCTCTCAGAGGCACCTAAGTAGGTATAGCCTATTCCCTATGTCTTGTGTTAAAGCAACACCAAAAGTTTGGACATGAACACAATAGGTTAAATAACCAAAGGTAGTGCATACAAACGGAGGACAGACCCAGTGTACTGTACATTGCAGTATTATACAGACGTATATGTTTCCAATACAGTGTGCATAGAGTAACTGGCGCTTTGTCCTCTCAACGGCACCTAAGTAAGTGTAGCCTATTCCCTATCACTAGTGCAAATGCAATACCGAAAATTGGAAAGGGGCAAAGCCCAAAATGAAGTGCGAGTGCTGGTAACAACATCACCGGTCTGTCCAATGCTACCTCCGTCATTAGAAGGAAACTGCTGCCAACATTCAGCCCACCCTCCAGAGTGCCTCCTCCCCACCCTTAGAACACTCGATAGAGCAAACACCTTATGTACGTTTCGCCTGTATTTGCTTTCTCAAAGGCCTATACATGTATATCCTTTGAGAAAGCCTATACATGCAAAACGTATGTCAGGCGTTTGCTTATCGAGTGTTCTAAGGGTGGGGAGGAGGCACTCTGGAGGGTGGGCTGAATGGTGGCAGCAGTTTCCTTCTAATAACAGAAGGAATTCCTTCTTCTACAGACTAGTGGAATGCGAACTGTTGCTTACGTAATTAGCACTCCTAACACTATTGCACTTTATTAACTCCTAATTGTTTATCACAAGATATAATAATGACAACACATCAAAGTGTGGACACAATTAATTTATTTTGAATGAATTTATTTGCACTCATCAAAAAAAATTTTTAAGGCATTAATTATTCCTTTTATGGTTTCCAAGTTACTAATTCTATTTATTAACAAGGCTGTGCAACCTTGTTAGCTCTTCTTTGCAGTTCCTTTCTTTCTGGTACAAATTCATGTTCTTCTGAAGGCACGCTGTTACAAAGGATTTAAGTTTGTCAGACCTAAAAAATAAATTAAAAGCAGAAAGTTAATTGTTAACATGGAAACAGCAGAATACTTTTTCCAATATTTACTTCTAACAACACTGGTTTCTATCTATCTCATGGGGATTTAAATTACTGAGTGAATCTCCACCACATCTTCAGGGAAGAAATTCCATGTATTTTATCACCTTTTAAGCACAAACAAGGGAATTGTCCACACTCAATAAAAGCTGCCCTTGCCAGATATTTCAGTTAAATTCTGAAGGTGCCAGTAATTGTAACATTTATTCAACAATTGTTCAGGAGGAGTTCATGTTCAAACCCATCTTACAGTCATTACACAGTAATACAATTCTGATTCTGAAGGATGGCAAAGTGTGCCCCCTCCCTGCCAACCACACATTTCCCCTTCTCTGGGAGAATTAGTAGGGACACGGACCTACTGACACAGAAAGAGGACATAAGAAGCTGCTTTATTATAAATACTATGCTAAGCATTGTGTAATAAACATATTGTCTGGAATTGCCTTCCAAAATCTCTGTTTCTCTATAGCCTACCACTGACTTCAGTCTTGTTCTTGCTTTGGTGCTTGTGATCAAAAACCGTAAGGAATTGTTCAGTTTAAAAATAAAAACTGGGTAAATAGACAGGCTGTGCAAAATAAAAAATGTTATAATATAGTTAGTTAGCCAAAAATGTAATGTTTAAAGGCTGGAGTGACTGGATGTCTAACATAATAGCAGAACACTACTTCCTGCTTTTCAGCTCTCTTGGTATCCACGCATTACCAGGCAGTAACCAATCAGAGACTTGAAGGGGGGCACATGGGTCATAATCGTTGCTTTTGAATCTGAGCTGAATGTCGCTGACTAACTCAGAGTTAGAGAGCTGAAAAGCAGGAATTCTGTTCTGTTAGACATTCAGTCACTCCAGCCTTTATAGATTACATTTTTGGCTAACTAACTATATTAGAAATATTTTTTTTTATTTTGCACAGCCTAGTTATGTACCCTGTTTTTATTTTTACACTGAACTGATCCTTTAAACATAATAACACAGGCAGGGACAGAATTAGGGGTAGGCAGAGTAGGCAGGTGCCTAGGTTGCAAAGCTTGGGGGGCACCAGGCACATACTGTACCTTTCCTGCTGCCTACCCCAGTCCGGCTTGTTACTCTTGTTTGCGTGCGCACGCGCGGTGAGGGGGTGAGGGGGTAGGTCAGAGTGTATGGTGGAGGATTGCCCGGCCCTGAACACAGGCCTGTTCCTACCAGATGGCAGAAGTTTAGGAAATTTGGTTACAAACTAAATACAATTTTGAGCAATTAGTGGAGGGCCCTGAAGAAGATGAGGCAGCACTAAGGGACATGTACCCTATTTCACTGGTGGGTGCCAAAATGTTAGTGGTGGAAATCATAAAGCAATGTTTAACATATCACAACATGATTAACCTCTAGCAACTAACAGAAAGGTTAAGGTTTAAACATAACACTGTGTGAATGTGGAGTGACAGGTGGCATTTGGGGAAGACCAATGATTTAGCAGGACTGAGTTTGGAATAAACCTTTTCATGGATTTATATATGAACATTATATGTATGTCTAGTTGGCAGTACTCCGTCTAGTTGTAGTAATCCAGTTTATATGTATAATTCTCTTAGATATAATTGTTTATGTGATTTTATATAAAGCGTAGGATTTGAGTCTTTTAGTTCTGTACATTTGCCTGTCATAGGAATTTGGCTTCTATAACAGAAATAGACATGGGAATATCAGCATCTTTGCAAGCTATTGTTAGACTTCACTACGGGATAGTTCTTCAAGAAGTTTACGTGTGCAGTTATGCTTCCAACAATACCCATAATAGGCAATCCCTAAGAATATTATACCTATAACTGGCAAATGGTTGTGCTTAAGCGGAATATGATCTATAAGAAAACTGTATAAAAACAAGCCTAGTTTGAATAGAGAAGGAGAGAGGGTAGGAGATAAGACCCTCCCGTGAGAGAAGGCTAGAAGGAAAATCAAGGCTTCAGAACCTTTTAACATCAGGGTCACGCAAGTTAATAGGCCAGGCAATTTAGAACACATTATTTCTGTGCCAACTTAAGATCTGTGTTTTATTTGTTGTATTCCATTGATGCATAAAGGATTAAAAGACTCTTTCTCGAGGAAACCTGTTTACGTATGGATTTTACCCTCCCTTCACCTGGCAATCTTCCAGATACATATGAAATATAAAAATAATTATTAATAATAATAATATGAGTTTTACAGTTAGGCACTCCCAGTCAGGGCCACTTCTGCCATGAGGCAAGGTCTCATGATAATTTAGCCACTGGGGGAAGTTCGGTGTTTATGCACCATTTCTAGCCCAACTAAATGTGCTTATGGTTAAAGGAGGTTATTAGAACACAAGTAGCATTCGATGGGTTCAGCCTAAGAATAACATATAGTTTAGAACAAAATTCCACATCAGAGCTCCCCAAATGCAGACCCCTTGGCTGGATGTAAAAGATTTTTTAGTGGCCCCAAACCTGTGAAAAAGCCCCAATGATTTATTTGTGTAACTTAATTCTATTATAAACTCATATGTTGTATAGGAATAATTGCCTTCCTACCATCAAACAGTTTGGAAATAACTATGTTGAGACACAGGTAAGGTGATTATTTATTTAGTTCTCTTCCCCTTCATAGCCCCTCTAAATATACTGGGACAGCAAGTCACTAATACACTTGAAATGTGCAGAATTTATCTCCAGTCTTATAGCGAATATTGGGTAAGTTAACTCCTGTATTTAGGTGCCGCTAAACCCCTGTATAGGAATGCAATTAACCCATAAGCCAACTTCTCTAACTTTACTACACCCATACCTTACTCTTGAATGCCCAACAGGGCATTCTGCCTAACTCTTACTGCTCCTAGCTGTCCTCAGAAGCACCAATCGGTGTTCACAAGTACAAAGTATAAAAATTTAATATTTAATAGCTGATGTCACTGCTCTGATGGTACACCAAAAAAAATTCACAAAAAAACCTTTGAATCGCTCTAAAAAAACAGGCCGAGACGATCTATAAAATCGCTCAAAAATGTCACTTTAATGTAAAAATCCTAAACAGCTTAAAGGGGTTGTTCACTTTTGAGTTTAGTATGATGTAGAGAATGATATTCTGAGACAACTTGCAGTTGGTTTTACTTTTGTATTATTTGTGGGCTGAGTTATTTAGCTTTTTATTCAGCAGCTCTCCAGTTTGCAGTTTCAGCAATATGGTTGCTAGGGTCAAAACTACCATAGCAACCATGCAGTAAGAGACCATAATATGAATAGGAGAGGGCCTGAATAGAAAGATGTGGAATAAAAAGTTAACCTTTGAAGCATTACAGAGCATTTGTTTTTAGATGGGGTCAGTGACCCCCATTTGAAAGTTGGGAGAAAAGCATATAATTATAAAAAAAAAAAAGGCCAATTGAAGAGCTGCTTATAACTGAACCCCCCCCCCCTTTAACATTGTAAACATCTTATAAAATAAGTTCAGTTTATAAGCCAGATACCCAGACAGTTCATATATTCCAAAATTCCCCACGGTTCCTGTTTGTTCAGTGAACTCTGAAATCATATTGAGTGTCTGTTTGTAGAAACCACCTGACTCTTTAGTCTGTGGATGGAATGTGTCTTCACAAAAGAATGCTTCATCATCCAGGGTTCTAGATTTCAATAGAATACCATAAAGCCGGTTAAACACCTTGAAACGACTTGCTGTCACTTCTATTTTTCTTGTGCTGTGAGATACAAGTATTACATGTGCAGAAAATTGAAACTACCCAGTCCTGACTGATTTTATAGTACCAAAAATAGAAAGAGAAGGCGCACACCCTTTTAAATTGAATTACAGGGTGCTAATCCATAGGTGACTCCCCATAAGGGTCTCCATATGATATATAACTGCGGCAGAGAATGGATAGCACGCCCGATTTGAAAAAGCCAAAATTAATTTATTACAAAGAAGAAAAAATATCTAACAGAAAAAATACACAAAACAAAACCTAAAGGGTCTTCATCAGGGGCACAAAATAAACAAAAAGTCAAAAAGGCCTTTTCGGGTGTGCTATCCATTCTCTGCAGTAGTGATTTTATAGTACAACAGAGATAGAAGCATCATCAGAAAGTCAGTGTTGGGTCAAAAAAAGCGAAGCCGCATTTTGGAGGCAGTGGGCAAAGAAGGATCTTGGGGAAATCTTAGTAAACTGAGGGAAAAAAGCTTAAAAAGCAATAACTCCTAAAGTGGAAGGGGGAGGTTATGGAGCAGGGATTATGCACATACTGTATGTGCATTGGGCACCAGTTCCTACAGCCTCACACTGCATATAATATGCTTGCTGTTCCAGTATTCACTGCCACATACTGCATGTGGTACCATAATCCATTTTCTCTAGCTATAATGTGCTTAGAGTACCAGTGCCCACTTCTTGTTACAATATTATGTACTTTGGGTGACAATAACCCCTGCTTTTTTACTGTATAATGGGCTATATTTTTCCTTAAAGGGGAACTCTCTTGATTGAAAATTAAAATTTTATATAAGCTTCCTCATACTGAAATAAGAAACTTTCTAAATACAATCAATTAAAAACTCTGTACTGTTTCTGAAATAAGCAAGTTTATATTCACTATTCCTCTCGCAGCATCTGTTTCTCCAAAATTCTGTCTTCATTCAGGAGTTGGGTGTCAGATGAATGATCCAATATATCTTATAGGGGCTCCTTTTGCCTAGAAGATGTATTATAGCGCACTCTATTAAAATCACCAGACATCATGTCTATCTACATGCAGAATTTGTGCAAAAGGCAGTTATTTTGTAGATTTTGTTTGTACTGGAATCAGTTATTTGAGTGAGCTCTAATACATCTGCTGTGAAAGGAAGATATTGGATCATTCATCTGACACCCAACTGCTGCAGGAAGCCAGGATGAAGAGAAATAGATTCTGAGAGAGGAATAGTGAAGATAAACTTGATTTCAGAAATTATACAGAATATTTAATTGATTGCATTTATAAAGTTTCTTACTTTGGTAAGCTTATAGTCAGTCGCAAAGAAGGAAAATTGTCGTCAACAGTCAACAATTGTAGCAGCGCACTCCTGGACCTCTCAAGAACTGCTTACTTTCAGTTAAAAACATCAATTTTTTATACATCTGATTACAATAAAAGGGTCTGAGGCTTGACGCGTTTTGTGGCTTCCGCTCTGAGGAAGTGTGTAGCCATGAAATGCTGAATGCCTGGCAAGATGGCAGCAATTTTGTTCATACTTCCCTGCTTTCCTATGTGACTTAACAGGTGACATAGGCTGTGAGTGAAAAATCATTACTACTGAATATATGTGATTTTACTATGATGGGAATATGTCTCCTCCATTACGCCAGTAGATAGGGTCATGCACAGTTGGTTCCAGATGACTTTACACTTGTTGCTGAACTCGATGTACCAGTGAAAACATGCTGTTGATCAGAGGTCGGCACCATGAAGAGATTTGAAGGTTGGAGCCACAGGTTGTTCATGTTTGTTCTACATCCTGTGAAGGGATATATAACAAAAGTAACTCCCAATCATGGGTGAACGGTTTAGTGAAATCACATGAACAGTTAAGAGGAATCTTAAAACAAATGGAATAAAGAATATAACTATGGCACAATTACCTTGCAGATTTATAAAATATACATAATATACGCATACAGTAGAGCAAGTACTAGTAATGGACTCTTATTTATAGTAATAAGAACTTATCAATAGCACTGCTATTCCTGTAATCATTATTTGATTTGATCAAATCAAATCATCTTTAGTTTCTGCTATTTCTTGAGCAAAATAGGGCAAACTGAAGCTATTCCATGGGTGAGAAGTATGTAGCATACTGTATACATCTATTCACTGACACATTGGACCCTCCATGTTCTAAATGTAAATGTGGGGAGCTCCAGAACAGGTTATTGCACAAGGGTCTGGAACTAGGCTTGTTGGATGCAAGAATGGTGGTCACAGGTCCTTGGCCCCCTTTGTCTGCACCACTGACTGACAGTGTTACTTACTGTTACCAAGGGGTTATTTATCATGCTATTTAACAAGTGGAGTGAAACATTACCGGTGATGTTGCTCATAGTAAAAAATCATATCTTTGCATTTTTTTTCTAACTGTTGAAATCTGATTGATTGGATGTTCTGTTCCGCATCAATGGTAATGCTTTACTTCACTTTTTACACTGCATGATAAATATACCCTTAAGTGTTACTATGTATGTTTATACCTGTAGCAATAGCTTAAAGCCATGCTGATACCTTCCTATAAATAGAAGGAAGGTTAAACAAATGTAGCTGGAAGGGACAACATTAATATCCTAACTGTGGAGATGAGAAGGTCAAGCCGTGCTAAATATATGGTCTAATGCAAGTTTGCAGCCCTTAGCATCCCCAAAAAGTGACATCCAAAAGGCCGCCTCATTGGAGCCAGGGGTCCAGGAGCATCACTGGATACAGAATTTACTAAGAAGTAAATTTATTCTACATGGAGCCTTTATAACACTTGTTCTCAGTGCTCTGAACGGAGCCTGTTTTTCCCCAAATGTTTCCCTTTAATGTTACATATACTTAAACATAAGGAGTGAAAGATATTTAAAAGATGTCAATGGCTCTGCCTGTGCTCCTAAATTTATTTTTTTGTTCTTAATAAAACATGTTTATTTGCCACTGGTGTGTAGTTGTGAGCAGATTGTGTAATCTTAACTTTTTGCTCCGAGCAATATTATTGATATGCTTTTATACAGGTCATGGTGGATAGATTAGAGGGAACATTATTTATTATAAATACAGAAGTTTTAGTGAGTCATGTGGCAGGAGTACTGACTAGACGGTCACTGATAACATCACCAAACACCGTTTATAAGGACCTGATTTACATAATATTCATGACTCCTGTGTATTATATAATTATCATTTTCTTGCAGTTCTGTTTATCTTTCAAAGTTACGCAGCCTGTCTAAATCTGTCTAAATAAGTTTACTTACTTTATGAGCTCCCATTTGTGTGACTACATTACAGTCTTTACAGATATTTGAAATCATTAGTTTAATCACTGCATAGGCTATACTGCTGTAGTCCTATTTAGTACAGCAAATAAGTGCTACTCCCACAAAACAACTTTCTCCTCTATTCTCACTCTAATTGGTCTTCAGATGAGTGCCTGACACCGGGGGGGTCAGTCAGTGTGAGGTGCCCCAGGACTATTACTGCCATTTCATTGACACTTCTCTATAATGGCAAGAACTTTCTGTCCGCACACGTGCAACAAAGAACCCATATACTGTAGCGCAGGGGTGTTCAAAAGGTAGATCGGGATCTACCAGTAGACCTTTAGTTGGAGATCAGTGGATCTCAAGACACTGTCAACAAACAGCTTGACTAAATGACCCTTCTGTTTTATTCTTTTCATTAATTTTTTTAAAAATTAGTAATATAAATTCTCTTATAAATCAATATTTAAGCAATATTTTCCATGCAACAGAATGCTAAGTGATATTATGGATGCAGATCATAATGGGACAACATCACTAAAAGTAGACCCTGCATTAGTAAAGTATGGGCACTCCTTCTGCAACACAAGGCAGTGCCAAGTAATAGACTCTGTTGGAGACTTTCCAGCACTGGCTGGTAGCCCGAGACTGGGGACCATCAAGGTAAATGTGATATTTTACCTGTTGTTTTTTTAACAGATTATTGTTGTTAATTGCTTGTATAGTAGAATCAGCTCCCAAACGTTGTCAATTTATAGAGCCTGGTGCACGTACCCTGACTGGCCACCTTCCAATCCTTTTCAAAGTATTTGATTGACGTACAGCACCAAAACAGGAAGCGACGTTTCAGGCTACACAGAGCCTTTTTTCAAGCTTGAAAAAAGGCTCTGTGTAGCCTGAAACGTCGCTTATCCAGGTCCTGCCAAATGTTCTAATAAAGGCATTTTTATCTACAAAAATCTTCCTGTTTTGGTGCTGTACGTCAATCAAATATTGTTGTTAATTAACAGATAACTGTGGGTTTTTTTTTAATGCACTTAACAGGGCAAACAGTGAAACTGTTAAAAATAAAAGTACTTTTATTCTGAAAGGAGGAGAGACACGTTTATACAGAGCTTGTTACCTGTATTTAGATTTGTAAGTAGTGTACTTCATTAAGTATATAAGATGGATGGCCCCCGGCTCATGGAATCCACCTTTGGCAATCATGGGTTGAGGGAAAGATTTTGAAGCTGTGCAAACCATTTGTTTAATTTAATATTATAATTATTGTTCATTAGCTAACACTGTGGTAGGTCCAAATCACTAAACATCAGATCCCTCTTCTTTTAGAAATAGGGCAATAGGAGTTTACCATAATGAAATTACTGTATATAAACTTTTTGTCTGTATTCTCTCCTGTGCATTGTAGAGCAGTGTTATTTCACCAACTGTACAGTTTCCCTTTTGGAAGTCCCACAAGTCTCCAGCAGACATAGTGAAGAACCAGAGGAAATGTATAGCTGTGCTAGGGAAGCTGGACATCCCTGATAAGAAAGAGAAGATACAGAACTTTTAGCCATGCTCAAGCTCCTAACATACCATGTAGTTACGACTGGTTTCTTAGCTTTCTTTAGTCGTTCCTTTCTTCCAATTACATTGTTTGAACCACTATGCATTTATATTCTACTTCCCGCCACCAATATTCCTGCGAGTTACATTCTCTATTCAATGTCTTTCCCCAAATGCCCCTTCCTCTTATCCTATTGATATATCCACTGTGCCACCATGCAGCCCAATATGTTGTCCCTTCTTTTGGTTTGGTTTGGTACTGAATTGTTGCCATCAGTGGTGCAAAGTTTTAAGTCAGATGATTATAAGGGCTATGATGCATGGGGCATTTTTTTGCCACAGTGCAGAAAATGTCACTCTCTGTCTGTCATTGCTCCTAATATCTGTATTAGTGAATGGAAAAAGACTATTTCTACTTTCACCACTGAATGTGCATCCAATAGTCACTCTTCAGACACACACAGAGGGGAATTTTGTCTGGTGCTATTTAGTCCCAGATGGCAACAGCATGAGGGAAAATGCCCTTTGTGCCATAGCCGTAAAGGTTTGGTTCATCCCATTACTGTAGGAGCAACAGCAGTTTAATTATGAAATTCACAGAAAGGGACAGTGGTGTGCTGAAACATGTAATGCATAAGAAACGAATGTACCCATCCAAAAAACTATTGACAATCTGTCTCTGGAAGCAAGAAAACTTTTGGGAGCTTATCAAGATGGGATTCAATGGGCTAGCAGCAGCATTCAAATATAACATCACTGTGCACAATGAAAAATGTTTGTGGGAGTGATGTAAAGGGCATCGTCAGTGGAAACATACTTCCTGATTTGGCAGGTTAGTGGGTAGTCTGTAAATGCCAGGACAACACTATCTGATAGAAGGCATAAAGCCACTTTGCGGGATGAGGAATTATGGTATGAGACTGTTTTTCATGTCTTTGTTAGGGCCCATGGCTCCAGTGAAAGCAAGCCTTTACACTACAGGTACAAAAAGTTGATAATACGGAATGCTTGGGATAAGGATTCTTGTAATTTGGATCTCTCTATCTTAAGTCTGTTAAAACATTTAAACCTTAAATAAAGAAAGTGGGATTGTTTAGCCACCAATATGAATTTGTGCAGCTTAGTTACCATCAAGGAAGTCTTTTTATTTTTTTATTGAATTAATTTGCTCTACATGACAGTACATAAATTTCAATTTTTTTTCAAATTTGAATTGAATTTGGACTATTCCCTAGTTGAAGTATACAAAAATTAGCTTGAAATTTTAATTTTTTAAATTCGAATAATCACTTCGACCTTTGATAAATCTGCCCCAAGTGTCCTTAATGGCAATAATGACAAAGTATGAATATGTATGCAAACAAGAGATATTTTTCTGTGTTTGAGTTACTTTGGTGGTGGAGAAAAATATATGCTTAACGGTTCCTGCAAAGTGCACTTTCAAAAACGCAGATTTACAATGCTATAATCGAGCAGAATGACCGTGCACAGTGGACGTGTTTATGCAAAGATCCATCTCATTTGCAAGCCATTTGCGAATATTTGTGCACAACACAATTTGCAAAAAAGAAAAAGGGGCACCGTAAGCCAATAATTTGGAGTTAAGAAAGAACAAGAGTAAAACAAACAACCAGATCCTATGCAGCACTGTGGAAGTGGTACTGTGAGAAGTCAAGCTAGGCTAGTGAAAGTGTTTTATTGCATCAGGATACATTTTTATGAAATGCTCTGGGTCCAGCTATCCAGTTGGTAACAGGACACAGTATGGGACAGTTTGCTAGGACACTGCATGAGACAGAGCAGTTCCAAGAAATATGTGTACTGTGAATCATTTATAAAGGGAAATGCAATTTTTGTTTCAGGTATGTGTTGTCTGTATAGTCACTGGATATACAACAGAATTATCAAGAGGTTAAACTTGATCATATTTACCTGCATAGTTTAGAAAAATTCAGCCCTTTGTTCAGTTACTTAGAATCCATTTTATAAGGGCTCATTGGAATTTATAGATTTTCCATGCTTAGTCAGTCTTAAAAAAGTAATAAAAGGTCCTTTAAAGTTTTGAGTCAATGGTATGTCAAGCTAAAACACACATGCAACTGTAAGTCTGTGTTTATTGCACTTCCCGTCGTTGGTGAAATCAATTAAATGTTATTGCTGCCTATTGAATTAGATTTTGCTATTACATATATACAGTACAATATAAGTTTTACTACGCTGGGAAACTTGATTTGATTT
This sequence comes from Xenopus laevis, assembly GCF_017654675.1. Classification (NCBI taxonomy): domain Eukaryota; kingdom Metazoa; phylum Chordata; class Amphibia; order Anura; family Pipidae; genus Xenopus; species Xenopus laevis. The sequence continues at coordinate 75,088,922 of NC_054379.1, read as the reverse complement.
GGTTATTAACAATTCCCTTATTGTCCATCCTGGGAAGCAAGTTTTTGCTTAGCAGACACCCACTGAGCTGCAGTACAGGTCAGATATCAACTTGGAAAGAAATTCCAGCATGCTACATGAGAAACAGGGGGTCACTTAAATAGATCTTAAAACTGAAATATACTCTGCTTTTACAACAGAAAGTATGTTTTAACATTCATATGTATGTGGGGTAATTAGTGTTTGGTAGGCAGGTAAGCATAGGATTAGGATCTAGGAGACAGGAACACCAAGGCTTCGGACAAAACACAGGTTTACTAAGCACTGAGCATCCCCAACAAAAGACAACCGAAAACATTTCAGCAACTTCAATGCAAAACATTCAGTGTAGCGAGGAATGCACAGATCTATACATTGGGGAGACAAAACAACTGCTCTCCAAGCGAATGGCTCAGCACAGGACGGAGAACTCTACAGGGCAAAACTCAGCTGTCTTTCTACACTTAAAAGACAAGGGACACTCCTTTGAAGACAGCAAGGTCCAAATCTTGGATAAAGAAGACCGCTGGTTTGAACGAGACGTGAAAGAGGCGATTCATGTCAAGGTGGAGAGACCATCTCTGAACAGAGGTGGTATGTCTGCTACATACAATGCTGTTCTAATATCTGTACCCCGGCGGATTCAGAACACTTCACACATCCATTCATGCAACTCTCACAAGTAACACCTGTATCTAGGAGTTGCATGACACATTGGATAATCCTATCACAACTACACAGAATCAACACCTCTGTGAATTTCTTCAGATGTCACCTCTTTGAAGAGTTACAATGTGCCATTGTAAATGGATTAGTGGAAGAGTTTATATGCCGAGAATTTCCCACACCAGTCAGTTGAACTGAAGAAGCTGCTCGGATGAGTAGTGAAACGTCTTCATTGATTACTCAGCAAGTCCAGTTGTTTTTAGATTGACCTATACTAGATATACTATGACCTGGATGAATGAAAATCTTCATAGTCAAAACATTCAGGGTTTCTCACCCTCTGGGCTCTCACCATCCAAGGAAATTCTCAACCTCTGGAACTTCAGAGCATTCACTCAGCCCTGCTGGCTTCCCCTCCTGGAACTCAGGCTCACTAGCCTCTGCCAGTCCCTTCTCCCTTCCAGGAATTTAGGCTCATCGGCCTCTGCAACACTCTTGCTGGCAGCAAGACCCCTTCTGCCAGGCCCCAGCATCATCACATAGTTACATAGTTAAATTGGGTTGAAAAAAGACAAAGTCCATCAAGTTCAACCTCTACAAATGAAAACCCAGCATCCATACACACACCCCTCTCTACTTTTAATTAAATTCTAAATACCCTGTCACGTACGGCACCCAATACCAGAACAAGTGGCAAGTACCCTGGTCTTGATATATGAACAAAGCTTGATATTCCCCGTGGAAACCCAAACCAAATCCCCAACCTGAAATTTAGGTACCTCCCCATGGGACTTAACAGCTGTCTTTTTCAGAGCGACAGGGTTAGTCAAAAGGGAACTATGTACCCCAGAACAGGACTTAGAGCAAAGTTCAGCAGAAGGGAGTTTTGTGAGGGAAGCAGCTGCCACCCCAGAGTGAACTAAACAGGAATCCCTACACCCAGAACCCCACTGAATAACCTCCCCAGTTACCCAATCAATGTGGGGGTTGTGTGCCTGCAGCCATGGTAACCCTAAAATTAGAGGAGAAGATAGAGAACCCTCGATAGCATGGAAGGATAACTCCTCAGAGTGCAAGTTGTCAATGCACATGGTCAAAGCCAGAGATTTCCTGGTTACCAGCCCAGACTACAAAGGGTTTTTATCAATGGCCAGAATCCTTATTGGAGAAACGAGAGGTGTTAAGGGAATATTAAACTTCTTTGCAAAGGCAGCATTTAAGAAATTCCCCGCGCCCCAGAATCCACCAAAGCGGAAACCTTAACAGAACCTGAAGGCCAAATTAAATTAACAGGAACCATGATCCAACTGACCACCGGCGAAACTCCGTACAATACTCTTCTACAACCCTCTTTCCCTGGCGAAGTTTACGAATCACGGCATCGGCAGAGGAGGCACGATCCGGGTCATCGTAAAGGATTGCAATAGAATTAAAGAATATACAAAATTTGGGGGTTATGGAAGCACTCTTAAGGCTAAATCAAGGTATGTTTAAGTATAAGGCAAGTGCTACTTACAATGCACTTCCCTGGGCCCCTGTCTCATAAGCAATTCAGTATAAATGCAAGTGCATGTGTTTACAAAACAGGGGTTTTTAGTTACAAAATTATGATCATAAAGTTGAAAAGCCACCATACCACGTCAAGGTAAACCCCATATGGCGGTCCCTAACTTATTTATCTCAGGTCATAGTATAAAAAGACTTGGTTCTCTGCATAATAGCATTACCTGTATTCACTGTGTGTTGAACATTGGTTTCAGTCTGAAGGCTAAATCCTCCCCAGCCCATAAGGGCTTTTAAGAGAGAGAGATTGCCCAAACCAACGCCCATATTTAAAAGCATAGGACCACCATTAGTATAAGGGGGTGGGTATGGGTTGCTATTAAAAACCACGGGAAGCTAAGCCACAGCTTCAGGGCTAATACAATATACAAAATTTGGGGGTTGTGGAAGCACTCTTAAGGCTAAATCAAGGTATGTTTAAGTATAAGGGAAGTGCTACTTACAATGCACTTCCCTGGGCCCCTGTCTCATAAGCAATTCAGTATAAATGCAAGTGCATGTGTTTACAAAACAGGGGTTTTTAGTTACAAAATTATGATCATAAAGTTGAAAAGCCACCATACCACGTCAAGGTAAAGGGAGGATAGATCCTTTTCACTGAAACCAAGGTTCAACAGACACTGATTACACTGAATGCTACTATGCAGTAAGACTTTTTATACTATGGCCGAAAGGCAAACAAGTTAGGGACCGCCATGTGGGGTTTACCTTGACGTGGTATGGTGGCTTTTCAACTTTATGATCATAACTTTGTAACTAAAAACCCCTTACTTTTGAGACAGGGGCCCAGGGAATGTGCATTAAAACTAGCACTTCCATTATACTTAAATATACTATTACTTAGCCTTTAGAGTGCTTCCACACCCCTATTTTGTACATAGAATTAAAGAAAGCTTCAAGGGAAAGGCGGGCAGGGTCAGAGGGGGATGACCTTATTGCCCATACTTGTGGGTCGCCCTGTAATAAGGTCATAATAAACCTCACTTTATCCTCTCCAGAAGAATGTGGGAAAAAACTTAAATACAATTTACATGCCTCCTGAAAGACATAAAATTTAGTCCTATCCCCACTGAATTTGTCGGGGAAGGAGATCTTAGGCTCATGGATTTTACCCGACACTGCAGAAGGACCCACTAGCAACTGTTCAGTGGCATCCACTCTACTAGACAGGTCACAGAAGCCTTGCAACAGGTGTTCTTGTCTTTACGCCCGACTCTCCAATCGCTGCAACAGAGTAGAGAGAAGCAGTTCTGTGGTGGAGGGAGCATCAGCAGCAGCGACTTGACCTTCTTCATCCATCTGGGCCCGTTATAATGTCACGGCCGGCACCCAATACCAGAACAAGTGCCAAGTACCCTGGTCTCAGCTCGGCTTCACCAGTAGTGTGACCACCTTTTGGCTTCGGGAGGAGCCCTCAGCTTACTTGGGTGCCACCTGGACTTAACCAGTGGTACAAGGCGAGATGTTCTGGCTGGCAAAGGGGCACGACCGGATAGCAAGGTCAAGGAACAAGGCGTCTGGTAGAAACGGAAACAGGACAGACCGGATCAGGACAGCCAGATAACAGAATCGTCAGGCAGGCAAGGGGTCAAAACCAGGTAATCAGACAGATTGGATCAGGCAGAAGAAGTTGTTGTTAGGCAGGCAAAGGGTCAAAATCGGGTAATCAGGCAAACAGGTTCAGGCAGGCTCAGTAGTCAATAAACAGGCAGGATCAGGATACAGAGGTCAGAATAGTCAGGAACAGGCTGGGTCAAACACAGAAAGAACAATCAGGATAGTATTTCAGAAATAGGTAGCACAAGGCTCAGGAAACCTCAGGATATGATCCTATAATGGGCACTGGCTACAGATCTGAATGGGCCTTAAATAGGGTCCCAATTCACGACAAAAAGTGCGTAAATTCGCGCCATTGCGCACTGGCGCAATCACGACAGCGTGCCTGCACCTTTAAGAGACGAGCAGGCGCACCGCGCGCGCCCTAGGAAGCTCACAATGGCACCAGCAAGGAGAGGATAGGAGTGGTGCAGCGGGCGTCCACACCAAGGACGTGGCGTGGACCCCGCTGCCCACTAGACCACCAGGGTAGGTTCTTACATACCCATACCAATACTAACTATAGAGCTTAGTATCACAATAGCCTTTGATATTATGTCTGTCCAAAAAATCTTGAAAGCCTTAAAAGCACGTATTTTCTTACCCACCTCAACACCAACGCTTCTATTGAACCAAAAAGGTTTTGCTTTGCAACGGCGTAAGGTAATCAGACAGACTGGATCAGGCAGAAGGAGTTGTCGTTAGGCAGGCAAAGGGTCAAAACCGGGTAATCAGGCAAACAGGATCAGGCAGGCTCGGTAGTCAATAAACAGGCAGGATCAGGATACAGAGGTCAGAATAGTCAGGAACAGGCTGGGTCAGACACAGAAAGAACAATCAGGATAGTAATTCAGAAATAGGTAGCACAAAGCTCAGGAAACCTCAGGATATGATCCTATAACGGCTCTGGCTACAGATCTGAATGGGCCTTAAATAGGGTCCCAATTCGCGCCAAAACGTGCGCACATTTGCGCCATTGCGCACTGGCGCAATCACGACAGCGCACCTGCGCCTTTAAGAGACGCGCAGGCGCACCCTAGGAAGCTCACAATGGCGCCAGCAAGGAGAGGATAGGAGCGGCGCAGCGGGCGTCCACACCAAGGATGTGGCGTGACCACCAGGGTAGGTTCTTACATACCCATACCAATACTAACTATAGAGCTTAGTATCACAATAGCCTTTGATATTATGTCTGTCCAAAAGAACCCCCTACATTGCTTCAAATGAAAGTTCTTTTTTTCTAGTCTAAAGGGGTGGCCTCTGATACGGTGATCCACTTTATGGGTAAAAAGGTCCCCTGCTATTTGTCTATAATGTCCTCTAATGTACTTGTAAAGTGTAATCATGTCCCCTCGCAAGCTCCTTTTTTCCAGAGAAAACAACCCCAACCTTGACAGTCTACCCTCATAATTTGTCTTCCATCCCTCTAAAAAATTTAGTTGCACGTCTCTGCACTCTCTCCAGCTCATTTATATCCCTCTTAAGGACTGTAGTCCAAAACTGCACTGCATACTCCAGATGAGGCCTTACCAGGGACCTATAAAGAGGCATAATTATGTTTTCATCCCTTGAGTTGATGCCCTTTTTTATGCAAAAGAGAACTTTATTTGCTTTAGTAGCCACAGAATGACACTGCCCAGAATTAGACAACATGTTATCTACAAAACCCCTAGATCTTTCTCATTTAAGGAAACTCCCAACACACTGCCATTTAGTGAATAACTTGCATTTATATTATTTTTGCCAAAGTGCATAACCTTGCATTTATCAACATTGAACCTCATTTTCCAGTTTGCTGCCCAGTTTTCCAGTTTAGACAAATCACTCTGTAAAGTGGCAGCATCCTGCATGGAACCTATAGTTCTGCACAATTTTGTATCATGTGCAAAAATAGAAACAGTACTTTCAATGCCCACCTCAAGGTCATTAATAAACAAGTTGAAAAGCAAGGGACTTAGTACAGAGCCCTGCGGTACTCCACTAACAACACTGGCCCAACTAGAAAATGTTCCATTTACCACCACTCTTTGTAGTCTATCTTTTAGCCAGTTCTCTATCCAGGTACAAATATTATGTTCCAGGCCAACATTCCTTAATTTAACCAGTAACCTTTTGTGTGGCACTGTATCAAATGCTTTAGCAAAGTCTAACTAAATCACATCCACTGCCATCCCAGAATCGAGGTCTCTACTTACCTTCTCATAAAAAGAAATTAAGTCTGGCAAGATCTATTACGCATAAAACCATGCTGGCGCAAACTCATAGTATTATGATTTGCTATGAAGTCCAGTATCTTATCCTTTATTAACCCTTCAAAAATCTTTCCTACCACTGACGTCAGACTAACTGGCCTATAGTTTTGAGAACGGGATCCTTTTTTGAATAGAGGCACCACATTAGCAATTCGCCAGTCTATCGCCACTATGCCAGATCTCAATGAATCCAGAAGAATTAGGTAAAGCTTCTTTGCATGATTTATTGGCCTCCTTGTACCTTATAAATGTTTCGGCTGTACCAGTTAACTTGATAGCCTTAAAAGCATGTCTTTTCTTACCCACCTCAACACCAAAGCTTCTATTGAACCAAAAAGGTTTTGCTTTGCAACGACGTTCCTTGCTTACAAGTGGAATATACTGACAAGTATATTTATTAGGGCTCTTACACACGGCCGTTCCGACCTGCGCTCCCCTGCGTTCCGTTTGTTGGCGTTCAGCCGCAGGGGAGCGCAGGAATAGACGCAAGTAATGATTTGAAATGGGGCTGTACTCACTCAGGCGCGTGTAGGCGCCGAACGCAGGTTCAGACGCAACATGCTGCATTTTTCCTGCGTTCGGCGCCTACACGCGCCTGAGTGAGTACAGCCCCATTTCAAATCATTACTTGCGTCTATTCCTGCGCTCCCCTGCGGCTGAACGCCAACAAACGGAACGCAGGGGAGCGCAGGTCGGAACGGCCGTGTGTAAGAGCCCTTAAGCAGCATTTTAAAGACTTCCCATTTTTGTTCTGTCTTTAACCCTGTGAAACGCATTTCCCACTTAATATGTTGCAGAGATGCCCTTATACTGTCAAAGTTTGTACGTCTGAAATTTAGTGTTTTAGTTACTCCCTTATAGAATTGCTTCTGCAACAGAATCTCAAAGGAGGTGTCCGCGGAGCTTTGAGCTGTGATAACACAGCCCTTTTACCTTTCGTAACAGCCTTTTAACCTTTACTAGCTAGCTCCTCTCTCAGCTGCCTCTTAATTACTTGGCCGAGAGGGAATATTGGTTGTCAAATTGATTTGTTTTTGGATTGGTCTTCAAGAATAACCATATTAAAGCAGAAAGCTGGATGACAAGAACTTTTATACAGTCTATGTAATTATGAAGTGACGTCTATTATCTAAATCAATATTCACATGGAGTATTCCAGATGAGATCTCAGGTGCAAGTCTACCTATGGCTCTTCCCACTGACATTGATAGCAAGCAACCATCAGTGAGTTATGGGAGTTCAGATTATTACTGCAAACTTTGCACTCAAAAATACTGGTGTAAATAAATAGAATGCTTCATCTAACCAATACTTTTGTTACACTAAATGAAAACAAGAGAGTGTATCTTTAAATAATAAGCAGTATGATAGTGCTATGAGTTGTACAACAGGTCAAGTCCAGAGCTCTAATTTGTGGCTTATGCAATTGTCAGCTCTTGCTTCTTTAAAGGAAAAGTGTGAAATTATTAATAGAGTGGTTCACCTTTACAATTCTAAGCAACCTTTCAATTGGTCTTCATTAATTATTTATTTTTAATAGTTTTTTAGTTATTTGCCTTTTTCTATGAATTCGTTTCAGCTTTCAAATATGGGTCACTCACCCCATCTAAAAACAAATGCTCTGTAAAGCTATACATTTATCATTATTGCTACTTTTTATTACTCATCTTTCTGTTCAGACCCACTCCTATTCCTATTCCAACCTCTTATTTAAATCAGTGCATGGTTGCTAGAGTAATTTGGTCCCTAGCAACCAGATTACTGAAACTGCAAACTGGAGAGCTGTTGAATAAAAAGCTAAATAACTCAGAAACCACAAATTATAAAAAATGAAAACTAGTTGTCTCAGAATATCACTCTGTACATAAAAGTTAATTTAAAAGTGAACAACCCCTTTAAAAAGCTTAACTTTAGCATTACATATCACACTTTAAATTTGCTAAGCAGTCTATGAATAGACCGGTTTTTACATACTGCATTGTGTTGCCATCTACTGACAAATCTTTAAAAGTGCAATATATGACTGGTTAATATCGACCTAGAGCATGAGATAGATAGCATGGTGGTACACTACTAAGTATTGGTACCTTGCAATGGTGGAATCTTGAGACTGACTCTGACCAGGGCACTGTATGTATCCTGTATGTTCAATACCCTCAAACCTTTAAAAAGGAACATTCTTAAAAACAACTTTGAAGAGTGTGCCTACTTCTCTGCAGTCCTCATAAGTGGCTTTTGATTTGATTTATTTTAATTGAAGTGATGCAAATAAAACACTTAACAAAAGAGCTTGACAGATTTAAAGGAACAGTAACATCAAAAAAAATTTTAAAAAAAATTTGTTAGTTTAGAACGTAATAAAAACACCAAGACAAATTAAACTTTAAAATAGTGAAGCTTTTATTAAGAAATAACTTACAGTAACTCCACTTCCTCTACTTACTGGGGTAGGAGCAGTGAGTCCGGTGGGAGCAACGTGTAGGGAAAGTCTTGATTTCTGTGGCCGCCTTCTGTGGAAGCTAATGGGGAGCCCGCCTACATTGCCTTCCACACGCTGTCAGAAGAATATGGGAGAAGAAATCGAGTGCTGCACAATGGATCGTCGTCGCCCTATCTCATTTTATGTAGAGGACAGGAAGTGGAGTTACTGTAAGTTATTTCTTAATAAAAGCTTCATTATTTTAAAGTTTAATTTGACTTGGTGTTTATTTCGTTCTAAACTAACGAATTAAAAAAAAAATTGATATTGATATTGTTACTGTTCATTTAAGCACATCATCAAAACTCAACCATTTTAAAGGGTGTTATGGGAGGATGCATTGGTTTCCTCACACAGTTAAATACACATATACTGTATATATATATATATATATATATATATATATATATATATATATATATATATATATATATATATATATATATATATTTTTAATCATCAGAAGAAGCTCTCAAGACTTATAAGACGTGAAATGTTTTATCATGGACATACAACATAAAAACATCAAGTAGTATCCAAATTGACGTACCATGGCATCATAATGAGACCATACACTCCAAATTGCCCTGGTATCTGGACTGAGTGCTGGCTGTTATGTTTTGGGTAGCCGAGGATGAGTAGAGTATAACAGTGCTTTATTAGCAGGCTCATGCAGGCATTACACACCAGTAACTTTCACTTTTAAGCTACCAGGACGTATGCACAGATAAGTCTGAGCAAAGTGACATCTACAGGCCATTTGTATAAACACCACACTGGCATGAATGGCAAGTTTTATGAATCTGACATAAATGTACCTGTAGTGGGGCTATTGATGCAGTGAGTCTCCAGGAACATTTTATACACAACAGCAAGAGAGGTGTAGTTCATCATTACTCTTTAGCTTAGCGAAAGCCTATCCTGGGTGAGTAAGTCCAATGTAACCTGTGTTCTATCTGTCTTATCTAGCTGGACAAGGCCTCTTTTAGCCAAGATAAGTTTACACTAGTAAGGGTTTGAAAATTGTGTTGTATTTACTAACCAACCTTAAAAATAAACACGTTTTATTCTAAATACTATGTGGCAGTTTAAAAATTTACTTTTTGGTTAAAGGGTTAAAGGGTCCAAAATGTGAGGTAGGTAGGTAGGTGTGTGTTTGTATAACTATATGTAGGAGGGTAAGGTTTTTCTAAGCCCCAGGGATTGAGTTGGACAGCTAGGCTGGGTCTTTTTTCCCAGAGGAGAGTTGGAGTAGCCCCCTGAGGTTATAAAATGGGATGCCCACATGTGTTCAGCCTCTTTCCTCTGTACCCACTAGCTGGAGGAAGTGGGGTGTTGCTGTAAGGGCCTTAAGCGGAGGTAGACCTCAGTATAGGAGAAGTGTCAGGACAGAAATTATTATAGGTCACTCTAGGAGTGACAGTTAGGATCAGAAAAGTTAGTGAGCAGCTAAGGCTCCAACGAGAAGTGTAATGAGGGGTTAGTGTCCTGTGTCACCTCTGCTGCCATTATAGGGACAGGAGAAGTCAGGATTAGGTAGATCCTGGAGTAATACACCTCTGCAGGCTTCACCTAGGGATGGGGAATTCGTGACCACTAGGCAGTCAATACTACACATTGAAAAAATTGGTGGAGGAACAAAGAAAGATTGTGAGTACTTTACATGTAACTGTCCTGCTGCCACTTGATTGTTATACCAACTTAGCACACCCTGCACACCCTGCAAAATTGGAAGAGTTGACATCCTGAAGTGTACATTTGTTAATAAATTGAGTCATTGTTTTTAAGAACCACTGGTGCCCATAGTTACTTTAGAAGTAAGAAAGAGTGAATGCTGTGTGCCCATTCAAGAGTGGTACCCCTTCCTCCATCCCATAAGCAAGATACACAGTCAGTATATTCATGCCTGTCTATATTTGTGCCAACTCCCTAAGTAGATTGTATTCAATGCCTCTAAAAATAAACAATATAACCTACCAAATATGATACTGTATAAACCTTGGGGAAAAACAGAGGCAAAGTTGTTCAGGCACTTTCAAAAGAAAATGTTTCAGGCTCATTGAAAGTTTTGATCACAGGATATAAAGCAACCATTCTGCTACTGGCTTTACCTTCATGGTTAACTAAGTTTCAGGATGAAAAGTACTAGTGCTGGTGCTTATTGGTGTATCCCATTCAACCCATCAGGAAGCAGCAGTGGATGATTCAGGGTTTTTTGTTTGCTAGCTGAAATCTGCCACATGTGCCATTATCCTAAGCAATATTCATGACAATACAGTCATTCAGCCAGGATGCTTGCTTTCTAAAGATAATCCTCTGATTTATACCTTAAAGATAAAAATCCAGCTAAAACAAAAAATGAAAGGAATAAGCCACAACATTTCCTTATGAAACAGAAGCAAGATTTATTTATGATTTTATTAATGCAGGATGTTGGTTTCTGCACTAAAATAAGAAATTATAAATGAATAAATAAGCTTTAGGGATGCATACAGCAAAAAACGTCAGTATGAAATGCTGCTTTTTCTTCCAAGGAAACACCATGAGACTAAAGGAGATCAATGAAAATTTACTATTAGTCAATGTTTTAAACAGATTTCCTCTTGCTTTAATATGTTCCATCACATGCTTTGTCTCAACTTAAACAGTTCCAGGTGGATGCCAGGCACAGTTTCACACACCGGAACACATTCTAAGACATTCACAAGATAAAGAGGCACACTCATACCAAATGCTAGACTTACTACAAGGGCATTTTATAACATTTGCGGCAGCCAAAAGACAAAAACTTCTTTTGCAAACAGGCATATTTTCATATGTGTCCCCACATTCCAGAGATGAGTAAAAGGCTTTATAATTGGATGAGTCCTTAATTATAAGAGATTCCTACCCAAGTGATGCTATAAAACATGGTCAACATGGTACCCTGACCAGAGGAGTTATTGCAGTTGCAATTGCAAAATAAAGAGCAGTCTATAAGGCTATAGGGGGAAAGACTGGGACTAAGTATTTTTGGCGCAGTTATTCCATCATAGACAAATCAGTCTGAGTGATATGCAAGTGGAGCTGCCTCGTTGGTAAATTCATTCATAGTTTAGTTATGCCTACTTACAAACATATCCTTTACTTGTACTGGAACATCCTGGAACTTCTTCTGTAACAGACCTATTTATAAAAATTCGATTTGTGTAATTTTAGAGTTTTTTTTCTACTTCAAATAATCTCACAATTTAAAGAAACATGAATTGATTGCATGGGGTGATGGTGGCAGGGCTTTCTTCAAGAGTTCTCAGAGGAATGGGTGGCGTTTTTGTGCTGGGGTTATATGATTTCTATTACATTTTGTCTGCTTTCCACATTAACAAATCATTCCCTATACGTTTCTAACTGCTTTAAAGAAGAAATAAAACCTAACTAAAGAAGTAGGGTAGAAATGTTGTACATCATGTTCTGGGATTCTGTACTAGCCCTAGGCAACCATTGCATTTTAGTACTAAAGAGCTGTGTCTCCAAAGTTGCCCCAGTAGCTCCCCATCTTCTTCTCTGCTGATTCACTGCACATGCTCTGTGCTGCTGTCACTTACTGAGTTTAGGTACCCACTCATAATATACAGTACACATAGAATATAAATATCACAATATAAGGCTGATTATTAATTAATACATATAATTACTATATGGCAGCACAGAAACCAGTGCAAATAGCATCAGAATTTAATAATCTGCCTTGTAGCATCATCTTATATTACATGTCAACCTCATTTTCTGCTTGATAATTTATGACGACCCCTAACCTTAGCTTCTCAACAGATGCTCAGAGCCCAATAAGCCTGTGCGTTTTTAAGACACTTTCAAAGATGTTGACCCCCTGTGGCAAGTTTGAAGCAATGGATCATTGCTGCTATTGACAAGCTGAAACTTTAGGCTGATGCAATAAGTTCAGTATGTAAAATATGGCATTTTTAGCAACATTCTATTTTAAGGTTTAGTTCTCCTTTAAGAGCCCACAACTGTACCTCATTGGCAGGTGTTGACCCTTTGGCAGTGACTGATTCAGTGGAACTCAACACTCCTTTAGTGCAGTCATTCAATTTCTTAAATTAATTAAACCCAGACAAACCTATGCACAAGAACTAGTGATGGGCGAATTTGCGCCGATTTGTGATTTGTGAAACGGTCACATTTTTTTTAGGAGCTGTAGAACAGTGAGCCTCCTGCCTGCCAAGCAATTATTTCAAAAAGCACTGATCACTAAATAGTGCAGTTCAATAGTGCAGTTCAATTCTGAACTTTTATTATAGCATACTTTTCAACCTGTTTTAATTATGAAATAGCTATGTAATCTTTGTGCAGAATAGTGAAATTTTATTTTCCAATTTCCTTGGTTCTTCACAGCAGCTGTGGAAAGATAAAGCAGTTTATCAAATTTCCAGCTACAGTTAAACTACTCCTTATCTTTAAACTTTACACACAGTTGTTAGTGAAATGGTGGGACCTGTATACAAATATTTAATTACAGATTCTACTGCTTTCTCCAGGAGAAAGGAGGGAAAGTTTGTAATGAAAAAATATAATGTGCAATTTTTTGCTATACAATATTTTTTCTATCCTTTTGCATACAGTCATATAAAAAAAGTTTGGGAACCCATTCTAATTCTTTGGAGTTTTGTTTATCATTGGCTGAGCTTTCAAAGTAGCAACTTCCTTTTAATATATAACATGCCTTATGGAAACAGTAGTATTTCAGCAGTGACATAAAGTTTATTGGATTAACAGAAAATATGCAATATGCATCATAACAAAATTAGACAGGTGCATTGTCTTGTTGAAATATCCAACCCCTGTGCAACTTTGTGACTGATGCTTGAACATTATCCTGAAGAATTTGTTGATATTGGGTTAAATTCATCTGACCCTCGACTTTAACAAGGGCCCCAGTCCCTGAACTAGCCACATAGCGCCACAGCATGATGGAACCTCCACCAAATTTGACAGTAGGTAGCAGGTGTTTTTCTTGGAATGCAGTGTTCTTCTTCTGCCATGCAAAGTGCTTTTTGTTATGACCAAATAACTCAATTTTTGTCTCATCAGTCCAAAGCACTTTGTACCAAAATGACTGTGGCTTGTCTAAATAAGCTTTTGCTAACAAGTGACTCTGTTGGTGGCATGAGTGCAGAAAGGGCTTCTTTCTCATCACCCAGTCATACAGATGTTCTTTGTGCAAATTGTGCTGAATTGTGCAAATTGTGCTGAATTGTAGAACGATGTACAGATACACCATCTGCAGCAAGATGCTATTGCAGGTCTTTGGAGGTAATCTTTGGGCTATCTGTAACTATTCTCACAATCTTCCGTATATGCTGATCCTGTATTTTTCTTGGCCTACCAGCCCTGGGTTTTACGCAACTGTGCCTGTGGCCTTCCATTTCCTGAATTCCTTACAGTTGAAACTGACAGTTTAAACCTCTGAGATATCTTTTTGTAGCCTTCCCCTAAAGCATGATAATGAACAATCTTTGTTTTCAGATCTTTTGAGAGTTGCTTTGATGGTCCCATGCTGTCACTCTTTAGAGGAGAGTCAAACAGAAGCACAACTTGCAATTGGCCACCTTAAATACCTTTTCTCATTATTGGACACACCTGCCTATGAAGTTCAAGGCTTAATGAGCTAATCAAACCAATTTGGCGTTGCCAGTAATCAGTATTGAACAGTTACATACATTCAAATTAGCAAAATCACAAGGGCACCCAAATTTCCGCCCACAGCCAGTTGTTCACATTTGATTTGATTCCATACAACTGAATACTGCTTCACTAAAAATCTTTGTTCAGAAAACACCCCAGTACCTGGGAAATGAAAGACATACTACTGTTAACTTTTTTGTTGAAAGTGGAGTGAATTATTGTGCCGGTTGAGAGGGGTTTCCAAACTTTTTCATATGACTGTATGTTGAACATTAGTGTATCGTGCCCCCATGAATAACTCTATATTGCCAACTCTGTAGAAGTAAAGGCCTTAGACAGGAAAGTTTATGAAAGGTTTATGACTAATTTAATATGCACCAAAAAGTTTGTTTTATGGACTGCATATTAATCTACACCTTCATGTAATATGTAGATGTTCAGTGTAGTGGAACTTTGCTAAGTAGAAAAAACTCTCCAAGGAGCTACTCCAATCCAACTCATAAACATATTAATTAATAAGGACTCTCTTGGATAGCTTTTTAAATTAACATAAACGTGTTACTAAACCATGCTTTGTTTGTTCTTGCTTTAAAAAAATGCTGCCAAGAAGGCAAGTGCCAGCCTATGAATTTTAACCAGCTATAAACTGTATATTGTATATACAGTATGTTTAGGTGACTTTGGTGACTTGGCAATATGTAAATACATAGTATTTAGCCACATACTGTACATTGTAATTGAGTTGAAAAAATACACACATCTGTCAAATTCAACCTTGTTGCCGAAATAAAACCTGCCTGTGGAAAAACTTTGAAGCCCCTTTAATTTGCCTTAGAGGTAGAAATAATTCTTTCCTGACATCAAGATGGCAAGTCCCTGGGTCAATTTTGTTCTAAGAGCTATTTTTAATAACCTTGTATTGTCTCACTTTCATCCAACCCCTTCTTGAAGCTATCTAATATATCTGCCGGTACAACTGATTGAAGTAGAGAATTCCAGCCCTCACTGTAGAATACCCTTTGGAATATTAAGATAGAACCTCCTTATACAATCTCAGTAAATGTCCTTGTGTCTGCTGGAATGATCTACTGGTAAATAAAGCATTAGAGAGTGTATTTTATGGTCCCTTATCTATTTTATACATGCAGAGCTGCTTCTGCCATGAGGCAAGGTGAGACCCTTGCCTCAGGCGGCAGCGAGCGGCCAGTTACAAGGGGCAGCAAAAAAACGCCTCTTGTAACTTTACGAGCCAAACTTCTGGGGTTTAAACGCTAGTGCAGAGAGCGCCATTGCACTTAATGCACTAGCGATACTGCCCCCTTAGACCTGCTCCGACGATAGTTTTTAAATGCGGAGCGGGAGAGATGGGGGCGGTATCTGGGCTGCTGCCTCAAGCGGCAGCAGCAGCCCCAGAATCGGAGCTATATACATGTACAGGTAATCATATCTCCTCTTCTCCAGTGTAAACAATACCAATTTGGCAAATATTTTACTGAGATATCCTAAACTAGCTTAGCTGTCCAGCTTTGGACTCTCTGTAATATGCCATTTGAGCACTGGAGGCCAAAACTGCATGGCATATACTAGATGGGGCCTTACCAGTAGTTTGTAAACAGGAGAGATTACCCTTTTGCTAATGCAAATCTAAACTCTATTTGTAGGGGATACTAAAAGATATAAGGAATCCACACTCAAGTTCACATATCGAGCCAACTACCACCCCTCTGAACACGCACTCCACAAACCTGCACCCAAAACTCCCCATGAACTTACCACACTGGAGTTGGACTGAGGACTGGACAGGCATGAAATCAGACAGCTGTTGGACTCTCGCACCCACCCAGTTCCCAGTGTGGATATTTTTTTCCCATTACAAACCGAAAGTGCAGGGTGAGGTTTGGTTTGTCTCTGTGCCCTCTTCCTAATAGATTGTAAGCTCTTTTCTACATTTCAACTGTGTAATGGAACTTCTAGCACATAGGTTTTTATTCTCACTGTCTAATTTATAATAACTTTACCTTTGTTTGAGCTTATGCCTTGTAAATTACTACATACTTGTAAATTATTACAAACATGTGTAGTGCTATATAAATAGATATAATACAATATGTGTGTGTGTATATACTATTTGTGTTTGCACTGACATATAATTTATCAAACTGACAGCAAAGGCAACAAGACATAAGCACATCAATCATTTCATTTCTGTGATCAAAACAATTCAGAAGCATTTAGTTAAACTAACACAGAAGCATTTGACAATTTAAATTCCATTTTCTTGTTTGCAAAATGTACTGCTGCTCTGACAGCAGGCCAAGAGGTTTGGGCCAGTCATGGGGCTCATCTATATTAGATATCTGCTCATCATAGTCGCTTCTCTTTCAATTGACTACACACAATTCCTTCTATTCTGGAAAGCTATACACAGTGTGTGCAGAACTCTACAGAAGATAATATGCAACATAATGCTTTCAGTTAGTGCTGTGAACTGTCCTTCATGGAAAAGAAAAAAGTCAAAGTATGCTACGCCTGTACTTATTGCATCTCCTGAGCCTCTTCTAAATGCTACCAGTCTGCCTTTGAAGCTCTACATCTGGATGCCATCTAAGCAACTTTTATGTATGTCTCCAGTAAACCTAGACACAAACCACCTACAAAGTTAGAAATAGCACCCACCTTCGATAAATGGCTATTTTCAGGTTAACACTGCATATGATAGTTGCTTTTTTGCCCCAGCAGCCAGAGTTTGGTATTCAAACCATTTTCACTGTTTCCTCTATAAGCAAGCAATGCAAATGCAAATATACAAATTTCTGACCAACTGGCTATATACGGTACCAATTTCCACTAAATGTGGTTACTCACACCAAGCAGTATCAGATGGTTAAACAGTATTATTACTGAATTTGTCTAAATTAAGTCGGATTGTGCCTTTCATGCTCATATATTTTTGGTTAAGATTTCATTAATTATACTTTTTAATTCATAGACAAATTATATTTTAAAAAAAAACAAAATTAGCTAGTGGACCCCTAAAGAACAGAATCCAATATGTGAAAATGGCTCTTTCTGTTAGGTTAACAACTCTGATGTTATTTTGTTGCACTTTAGAAAACATTCTTAACCTTATCAATGGTTGTTTTTTCTGTATTTGTATTTGTATTTCAAGCAAGCCAATGCAATTTTTGACAGCTTGTTCTCACATGGTATGGATTGGATACCCTGTTGAAATATATCTATTTCAGTGGTAAGATAGTTGTAAGGGTGATTTAGCATACCACAGTTGCAGTGGGCACTTCATGTATTGGGAGATCTTTTGTGTTTTTGGCCCAGGATCAGCCACAGGTTTAGGAGAAGGTGCCAGTAGTCTGTCATAGCACCATGTTTATTCTAATTAAGAAAAGGGGAGAATTTCTTTGTAACTTAATATGTACTCACTTTTACCTAATCACTCAGGATTGTGCAGAGGTACAATTACCAACCAGTATAATTCTGGTAGCAGTAAAACCTCTCACTTTCCAAAATACCCAAATCAATTTCAAATAATATATAAGGTGCTGTAGTTTATAAAGTGCTTAGTGCCAATTCAATTATGTGCATAAACCACAATCAATTATATTACCGCACATCACAAAATTAATTAGTGAATGTATTCAAATTCGATCAATCCATTAAGTATATGATAAAGCAATTGAATAAAGAGCATGTGCGTAAATGATTAAATATAAAAAAGTAAGTTAATCAACATATGAGTTAATAAGAGTGCCAGCAATTCATGAGTTAAAGATCAGAAATGGAAAATACTATAGAGGTGGAGTTGTCCCAAAGAATACGTTCTATGAATTTGTCTAGGCCCTGGGACACCACACGATGGAGAAGGCAGCACACTGAGGACTGTGGTCTCGTATTTAAGCTTGTCTATCTCATTGTAAGAGAGCTAACTTGCCCTGAAAAACCACAAATCCCCAGTGACTTTGAATAGAATGAGATCGGAGAAGATGAATGCCACATTCAATCAGCAAATCCCATAAACGCCACACTCAGGTGCAACTTCACTAAGCGCCAAAAATGCACTAGCGACGCCTTCGCCGCACTTCGACAGATGAAGTTTCACCAGGGCGCTGCTAATTCACTAAAATCCGAAGTTGCGCTCAGGGAGGCGAAAAGTAGCGAGTTTGCGCTAGCGTTAATTCGTCAAGCAAAGAGAAGTTATGCTAGCGATGCCTAATTTGCATACCGCCAAGTTAAAGTTGGACATATATGTAGCAGCAAATACATTACATTACACAAGCCTGGGAAAGCTTCATAAAATAAAATAAAGTTGTTATTTTGCCCTATACATGTGCCCACTGTATAGTTTAGGTGCCATATGTTAGGAAATGTAGGGGGAAGGAGGGTACCCCAAAAAAATTTACGATCTTTTTCAGCCTATCATCCTTAAAAAAGTCAAAGACGCCAGCGGGACTTAGAAAAAATTTAACTTTTTTTGAAGCAAGCCCTAACTACTCTATTGCACTTCGCCTGGTCTGAGGTGGTGAAGGCAAGTCTGACGCAAGAGGTAACCTTCAGTAAAATCTGCAAGTTAGTGAATTAGCGTACTTACGTCCCTTCGCCATAGAGCAACTTCACCTGGTGTAAGGGTGAGAAGTAGCGCTAGCGTAGGTCCACTTCGCTAGTGAATTAAGCCAGCACCTGTTAGTAAATCGGCGAAGTAAAGAAATGACGTCACGCTGGCGAATTTTCGGTTAGCTACTTCGCCCTTTAGTAAATTTGCCCCTCAGTTGGTTAATCCCATAAACAATTTTGTGATCCGTTATTTAACTAAGTTAAAAGGAGAAAATCAACTGAAGGCTTGCCGACGCGCGTTTTCGCTTACACTTTCTCAAGGCAAAAACTGATTTCAATTGATTTTATTTATTTTGCCAGAATTACTGATGAAACCGAGAATTAAAAATAAGCACCTGCTTTAAGGCTACTGAGTGAAACATCCATGGGGTTGGTGAGCAACATGTTGCTTGCAAACCACTAGTTGGAGTTCACTGCTCTAGCATATACAGGTAAATGCTATTAAATTGATTTCACAGAATCTTCCTAACCCCTGTAATCTATTTAAAGCCCAAATGAGACATGATCACTGCTGCCCCAAATGGTATAGGACTTTGGCTGATTTTTTTTTTGTAACTTAAAATTTTTATTAGTTTTCACAATAAAGTACAAATACAGTAGCCGTAGCCTCATATCATTTGTCTTTGTTTAACAGACTCATCCATTATCTAAACATTACAGTTGAAGACTCTCATCGCAGTATTGTGACATTTGCATGAGGGGAGATAGGAAAGAACCTTAAAGAAAAAGAAGGAAGAAAGAAGAAAAA
The DNA here is from genome assembly GCF_017654675.1 of Xenopus laevis. Lineage (NCBI taxonomy): Eukaryota > Metazoa > Chordata > Amphibia > Anura > Pipidae > Xenopus > Xenopus laevis. The sequence continues at coordinate 75,069,289 of NC_054379.1, read as the reverse complement.
GAAAAGGATGAAGAGAATAAAATAAAATAAAACACAATAGAATAAAATAAAAATAAATAAAATAAAATAAAATATGGAGACCAGTAATGAGATGACAGTTCCCCACTAAAATTCCCAAATATAGAGATTTTAATTTGCAATGGTCATTGCTGTCTTATAGTAATCCCAGTTCCCCCAAACATCATTATGCCGTTGCAGTGTATCATTTATTCTCGCTGTCATTTCCTCAAACATCCTATTTTTGTCGAGTCTGGAGATTACCTCTCGAATCGTAGGGATTGTTGACGATTTCCATTTTGAGGTGATTGCCAATCGAGCCACAGTAGCTACTTGGTTAATCCATTTTTGGGCAGCGTTTGTCAGTCCTGGGACTGGGAGGGCTAGTAATAAGTTGGGCATTTCAACAGCAATAGGAGTCCTCATGACCGAGGTTATCAACTTAGCAATTTCCAACCAAAAATCATTTAATTTCGGGCAAGTCCACATAATATGGTGAAGCGTGCCTGTAAGTTGACAACCTCTCCAGCACAGAGGACTGCTTAGTGGATATATCTTGGAGAGTCTATTTGGCGTAAGGTACCACTTCATCATGGTTTTGTACACACTCTCCTTTTGTTGCGTACAAACCACAATTTTGCGTGCATTTTCCCAAATTTCCTCCCATTGATTCAGAGTCAGACCTTTGTCCCACTCCGATTCCCAATATCGCATATAGGAGTGTTTGGGAAAGGGGTCCCCAGGTAATGTATTCATTAATCTATATAACTGAGAAATAAGGCCCTTGCAAGGGAAGGTACCCCCTAAAACCGTCTCAAACGGCGTCAACTGAAGTTGAGTCGTCGGCCCAAGTAATGTCGTAATATAATGTTTAATCTGCAGATATTCCAGTTTCCTATCAGATTCCCAGTTACACCTTGCATAAAGTTCCTCGTATGTATAAAATTTTCTCCCCAAAGGATTAATAAAATCTTTAATTCGAATTAGAGCGTAAGCGGTCCAGTCCCTATGGAAGGTTCTACTTTGGCCCGGTTTAAATTCTGGATTCGCGGAAAGAATGGTCAAAACTGAGGGAAATGTACAGACCCGGTACTGTGTGAGACATCGTTTCCATATAAATTGGGTGAATTTTATAGGCCTTGGAGCTAAAGCCGGTATTAGAATCTTAGGTTTAGCGCTCAAAATGAGATTACTGATATGGAAGGGGGAGAACCAGGCTGATTCCAATTTGGCCCACTGTGTGGGTGGTGTAGGTTGCAACCAAGCCAATGTTTGGCGTAACTGTGACGCTTCATAATATTTTCGAATGTTTGGAACAGCAAGGCCCCCCTGATGCCTTCCCGCCAGTAGTACCGAACGGGGTATTCTAGCCTTTGTGGATCCCCAAATATAATGAAATATCGTTTTTTGAATCTGATCCAGGGTGGAGGAGGGGATTTGGACAGGAATGGTTTCGAATAGATACAATAATTTGGGAAGAATAGACATCTTCACTGCAGCTATACGACCGAGCCACGAGACGTTATATTGTTTCCAATCTGACAGATCCGATGTAATCTGTTTCACTACAGGTGTGAAGTTCGTTCGGAAAAGTTGATGATAATGTGGAGTCAATTTAATTCCGAAATAGGAAATATAAGAAGCTTGCCATTTATAATGAAAATCAGCTTGGAGAGCTATCCTAGAAGATCCCTCTAAATGAAAGGAGAGGGCTTCCGACTTAGACCAATTAATTTTATATCCAGCTACTGTACTATAAAGTTGTAAAAGACGATGTAGGTTGGGCAAGGAAATAAATGGTTTACTAAGAGTCAACATAATGTCGTCTGCAAAGAGCGATATTTTATATTCCTCACTGCCCACTGTTATACCTGAGATATCTGGATGTGTTCTTATTTTAGCTGCTAGAGGCTCGATACTGAGGGCATAGAGCAGGGGAGAGAGAGGGCAGCCCTGCCTCGTACCATTTCTAATGTGTATTGGGGTTCCCTCATCTCCATTCATTTTTAAGTAAGCTGACGGAGTCGTATATAGTAATTTGATAGCATGCAGAAAAGGGCCTTGGAACCCCATATGTTGAAGTAATTGGGTCATGTAAGTCCAATCTAGGCGATCAAAGGCTTTCTCTGCATCTAAGCTCAATACCACTGACGGGGTGCCCTGTGATTGAATTAAGTCAATAAGATCTATTGCCCTACGGGTGTTGTCCCCTGCTTGCCGTCCTGTTACGAAGCCCACCTGGTCTGGATGGATCAATCTGGGTAGCAGCGGGGTTAGTCGTTGTGCCAACAGTTTAGTAAATATTTTTAAGTCACTATTGAGCAATGCTATGGGCCTATAATTTCCACACAAAGAGGGGTCCTTGCCTTCCTTTGGGAGAACAGTTATATAGGAAGATAACATAGAATCAGGGATGGTTTCCTTCCCCTGAAGAAAGATATTAAATAATTCCGTCAGGATTGGGGAAAGGATTGCTTGGAACGTCTTATAATATGTGTTGGAAAACCCGTCTGGACCTGGAGATTTATGGAGCTGGAGAGATCTTAAAACACTAAGTACCTCTTCATTAGTAACCTCCCTATTAAGTATTTCTAGTTCAGCTTCCGAGAGGGTAGGTAAGCCGCAGTGTTCTAGAAATTGGGCTATTTGCGTCGGTTTAGATTCATTAGTACAGGAATCCACCGGGAACAAGTTGTACAAAGTAGAGTAGTAAGAGTGGAAGGCTAGTGAAATCTGGGCGGGGTTGTGTAAGGTTTCCCCAGTATTAGATTGAATAGTTAGAATTTGAGAGTGTCTGGAGCGTTTCCTCAACTGATTTGCTAGTATTGTGTGAGCCTTATTCCCCATTTGGTAATATTTCCTTTTCGACCAAATCAAAGTCTTTTCTGCATCTAGTATAGCCATTTGTTTGAGTGAGGAGCGCAGGTCCTGGATTTCCAAAGCCGTTTTAGGTTTCGGATCCTGCTGGTATACCAATTCTAATTTGCGTAATTTGTTCTCTAAATTGTATAAATCTTGCTTTCTATTGCGCCTTTTAGTAGAGGATAGAGAAATAAGGTGACCCCGTAATACAGCTTTATGAGCTTCCCATGTTAAAGCAATAGACTCTATCGAACCTCTATTTTCTGCAAAATATTCTTTAAGGTGACGTGCTATGGATTCACTGATGTTTACATCATTGAGAATGGTTTCATTTAATCTCCAATGAGACTGTTTTTGGAGCTTAGGTGGGATGGCAACGGTCAAGGTGATAGGAGCATGATCTGACCACGAGATAGCTTGTATGGAAGTGGTAATAGGAAATTTAAGGCAAGTCTGAGAGACAAAAAAATAGTCTAATCTCATAGAGGCATTATGAGGAGACGAGTAGAAAGTATATCTCCTGTCCCTAGGGTTACCTATACGCCATGTATCAAATAGAGCATGAGACCTGATTAAGGCCCGAAATTGTTTAGCCTTTTGAGGGACCTGCGACGTTGCAGAAGGGCTGGGGTACCTATCCAGGTGTTCTGAGAACACTAAATTGAAGTCCCCACCCACTATCAGTACAGGAGAAAGACATTTGTCAGCTAAAGATAGAATCTTACGGACCATTCGGATCTGTTTAACATTTGAAATATATACATTCAAAAGAGTTATCGGGGTATCCACGTACGAGCCTTGCAGCAAAATAAAGTGCCCATTCGGGTCAGATATTTGTTTTGTAATCACTAAGGGGCAGTCCTTATGTATCAAAATCATAACCCCAGCTTTTTTGTGTGGGCCTGAGGCTTGGTAGGTCCTAGTATAAATAGGAGAATTGAGTCTATTGTTGTCCGAGGCTTTAAAATGTGTTTCCTGTAGGAAAGCTACCTCAGCCTGAAATCGTCTAATCTCTTTCAAAGTCAAGGTTCTTTTCCTAGGACTATTAAGTCCCTTCACATTCAAAGAGACAAGACGTATCATCTTAAATTATCAATAAGGAGTGCTGTCCTGAAAGGCTCGTGAAGTGGATCAGGTGTACCCTTCATAAGAGAACCATACAACAGTTCAAGCATAATAATAAACATTATGTACGAAAAAATAATCCCACATAAACTGTGCCAACCACTCAAAGATACATTCCGCAGATGTGAATTGGTTGAGTCCATGAACAAAAAAGAGTCCTTACGTAAGAGTCCAAGCAACTTCCCAAGAGAAATTCTGACAAAAAATAACAGAAAGAAATGGGAATGATCATGCATAGTGAACTTAAGCGCAGTCGCGGAGTAGTCGGTCATCATCATATAGAGAGTGAAGGGTAGTGGTAGATTATAGGCCTCCAAAAAAATTAAATCAAAAAGAAAAACAACAATCAACAAAAACCAACAACAGACATGAACACACATTGGTGTTACCTGACCTTCGGTAACTTGAGACACTCTAGGTACACTCCTCACAAGTACCAGTGTCGACGGGAATGTCTAGGCGAGAAGAGTCTGGTGGGAAGAAAGAAATACAATCCCTTCCGCAGGGCAGGCACAATAATTGGACTACTAAAAAGTAGAATACAAAAGGCAACCTGGAAAAAAAATAGGGTAAGGCAAGGGGAGTCCCTCATAGTGCAGATTCCTTCAAGTAGGCGAGTCAGGACCGCGCGGAGGTGAAGAAGATGGTCGAGATTTTCGTGGGCTTAATGAGTCCCATTCCGGCGTCATCCTTGGTGATTGAGCATGAGAGGTATCTTTAGTTGGTACTGGATTCGGCACACCAAAATTCCTCAGAAACTTATCGCACATCCGAGGGTCGGATAGGGTGTGTTGTTGTCCCTTCACATTAACAATGAGCTTAAAGGGGAATCCCCATCTGTAGGGAATATTCTGAGCCCGTAGATATTGCGTTACGGGACTTTGGCTGATTTAATACATTGTCTGTGAAATTGCACATTTATCAGTAACATTTGGTTCCATGTATGAAATTATGCAAATAGCCACCTAGTTCATTATGTACCTTTCTCTCTACAGTGGGCAATATGGGGAGTAAACCCAGATGTTACCACACTAATGACCAGAGGGGCGACAAGGCTCTTACTGATTCTGCAGGAGGCAAAAAATTATTTTATAAGTATGAATTAGGGAAATATGTTCTCAGTATTTTATCTGGCCTGAATAGAGGCGCGCCTTAACAAAACAGCCCTGAAATTCTTTGAAACATGGGAAACTATTGAAATAATTCTACAGGCAATGAGAACCAAAACAAATGTTTCCAAACCACTGATTGGCATATAGGACAGACTTTATGGTGAACCACCCATACAGTTATAGACACCATGGGCACATATCCATATGAACTTGGCCTTGCGTTAAGGAGCTGTTTACTATAGACTATGAAAAAAATGTGATACCCACTGTATCAATATTTTTTCATTATTATTTCTCTCTTTTTTTTATTTCTAATTTGTTCATGCACAAAATGTACCTATTGCATTCCAAATTAGGAAAACCGGGCAGGATTCCCTAAAATTGACGTGCCGAGTCATAGCCCTGCCCCTGACATCAAATCTGCCCCTGCTATGTCATGTCCCACCCCGTTACAGCCCCACCTCCCTGCTGGAGTTAGTCAGGAGGAAAGGTGGCAAGGCCATGGAAGCAGAGTTTGATTCAGGCAGGGTCAGATAAGTGAAGCAACAGAGCTTGTCTGCAGCAATTTCAGCTCAACTCATCTGCAATTGCAATTGGTCTTCATTTCATATTTGTGGTTTTTGAGTTATTTAGCTTTTTATTCAGCAGCAATATTTTGCAATTTCAGCAATCCAGTTGCTAGGGTCCAAATTACCTTAGCAACCATGCATTGATTTCAAAAAGAGACTGGAATATGATTAGGAGAGGCCTGAATAGAAAGAGGAGTAATAACAACTAGCAATAACAAGTAGCAATAACAATACATTTGTAGCCTTACAGAGCCATTTGCTTTTTAGATGGGCAGTTTGGAAACTGACCATATGTCTAGCCCCATGTCAGATTTCAACATTAAATATAAAAAAATCTGTTTGCTCTTTTGAGAAATGGATTTCAGTGCAGAATTCTGCTGGAGCAGCACTATTAACTGATGCTTTTTGGAAAAAAAAATGTTTTCCCATGACAGTATCTTTAACAATATTGTCTGCTGACTATATGGCCACTTATGAAGGGAGATGGTAAAGGCATAATGGTTGAAAAAATGGTTCAGCATATGCTTAGTCACCATATCTGTCTATTTAAGAACATTCCTTTCAATTTTTTTAGTGAACCTTGTAGAGTGAACCTTTACTTTGTGGTAAACCTTGTCACCCATTGTCGGAAAATGCACATCTTCTAATAAATACCGTATATACTCGAGTATAAGCTGAGTTTTTCAGCATCCAAAATGTGCTGAAAAAGTCTACCTCGGCTTATACTCGAGAGAGCATTTTAGGAAAACATTATTTTTTTTTACCGTTTTGCTTCTTTAATATCCGTTAGGTTGCATGTCCGTGGATTCCCCCAGATTCAGCGCAGCACTCTTGTAAAGAAATCCGCACGGCCCGTCTGTTCTGCCTAACCTGCCCACCCACCAATAAAGAAACAGTAGGCGTGTTTAAAGATCGCTGTGCGGACAGAATGTTGCCTGTGTGTGCGGCCCGCACTGCCTCCCAGTGCCTGGCGTCCCCTCTCACCTTCTCCCGCAGGCCGCGGCCTCATTGCGCATGAGCGAGATCGCAGAGAGTCCAAGAAAGCGGAAAGCGCCACTCACCGGGAAGCCGAGCACCAACATGGTAAATCAGCTTCACATGCTCATATCCATTTTGAGCGTGCAGGTTTATTACGGGCTTGGTCTCCGTCTAAGCCTGCCCACATCAGCAGGGTCTGACAGGCAAAGGAAAGCAGGCGGCGCTGCTCTAAGCTGTAACTTCAACCTCGGGGTTTTGGGGCCTAGTCACTAGCTGTCCGCACCCGGGCTCTTCAAAACAAGGATCTTACTGGGACAGGAAGGGATAGATAGAGCTAGCGTTATGGAAAATTTGTGTCTGCTCGCTATGTGTATTGCTATGAACTGTGTCTCACAAAAACACTCCCCTGCCAGCCATGACTGCTGATTGAACTGCATTTACTCCGCACTAATGAAGACACAGTGAGAAAAAGCAGGAAGCATTGCGCTTCTACAAAGTTGATCTTTAAACAAGCCTACTGTTTCTTCATTGGTGGGTGGGTGGGTTGGCAGATCAAATGGGCCGTGAGGATTTCTTTACTGAAATCTGAATCTGGGGGAATACCATATTATTGTCAATGAAGATGCTGGGCAACACCAAAGACACCTGATCTTCCCTAAACTTATTTTGCCAGTTCTTCCCCTCGGCTTATACTCGAGTCAATAAATTTTCCCAGTTTTCATATGTAAAATTAGGTACCTCGGCTTATACTCGGGTCGGCTTATACTCGAGTATATACGGTAAGCTAATTTCTTGTAATAAAGAACATGTATGGTGCACCACAAAGTTTTAAATGCAAGCTGAATGTGTTTGTTTTTTTGCAAGTGGAGTGTATTCTGTCTTGCTTCCCAGATTTTGCTGAGCCACATTATAAAAATCTGAGGCTTATCTGACTTGCAGATGTAAGCATGTGACATTCTTCACTGTTTTTGTCAGGGCTGCTTTTAACTCCCAGTTCGGAACTGATTATGATACCAGTGTCAACCATGATGTTGGTAATGCAGAAGCACCCATAATATGTGTTCCATCTGTATGTATGTTCTGGGCACCCATTAATCCATACACTTAAACCTTTGATGGACTGGAGTACCTGGGGCCCAACGGAGAACCTTACCCCAAGGGCCCTTCAACCCAGCTGCACCCTAAACACTGGCTGCTGCCACCCCTTTTCGAGACATACTAAAAAACATTCTATAAGGAAAAGCAGAACTATAACATGACTTCTCACTATTCACTATTACAACATCAGCTTTATAACACAATAACCATTAGAAAGAAAGATAACTATGCACATCATTTGCACAAAATAATGGATACTTAAAATCACAGTTCACATATATGCAGTGTCAGACTGTGTTAAACTAGTTTTCACTCTGACGGACAGGACTTCCAAAGTTCAGTGTGCCAATTTCAGCAACTTCAGTGTCCCCAAAAGTGAAGTGACATCCTTCCTGAGCACCACCCTCTCTCCTTATGCACCGATTCTGTAACGTAGTTTGGAGCTTACTGCAGTCATCGGGGAGCCCCTCCGGTAGAAACAGTTTGGTGGCTTTCTATTTCCAATCCTTGCAATCTCTGGGCCCTGGATATTTGCAGTTTTTATTTGCCAGCCGGGGTCTTCCAGGGGAAAAACTGGCCAGCAGATTAGCCCCAATATAAGGTCAGTTCCCTGTGCTAGTTAACTGATCGGAACCCTACTCTATGTAGATAGATGAGGTGAGGCCACTATGACTGAAGCCCACCTGTTTTTTCCCCCGGCAGGCCAGTCCGACCCTATACTTAATGTGCATGTCCCAATTTGGGATAAAATAAACTTGCTTAGAATTTAGCTATATCTCCCCCATGCTTTAAATTGTGGACACCCTCTCCTAACTTTTACAGAACAAATGTACATGCATTAATGTTTAACTCCACAGTTAATAATTATGTAAATACACCCCAGGTTTCCCGCCAACAATTTATTTTTCTAACACCAGCAATGTTCTTTTTAATGAAATATGAATACTACCTAGTTCTACTATTATTACCAATCATATGAAGTGCACTTTGTGGTACAGTAAATCAAATAGCATTTCTTTTTCTCTATTGTTTTTTCAAAATATGAAAGCATTTAGAAGCAATTACCAATAAAATATTACCTATTTTAGTGGGGTTTTTTATTGAATTTACATAGCCCTGCCACGCTGACAGAGTGACTTTCTTTAATGTTAAATATAGTCATGTCATGCTCAGTAGACAAGTATTTTCCGAGAGCATTAGTTATTTGCCAGAGACTAAATGAATTCTGTCTTTGTACATGCTGTTCGCCAGCAGGTCATATATCAATTTAATGGGTTCTCTCCTGCTGTAAACTTTATATCATACACTACATAACCACATAGGCCATGATTTTCTTAAAGGGGATTCAGACAGCATGAGTATCATTTACTGAAAACACTTGGTAGTTGGTGGTATATTTTACACAAATATCTTATGTCAAAATCACAGTTTGCTTTTGTTTATTATTACCATAACAGCACTTGAAAGTTGAAAGCAAATACATTTCACCTCTTCCAGGATTAAATTTAACCCCTTTTGCAATAATAAGGGGCAAATTTACTTTGCTCGAGTGAAGGAATAGAATTAAAAAAACTTCGAATTTCGAATGTTTTTTTTGGCTACTTCGACCATCGAATTGGCTACTTCGACCTTCGACTACGACTTTGAATCGAACGATTCGAACTAAAAACCGTTTGAATATTCGACCATTCGATAGTCGAAGTACTGTCTCTTTAAAAAAAACTTCGACCCCCTACTTCGCCACCTACAACCTACCAAGGTGCAATGTTAGCCTATGGGGAAGGTCCCCATAGGCTTTCTAACAATTTTTTGGTCGAAGAAAAATCGTTCGATCGATGGATTAAAATCTTTCGAATCATTCAATCGAACTCTTTGCGGTAAATCCTTCGACTACGATATTCGAAGGATTTACATTCGGCAGTCGAATATCGAGGGTTAATTAACCCTCGATATTCGACCATATGTAAATCTGCCCCTAAATGTAAACTAGGGGAAGCATTCTTGGTTGCTTTTGCAAAACTCCAACTTCCAACATCCCCCATCGCTTTGCCATTGCAAATACTTTTTTATATGTACAAATGCAATTGAACTATTCCAGTCTTGTTTGAAAGCCAATATATGACTGCTTTGGACTTATACACCTGGATCAAATTTTGCTCCTAGATCAGTGGTTCCAAAACTATGGACTGGAACCTCTTGTGGGCTTATAGCAGTGGCAAGGTAAAAAGTTTGAAGGTAAATTTGGAATATATTTGTGGTTAAAAAATGTATTTGGTGTCCTAGATACTCTCAGAACTATGGCTACATGATATACACGTACACCAATGTTTTCTACCTTATCCCTTTGAAGACAGAGTCATATCAAATGCACATAAATTATGGCAAATTATTTAGATGCCTGCTTGCATCCTGTTCTAAATATTAAGCAGCCATTCGGTGTTCATCAAAATTAATTCAGATTTAGCTATTAAAGGAGTTTTCCCCTTTGAGTTAACTTTTAGTATGATGTAGAAAGTAATATTCAGACAATTTGCAATTGGTTTTCATTTATTATTTTTTGTGTTTTTTTATTTAGCTTTTTATTCAGCAGCTCTCCAGTTTGCAATTGCAGCAATCAGGTTGCTAGGGTCCAAATTACCTTAGAAACCATGCATTGATTTGAATAAGAGACTGGAAAATGAATAAGAGAGGGCCTGGACAGAAAGATAAGTAATAAAAAGTATCAATAATAATACATTTGTAGCTTAACAGAGCATTTGTTTTTAGATGGGGTCAATGGCGCTCATTTGAAAGCAAGAAACAATAAGAAAAAGAAGGCAAATAATTCAAAAACTAAAAAAAATTAAGGCGAATCAAAAAGTTCCGTAGAACTGGCCATTCTATATCATAATAAAAGTTAACTTAAAGGTGAACCATCCCTGTAAGCATGTGGAACAACTTAGCCCTAAAAAGGTTTCCAATACACGCTGGACACATACACAAATAGATATTGCTGAAGGTTCTGTTAAAGGAGAACTAAAGATTAATTAAAGAAGAAGGCTAGAAATGTTGTAAATTAGCTCCCCATCTTTTTTTCTTCTGATTCACTGCACATGCTCTGTGCTGCTTTCAGTTACTGAGCTTAGGGACCAACTCAAAATATACAGTACACATAGAATATAAATGTCACAATATAAGGCTGATTAGTATTTAATACAGATAGTTACTACACAGCAGCACAGAACTAATGCAACTATCATTAGAATTTAATAAGTCAGAGACACATCATTTTTTTGGGAGACTGGTCCTCTTTAACTCTTCCCACATGCATTATTAGGCATCAGGGATTCTTACCCACAATGCTTTTTATTTATCAAGCAAAACAGGCAACTTACAACACATTATAATAGCACATCAGTATTAGATTATTTAGAGTGTCATGGCTTAGTGGAGCAAATTCCTCTAGTGCAATATAACGAACCCCGTATTCAAGAGTCTCGTCCATGCTATGCTAATAATCACTAGGCACTGGCCCACTACCACTTATTTGGGAGCTTTTGATTTTCTTGGAGCTAACTACCCCTTGCATCATATACTACTAATAATTACAAGGTGTGCAAATGACTAAATGTAATTTTAGTAGTCTTTAACTAGCTGAGGCCTGGGTGGTGACTTTGCTATGCTAAGTCTGTTAGGTTCTGGTAGAAAATGTAAAACCCCTAATTACCGTACATATAAAGAGTAGGGATGCACCGAATCCACTATTTTGGATTCGGCCGAACCCCCAAATCCTTTGCGAAAGATTTCGCCGAATACCAAACCGAATCCTAATTTGCATATGTAAATTAGGGGTGGGAAGGGGAACAATTTTTTACTTCCTTGTTTTGTGACAAAAAGTCACGTGATTTCCCTCCCCTAATTTGCATATGCAAATTAGGATTCGGTTCGCCTGGCAGAAAGGTTCGGCCGAATCCTGCTGAAAAAGGCTGAATCCTGGCCAAATGCCGGATTCGGTGCATCACTAATAAAGAGACTAATTATTGTACCGATAAGTTTTGAACATTGCTTAGTCTTGTGACTTTGACTGAACTATAGATACAATCTAAAAGTGCCACTGCCCTGTGCCAAGGAACTATGAAATATTTAAGGTTATGTAGCCATGCTTAGACTGCAAAACCATTCTGGGTTTCACATTTTGTAAGATGGAAAATGCCACAAAATTCAAGAGAATACACTTCCCTTCCAAAAACTATTTGCCATTTAAATATACCAAGAAGCAAAGTATAAAGGCTGGAACCAGACAGACTGTCCTGAAACATTATTATTTCATTATTTTCCCATCTTGCATAAACCATTTGATTCAACATTGCCATAAAACGATTACATAATATTTCAGTAGAACTGTGTTGCTTACCTTTTCCCTGTAAATGTTGTTGGTTATTTGCTTACCAGAACCTTATTATTAAACATGACACCAAGACTAGGTTCTTCAGAATAACTGAATCATTTATTAGACAAAACATTGGAATCTTGGAAGCTTGTCACAATGTCACACTTTGCACGTATGACACGAAGAGTTGCAAATGTCACGCCTATTTGTCCAAGTTTTTATAGTGCATTTACCGTAAGGAAAGGGGGTACATGAATTTCCATAAATGGTAAAACACTTCTTATAACAGGGCTAGTGTACAGTTTCTGATGTATTTCCCAATCAAACGGTTTCCTAGGCAAGCAAGCGTTGCAAGCATTGTGGGCTATATCTGCCAGCTGCAGACAGGGTGTATACGTGCAGTTACATAGTTACATAGTTAAATCATTGGGAAATTCTGTAGCTACAATTCTATTGCGTGTCCCAACTGATGTTAAACCTTTGGCCTCTGACAACAGGGCCTTGACATTATATGAGCACAGTTTTATATTGCTTTATTAGAGAACCATTAACCTCCTGCACCCACCTGTTTTGTCTCTGCATATTAAGGAACTAGGGGTGCAGTTGACATTTTATATGATATTATTTATCCATTTATACAGACAATTACATATCATGGGTGGGAGTTCTCATTATTTATTATTATGTCATCAATGTTTCCTGTTCTTAAGTATGGTTTATCATCGTATACAGTATTTCCCCACACACAAACAAACATGCCAACACACATGCTTTTTTACAATGAGCAAGATTAGTATGCATTTGAACACAACAATTAAGCTTCAATAATTAATGCTTCACATCTATAAAAACTGTGCTGTTATTTAGCTGGATGAAAGACACAAGAAACTAAGTATTGTATCTCATCCTCTATCCTCCACAAATAGGCCAGTGTGGCACACAGTCTTTTCCAGTTGATTGGCCCATCAGTGTGCACACAGGATGGATTTTATCATGTGATCATTTCACCCTTGTTATGGTCCAATACCATGGCTGTCACACACAAGATGGGGTACACCGGAGCATACCAGCCAGAAAACTCTGTATGTGCCGCTGGCCTTAGGATCTCAGTATGACAGAGAATAAAATATAAAACTCAGCTGGTTGAGGCAAAGTCTGCCATCTAATCTACAATGTCTCAGTTTCGACAGTCATGTCTAAGTCACCTTACATTTAATAACCTGTGTAAATATAGTTGCATATATGGTCATGGAACTCCCTAATGACCTACAATGGTTTTGTAAATGTAACTGCTGTTGAAGGCAGTATCTGTTTGGCTGTTTATATTCTCTACTCTATTTTTAGGGACTAGGCGATTTAATTCAGTGGGAAGGATTACCTTATCCATATCCTTAAAAAGACAAAATAATATTTTCCAGTTTTCATGTTGTGGTTTAACCAATGAATTACGGGAATATGCAGAAATGAGAACTGCACAAACATCTGTAGTGTTAGGGGATTTCAAACCATTTTTTGGTGCACACAATGGGGCCGATGCATCAAGGGTCAAATATCAAGGGTTAATTAACCCTCGATATTCGACTGGGAATGAAAATCCTTCGACTTCAATATCAAAGTCGAAGGATTTTGCGCAAAAAAGTTCGATCGAACGATCGAAGGAATAATCCTACGATCAAACGATTAAATCCTTCAAATCGAACAATTCGAAGGATTTTAATCCAACGATCGAAGGATTATCCTTCGACCACAAAAATTTAGCCAAGCCTATGGGGACCTTCCCCATAGGCTAACATTGGGTTCGGTAGCTTTTAGGTGGCGAACTAGGGGGTCGAAGTTTTTTCTTAAAGAGACAGTACTTCGACTATCGAATGGTCGAATAGTCGAACGATTTTTAGTTCGAATCCTTCGATTCGATGGTCGAAGTGGCCCAAAAAACACTTCGAAGTTTTTTTACTTCGAATCTTTCACTCGAAGTTAATGAATTGGCCCCAATATGTCAGAATCCACCACTAGGTGGGATTATCCAATGGCTTATACTTCTAGAAAGGTATGTTTTTATGAAAATGTTGAAAAGTAGGGTTTTATAAATGGGCTGTTTAATGTAATATAGTTTTATAGAAACCTATACTCCATCCAAGGGTATAATTTTTCTTTGCATTTGCAGCAATGACCATGCCTGTAAATTTCTGCAATTCGTTCAAATTTGTTTTACTTTACCCAGTGTCAGACTGGGGTGTCTGGGGCCCATCGGGGCTGCCAACAGGATGGCCTTGCTTCAGTGGAGTTATGTCCCCAACAAGACCTCTGTTACAAATATTTATATTGCTATACAATTATTGGAGGAGCTAATAACCAGTGGTTCTTTTTCACTGGTCCAAACATTCTCAGCTCATTCCATGTGTACTTGATACGTGGGCACTGGAACTGAGGAGAAAGCAGCTAATGATTAGTAAAAAAAAAAATAATCGGCACATTTCAAAATGCAGTGGTTTCTTGTAATTTCCCACCTGTAAAGCAATTGGCAAATCTGAAGGTAAAATATAATATTTTGGAAGCAGTTCAAGGGTTGAACTGCAATAGCTGAAATCTAAGGTGGGTTGGAGATGAACCGACACTAGGGGAAAGAAAACATGAGCTCAAACACTTTATGTAAGGCCTACTGTTTGCAAAAATTGAGCTAAAAAACCTCATTAACTAACTGAGGGAATGTGCAATAAATTAATTAAAAGATATACATTTTTTACAGTAAGCTCAACATTGTAGGATCAATCCTTACTTTGTACATTTGTTACTGTGTTGTGGTTTCTATCAGTAGTATCTACATTCTTGCAATCTGCGATGGGTGAGCATGTATATGTGTGAACTGTGCAACTCTAATTTGTGGTGGTATCCAAATGATCATCAAATGTTTCAGATCAGTGGATCTGGACACAAAAGTAAAGTGACTTGGTAGAAACCACATGAATGACAGGTGAAAGGTACACAATCCAGAGGATGAAAGCTATGGACAATTTGTGGCAGCAATACTGATACAGTATTTAATAACCTAATTGACTTCCAGCTTAATCACAGCTTCGCCAAAAAGGGGAAGTACATTTTTTAGATGGAAATGACAATATACAAAAAAAAAAAAAGACCAAGATTATAATTAAAGATCAAAAGATGCATTTGTAAGTGGCACATTTTGATGGTCAAGTGTATTAGTTATTAAAGATTTAATAACAATAGATATATATGTAGAAAAATTATTTTAGTGTGAGATAATGGTAAATTAATGCCAGTAGCAGCCAGTGTGGTTTTGCGTTTGTTATAGTTCAACTGACCCCAGCAACCAGGCAGTGGTTTAAAGGCCACCAAGAAGAACAAATGACAGACCTAAATGGAAATGAAAGGGTTAAATCACTGTGGGTGCCAATTTTTTAGGCATCCCCTAGTAATTATACCTGCTAACCTCAAAACCTGGGTTGGCACTCCTCCAGCCATGAGTACTAGTCTAGCGAGCCTTGTGTTATCTTCAGTCCCATCAATGCATTAAGCCTCCCCTTAGCTGCAGGCTTCTCTACTGTGCATACACACCTACCCAAGTCAGTAGAAAATATTTTCGTCTGTTCTAGTAAGTTCCAGTCTATTATATTTTTCACCCTCTCTATCATGATCCAGTCTCGTTCTGGGCCCCTGCTGTCTCTTGTTTACATTACTCAACACTTATCTGTACCCCAGGGTTACAAATTCCCCTTCAATTTCTGGTATCTCCCAAGACAAAAAGTGAGACCTCCACACATTTTACTTTCTAAAACAAATCGAAATTTGATGGCAAAATAGTTAAAAGAGAGAAAGAGATACACTGTTACCTTTACCATTCAAAATTACAATACTGTACGTGTATACAGTAGCAGGTGATGATTTTTGTCTGATTTCTACAGAATCATTTGAACTTCCAAGCATTGTCACAGCAACTTCCAGTGCTAACTGGGACATATACTACAGAAAAGAGAAAAGGACATGCCATCTGGTACCTACTGAAGAAGTCATAAAAGCCATCTAAAATCCATCTGACAGTGATGGTACAAGCAGAATTCCATTGAAGTCAATGACTATGGCTGAGATTGACAGAGGTGATTTTTCATCATACAGCGCGTGCCATGATATTTATCTATCACTGATCATTCAAATTTAATCTAATTACAGGAATGGGGTCTGTTATCCAGAAATCTGTTAACCAGAACACTCCGAATTACAGGAAGGATATCTTCCATAGACTTAATTTTATTCAAATAACCCACATTTTTCTCTGTAATAATAAAACTGTACCTTGTACTTGGTCCCAAATGAGATCTAATTAATCCTTATTTGAAGCAATACCAGCCTATTGGGTTTAGCCTATATTCACATGATAATCTAGTAGACATTAGGTATGAAGATCCAAATGACATTGCTCAGTAGTGACAAAGATAAGAAATGTATCAATTTAGAACAGTTGACAGGGTCGGCGACCCCCCCTCCCAGAGCTGCTTTAGAAGGTGAAGACACTTTACACTTTAATATTAGAAAAATAGTTGACACATAGAAAATAAAAAGTAATTGAAAAAAGTCATTATTTCTGGTGATATATCGGAAAACAACTAGTTGTTTGAAGGTAAACAACCGATTTAAATGCAACAACTAAAAAAATTAAGATCTACCACTTTATTCTACTATGAACCACTTCAAGTTCCTCTCTATGATACATATTCCACTGCCTATTATCATGAAAGCAATTAAAGGCAAAGCAAAACCATTACAGTATTTAACACTCAGTCTGCACTTATTTACCTTGGGAACGCAGAAGAAATTATATGGTGTGTGTTATGATTTGTGTGTGTCTGCATGCCCAGCATGCGTCATGGAAAGCCTGTTAGAAGTCAGATCTAAACATATCCCTTTACTAATTAAACATATCTGACAACTTCTGCAGATATGAAAACTTTCCAAAACTGTGTCATTTACCAACTAACATTGTCATTGCCAGTCTTGTTAAAAATATTTTCTGTTACATTACGTCATTTAACATTGTCATTTTATTTTCAAAACTGGAGACTGTTTTCTCTTTCTTACGTTTATTCAAGCTTTGAATTTCCCCTAGCATGCATATGCAGTTAACTAGTATTATACCTGGTTATCCAAGGACTAAGAACTATTTGGATATGTTTCCAGCAAAGTTACTTGGAAACCCGTTATCCAGAAAGCTCCGAATTATGGAAAAAGGCTGTCTGCCATAGATTCCATTTTATCCGAATTTTAAAAAATGATTTCCTTTTTCTCTGTAATAATAAAACAGTACCTTGTACTAAGATAAGTACAAGATATAATTAATCCTTTTTGGAAGCAAAACCTATTGTTTTTTTTGTAAAATAGTTTTTATAAATTTTTCATGGCATGTTATACATTTCTTGGACATTTTATATGTCCAATTACTAGTACATATTGATTGTTGATATCATAGTACATGCAATAAATGAAAGAAAAGAATGAAGTAAATAAGAAAGAAAGTTAAATGTGAACAGAGTTAACTTTGTGGTACATTTCCATAAAACTAATTCCGAGCCTAATTACAATCTTAACAGGCTAAATTTGTTTACCGTTTATTGGATGTTTAAATGGTTTTCTAGTAGACGGTACAAAATCAGATTATGGAAAGATCCGTTATCCAGAACACAGATCAGATCCCATACCTGTACTGGTTAGGAACATGGCCTTTTCCTGTATCTTACCTGGCAAAGGCTAACTTTGTTACATGAACTGAAATGGTAGCAATTCTTCACTAGTGGTGTCTTGCCTTTCCTTCTGGTGAGAACGTAGGAGCTTTGGGAAAGAAATCAAGTTTTCTATTTTTTTGATTAAGGGAAGTAGAGGCCACCCAAAAACATAGTGTCCTCCACAGACAGCTAATTTATGTAGTAATATTACCCTTAAAACAGCTAGGGGCACATTTACTAAGCTCGAGTGAAGGATTCGAAGTAAAAAAAACTATTTTTTTGGGTACTTCGACCATCGAATAGGCTACTACGACCTTCAACTACGACTTAGATTCAAACTAAAAATCGTTAAGACTATTCAACCATTCGATAGTCGAAGTACTGTCTCTTTAAAAAAAACTTCGACTACATACTCCGGCATTTTAAACCAACCAAGGTACAATGTTAGCCTATGGGGACCTTCCCCATCACTTTTCTAAGGTTTTTTTTGATTGAAGGAAAATCCTTGGATCGATCGATCGATTAAAATCCTTTGAATCGTTCGATCATAGGATTTGCGGTATTTTAGGATTTTACTTCGAGGGTCGAATTTGAGGGTTTATTAACCCTCGATATTCGACCCCTAGTAAATGTGCCCCCTAGTGAAGCAGTGATTTGCTGGCATACCACCTTCTCACACTACCTGCCCCTTTAAAAAAGTAATTTAATAAATACTTGAGTTCTTTGTTTTATTTAGGTTTACTATCTGTTATTACTACTATTTGAATACAAAAAAAGGGTGGGTTGTGTGAGCACTCCTAAGGCTAAGTAAAAATGTATTAAAGTATAATGGAAGTGCTACTGATATGGCCAATTGATCAGTGCACATACCCTGGTCCCCTGTCTAAGTAATTCAGTATATATGCAAGTGCATTTGACAGGGGTTTTTAGATACAAAGTTATGATCATAAAGTTGATAAGTCACCATACCACGTCAAGGTAAACCCCACACGGTGGTCCCTAACTTGTTTACCTCTGGTCATAGTATAAAAGGTATTGTACCTCTCTGCATAGTAGCATTAATTGAATTAAATGTCTCCTGAACCTTGGTTTCAATCTGAGGGCTAGATCTTCCCCCGCCACTAGCTTGCGGCTTTTAACCCTTTAAGTGCCAGCAGAATTTCACATTTTGGTTACGCGAAATGCCAGCCGTTTTTTAAACATTTTGTGCTCTCTCACTTTAGGGGCATTTTCTGAGGGGAAACCTATAGTTTACCTAGGAAAACTATACATTGTTTTTTTCGGTAGAAACTGAGCTTTCTAAATCTGCCTGAGTTTTCATGTATTTCCACCTGTGCAAAAAAATTTATAGTGCTAAATACCAAAAAAAAAAGAGAAATTACCATTTTTCATCGTATATCAATTTATACCAGAAAAATATTTCATTTTAGGGATGAAAATCCAACTGATTTGGAAAGCCTTATGTCTCTCGAACGTGCCAATACCAGATATGTATAGTTTTAGGGAGATTTAGGATTTCTGTACAGCAAAAACTCCCGGCAGTATATTACCGAATTTTGAAAGCACTAAGGCAGAAAACAGCATGCTTTAGATTCCAAGGCAAAAAATCCTGAAACCGTAGGTTTACCCCAGAAAACCATACATTTTTGAAAAGTACACATTCTGCCGATTACAAAATGGGTAACTATGTCTCTCTACTCCCAACTACCAAACATAAAAGCTTGTCTGAAAATAGCGGTTTTTCAAAAAAAATTCAAAATTCTGAAAAATCATTTCAAAGGTTTTATTTTGCTGCTCCGCATATCCCAAACTATATTAGGTACCAAGAAAAAGCACCTGAAATATGATTGCCAGGGGTCCACTGAACAGTTTGATACCCATTATGCATAGGTTTACCAAAGTATCTGGCATTTAGAGACACCAATATGAAGTTAGCACATCCAAATTGATCAGGACTTTACTTCAGCTACTGAGAAATCAACACATTGACTGCATTTTTTGTGGGGTAAAAACACAGAAATATATGTTTACCCCCCAAACCCATATATTTTTGGAAAGTACACATTCTAATGAATCTAAAATGGGTATCCATGCCTTTCTGCTCCAAACTACTGAGTCGCAAGGCTTTCCCAAAATTGTCGGTTTTGGTGAAATATCTGAAAATTGCCTCAAACCTTCAACTTCCCAGCACCATATCGCCCATGTATCATTACGTACTAAGAAAAAGCACCCTAAATATGATTGCCAGGGTTCCTCTGAACATTTTGGTGGTCATTGTTCATAAGTTTACCAAAGTATCTGGCATTTAGAGGCCCCAAAATGAAGTTAGCGCATACAAACAGTCCCGTGGGTAACTTCAGCTAATGAAAGATCAACACATTGACTGCATTTTTGTGGGGTAAAAACACAGAAATATATGTTTACCCCCCAAAACCCATATATTTTTGGAAAGTACACATTCTACCGAATCTAAAATGGGTACCCATGCCTTTCTGCTCCAAACTACTGAGTCGCAAGGCTTTCCCAAAATTGTCGGTTTTGGTGAAATATCTGAAAATTGCCTCAAAGCTTCAACTTCCCAGCACCATATCACCCATGTATCGTTACGCACCAAAAAAAAGCACCCCAAATATGATTGCCAGGGTTCCTCCAAACAATTTGGTGGCCATTGTTCATAGGTTTACCAAAGTATCTGGCATTTAGAGGCCTCAAAATGAAGTTAGCGCATACAAATAGTCCTGTGGGTAACTTCATCTAATGAAAAATCAACACATTGACTGCATTTTTGTGGGGTAAAAACACAGAAATATATGTTTACCCCCCAAACCCATATATTTTTGGAAAGTACACATTCTACTGAATCTAAAATGGGTACCCATGCCTTTCTGCTCCAAACTACTGAGTCGCAAGGCTTTCCCAAAGTTGTCGGTTTTGGTGAAATATCTGAAAATTGCCTCAAAGCTTCAACTTCCCAGCACCATATCACCCATGTGTCATTACGTACTAAGAAAAAGCACCCTAAATATGATTGCCAGGGTTCCTCTGAACATTTTGGTGGCCATTGTTCATAAGTTTACCAAAGTGTCTGGCATTTAGAGGCCCCAAAATGAAGTTAGCGCATACAAACAGTCCCGTGGGTAACTTCATCTAATGAAAAATCAACACATTGACTGCATTTTTGTGGGGTAAAAACACAGAAATATATGTTTACCCCCCAAACCCATATATTTTTGGAAAGTACACATTCTACTGAATCTAAAATGGGTACCCATGCCTTTCTGCTCCAAACTACTGAGTCGCAAGGCTTTGCCACAATTGTCGGTTTTGGTGAAATATCTGAAAATTGCCTCAAAGCTTCAACTTCTCAGCACCATATCACCCATGTATCGTTATGCACCAAGAAAAACCACCCTAAATATGATTGCCAGGGTTCCTCCGAACAGTTTGGTGGCCATTGTTCATAGGTTTACCAAAGTATCTGGCATTTAGAGGCCCCAAAATGAAGTTAGTGCATACAAATAGTCCTGTGGGTAACTTCAGCTAATGAAAGATCAACACATTGACTGCATTTTTGTGGGGTAAAAACACAGAAATATATGTTTACCCCCCAAACCCATACATTTTTGGAAAGTACACATTCTACAGAATATAAAATGGGTACCCATGCCTTATTGCTCCAAACTACTGAGTCGCCAGGCTTTCCCAAAGTTGTCGGTTTTGGTGAAATATCTGAAAATTGCCTCAAAGCTTCAACTTCCCAGTACCATATCACCCATATGTCATTACGTACTAAGAAAAAGCACCCTAAATATGATTGCCAGGGTTCCTCTGAACATTTTGGTGGCCATTGTTCATAAGTTTACCAAAGTATCTGGCATTTAGAGGCCCCAAAATGAAGTTAGCGCATACAAACAGTCCCGTGGGTAACTTCAGCTAATGAAAAATCAACACATTGACTGCATTTTTGTGGGGTAAAAACACAGAAATATATGTTTACCCCCCAAAACCCATATATTTTTGGAAAGTACACATTCTACAGAATCTAAAATGGGTACCCATGCCTTTCTGCTCCAAACTACTGAGTCGCAAGGCTTTCCCACAATTGTCGGTTTTGGTGAAATATCTGAAAATTGCCTCAAAGCTTCAACTTCTCAGCACCATATCACCCATGTATCGTTATGCACCAAGAAAAAGCACCCTAAATATGATTGCCAGGGTTCCTCCGAACAGTTTGGTGGCCATTGTTCATAGGTTTACCAAAGTATCTGGCATTTAGAGGCCCCAAAATGAAGTTAGCGCATACAAATAGTCCTGTGGGTAACTTCAGCTAATGAAAGATCAACACATTGACTGCATTTTTGTGGGGTAAAAACACAGAAATATATGTTTACCCCCCAAACCCATACATTTTTGGAAAGTACACATTCTACAGAATCTAAAATGGGTACCCATGCCTTATTGCTCCAAACTACCGAGTCGCAAGGCTTTCCCAAAGTTGCCGGTTTTGGTGAAATATCTGAAAATTGCCTCAAAGCTTCAACTTCCCAGCACCATATCACCCATGTGTCATTACGTACTAAGAAAAAGCACCCTAAATATGATTGCCAGGGTTCCTCTGAACATTTTGGTGGCCATTGTTCATAAGTTTACCAAAGTATCTGGCATTTAGAGGCCCCAAAATGAAGTTAGCGCATACAAACAGTCCCGTGGGTAACTTCAGCTAATGAAAAATCAACACATTGACTGCATTTTTGCGGGGTAAAAACACAGAAATATATGTTTACCCCCCAAACCCATATATTTTTGGAAAGTACACATTCTACGGAATCTAAAATGGGTACCCATGCCTTTCTGCTCCAAACTACTGAGTCGCAAGGCTTTGCCAAATTTGGCGGTTTTGGTGAAATATCTGGAAATTGCCTCAAAGCTTCAACTTTCCAGCATCGTATTGTCCATGTATCATTACCAGCATAAAGCATCCTAAATATAAACATAGGGGTCTACTAAACAGTTTGATGCCCAATATGCATAGATATACCAAACTATGTGGCGCACAGAGACCCCCAAATGACAATATGTATAGACATTTTCACGGCTGACGCGCTGGCTGCTGCAATATAACCACTCGGTGTGTGTATTATGCGACATTAGACCACCTAACAGTACAGAGACCCCAGAAAACCATATATTTTCAGAAAGTACACATTCTGACGAATCCAATATGGGTAAATAAGTGTTTCTACTGCAAACTGCCAAACTGCAAAGCAATGCTGAACATAACGGTTTTTATCAAATTTCTGAAAATTGTCACAAAGCTTGAATTTTACCCCATTATATGCCCCACATTTCGTAACTTATCAGCATAAAACATCCTAAATATGAACGCCAGGGGTCTACTAAACACTTTGATGCCCAATATGCATAGATAAACCAAACTATGTGGCGCACAGAGACCCCCAAATGACAATAGTGTATATACATTTTCACGGCTGACGCGCGCTGGCTGCTGCAATATGAGCACCTGGTGTGTGTAATATGCGACATTAGACCCCCTAACAGTACAGAGACCCCAGAAAACCATATATTTTCAGAAAGTACACATTCTGACGAATCCAATATGGGTAAATATGTGTTCCTACTGCAAACTGCCAAACTGCAAAGCAATGCTGAACGTAACGGTTTTTATCAAATTTCTGAAAATCGTCACAAAGCTTGAATTTTACCCCATTATATGCCCCACATTTCGTAACTTATCAGCATAAAACATCCTAAATATGAACGCCAGGGGTCTACTAAACACTTTGATGCCCAGTATGCATAGATATACCAAACTATGTGGCGCACAGAGACCCCCAAATGACAATAGTGTATATACATTTTCACGGCTGACGCACTGGCAGCTGCAATATAAGCACCTGGTGTGTGTATTATGCGACATTAGACCCCCCTAAAAGTACAGAGACCCCAGAAAACCATATATTTTCAGAAAGTACACATTCTGTCGAATCCAATATGGTTAAATAAGTGTTTCTACTGCAAACTGCCAGACTGCAAATCAATGCTGAACGTAACCGTTTTTATCAAATTTCTGAAAATCGTCACAAAGCTTGAATTTTACCCCATTATATGCCCCACATTTCGTAACTTATCAGCATAAAACATCCTAAATATGAACGCCAGGGGTCTACTGAACACTTTGATGCCCAATATGCATAGATATACCAAACTATGTGGCGCACAGAGACCCCCAAATGACAATAGTGTATATACATTTTCACGGCTGACGCGCTGGCTGCTGCAATATAAGCACCTGGTGTGTGTATTATGCGACATTAGACCCCCCTAACAGTACAGAGACCCCAGAAAACCATATATTTTCAGAAAGTACACATTCTGACGAATCCAATATGGGTAAATGTGTGTTTCTACTGCAAACTGCCAAACTGCAAAGCAATGCTGAACATAACGGTTTTTATCAAATTTTTGAAAATCGTCAGAAAGATTGAATTTTACCCCATTATATGCCCCACATTTCGTAACCTTTCAGCATAAAACATCCTAAATATGAACGCCAGAGGTCTACTGAACACTTTGATGCCCAATATGCATAGATATACCAAACTATGTGGCGCACAGAGACCCCCAAATGACAATAGTGTATATACATTTTCACAGCTGACGTGCTGGCTGCTGCAATATAAGCACCTGGTGTGTGTATTATGCGACATTAGACCCCCCTAACAGTACAGAGACCCCAGAAAACCATATATTTTCAGAAAGTACACATTCTGACGAATCCAATATGGGTAAATAAGTGTTTCTACTGCAAACTGCCAAACTGCAAAGCAATGCTGAACATAACGGTTTTTATCAAATTTCTGAAAATTGTCAGAAAGCTTGAATTTTACCCCATTATATGCCCCACATTTCGTAACGTATCAGCATAAAACATCCTAAATATGAACGCCAGAGGTCTACTGAACACTTTGATGCCCAATATGCATAGATATACCAAACTATGTGGCGCACAGAGACCCCCAAATGGATATATAGTAGATAAAATTTACAAGGCAAAACAAAATAAGGCAGTAAAGGGTGAAATGCAAAAAAATCCAATAAAACCACAAAAATCAATGTTTTTTTTCCAGACTAGTGTTATCGGCCGTCAGAATCACAGTTTGAATATTTTAGATGGGCCAAACAGGTTCTACGGCTAGAAACAAGTGAACACAACATATGCAGAGCTGAAAATGCAATAAAATGGCTAAAAATTCAATAAAATGGCTAAAAATGCACCAAAATACCCAAAATTGCAATATAATCACCGAAATAACATACAAAAGGTATTGCACAGTACGGTTAGCGAATACGCTATGCGTAATGGCAATAAAACATTTTTTTCAGCCAAAAAAAGAAACGATGCGATAAGAAAAAAAAAAAAAAGCCACAATGCCATGTATGTGCGTGTGCGTGTGTACAAATGGTAAATTACATGTTATGTGCGCGTGTGTGCGTGTGCACATGTGTGTAAGTGCAGTGAGTGTAAGTGACCCCCCCAATCCCCAAAAATGTATGTGTAAGTGTGTGTAAGTGTGAATCTAAGTGTGTATTACTGTAATAAGTGTGTGTTGGTGTGTTTGTGTGTGTAATTGTTGCACTAACCTGAAAAAGTCGCTGGAGACTGTTGCAGGCGATCAGGAAGAGCCTCTGGAAGACATCTGCCTCGTGGTTCCTGTCTGTGTGCTGTGGGGGCGGAGATCGTTGATCCGGTGCAGGCTGCAGCAGCAGGACACGTAAGTAACACGTGCCTGCTGCTGTTTTTGGGCCCCTGGGCGATCGCGCCCCAGGGGCCACTCGATCCCCTGCTCTGCTCGTTGCCTAGGGGCAGGGGATCGAGCAGGAACGGAGCGAACGGCTCTAACAGCCGCTCCTCCGCTCCTGAACCAGGAAATGCTGCAGAACGTAGAATCTACGTTCTGTGGCATTTCAAGTACCTTTGCCACAGAACGTAGATTCTACGATCTGTGGCATTTAAAAGGTTAAGAGAGAGTGATTGCCCAAACCAACACCCATTTTTTTTAAAAAAATTTATAATATAAAAATAGTGAAGGCAAAGTAAAATTGTATGTATAGCTGCACACATAGAAATTGTGTATGTATGTATGTAGTTATAGGTGTGAGTATAGGTAAGAATATAGGTGTGAGCAAAAGTAAAAAAGACAAACTAAATTAGGTGTAGTAATAGGTGTAGGTGCAAAAGTGCTACTCGATGCAGTTAAAAACATAGGGCCACCATTAATTAAACGGGGTAGGTATGAGGTGCTACTAAATAGTATTACTACTATTTAGCTGGGTTCGGTGAGAGATACTTTTTATTGTAGATAGCTAGTTGGGTGAAAGGGAATGGATGGGTGCCATTTTGTTTTATATGGAATGGTTCAGGCTGCAGGCTGAATGAAAGAGCCATTCGTAATAGGAACTAGCATAGTTATTAAGAGTAGTCTATGCAGACACTCCATGTGAGTTAGATTACCTGACATGTGTTAAACGAACAATGACATCAAAAAAATTAAATAGATTTAAAGTAAACAATATGATGCACTGTTGCCCTGCACTAGTAGATAAAACTGGTGTGTTTGCTTCAGAAATATTGTTATAGTTTATATAAACAAGCTGCTGTGTAGCCATGGGGCCGCCATTCAAAGCTGGAAATGGAGAAAAGGCACCGGTTGCATAGTCAATAACAGAACCATATTTGAGTATATGAGAGGATATTTTAGGTTCAGGCTCCACTTTTCCATCTAGAATTTGGCCATGCATTCCCCCCCCTTTTACAGTCAGTAATAAAACATTTTATGATAATCAATACAAATATGGTTTTAAAAGTGATCAATCCACTTCTAAATCTTAACATAATTGGCCATTTGGTTGGGGCTCATTTGGTTGGGGCTCTTAAGGAATTCCTGTGAGCATTACATCATTTACATTTTTTTTAAATGATAGCCCCAGAGATTATGGACCTCTGCACTAGAATTATGCCTTGCACCACTGTGGAATATGCAAGTATTATATAAATGATTATTATTAAAAGCAATATGCTAAGATGGTTCCAAGCAATTCCCCACAGTTCCTTTCATGCTTTTTTACAGGTCTGTTAATCAACTGACTTCTGCTACATTGTTTCAGTAGTCAAAACCAGTAGTGCAGTGAATTTGAGGGTCATTGTGTTCAACTAAATCAGGTGTCCCACATAATTGTCTAGTTTCCAACAACAAGAGTAGTTCAAGTTTATTATAAGGTTAATAATACATTACAACACAGCTCATGGGGTTTAATTCTAATTTAAACAATGTAGGTGCTGTTTTTTTGTAGATCTGAGAAGTCCATAAGGATTTCCAGAATTTTACCAATCCATTTCACCTTTTTTGACAGTCAGAAAAAAAATGTACATATATATCCAAGTAGATAGATGTATAAATGCATCAGACTGCGTGTCAGTACACAGCTTTTCTAATTGTTAATCACAAATGCAAATCATAGATTTAATAGTTTCCACACTGAAATAAATTGTATCTGGGCAAAAAATGTATAGTTAAACCTTAAACCAAGCGTTAGCACAACTTGTAAAAAAAAATAAATGATAGCTGCAAATACAACCCTCATTTTGTTGGATTTTTTCTTTCTTAAACAGCTATTTAGAGATATTGTAAAACATGCAAACATTACATTTGTGATATTTTTGCACCACCTAGTGATAGAAACAGTGTTTGTCAGTGAATAAAAAAAATATAAAAATATTCACTTATATTTATAAGAATAGTACTTTGAAAAGTACTATTCTTATAAATATAAGTGAACTTTTTACTAAGAATTTCATTGGGGCCTTCCAGATGTCCTTCTGACCAAAAAGTTGAATGCATCCTGTCACTGATCCAATTCTACCTCATGTATGCAGGCCTATGCAATCAATGGACTCACTAGGGTCTTGGACCACTAGGAAGCGCTGGTAATCGGTCAGATCAATCAGATCCTCATGTAAATGTAGCCCATCCATGGGTGTGCTATGTGATTGTAGTAACGAGCATGCCTTTTGTAAAGCAGTAGTTAGGGGACAAGTCCCAGCAACATCCTGCAATGTATTACCTGGGATTCACTCAAAACCAATAAACGTCTTTATTTATCCCAGGCATATTGCTTCTGGTGATATCGGAACTGTACGCTCACGGCTGCACTTCATGGGATGATCCAGCACGATGCGCCGGAGTCGGAGCCGCCGAATATAATGGGAATGATAAAAAATAACAGGTACAAACAACACGACTGTCGGATGAAAACGCAGCGTGTTCATATCCGACAGTCGTGTTGTGTCGGATACATGTAGTTTGTAACTACAATGTTTCTATCACTCCCAATATATTCAGCACATATCCGCTTTGTCGCCACATCAAACTGGATCGTCCCGTGGAGTTCAGCCCTTTAATAAACTAGCACAGGGGTGTCCAAACTTTTGACTTCCCTGGGCCACAAAGAAAAAATGTCTGGGGCCACACATGAAAAACACAAACACTTTTGATTTGTAAAAGTAAAGAAAATACACAGAAAAGAACTACAATACCAGTTGGATAACCAGATGGAGCTATACACTGGAATATGGGACACCTGGATATTAGACTTATTATTATTACTAACTGGGCAATGGGCAGAGTCCCCCTCCTCCCTAGGTCACCACATTGTTACAACCTGGCATAGTAAGTCTGTTCCAAACAAGATGAAAGACTGAGATGGTTAATGTGTCTGGACTTAGAGAGCACAAAGTGTTATTTCACTCTCTAGTTTTCTCCTTTATTTCTTAATTTCTTTCTTTTTTCCCCCTTCTCTTCCTTTTCTCTCTCCTTCTACATACAATGTAAAGCAAATGTATGTAAGTCATGTTTTTGCAATGCGTAAAAAAGGAAAAACTGTTTAAAAATAAGTTTACAAAAAAAACTAGTAAAAGAAAAATAAAAGTTTACAAAAAAAAACTAGTAAAAGAAAAGAGAGCAATATAAACAGAGTGGGATTTTTGACGTGTTTGAGAAATGAATGCATCAATATTTGGTTTGATGGAAGCTACACACCGCATGGTAACAAATAGGAAGAGCTAGAAGAAAAATAGGCACTATATTTACCAATTATGCCAACTGTAAAGCATAGCAGGCAATGCGTGAGGTGCCACTTAAGAATGCTTACCTGCCTTTCTAAATAACAACCGAATGCTCACTTGCAGGTTGATAAGCTCAGTGTTTCTGCTCTAGGAAGCTGCACACTGCACGGGAATGAATAACCAGAGCTAGAAGAAAAATGCAGAAACTGATATAAATGTGATACGGACCTTAGATTGCATGCTCACTGGGCAAGAACTGATGGAAATGTGACAGGGACCTTAGATTGTAAGCTCCCTGTGAGCGCAGATATGCCTTCTGCACACACACACACACACAAAAATGTATAGACGGACAGCACCTCTTCTCCAAAAATGCTAACTTGTAGCTGCCGCTGTGCTCGGTATAGACTTTGTACATAACTGGAACAAAAAAACCCAGCATCAAGGGATTTCAGTCACTTTTGGGACCTTTTTTAAGGCCCACATTTACTGGCACCCCTCCACCCCGGATTTGATGAAAGTCTACCAAAAGGAATTAAGGGCCACAGACCCGCTCACCACCACTGCCCCCCCCCTTGTTTGTTTGCTCACCGAAGTAGTAGAGGAGCTATGCAGATCTAATGTTAAGTGTTGCAGAGATGAGAATGTGCAGCAGCTTAGGGGGGGATACAATGCCCCAACTCAGTGAAGCGCTCAGCACAAGCAGCCAGAAACCACACTGATTTTGCTCCACAAAACACGCTGCTCTCCGATTCTCCCGCACGTGAAGATCGCAAGTCAGACATGCACACAACCAGAGCGAAGCAGGAACAACAAGCTGAATTGCCAATGCCAGGTACCAAGTTAGGTCCGGGGGGCCATATCCTTTGCGACATGACGTTTCCTCAAGAACCGAACATTTCAAATTGGGCCGTATTCATATCCTTCCGCAGGTTGGGCACCCCTGAACTAGCACATATTGATCCCAGGCATATTACTTTTGGTGACATCAGAACTTTAATCATAAAGAAATAGCACATGAATAAAGCAGAAGTATCTTTTCCTCAATCAGCATATAAATTCACAATTAGACACACTCATGATCTGTCCTCTCTAGAGGTGGAAGTGCCTGTCTTAGTGACAGTTCCCAGTGTAGTCTGGTCTCACTGTGGTCTCTTGCTCCAGGAATCTCACTCCCTGTGTCCCTGAAACTCAACCACTTGAATTCGTATACAGGCAGTCTGGTCATCGCAGGGTACTGTCCCCACTATCCTCCTTGTTGGAGCCTTGAGTTGCTCGACTAGCTAAATCCGCTCCTAGAGCAACTGCAACAGAGCTATCCGTAAACTTTTCCTAACCCAGCCTGGCACCTCCCCACTAGGTGGGATCCAGGAAAGAGCCCTGAGAACATGTGCTGTTCTCTTTTTATCTACTCAACCACTCTCGACTCCTAAAAGTTACCAGAGGCGACTTTTTGCCGCCCCTTGTAACTGGCCGCTCCATGCCGGCTGAGGCAAGATTCTCACCTTTCCTCATGGCTGGATCGACCTTTTTACCGAGGATCACCGTAGGTGTACAGCTAACTCTCACAGTCTCTACATCAGTATATGTCAGCATTTGAAAAACAAAGAGGGACAAAAGCTTGTGCTGCGCACAGCGTAGCAAAATCTTTTGGTCAAGCCCATTTTATGGTCACACCCCCTAATTACCATGTCTATTTTAAAAAATTTGGCAGGTTATAAAAGTTTGAACACATTTCTGGGAGTTTTAGAGCAATGTTGTTCTGGATACATAGACAATTAAAGGGACATATCTTATGTGTATAGGATACAGTTCATGAATGTATTTTCTTTAAATACATTTCCTATATTTAATGTAAACAGAACGACTTTTTTTGCATACTTTTCAGCCAAACTCATTGTAATCCAACTAAAGGCCTGTTAGCTGGATGTGATCCTGCCAAGGATTTTTATGGTACTCAGTCTACTCATTTTTTTTATAACATCATATGAACATGGAGACTGAAGAGGATTCTCTTACAGCCTTTGTTACGTTGCTTTGCATATGCAAATTCGGAGACACTCCTTCCCTTCCTCTGTGGGAGAGTTGGTCATATGCTGCATTTAAAATGTATTTTATATTCTTTGCATCATTCCTCACGTAACCGACCACTGATTTTTCAAACTGCGTAAATGCACTTGCCACTTTAATTTTTCACATTGATTTGCATCAATTATGGCTTAGATAGAACAGTATAAAATAAGAGTTAAATAAGAGATCAGGAGGCATTAAAGGAGAAGGAAAGGTTAAAACTAAGTAAGTCTTATCAGAAAGCTCCATCTAAATATACCAGTAAACCCCCAAAGTAGTGCTGCTCTGAGTCCTCTGTCAAAAGAAACACTGCATTTCTTTCCTTCTATTGTGTACACATAGGCTACTGTATCCGACTTCCTGCCTTAAGCTTAAACCGCATTGCCCTCGGCAAGAGCATGCTCAGTTTGCTCCTCTTCCCCCCCCCCGCCCAGAGCAGGGAGAGACTCAGGCAGGAAGTGATGTCACACCATGTTAATACTGCAGCTCCTATCCTAAACAAACAGAGAGTTTCTAGAGCTTTTTACTCAGGTATGGTAAAACATTCTACAGAATAAATATAGCATTCTAGCTTGCACTATTGCAGCTAATCTATTGGCAATAAAATGCCTCCGTAGCTTTCCTTCTCCTTTAAAGAAAACACACTTTACACATTTGAGCTTTTTACACTATTTTTCTGGTGTAATTGCTTATAACATGATAATCTTTTAAAGGGGTGGTTCACCTTTAGGTTACCTTTTTGTATGTTATACAATGGCCTGTTCTAAACACCTTTTCAATTGGTCATAATTTTATATATATATATATTTTTAAACATTTTAACTTTTTCTTCCCTTGTTTAACAGCAATAACACACAGGGTGTTTTGATCACTTCTGTCCTCTTTGGAAAAACTGTAATAATCAAATAACATTTTCTATCAGAAGCCCCTTCAGTGGTATAGGCAATGTTCTGCATTAACTGTAAACCTCTTGGGTAGCCCCCATTTCAAATTAAGTGGGGGCAAACCTTAGCTTCAGAAAGGAATATGCTGAGACACAAGTATAAAGTCTGCTGCGCCTATAGATTCCGATATATGAAGCAATCCGGTATACTTAATTTGCACCCTAAGTACCCCTTGTGTACTGCTTATAGTTTATGAATATTTAATTGCCTTCTTGACAATAAAAGTATACATAACGATATCAATTGTTTTCTTTTCCAGTATGGAGAAATAAAAAAATATTTTTACAGTTAATATTGACAAAATGTTAGTGTTTAATTCAACATATAAAGAGACATACAGTAAAATCTTACATATTTACATTTGCCCTTTATGAATTTGTATAATCACCAGAAAAACGTTTTTGAAAGAAAATTAGCTGCAGAGTTAATCCAGCTTCCTTGACTATCGCTCTTTGACCCTGTAGGTATCACAGCTTTATCAAGTTCTTTCTGAGGGCTAACCTCTTCAGGCAAATAATCTGGTAAGTATGAGTTCTTCTCAACAGTCACATTCATCTCATGGAGTGGAACATACATCTAGGAATTAAAAATTAAACATTTTTTTTTTTTCTTATAAACTTAATTTCGAAATCAAACAGAATATTGCAGGGAATTTCAAATAGAATTATGTTATTTTAGCATGATTGGCTGCTGTAGGTGCATACTTTGAACCTTATATTACATAACCCCAACAAGGCATTCGACAAAGCAAAATACATTTTTTTTATTGGCACAAAATATCTAATATATCGAATAATATTCAGTATACAGGTACCAGAAGCACAATGATGCAATGCCCATTTTTGTCCAGTGGATGTCACTGTAGAGCACAAAATAAACATAGCATAACATAGCTTAGTTGAATGTAACAAACATAGAATTTGCAAAAATGTTGACAGTTATTTCATCCAAATGTTTAAAGTTGGAAAAGCATAAATACCTCATTCCCAGATTCATTTCTTATAACCTGCTGTGCCCTCAGCACTCTTGTTTCAGCTATTGCAGATGCTAAACACTGTAAAACACATCAGTAAAACTATCAGATTGATACAGAACAATTTCAGGCATGTAGAACAACACTAAAATGTAGCTATAAGTTGTATTACAGTGTCTACATTGTAGGTTTAAACGAACCTCTCAATAGCAGCAGTAAATTCACGGGTCCGCACACACACTATGTATTTGCAGTTGGAGACGTGGCCCCTCTTTTAATTTAAAAAAAAAATATGAATATTTAGAGTGTGTGCGGACCCGTGAATTTAATGCTGCTATTGAGGGACCTTGCCGGAAAGTGAAGTGGCGGGTGAGCGGTAGATATAACATATTACATTGAACTAATCTCTGCAACATGTTTTAAGTGTGTTTAAAAGCAATGCGAAGCAGGAAAAAACATTTTACCTGAATAAAGGGTCACAATTTTTTCTAATGTAATGAATGATCATACAGTAATTATATATTTGCAGCAATGTCGGACATAGCTGAGGTTTTTCCAATAATATTGAAGATCAATATGGCCTTCAGGAAGGCTTCATGTTTAGGGCTGTTTTTAAAAACATGTTGGATTGTTCCAAATTGTCCCACAAATATATGCAGCTGAACAACCTACAATCCACACACTCCTGCTGTGGTGATGCAGGCCATTCATGGCTCTACAAAACTACAGACTGAAAACCTTTATCATATAACAATAGAATATTTGTTGCAAAGATTTGCTTTGATCAATAGGTACAAACTTTAAGGGGCAGATTTATCCAAATGTGAGTAATAAAAACGCACACACATTAAGTTCCTATGGTATTTTAAAACTGTATTTATCAATGGTTGAAAGTTAGAACATTTGAAAAATACAGTTCTACAAATTCCATAGTGGTGAAAAGAACGTGGGTAAGTTTTTATTTATTAAGCTCTAAACTCACATTTTAAAAAGCTGTCTCTTAATGTAAAAAAAGTATATATTTACTTTCTTCAATTAAGATTTGCTCCTGGTTAGGGCTTTGACTGGGTCATTGTGAGATAGTTACCTTTTTGTTATTGGTCCACTCCAATTATATTTAGCCATGTGTTTATTTGTCAGGCCAGTGGTTTACATTTGCTTCAATAAAGTATGTTGGTGGTAGCATCATGTTATACAGCTGATTTCCAGCAGCAGAAACTGGACATCTTTTTAAAATATTCAATACATTGATGTTGTAAAAATACAGGGAAATGCTGCTAGAAAAGTTGTTTCAGCTTCAAAAAATGCACTGCAATGGCCCAGTCAAAGCCACATCTCAGCTGAGAATCTGTGGCAGTGTTTACAAAATGCAGATGATCAAACATCTTCCAACAAGCCTGAATAACCTAGAGAAAACCAAATGACAGCAACAGCTGCAATATACTTATCCCAAAAGGTTTAGATATATCATTCAAGAAAACAAGAGAATTATTCAAGGCTATGAATACTTGTGTACACGATAGATGGAAGTATTTTTATTAAATCCATTTATCAAGTTCCCAAGTGTTATAACTCCTTATACTTACATCGGTAGCCAGGTCAGGTTTTACCCTAACAGTGCATCTCTGTATGGCTATTTGAAATGTAAAGCTGATTACACCCTTCACTTTCAGCAATGCTTCTTCACAAAGATGCTTTTTCTCCTAAGTTACCAAAAAGAAAGAAAACAAACGAGTTTTTAAGAATAGCCTTCATTTATCTGGACTAATTTTTTTTTGGGGGGGGGGGGGTTGCGCTCAAAAGAGATTGTTTCCTGCCCCCAAAAAACAAAAATCATTGATTTCACGATTACACATCTTTTCCAGGTGTAAATAGAATTTGCAGGCAATGTCGCAGATTAGACCCCACTCTGCATACATCTCTCTTCCTTGTGATTTTAGAGCTGAACTAAAAGCTGGAGGGAAGGAGCTGCTCAAAGATTTTTTGTCAGTGATCTGATATGAAGACATTGCTTTCACTAGTTTACCTTGCAAAAATGTCTCAAATGCAGCACCATAATTCCCAATTAACACTATAAACGGTTATCTTTCAAAAGTTAATATAAACCAAACTGCAAAAAGAGAGTGCTCAGACCAGGACACTGATGAAGTCATAATTATTTCAAGTTTATATCCACCTGTTGGGCAAAAATATTATCCCCAACCACTCCGGATGGGGGGTTGCCAGCACTAGGCCACCCGCACCGGATGGGAGCTTACGGAACGAGCGGCCATTTTGGTGCCCCCGCAAGTGTCCTATCGCTGGTGGGGGGCAATTTTTTTTTTTTAACTACGGTTACCCCCAACCAGAGTGCGGGCTCTATTAGCCCACACCTTTTGTTGGAGATAATATTTTTGCCCAACAGGTGCACTTTAAGGAGGAAATAACGGTTTGTGATGTTCAGTATTAAGTATAATGACTGCCCTCCCACACCTGGTTTGGAATAAAGTATTTTTAACTAATTATGAGCTATAACTATCCATATTTAATATTACCAACAAATTTCTGAAAAAGTCAAACAATGTCATAGGATATACTCCTTCGGAGGAAGCAAATTTACCACAGAATGCTAAATGCAATTAATTACTTACCACATCATGAAGACCATGAATATACAGAGTTACAGTTTTAGCTCGTTTGTTACAACTTGTTGCAAAGAAGGATGGCTTATTTTTCTTGCTGTTTGTTTCTGGAGTTTGCATATGGACTGTGGGACTCAATAAAAGCTGAATACTCCTTCCAAGTTGTTTTACTTCATCATCAACGTCATACCTGAAAAAGTATTTAACCTTTTTCATCTGTGTTTTTAATAAGTTGAATATTCCGTAAGTAGAACTGGATACTGAGTTTGACTCAAACTACCCCACAGGCAGAAATAGAATTCAACCTTCAATAGCAATTTAACTGCTAAGGATTTTCACATTCCAATACATGATGTATTTTACTTTTAATAAAAAAAAGTGGTTGAATACATGTAAGGCTTTCATGCTTTTTTGGAAGGATTTTGCCACCATAAGAGAGTCTGGCCTCTTAACAGCGAGTGCGACATGTTACTAATGAAAAGCACTGCGCTGTTCATTTCAAGCGTGCATACAAGCCTCCCTCCCTCACTATTCTGCAGAGCAGGTTATACTAACATACAGATAATCACAAGTAGATGCAACTAATTTATTGAATGGTGATACAGTAGAACCACAATGTTACACCCCTGAATGTCACATTTCCAGGAAATTAGTTTTCCCCAGTCCCACACAGGAAAACTGCATTTTTGACACACTCCTCAAAAGTTCTAAATCAGGGTTATCTATTTACATATAGCACAGCACCTTGCAATTGTAAATTACCCATTTTATTTCTTATAACAAAGTCAATTTACATTCAAAATGTGAAGGTATCCAAGTGAATTTGAATGGAAACCCCAGTTTTATCACAGCATGTACTATCTGGCAATATTGGTCAGATTTACCTGTTTTTTAAGTTTTCCAGACTTTCCATCAAGCCAAGCTCATTCCTGATTATTTCACAATGAGCAGGTTCCTCACAAAGATAGAGAAATGCCTGTAAAATGTAGAAAGACAACAAGAATACTTACAAAATAAGCTAGAAAATCAGTGTTCTTAGCAGTGCATGCGAGGAGAAGACTACATTTAAAACATGGTTAGTCTCATACTTATTATGGGGGTGTTGGTCAGTCTTAACACAGAACATGTACCTAGCTGCTTTAAGATATGTTATGCATGCATGCATGCATGCATATTTTTATTTAGAAAGCCGTTTCCCCTGTTTAGCTCAAGAAATAACAAAAACAATAGATTGTTTGGTAATTAATACAATACAATCATTATGAACCTCATTAAACAATGCGGTATACTGCCATTTTAAAGGTTTTTGTCTGGATAAGCTAATTCTCTGATCATCTTAACCTATCAGTGGACTGCTTTATGGCGGACAAACCAAATGGCACAGTAAAGAAGAACCTATAATTCTACTTTAAAGGGAACCAGTCATCCAAAAAAATTATTAAAAATCCTATTTCATCACATTAGCAAAAGTAACTTTAATTATTTGAATCTTGTTTCCTTCAGTCTGGGAACTGGAGCAGGCAGGAGCCATTTTGTGGACACTGTTATTAAGGTAGGCCTTGCATCATCTCAGAATCTTGTTTGTGCACCAGAATGGGGGACCCGATGTCCATCCCCATGCCCTGGCTACACAATTAAATGGTGAAGAGAGCGGGAGAATGCGAGGGATGCAGTGACATCTAGGAAGTTCTGTATGGAAAGTGAAAGCAATTGTCCGCTCCTTGTTGCCCTTTTTCTGCCTTGTATACACTATTGGATGGTATGTATATTATTGCTATATATGCTGATGTCTTTGTTTTAACATTGCTGTAATTGCCATATCAATTTTCTCTACACTAAAAAGATTTTTTGTGATACCACCCATGTCTGAGAAAAGAGTTTTTTTCTGAGTGTGCAAACCTGATATATGGTATAGTATTTCTATTATAGGACAGATATAGATTTTAATATTTCTCACCTTTAAAGCAGACTCCACCACACAATCATCTTGATGACTTAGAAAGAGAATGAGACCGGCAAGGCAGCTCTTATCCCTTACAATGCTTGTTCGGTTTTGTGGATCAGAGGCCAGGTCCCTAAGGTGGGCGACCACAGACACGGCATCCATCTTGATGGGCACTCACCTAAAGGTAACAATACGGACTAGTGACAGTTAGCAGATTTACTTGTATCTGGACTTAAAGCTGGATACATCACCATGCTATTAGTTTATAACTTCTCCTCAGACTTTTTGTAGTGTTGGAGTTATAGTCATGGTTAACAGCTACAGCAGAGATCCCCAATCAGTGGTTTGTGAGCAACTTGTTGCCTACCAACCCCTTAAATGTTGTTCCCAATGGCTGCGTATTTTTGGCTTGGAGGCAAGTTTTGGTTACATAAAATGAGTTTGCTGCCAGTTCACAGCACTTTTGAGCCACCCAGGAGCATTTTTTGCACCTGCGTTGCTCCCAACCTCTGTTTATGTCTGAATGATGCTCACAGGTGAAAAAATTGAGGCCCCCGGATCTAGAGACTCAAAAAAACATTGCTGCCCAAATTATGGAAAACATTGTTTAGAAACTATATACATTTTAGGTCTAGATACATTACAGCACAGAAAGTGATACGCGGCATTCCAAAACACACTCAAAAAATTGAAGTTATTTGGAAAGCAAATATTATAATTGAAAGCTGTGTTTGCTAGTAATTTCCTGTCCTGATGGATTCTGCTACATAGAGTAAGCACAGCCAGCAAGGGACAGGCAGATATTGCTTTTAATAGCACTTGCATTTAGATATCATTTTTAAACCTCTCTTTCATTTTGTCCAAATAGTATATTTTTATTTTAGTTTTTACATCCCCTTTTAGCCACAATAGCTGCCCACACATAGAGAAATATTGTACACGGGGGACAGGACTTTCCTATGGCTCCCAGTAAGTGAGGAGAATCCTAATTGAGCTATTACTGGCCTTGTTGTTAACCCTAAGGGCGGTTCGACTCATAGTGCACAAGGAAGATATTAAAATGAGATCAGGTGATGAGTTAGGCTGCAGTATCTTCCTAGGATGTTAGGGCTGCAAGTCACAAGCTACTGGTAAGCCCCATACTGCCTTGGCTTACCAAGAGATGCCCACCATGTTACCCGAGGCCCCATTTTCACAAAAACCTATAAAATATACATACCACGCTTCACATGCGGCACTGCCAGCAAGAAGAACCCCCCTGTAAGTGCTTGTCACTTGCGCTGTCCTGCAGCCGTTACACGGGCACCTTTCCCACGTTCCGAATCTGATTGGACAGTCTGGCATAAAGGGTGGCTTCTAAATGCACAGCTGGCCAATAGAAAGCGAGTGCTGGGTTTGAATGCGTCGCACCCTGCTAGAGCTACTTCCTGCTCCCGGATTAGCTGTGCTCGGCATTAAGCGCATGTTTTCAACGGGGAGACGGGCAATTATCGGT
Organism: Xenopus laevis; assembly: GCF_017654675.1. Taxonomy (NCBI): domain Eukaryota; kingdom Metazoa; phylum Chordata; class Amphibia; order Anura; family Pipidae; genus Xenopus; species Xenopus laevis. Next base: position 75,030,253 of record NC_054379.1, on the reverse strand, counting down.
GAGTACAGCAGTATCCGCGACATCGGGTATTTACACACACTGTGGCCACGACCCTTGGGAGTCTGCTGCTGCTACTTTGCAAGCGTTCCCCTTACTGACCTCACAAATCTAAACACACAGTAGGGTTCTGCACCCTTGGTCACTGGCAGATCGGTAGATGGTAGTCTTGCAAGGTCGTAAAGTCCCTGGGAAACGAATTCTGAGTTTTTATATAATTTAAGGAGCACGCACTACATAGCTTAGTTCATTGTCATCAATACCCAACAGCAGTCAGCAAAACCAAGCAACCCTAAGCATATGTCCAAAACTGGGTATTAGTTCATTGTGGACCCCCCCATTAGTTCATGACTAGTGTCTATAGTAAACTGATGAATCAGATCTGTGCGATTTCTGACTGTCTGTATGTGACCAAATTGCACCACTAAAAATGATCTAAATCACATAAATTGATGCCTTGCGTTTACTCTAGTGCAGGAGTCCATCTGTAGGCTGAAGAGATGCACTTCAAGAGATGTTTATGGTCCTCTACTGATTGAGTAATCGACCCACTATATGGAAACCGTTATATAGTAGTATAACCGTGGCCTAAGAAGAGTTTTAGTTTCTGACAGAACCTACAGGTATAGAACAGCTGACAAAACAAGCATCAGAGTGGTGTCATTCAGGAGTTTAGATGCACACAGTTTGACAGGGACTCGGATCAAGCAAGAACATGTAAAAAAAAATTTAAATCTTGTTCACTGTTAATTTGGCTTTATATTACATGGTTGAGGGATAATGCACATAAACATGGTTAGGAATTGGGTAGAGTTCTGAGCCCCAAACTAAGATATAATTAATTCTTATTGGAAATAAAACCCGGCTATTGGGTTTATTTAATGTTCATATGATTTTCAAGTAGACTTAAAGGGATACGGTCATGGGGCAAAAAAATTTTTTTTCAAAATGAATCAGTTAATAGTGCTGCTCCAGCAGAATTCTGCACTGAAATCCATTTCTCAAAAGAGCAAACAGATTTTTTTTATATTCAATTTTGAAATCTGACATGGGGCTAGACATTTTGTCAATTTCCCAGCTGCCCCAAGTCATGTGACTTGTGCTCTGATAAACTTCAATCACTCTTTACTGCTGTATTGCAAGTTGGAGTGATATCACCCCCTCCCTTTCCCCCCCCCCCAGCAGCCAAACAAAAGAACAATGGTAAGGTAACCAGATAGCAGCTCCCTCACACAAGATAACAGCTGCCTGGTAGATCTAAGAACAACACTCAATAGTAAAAACCCATGTCTCACTGAGACACATTCATTTACATTGAGAAGGAAAAACAGCAGCCTGCCAGAAAGCATTTCTCTCCTAAAGTGCAGGCACAAGTCACATGACCAGGGGCAGCTGGGAAATTGATAAAATGTCTAGCCCCATGTCAGATTTCAAAATTGAATTCTGCTGGAGTAGCACTATTAACTGAAAAAACATGTTTTCCCATGACAGGATCCCTTTAAGGTATGAATATCCAAATTACAGAAAGAAACGGTATCCGAAAAGCCAGGTCACATACCTGTAATTAATATATAATGTACTGTTGCCTTGCATTGGTAATAGTTCTGTGTTTGCTTTAGACCGACTATAATAGTTTATATAACACGCTGCTGGGTAGCTCTGGGGGTAGCCATTTGAGCGTAGGTTGCAAAGCAGACAACAAATGTACTGTGCAGGATACTATTGTATTCTGTTACAGAGCTTATGAATTGAATGGCTGCCCCCATGGCTACGCAGCAGCTATTTATATAAACTATAGTAGTCTTTCTAAAACAAACACATTTGGGCAGAGTGATCCTTTCATAGGCTGCAGTCCTGTTTTCATTTGTAATTAGCCTATGGAAGTATTGTGTCAGCCCAGCATCGTTGAAACAACAAAAAAGATCACTTAGAAGTGTCGGAGGGTCGGGTTAACGAAGGTTCAGGGGACTGGGGGGGGCTTTTAGTTGAAAATATTCGGCATGCAGCAGCTCCTAGATATGGACAAGTTCCAATGTTTTTTTAACGATTGCATCTGGAGGAAAACTGGGTTACTGGGAACCAATTGGTTCCAGTCCCAGATTATTTTGGTATACACACTAGTTAGGGGACATAGTGGAGGGTACGGGCATACTAAGTATTCTCTGGGAGCTTTTTCGTCTATGTGCTTTGAAACGGTTCCTTTTTTATTTTGTAGCTCTTGGCAATACAATAAAGAATGTATTCAGAGTGTGCATGTTACATGGTCTTGTAGCCACTGTGCAGTTGTTCTTTTGGATTTAGCTGCCTTTAATAAGAGTCCGCGACCAGCATATTTCTTTTACATTATTTCTTAATTGAAAATTATTTTTTTTTGTCCAGCACATGTCTTATCTGAAGCTAAGACTAAATGTGTAGATTAGTGTATGCCAGGCCACCCAACTAGGCATATGTGCGAGATGGTCAATGGTCAAATTGCCTGAACAAACTTTAGCAGCATTTACTGATTTACTGCAGGAGATTGTCCGTACGATGGCTATCGGGCCAGGTTATGCTGATTTAGACCCCTCGAGCTTTTGTCGGCCTGTCTATGACCACCCCTTGGGTGTGTTTTTTTTTTTAATTATTATTATTATTATTATAAAAGAATTTAAATTTTTTTATTGCATTCTACAGTTGCATTATTAATAAATTCTTTTGAACATTAACGTGTTTAGGTAAGAAATCGTATTGCTCTGATGTATTTTTAGGTGAATGAACCTCTACAAAGCTAGCTGTCAGAATATTCGGTGCTCAATGTGGTGAATAATACTCAAGGATTATCAATGTCTTTACTGTTGGATCTTATACAGCAACTACTGGAATACCTAAATATTCCAGTTGATAGGGTAAGGAACTCTTTATATTTATTGAAAAGAATGCAGAGGAAAAGTGGAAATGATATCACAATGCCCATTCTTGTGTTTTTCAGCTTGTGCCGATATGGGAAAACTATGCAAACAGGCAATATTTTCTCCATGTTTTAAGGAACCATCTCCCTTTAGTTTTACCAGGAATTAATTTGCAGGTAATTAAACACAAATGTGAACTGTTAAAATGCAATTTTTACAGAAAGTCACTTAGAGGAAAGTGCAATAAGGCAAACATCATGTTGTGTTCGTAGGCTCAGGCATGTAACAATCATTCTCTGGTGCATTACATATGCTTGCTTATTCAGTGTACACTATGGTCGTCTGAGGTGCTCCTGGATCCCCTACATGCACCATATTCCTCTACTTGCTGCCGTGATTGAGTCCAGAGTGGGAGGTCAGGGGGCAGCACCCAGGGTTAAAGGTGTACAGCGGACCTGGGTCTGTGGGTCCACCGGGTTTTTTTCCAAGTGTCCCGCCTGCCCAGTCCAAACCTGTGCGCATGAGTATTTGCAACATGGCGCAATTATGCTCTTTTAGGTTATGGTGCCAAAAAAGACAGAATCAGTGGTTTAGATAATGGAGTCAAACCAAGTTGATTGTTGCTATCAATTAGGAACATCATGTATCACTTCAAGGATATCTGCATGAGACCCAGAAAAACTCCCTAACATTCTGTTCATTCCTATGGGATTTTTAGAAGCGTATTTATCAAATAGTAAACTCTAAAGGTCCCCATAGACGCAAAGATTTCTCTTGCCAAACGACCAATTTTAGTGAAGTCCGACCAATCCTTCTAAATTATCGTGCGGTTAGTGAGACTCGAACGATTGAACATTTTAAGATTATATGGCCGACATCTGTCAGAAAATTTATCAGCCAGGTAAAATTTTTATCGTTCACAGTGCAATCTATCTATGTTTGCAGGGACAAGCAGGCCGCTACCCTTTGTTTTCCTGGCAATATCGCCTGAAATGGTTTTTTTAGTTGATGGATAATTCGTACAATCGTTTCAAGATAATCGTGGTCTCACAATGACGATCGGATCTTTTAAAAATCTTTACATCTATGGCCAGCTTAACTCTCCCCCATTGATAAATACACTTATACAAATTTCACAGGAATCAATAGAATCTTGCACTGTCATAAATCTGCCTCTTAGTGTGTATAATGGTAATTCTGATTACTCAAAGTCTCTCTTTTTATAGAGTAAACCTAGAAGGGGCCATGATTGGGTCATAGGGTGGGTCTATGGAGACCCGTTGGTTGAGGGCCACTTCAATGTGGTACTTGCTTAATATGGTACATCAGATATGGAGACCCGTTGGTTGAGGGCCACTTCAATGTGGTACTTGCTCAATATGGTACATCAGATATATTTAATCAGAAATATTGGAGGAAGTGTATATATAGAAATATAATTTGCTAAATTTGTTTGAAAATCTTTGTTCTGCCCCTGAATCTTGTAGAGAAAAAAATAATCTGTCTTCATTTTATCATCTGATAAAGGTTTTAGAAAGATTGGAGAATAAAGAATATGGCTGGACTCGCAGTGTGGTTCGGGTGATTGGGACTTTGCTGCCATTGGCTCCGACCCCAAGGCCCTTCTTCCAGGTTAATACTTTATTTTTTTTTTTAAACCAAATTCTCTTGGAAGTGTAAATGCACTTATTTAGTATATTGACTACCTGACTGTTGGCTTATCTTGTGTATGTTTCTCTACATAAGTTTTACGCACTGTAGGATATATGACATGTTTCATGGAATTTATGATGTGATGAAAGTTAAACCACCATAATCCTGGTGGACTACAGTAGCCTGCAGTTATAAAAAATACTTTTAATTAACATTTCAAATGCAGACCGCATCCTGTTCAGAAAAATTTTAATTTGATCTATTTCTGCAGCATGTGACAGGACCTTATGCAGTAGAAGGAAAGAGCAATGGAGCAGTCAGCCGGCCTGGGATTCCCTCCTTGGTCGATGTCTATTGTTTGACAGATGATGATGTTTACTCTTACACCAGATTCAGGTAAAGATCACATTTTGTATTATAACAGTGCTGTTTATAATTTTCCATGCCATTACCTGCAATTTTACAAATTTGGGACAAAGACTGAAGTAATACAAAATGGTCTATGGAAGTTTTTAAAATGCTGGGGTCCACAATAATCTTATGGAGGGTCACATCCAGCACATGGGACTCAGTGAATGTTAGTTACCAGTTATCGTATTTTGGGATACCTTCTCTAATGGATAATGCTTCCTCATTTTTACTGAATTAACATTTCATAATAATAGGAAGAAATCAACCTATGTGTTAAGAAAAAAAGATTTTGTCTGACCTTATTTCCAGGATGCATTATTAGCTGGATTTTAAATGACATGTATTCAATGTATTTGTACTGAAATCTTGAAGTTTTTCTTTAATAAAAAATAAGTAAATAAAAATTGTTACTCCCCTTTGCACAGAGACAAATCTAGCTACAGCTATGCAAGTGGCTGCACCAAAAGCTTGGATATATATCAGTCTGACATAGCCTTTTTTTTGGTGTTATTACTTAAAACTTTTTATTTTTCTTTACCAGGCATCATCTACCAGGAAATAGATGTGAAGAAATGAAGTCGTTGGCACCATCTTACAAGAGAAAGCTGAGTTGGGAGCCCACGATAATAAACAGAGCACCAGATACAAGTCTCCCTCCTTCGAGTGAAAATGCTATTCAGAAAATTGCAGCCCTAGAAGGGGAACTGTTGCAGCTGAGGGCACAGATTGCTGCAATTGTTGCTATACAAGACACCAAATCCATGCAATCCTGTAAGCTATACTTTATTATTTCTATTGCATTTTGTAATTTATTTTGTAATGCATCTGTTGATGTGTTTTAAAACACCTTTTGTTCACATTCTGACCAGATCATTGAATTGAATATTTTAATTGTATATTGCAATATTGCCTATATTTCCCCAGTTGGTAACTGCAACACACACACACACACAATGTCACATACCTGGTAGAGTTTGCTTAAGAACTCTATATAGACTTCTTTCTATCATCCTTTAAATATATACTTCTTTGTATGCCATCATGCTTTTACTTTATCCTTGCCCTTAAATAGATTGTATTCCATATAAACTGCCCACTGCACGACAAAAAAGTTGGACAGCAATGTCAGATTTTGTATAGGATCAGATTTTGTAAATATGTCATAAAGGGGTCCTGCATAGTGATGGGCGAATTTATTCGCCAGGCGCGAATTCGCGGCGAATTTGCGCGTTTCGCCGCGAGCGAATAAATTCGCGAATCGTCCGCGAAAATTCGCGTCAAAAAAATTCGCCGGCGTCAAAAAATTTTTTTCGAAAAACGGGCGCCGGCGCCAAAAACGGGCAAAAACGAGGCGCCGTTTCGCGAATTTTTCGCCGTTTCGCGAAATTCGCGAATTTTTCGGCGAAACGGCGCAAATTCGCCCATCACTAGTCCTGCACCCAAAAACTTTCCCATAGTCTGCATTTAGCAATTTGCTAAGCTCCCCTGCAGGCCAGCAAGTTTCACTCAATGGCAAATACTGTCATTGAAGGTGACCAGGAAACAAAGGGGCTGATTCACTAAAGGTCGAAAAAGTGAGTGTTATCTATAGCATTCCTTAAAAATGTTATCACTTCTTATATCTTTCAAATTAACAATTGATTCACTAAAAGTTCACTTGTCTAACTTTAAAAAAAAAAAATCTGAACCCCGAGTTGCCTATTACCATTTGAACAAAAGGAAAACATGCATGATCTGAAAAAAGATTTAATGCCTGTGCTTTTAGGTCACGTCACTTAAAGGGTGGGGATTTGGTTGGCTATATACTAAAGACCCATCATTTTAGATTTAGTTGAATCCTTCAAAAATTTTACCAACACAAAAAAAATTTGAACTGCAATTTGCCTATTAGATTTGAACAAAAACATTAATGATCCTAATAAAAATTGTGCCAATGGTTATTCAATGCTTTTACAGTAATAATGTGACTTTAATTATTAGGGTTTGGTTGAGTAGTACTGGGGATTTAAAACAAATTCTGCAAAATCCTGAATTTTGTGCATGCCTAATAATGTTACCATTCAGAGGAGAATTAAAGCAGATTAATGCAATCCTGCCCTTAAAGGAAAACTATACCCCCAAAATGAATACTTAAAGGACCAGTAACATCAAAAACAATTTTTTGAAAATTGGTTAGTAAACAACGAAAAATAAACATCAAGGCAAATTAAACTTTTAAACAGCAAAGCCTTTATTAAGAAATAACTTACCAAAACTCCACTTCCTGTCCTCTGCGAATGGGCGACCATCCATCCTGCAGAGCTCGATTTCTCCTCCTGGCTATTCTAGTGACAGTCTGCAGCGCTTCACCTATTCCCAGCAGCAGCAGGTACTGGAAGAGCTGGATCAGTGGGGTGCGCATGCCACCTGCTCCGGGAGTTGTAGTGCCCCCGTCCGATGCTGGAAAACCCAAGACGAAGATCAACCCCCCTAAAAGCGATGAGACCGCCAATGCTAAACTACAGGACTGTTCTTTCCCCAGATCTGACACAAGCTCACAGCCATTATAAACAGGCCACAAATCCCGCGAGCTACAACATACCTCCAGTCGGCAGTCACGATTTCCCTCCCCGATCAGAGACAGTGGATGTATAACCCGTGCGCTGAGCATGTGCACGCCACTGATCCAGCTCTTCCAGTACCTGCTGCTGCTGGGAATAGGTGAAGCGCTGCAGACTGTCACTAGAATAGCCAGGAGGAGAAATCGAGCTCTGCAGGATGGATGGTCGCCCATTCGCCTTTTTTGCAGAGGACAGGAAGTGGAGTTTTGGTAAGTTATTTCTTAATAAAGGCTTTACTGTTTAAAAGTTTAATTTGCCTTGATGTTTATTTTTCGTTGTTTACTAACCAATTTTCAAAAAAAAAATTTTAATGTTACTGGTCCTTTAAGCAACAGAGTTTATATCAAATTGAATGACATATTAAAGAATCTTACCAAACTGGAATATATATTTACATAAATATTGCCCTTTTACATCTCTTGCCTTGAACCACCATTTCGTGACTCTATCTGTGCTGTCTCAGAGATCACCTGACCAGAAATACTACAACACTAAGGGGCACATTTACAAAGCTCGAGTGAAGGATTCGAATTAAAAAAACTTCGAATTTCGAAGTGTTTTTTGGGCTACTTCGACCTTCGACTACTACTTCGACTTCGAATCGAACGATTCGAACTAAAAATCGTTCGACCATTCGATAGTCGAAGTACTGTCTCTTTAAGAAAAACTTCGACCCCCTACTTCGGCAGCTAAAAGCTACCGAAGTCAATGTTAGCCTATGGGGAAGGTCCCCATAGGCTTGCCTGTGATTTTTTGATCGAAGGATATTCCTTCGATCGTTGTATTAAAATCCTTCGAATCGTTCGATTCAAAGGATTTGCACTAAATCGTTCGACTTCGATATTCGAAGTCGAACGATTTTAGTTCCTAGTCGAATATCGAGGGTTAATTAACCCTCGATATTCGACCCTTCTTACATCTGCCCCTAACTGTAACAGGAAGAAGTGATGAAGCAAAAGGCAGAACTCTGTCTGTTAATTGGCTCATGTGACCTTACATGTGGTTTGTATGTGTGCACAGTGAATCTTACGATCTCAGGGGGCGGCCCTTGTTTTAAAATGGCAATTTTCTATTTATGATTACCCAATGGCACATACTACTAAAAAAGTATATTATTATGATAATGGTTCATTTACATGAAGCAGGGTTTTACACATGAGCTGTTTTACTCAGTATCTTGTAATAGAGACCTACATTGTTTGGGGGGTATAGTTTTCCTTTAATAACATGAAGACATAAAGTATATATTTGAGTACTGATTAGGTTAAATGGCCCTAGGACAGGGCCATGTTTCAGACTGTACGTCCTGCCTCTACCTAACTCTGTGTCTTAATGACAAGGACGTTAGAGGTTGGGAGTGGGAAGCCTGCTTGCCTTACCCTGGTTAGAATGCTGCATAATACAGAGATATCCAAAGGTCTCTGCTGTCCCAAACAGAGTGCAGACCTGTAGCCATTCTGTAAAAGAATGCACAAATGTAAATGACCCTTCCAGTTACACAAGTATTTCAAACTCTCTTAACCCTGGAATATTTGAGATGCACTTTACAGGGAAGCTACTTAGAATGGCAGGATATTATTTGTCTTCTTTACAAAATCGAATGAATGCAGAATTCAGTAGATTAAGAATTATACACTTTTGCTTTTCTGACTAGGTTCTGAAACACTTTCTTCATTTGGCAGTCCCACTCATGATCTTCTCCAGCCATCTTTAACTTCTACTCCACTTTCGGGGCAAATATTGCAGCCTGTAACCCCGGCACCCCCACCGCCGCCACCACCCCCTCCACCTCCTGCTCCTCCTTCAAAAGTAAATACTGGGGAATCTGCTATAGAACTTATAAGAAAACGAAAGGCGGTTCACAAAAAAAGCCCAAAAGAGAGGGCGATGGTAGACAATACAAATAACCTGCCCAGCATGATGGATGTACTGAAGGGTATGAAATCTATCCAGCTGCGTGCAGTAGAGAGGTAAGTTAGTGTCACTTTCTCCCCCCCGAATGCTTTCCTGTTGTGGGGTAGCAACATTCCTGTGTAGTTATATATTTAAAGGGATTTTGTTGTGATTTTTAAGGTCAGAGGATTTGTTTTTCCACGAAAAGGGTATTTTTCAGTCATGGGGTTTTTTTTTGGGGGGGGGGGTTAAACTTAAACTTCAATTTTTAGGGTTTTTATAGAGATATCCAAAGGCCTCTACTGTCCTAAACAGAGCTGAAAGGCCTGTGGCCATTCTGTAAAAGAATGCACATATTTACATTGTAAATGACTCTTCCAGTTGTTTATATGTTAATGCAGGTATAGTTTTACAGTCTGAAATCTGTAGAAGTCAATAACATTTGAAGATGTTAATAGCCTTCATGATCTTTCATTGGGTTTTGTGCAAAAACTCAAGTTCGAGATTTTGTTTTGTGCCCGGAAACTTGATCATTTCGAGTCATTGTGTCTGACCCTGGGCTTTCAGAAAGAACCAGCACTGCACAATGGAACTCCTTTGAGACATCTATAGTTTTCTCCTTTTCAGTGTTGTCTGGAGGGGTCAAAGTTCTATTTCTCCTGTTTGGGTGCTATTGTAATGTCTACCACTGGGGGGGGGGGCAGGGTAGCACTTTTAGCAATTCAAATGCATTCTGAGTTGATTTTTATCTTTACAATGCTGACACTTTCTCCAGCCTTTGAGTAACTTGCTTTTTAGGGTGTTAACACACGGGGAGATTTAGTTGTCTGTGATAAATCTTCGCTGCTGCGGTCAACTAATCTCCCCAAAATGCCTTTCCACTGACAAGAATGCGAATTGCTGGCGTGATGGCATAAGCATTGTTTCAGTTTTACGAAGTTGCACGAAGATTTCTTGTGAGGCAACTTACAGTTAACTGAAGGACCTCTCAGGGCAGAGACACGCGTGAAGATTCGGGGAGATTTAGTCGCCCGGCGACTGATCGCCTCTTCTTCGGGCCACTAATCTCCCCGCATCTCCTTCCCGCCGGCTAGACTCTAAACTCTTAACTTGGAGAGCTTAGTTTTCCGAAATAGCCTGAAGTTGCCTCACGAGGAAACTTCGGGCAACTTTGGAAAAATAATCGCTCCAAGAGAAATTAGTCGATGGGCAACTTAATCTGACCGTGTGCACTTACCCTTACAGGACAAGCTGAGCTGTTCGAAAGGTGGCAGCCTATGATGTTGCCATGTTGAAAGTTGCAGAGGCCTTTGGTTTGACCCAATTTTACTGGCAGTGTTTGCTGCTGGTGATAACATGGATGAATGCGTAATTATTCACCGATATTAGCAGTGTGTCCTCTTAGCCAAGAGGTGTCTTGTACTTTTGAATATAGAGTATATATTGCATATCAGAGGAGTCTGGTACCAGTCACCACATACCCTCTGATTTATTCTTTTGTTTGTTCCTCCCCCCCAATAACATGATTAAACAAGATTTAATCCTTTTCTTCTCTTTAGATCCCCAGGGGGAACGCCCCTAACAAGAAAAGACAAAAAGAGGCGATCCCTAGATGATCCAGCAGCTATTATTGCCAATGCCTTAAAGCAGAAATTTGCGCACAGACTCAAAAATGACTCCTTTGATAAGGAGAACATTTCACATGAAGAATCTCCCTTCTCCAGTCCTGAAATTCCACAGGTATAAAATGACTTTTCCCTATTACTTCTGCAACTTTGCTTCAAATATCAAAAGAATAACAAGCACTGCACTAGAAATTGTTATACTGAAATGTGCATATTCATGTAAATGCATAGACAAAACACTGCAACTTTTGATTGTGCTAAAAAAATTATTTACAACACTACTCGTTTTTTTATTTTTTTGTTGCACAGTGTTCTCCCAAGAAAATAACATTTAGGGTGGGAGGAAATTGCGCAGGTGGGGGAAAATAAATATGTTCCTCCCCAACCCCCTACACTAAAATAACTTTTCTTGTATTCACTGATCGGACATCAAACACATCACAGTCTTACGGCCTTCAACATGGAAACTACAACTATGCATGAAACACGGGCAGAGCGGGAAAAGAGAGAACCTGGGTGGAGGGGGGGAATCAGCCAACCAAAACAGCCTGTGGACAACGCTGTTGCATTAAATGGTGCAGAAGAAGAAAACTGAGCTCCCTTGCATTTTTACCACCACAATTTTTACAGGACCGTTTTTTTTGGGGGGGGGGTATTTACTGGTATAAAAGCTTTCCCCTCTCCTTTGTTGTGACTGTTTTGTTTGCAGCAGTCCGTTATGCAGGGGAATGATCTGTGCATTGGTAATGTATCTACCTTGCAAGTACCAAACATGGAGTACCTTCAGTTTTCCCTGTTTAGCTCAAGTTATAACAAAAACCATAAAGTTTTTCGAGATTTAAAAAAAGAAAATTACATTCAGCACAAGCTCTTTTCATTCAACTGAAGGAGGTATAGTTCCCCTTTAGCAAGCATCAATTATTGCACATCTTTCCACACTTACAAATCTCTACAAGAATGTTACCAGTGTGTATTGTTTCATTTTGTACTTTTTACATTTCTATGCATCTATTCTCGTTTGCTGTATTTTTGCACATTCAAAATAGGTGGATTAATAAACAAACTTCTTGTTTGCATACATTCATTTTTAGCTTTATCTCTTTATTAACACCTTTATTGTTTTCTTTCATCTTCAGTTTGGACGGCACCTTTTAAAGCCAGTTGGAAAGCAAACAGGGGCAGTACAAGAGGGAAAACAAGTTTTAGTGAAACCTGGACCCCATGTATAATGAAAATGCTCCGAATTTGGGCTACATTGAAAGACTTTCATTGTGAAAGCGAGGCTTTGAATGTTTTTGAAAATGTTCTGCAATGTACAGTGACGAGTGATATACAAGGTGTAAGAACTGCTGTGGGTAATTTATGATTGTTTTATTGAACAAAAAATGACAAGTTTATTTTAAAGAAATCTGCATCATTTTGTTCTTTCATGTCATTTTGATGACACCAGCAGGTATTTTATAGATTGCAAATTGACAAGAGTAGGCAGAGAGGCTAATATGACATGAGTTTTTAACTTAAATGAATTTCTTAAATAGAATGACAGAGTATGGGGGTACAGCTTGTCTGCATATTTGGCATTATGCTTATAGATTAGAACTGGCGTATTGCTTGCTTCAGTACCTATAATAATCAAAACAAGGTGCTAGGTTTTAAAGCACCCACCCACTTTATGACAATATAAAAGTAAGATATACCCTGCCGTATAGAGTATATTTTTGTCTGACTATAATGATAAACAAGCAGAAGACATGTAGAAATGCACTGCTGCTTTTTTGTCTGACAACTTCCAGTTGAAGGGATGATGTGTGTGACCTATGCTGAATGAAAGGGTCTCTCCCATTGTTTTAGTTATTTATTGATGTAGAGTTTGATTTATTTTCTGTGTTTTATTCCATAGTCTCCTTGTTCATGCAAATGTTCTTTTTTTTATTAGCAGTATGTGTCCGTAATGTTTTACCTCAACTGTAAATGGCAAGTCAGAGGGCTCTGTTTGCCTACCTCTGATAAATGTGGGTTAAGTGAGTTATGTCAGCCATGGCGATGATTTTGCGGACCTATGTCATTTCTGCCAGCATACTTTGAGTAGGGGCAAGCTACGCTTGGTATGTTGGGGGTACGGGGTCATTGAATCTCTTGAGTGTGATTAGCTGCATATTAATTGCTCTACAACAGAAATATCAAGTGAAAATAGACAGTACTCCAAAATAAAACTGTCCATCTTCCTGACATTTGGTAAATGCACCTCTCTGTTGGGGTTTAGGTACAATTGTGTGCTTGACTCCTGATGATTTTGTGACCTCTACCCAAATTATGGAGGATTTGTGCTTGCATAATTTTACATCGTAGGACAGCAATCGCGTATTAAAGGTTCATCCTCATGAACAAAAAATTAAATCTGTGCATAAATTGAATTGGCCAATGTTTTTAATGATAAACTGTATTCTGAATGTATGGAATATATACGTTTAGTTTTAAAAACTTGTTTACTGACGATTAATTGTCATTTACTGGTCTTAAAAAAAGAAAAAAATATAGTGCTAAAGTGGGGTTGTCTAACTGGAAGCCCGGGGACAGACTTATGGCCCCAGACTGCTTAGGGGCAAGTCCAATAACCTCTATAGATGACACTGTAATTTTCTTTGGATATGGCCCCAAAACATGTAGTACCTGTATATTAATTGTCCCTTTTGTATGGAAACGGTTGGATAGAACAACTGCAATGTAATATCTGCCCTTGTGTTTTAGTACATGTGTCTGCTGTTTTCATTTCCAATGCAAGGCAACCCAGTGTGCTGAAAATTCTCATCCTTTGTGGCCTGGTTTACCTTGATCTGATGTAGGAGCTCACCAAAAAAATTCCTGCGCTTAAGCGTACTGGGTGCTATGCAATGAATGCACAGGGGCACTGTCTCAAGAATGAGACAATTGCACAGCTTGGAGATGTAGCAACCTACTATGTCCCTATGTGATGAATAAAACACTGTTTACAGCACACTGAATGTAGTCTTATTCTATAGAATCCAATATAAATGGGGTCATTACAGTATATATAGATGTATATCTAAAATGTTACACAGACATTCATGGGGGAAATGTAGGAAAAAGCTTTAAGTGCTGTTTGAATGCTGTGATTCTTGCCAGCTTAATATGCCTATGTGGTGGCCTTAAATAAGGCGGCATTTAGTATTTTTGTTTGTCTTAAATTCACAATGTTCGTATTTGGCAGCTCTGAGGTACACATTTTGACCGTAATGAGAGACTGCATTATGCAGCCACTAACTGTAAAACTGATGTGTTTGCTTTAGAAACAGTACTATAGTTCATATAAACTGCTGTGTAGCCATGGGATCAGCTATGTAAATGAGAAAAGGCTCAGGTTACATAGCAGATAAATTCTGTAGAATATAATGGTGTTCTTCGGAGATTATATTCTATGTAACCTGTGCCATTTAGCTACACAGTAGCCAACTTGTTTATATGAACTGTAGTAGAGTTTCTGAAGCAAACAGATCAGTTTTACCAGTGCAGTGCAACTGTACATCATATTTTAATTGCTTTAACACTTGTTTTTTGGTATTACTGTTCCTTTATAGATTGTATGTTTTCCTTTTTTCATTTATTTTCAGTTTGTGTTGTTACATGCTCTCAAACATTTTCTATGTTTCTGTCTTAAAAACAAGACTTTTTGTTTACATTTTTAGGGCTTTGCTATGGTTTTAATTCAGAAATACAAATGTGACCTTAAAGTTTGTACACTGATATATATATATATATATATATATATATATATATATATATATGCTTTAATTGCACTCGACAACCTCCTGTAAAATTAGTTTTATTTCTTTTTGTAAATACGGTTTTAAAATAAATCTTTGAATATGCTAATTACTTTGAGGACTATTTTTGTATTTTCCACCCACTATATATGCAGCTGTGATGCAAATAAAATTATATTTGATGAATTCTAATAGCAAAACTTTAGATGGGGAGGGAAACTAAAATAGCAGCAATCTGTAAAGTTTTTGTTTCTTCAAATGTAGGGCCACCATCATCCACAATGTCAATCTCTACTCTGCTTCAAAATTAAGCTTTAGACCGCAATTCGCATGAGACTGCATTTAAGGCTTAGGTCACACAGCATTGGATCTGCTGCTCTCAGCTGAGAAAAGCGAATCCGCTCCCTTATGCACCTCCATCAAACTGCACTGAACAGCTTCTACTCTGATAAATGAAGCGGAGTTCACGGCAGCCATCTTCTTCTCTTCGGTAATCTTCTGAATGAGACTGGTGTAGTAGCGCATGCGCAGTTGGAGCAATTTTCTGTCTCGTGACAACTGCACATGCGCCGAAAATTGTCAAAGCGCCGGTCTCATTCCGAAGATGAGGATGGTGCCTGTGAACTCCAATGGACAGAATCTGCACCGAGGGGTAAGTAAAGACTTAGGGGCATTTGCCCAGGGTAGCAGCTAGGCTGGGGGGAGGAGGGAGGGGTCTATGTAGGGTTTTTAACGTTTAGTTCTCCTGTAAGAGGCCCAAGTAGAGAGTTCCGATAAGCAAGGGAAACAAGCGTGAAAATGGGAAGCAAGAAGCGTAGTCGAAAACCAGGCCAGGAGATGAGTGAGTAGGTGGGGTCACAGGCCATTTCATACACAGCAATCACGGTACAAAAACAGATTCCAGGATAATAGTCAGGCAAAGATCAGGACAGGTGGCTAACTGGATGAAATCAGGGACAGGCAGGATCAAGGATCAGTGAAACAGACTTAGTAAATGCACATCTTTACGTTGGGCAACATGCTTTAGACTATGGGCACTTTAAATATTTGAATTTCGCGCCAAGATGACATAATGCGTGGTGCACCAAACTCAAAAGTACGAGCACATATGTTGTGCATCAAACCCGGAAGCACTCCGCACAGGGAAAGAAGACTGGGCGTTCCCTGGGAGGAGCGCATCGGGCATCCCTGTTGCACCGCTGGACCACCAGGTATCCTAACACTAACTATAGATAATAGTAATTTTCATTATTATATTGGCCTTCTGTAAACAGGACAATGTGTTATGGAGTGGAGGTTTCTAACCCAGATGTTGAGAGAGTAAGCTGCTGTAGGGAAGTGTTTAAATTCTGCACTTCTTGGATAAAAGCAAAGAATACAAAATTAGCAGTGCAAAGGAGAATACATACAGGCATTTAAAAGATTCCAGTCATTAAACGGGATCTGTCATGATTTTTATGGTTTTGTTTTTATCTTTATATTACACTTCAAATAATTCACTCTACCATATAAAATGTAATTCCTCAACCAATAACTGTATTTTTTTTATAACATTGGTGTGTAGGTAGCCATCTTTGGTCATTTTGCCTGGTCATGTGCTTTCAGAAAGAGCCTGTGCTGCACTTTGGAACTGCTTTCTGGTAGCCTATTGTTTCTCTTACTCAATGGGGTAAATTTATCAAAGAGTGAAGTTCCGCCACTAGAGTGAAATTCCGCAGCTCTCAATTCATTTCTATGGGATTTTGAAAGGGGTATTTATCAATGGGTAAAAGTGAAAGTTCACCCTTTGATAAATACACCTATAAAAATCCCATAGAAATGAATGGAGAGTGGCGGAATTTCACTCTAGTGGCTTAACTTCACTCTTTGCTAAATAAACCCCAATGTTACTGAAGGTGTTGCGGTGTTATCTGGATTTTACTATTTAGTGCTGTTCTTAGCTCCACCAGGGAGCTGTTATCTCCAACTTGCAGTGCAGCAAGAGTGACTGACTTTTATCAGAACACAAGTCACATGACTGGGGGCTCCTGGGAAATTAACAATATGTCTAGCCCCATGTCAGATTTCAAAATTAAATATAACAAAATCGTTTTGCTCTTTTGTAAAACAGATTTCAGTGCAGAAATCTGCTGGAGTAGCACTATTAACTGATTCATTTTGAAACAAAAACATGTTTTCACATGACAGTATCCCTTTAAATATAATTGAAACACTGAGCTGTTAGACGTATGGTACATCAGACATTTAGAAGGCCACTCTCCTATGGAAAACAATTGTGTTTTTTGCTCATAGTGCTTACTGGATATTGGACAAAATTGCCCAAATTCTATAAGCAGGACATAAGTCAAATGTGTTTCAAAGTGCTGCCCACTAATTCTGTTTTGTGCCTCTTTATTTTCATCATCATTACATTATACATGTGTTAGTACAAGTGTGTGTGGATTCAAGGTCATTCTCCTAGTTAAAAAGCAGACTTTGACACCCTGTCGTCATTTACAGCCAAATAGTAGCGGAACAGATCAATGGGAGTTTAAAACCATCTTTTTTTTTTTTTTGTGTAGTGTAAGGGAAATTTAATTCTAAGCAACCTTTTAATATACATTCATTACAGTTTTATAATGGTTTTAAAGTTACTTGTGAATATAACTCCAGTTGAGATCCATACCTGCCTCTGCACCCCTGGCTTACACTCCTAAAATAATGCAGCAGAAGCCAGCTGGCTAACAGACGTGGAGGAGACCTGACTGCTATTACATTGTTTTAGGAGTCAGAGAACAGGAAGGGATAAATTTCTTTCAGTTGCATTTACATTTACAAATAACCATTTGTAGTTTAGTGGGCCAGGGTAACAAGCAACATGAAATTAGTTGAGAAACTGCAAGCTTGCTGTTGAATTTACAAGTATACATCAAGGGGGGGTTTTCATCAAAGGTCGAGTTTGTGAGATTTTTCTACATCAAAGTAACTCACAACTTGAATGTTTGCTTATTTATGAAAAAACCCGAAATGTAAAAAACTCGATAAATGCAATCTGTAGCAAAACTTGAATACTGTTCTCAAATTTATCGAGTTATCGGCAAAAAAAACCCTCAAATTGATTGGGGGTTTTTGGTGGGTTTTGCTCAAAAACTTGAACATCATCAAGGCAAAAAATGGTTAAAGGGACCGCTGTCATTGACTTCTACATGACCTCGACAGGTGTAGGCTGGAGTATTTTTGGATTCAAGCTTTTTGCAGCTTTGGTCCATAATAAATCTCGAATTATTCAAGTTTTTTTTTTAATCCCGAGAAGTTTGAGTTTTTCCTGAAACTACTCAAAAAAAATAATTTTTGGGAAACACACAACTTGACCTTTGATAAATAACCCTCCAAGTGTACAAAGAATGTATACAGGTTACCTTTGGTATTCAGTAGAACCAGAGATATAGTGCCTCTTACTGATTTAGTAAATGGATTTGGTTTTTTTGCCACATGATGTGATGCTTTTTATGAAAGCTGGTTTATTTCTTATTTTCTGATGGACTTGGACATAAACAGCTGCTAACATACGTGGGTTGTGATTTACAACTCTTTCTTCCAAAGTAGGAATGATGCCAAAACCACAAAGTTACAAGCCAATAAACAGTTGTGAACACCCACAACTGATTTAAGTGGCCTTTGTAAACTCACTTGAGGGCAGCACAGTTTTCATCACCATATTTCTAAATATAGGTTCTGTTCCAGTAAGTTCAGAAAGAGTATCCGTGTCTTGTGTATATATTGATCCATTTAGCAACATGAAATCATTAGTTCCATGTAAACGGGCGTACAGCAGTAATTATGTGTACCCGCCATAAGAACATAAACATACTCTTTCCTATTTAGGAAGTCTGCTTTCCATTCTGCATACCAGTAAAACACTTTGCAGATGCAAAGGTAGTATAGACAGTAGAAGAAGAAGTTAAAAACTGAATTCAGTAATTGGTTGTTTTTTGACCAATATTATCCCACATCTGGGTTATAGAATCTTTATTCCGTCCTAAAAACAACACATTAATGATTTACGGAAATCTCTTCCCTAGTACATAGTGTACTCTAGTCAAAATCCATGCAATACCCCCTGTGTGTGGCCCCCCGCATGAAAGTCTGCCTACTGTGTCTGTTTACCATGTGTAAGCGTTAAAGGTATCACTACAGAAATTAACTGGCCCCTGCATTGTTTACACCTCAAATTTAGACTATAAACTCCTGTATTGTTCACACCCTTAAAGCCATGGACTGTTCACACCTCATACCCAGACTGAAACTGCCCATATTGTTCACCTTTTCACACCTCATACAAACTGCTGAAGGGGCACCAGCACTGTGTCACTATATGTAGTAAATCTAAGAGTGGTCCTGATAGGTTTCCCTGTCTCGTGCTCTGTTCTGCCTTCACAATACTACCTGTGTGTGCCATACTTTGCCTGCCCTACTCTGCCTGTGTGTGTGTCATACTCTGCCTGTCATATGCTCCCTGGGTGTGCCATACTCTGCCGACCCTATGCTCCCTGTATGCAGTACTTTGCCTGCCCTATGCTCCCTGGTTGTGCCATACTATGCCTGTCATATTCTCCTTGGATGTGCCATACTCAGCCTGCTCTATGCTACTTGGTTGTGCCATAAGCCTGGTAGGGGTTTGTTCTGGGGGTTTGTTAGCATTTTAAAATCGTTGTCAGGGGGCCCTTAATTTGTTTAATCATGTGCTGGGGAGTGCTGTGTTATCCACAGGGGAGGATGAGGCATATGGGTTTAAGGGTATGTCTTAATATGATAACTTTGAGTGAACATATGAGTGATATCCCTGCAGTGAGCACCAACCAACCAACTATTAAGGGACCTAGTTATCATGCTATACATCAAACAGGTGATGGGGGGCCCGGTATGCTGTATGGTAATCCTCCCTTCACAACCCATCTCATAGTATGTTAATTTACTTCATTTTTTTGCCCTAGCAATTAGATTGCTTAAATTGCAAACTGAAGAGCTACTGAATAACAAGCTAAAGAACTCAAAGACCACAAATAAAAAATAAAAACCGATTGCAAACTGGCTTAGGATATCACTCTACTTCATACTAAAAGTTAACTTAAGGTGAACAACCCTTTTCAGATGATGTTACAAGAGAAAAGCTGCTGATAGTTTATCATCTTGGTAGCCAGTAGCCAATACAAGCACCTTTATATGTTAAGTCCACTGTTAAATAACAGTATCTGGTTTACAGAAAGATCTTTATAATGCCTTGTGAGGTGTTTGGATCGCCGCTAGTTGTCAAATTTAATGGCAAACACTAAACAAATATGCATATTTTTTTAATGGGATATTTGTATGCATACTGAACATTCTTAGAGGAGGCATCAATAAACAAATTCTTCCGACAGAGAAAAACAGCCTTCTCTCAGTCGTTCCTCTTTGTGACTTTGCCTTAAGAAGCATTCATAGGTTGTTTTTTTTTTTCCTGTTTGACTTGTTTTGCCAGCGGCAGGAACCTTCTACTAGAATCCCTCATTCCCAAATCTGTTTTATTTTCTTAGAAAACATGCTCCACCCAGTTAGGACATAATTCATTTAGGAGGTACCAAATGTGAAAGCTAAACCAGTGAAGGCAAACCTCCCCTTGATATTCAGATATTCAGATCATGTACTGGTTTTTAGTGACTTGCCATTAGTGTTTGACTAAAGACAAAATATTGTTCGTTAGACTGTATCATTAGGTGGAGAAATCTTTAAATTGCAAATATGTGATTTGTATATGACACTAGAGATGTCGCGAACTGTTCGCCGGCGAACTTGTTCGCGCGAACATCGGGTGTTCGCGCTCGCCGGAAGTTCGCGAACGTCGCGCGACGTTCGCCATTTTGGGTTCGCCATTGTTGGCGCTTTTTTTTGCCCTCTCACCCCAGACCAGCAGGTACATGGCAGCCAATCAGGAAGCTCTCCCCTGGACCACTCCCCTTCCCTATAAAAACCGAAGCCCTGCAGCGTTTTTTCACTCTGCCTGTGTGTGCTGAAGAGATAGTGTAGGGAGAGAGCTGCTGCCTGTTAGTGATTTCAGGGACAGTTGAAAGTTTGCTGGCTAGTAATCGTTTTGATACTGCTCTGTTATTGGAGGGACAGAAGTCTGCAGGGGTTTGAGGGACATTTAAGCTTAGGTAGCTTTGCTGGCTAGTAATCTACATTCTACTGCAGTGCTCTGTATGTAGCTGCAGTGGGCAGCTGTCCTGCTTCTGATCTCATCTGCTGACTGCTGCAATAACAGTAGTCCTTGTAAGGACTGCTTTTATTTATTTTTTTGTTGTTTTACTACTACTACTACTACTACTATAAGAGCCCAGTGCTATTAGTCTAGCAATGTTGGGGAGTGGGACTGGTGTGCTAATCTGCTGCTCCTAGTAGTTCAGCAGCACCAACTTTAATTTTTTTTTTTTAATATTCATTTTTTTTTTATTTTACTTTTTTTTATTTTACTACCGCTGTAGTAGTGTATAAGTTGACCTTTTAGGCATTATTTGCCCTGTAGGCATTATTTGCACACTGTTTTCTTCAACCCGCCATCTAGCTGTGTGACCTTGTTCACATTCTGTCTAAATATCCATAATATTACCGTCTCCAGAAAAAACACCGGAGTGACTTTTTTCAAGCAGCATTCATATATTTTACGTAATCCGTATCCACCTCTGTAGTAGTGTATACGTTGACCTTGTAGGCATTATTTGCACACTGTTTTCTTCAACCCGCCATCTAGCTGTGTGACCTTGTTCACATTCTGTCTAAATATCCATAATATTACCGTCTCCAGAAAAAACACCGGAGTGACTTTTTTCAAGCAGCATTCATATATTTTACGTAATCCGTATCCACCGCTGTAGTAGTGTATATGTTGACCTTGTAGGCATTATTTGCACACTGTTTTCTTCAACCCGCCATCTAGCTGTGTGAGCTTGTTCACATTTTGTCTAAATATTGATAATATTATCGTCTCTAGAAAAACCACTTGAGTTACTTTTTTTCAAGCAGCATTCATATATTTTACGTAATCCGTATCCACCGCTGTAGTAGTGTATACGTTGACCTTGTAGGCATTATTTGCACACTGTTTTCTTCAACCCGCCATCTAGCTGTGTGAGCTTGTTCACATTTTGTCTAAATATTGATAATATTATCGTCTCTAGAAAAACCACTTGAGTTACTTTTTTTCAAGCAGCATTCATATATTTTACGTAATCCGTATCCACCGCTGTAGTAGTGTATACGTTGACCTTGTAGGCATTATTTGCACACTGTTTTCTTCAACCCGCCATCTAGCTGTGTGAGCTTGTTCACATTTTGTCTAAATATTGATAATATTATCGTCTCTAGAAAAACCACTTGAGTTACTTTTTTTCAAGCAGCATTCATATATTTTACGTAATCCGTATCCACCGCTGTAGTAGTGTATACGTTGACCTTGTAGGCATTATTTGCACACTGTTTTCTTCAACCCGCCATCTAGCTGTGTGAGCTTGTTCACATTTTGTCTAAATATTGATAATATTATCGTCTCTAGAAAAACCACTTGAGTTACTTTTTTTCAAGCAGCATTCATATATTTTACGTAATCCGTATCCACCGCTGTAGTAGTGTATACGTTGACCTTGTAGGCATTATTTGCACACTGTTTTCTTCAACCCGCCATCTAGCTGTGTGAGCTTGTTCACATTTTGTCTAAATATTGATAATATTATCGTCTCTAGAAAAACCACTTGAGTTACTTTTTTTCAAGCAGCATTCATATATTTTACGTAATCCGTATCCACCGCTGTAGTAGTGTATACGTTGACCTTGTAGGCATTATTTGCACACTGTTTTCTTCAACCCGCCATCTAGCTGTGTGTATTATCGTTTCCAGAAAAACCAACTGAGTTTTTGTTGTTGTTGTTGTTGTTTTTTTAAAAATAATGCCAGGCAAAGGCAGGCCGCCACGCAGAGGCCGTGCTAGGGGCCGTGCTGCTATGCAATCCTGTGGCCCTAGCAAATTGCCCAGTTTTAAAAAGCCAATGACCCTGAACTCCCAAAATGCTGAAGAGGTAGTTGACTGGCTTACACAGCACACCCCATCCTCTACCGTTTCTAACTTTACCACAACATCCTCCTCATCCTCCACTGCTATGGCCACCCCACGTAACACTTCCTCCACCACCGGTGCCCCTTCTTCACTGGGGTCAGAGGAGTTATTTTCCCATGAGTTTCTTGAACTGAGTAATGCGCAACCATTATTGCCAGAAGAAGATGAAGGAGATGAGGACCTTACACCAGATTTAATTCTGGCAGAGAACACGATAGAGATGGACATAATGAGTGATGAGGAGGAGGTCCCCGCTGCTGCTTCCTTCTGTGATGTGTCAGAAGAAATTGATGCATCTGAGGAGAATGATGATGAGGAGATTGATGTTTTGTGGGTGCCTAGTAGAAGAGAGCAAGAGGAGGGTAGTTCAGATGGAGAGACGGAGAGTCAGAGAGGCAGTAGGAGAATAAGACTTAGAAGAAGCAGGGAGGACAGCCCGCAGGGATCAGTAGGGCAACAACATGTATCGGCACCTGTGTTCAGCCGGCCAACGCACCCGCCATTGCCGCCAATGCCGCCAACTTCTACTGTTACCGCCAGATCGCACACTTCCAAAAAGTCAGCAGTGTGGGATTTTTTAATGTGTGTGCCTCTGACAAAAGCATTGTAATTTGCAATGAGTGCAGTCAGAAACTGAGCCTTGGGAAGCCCAACAGCCACATAGGTACAACTTCTATGCGAAGGCACATGAGCGGCAAGCACAAAGCACTTTGGGAGCAACACCTCAAAGGCAACAGGCAAACTAAAAGCCACACTCCTTCTGGTCCAGCATCTTACTGCTCTACCTCTGCTCTCCTTGACCCGTCTGAACCACCCTCCACTCCGCCTTCCACCTTGACCACCTGTTCCCATTCCCAGTCATCTGCCACCAGCCAAGTTTCTGTGAAGGCCATGTTTGAGCGTAAGAAGCCAATGTCTGACTGTCACCCCCTTGCCCGGCGTCTGACAGCTGGCTTGTCTGCACTCTTAGCCCGCCAGCTTTTACCATACCAGCTGGTGGACTCTGAGGCCTTCCGCAAATTTGTAGCAATTGGGACACCGCAGTGGAAGGTACCCAGCCGCAATTTTTTTTCTAAAAAGGGAATACCACACCTGTACCAACATGTGCAGAGCCAAGTTACCGCATCTCTGTCACTTAGTGTTGGGCCAAAGGTCCATATGACTACTGACGCATGGTCCTCCAAGCATGGTCAGGGCAGGTATGTCACCTACACTGCCCACTGGGTGAACTTGGTAATGGCTGGGAAGCAGGGAATGGGTAGCTCAACAACAACAGTGGAGTTGGTGTCACCGCCACGGATTGCACGCGGTTCTGCCACCACCTCTACTCCTCCATCGCTCTCTACCTCGTCTTCTTCTTCTTCTTACTCTGCTGCTGGGTCCTCCTTCTCCTCCTCCACACCTGTGCACCCCCAGCTCCCCCTAGGCTATTCGACGTGCCAGGTACGCCGTTGTCACGCTGTCTTGGGGATGACGTGCCTGGAAAGCAAAAACCATACCGGATCTGTACTCCTGTCATCTCTGCAGTCACAGGCCGATCGGTGGCTGACCCCACACCAACTGCAGATCGGAAAAGTGGTGTGTGACAATGGAAGCAATCTGTTGGCAGCGTTGAGACTAGGCAATTTAACACATGTGCCCTGCATGGCACATGTGTTAAATTTAATAGTCCAACGTTTTGTCTCCAAGTACCCAGGATTCCAGGACGTTCTCACCCAGTCCAGAAAGGTGTCGGCCCATTTCAGACGTTCCTACACAGCCATGGCACGCCTTGCTGACATTCAGCAGCGCTACAACATGCCAGTCAGGCGTTTGATTTCTGACAGCCAGACTCGCTGGAATTCAACGCTCCTTATGTTGGAACGTCTGCTGCAACAACAAAGGGCCGTCAACGAGTACCTTTTTGAACTGGGTGGTAGGACTGGATCTGCACAGCTGGGGATTTTTTTCCCCCGTTACTGGGTGCTTATGCGCGATGCCTGCAGGCTCATGCGACCTTTTGAAGAGGTGACAAATATGGTCAGTCGCACCGAAGGCACCATCAGCGACCTAATACCCTTCGCTTTCTTCCTGGAGCGTGCCGTGCGACGAGTGACAGATGAGGCTGTAGACCAGCGTGACGAGGAGCTGGAAGCGCACGATTTCTGGTCGGAATCACCAGAACGAACCCAGGCACCTGCTGCAACGCAGGGAGAGGTGCCAGAAGTGGAGTCAGAGGAGGAAGGTGGCTTTGTGGAGGAGGAGGAGGAGGACCAACAGGAGCAGGCTTCCCAGGGGGCTAGTGGTGACCTTTTGGGGACCCCTGGTCTTGTACGTGGCTGGGGGGAGGAGACCGTGGATGATGCAGTCCTTGATAATGAGGAAGCGGAGATGGATAGCTCTGCATCCAACCTTGTGAGAATGGGGTCTTTCATGCTGTCATGCCTGTTGAAGGACCCCCGTATCAAGAGGCTTAAGGAGAAGGACCTGTACTGGGTCGCAACGCTACTAGACCCTCGGTACAAGCATAAAGTGTCAGAAATGTTACCAACATACCACAAGTCCGAAAAGATGCGGCATTTACAAACCAGCCTGCAAAACATGTTGTACAATGCTTTTAAGGGTGATGTCACTTCAGGAACTCATCAACATTCCAGGGGCAGAGGTGCCAGTAATCCTGCCACGAGCACACCTGCAAGGACAAAGCCCTTTGGCCAGTCTGTAACGTCAGACATGCAAATGTTTTTCTGTCCAAGGCAGCGCCACAACCCTTCTGGATCCACCCTCAAAGAACGCCTCGACCGGCAGGTAGCGGACTACCTGGCATTAACTGCAGATATCGACACTCTGAGGAGCGATGAACCCCTGGACTACTGGGTGCGCAGGCTTGATCTGTGGCCAGAGCTGTCACAATTTGCCATGAACCTCTTGTCTTGCCCAGCCTCAAGTGTGCTCTCAGAAAGGACCTTCAGTGCAGCAGGAGGGATTGTAACTGAGAAGAGAACTCGCCTAGGTCACAAAAGTGTCGATTACCTGACCTTTATTAAAATGAATGAGGGGTGGATCTCGGAGGGTTACTGCACGCCGGAAGACTTGTTCTGACTTCTATGCAGCTGTCCTTCTCTTCAAGCCTCATGACTCCACACACAGCTGTCCTTTAGCGTCCTCCTCCTCCCTCCGCCACCGTTACAAACTAGGGTGCAAACCCTACTGGTTTAATTTTTTCTGGCCTCTGTGCTTCAGTGGCTGCAACCAAAAAAACTGGGCAAACAATGTCTACAAGGTCAACGTATGGCAAAAAATGACTATTTTCAGCATTTATATGGCATATTTTTTCTGGCAACTGTGCTTCAGTGGCTGCGTCCAAAAAAATGCATATTTTCTGCATTTATATGGCATAATTTTTCTGGCCTCTGTGCTTCAGTGGCTGCAACCAAAAAAATGCATATTTTCAGCATTTATATGGCATAATTTTTCTGGCAACTGTGCTTCAGTGGCTGCGACCAAAAAAATGCATATTTTCTGCATTTATATGGCATAATTTTTCTGGCCTCTGTGCTTCAGTGGCTGCAACCAAAAAAAATTATATTTTCAGCATTTATATGGCATAATTTTTCTGGCCTCTGTGCTTCAGTGGCTGCAACCAAAAAAATGCATATTTTCAGCATTTATATGGCATAATTTTTCTGGCAACTGTGCTTCAGTGGCTGCGACCAAAAAAATGACTATTTTCAGCATTTATATGGCATATTTTTTCTGGCCTCTGTGCTTCAGTGGCTGCGGCCAAAAAAACTGGGCAAACAATGCCTACAAGGTCAACGTATGGCAGTTGTTTAAAGAGAACAGTAGATTACTAGCCAGCAAAGCTACCTAAGCTAAAATGTCCCTCAAATCCCTGCAGACTTCTGTCCCTCCAATACAGAGCAGTATCAAGCAGATTACTAGCCAGCAAACTTACTATCATCTGTCCCTGAAATCACTAACAGCTCTCCCCCTACACTATCTCTTCCAAGCACACACAGGCAGATTTTTCAGATACATTTTTGCCCTTGATCCCCCTCTGGCATGCCACTGTCCAGGTCGTTGCACCCTTTAAACAACTTTAAAATCATTTTTCTGGCCAGAAATGTCTTTTCTAGATGTTAAAGTTCGCCTTCCCATTGAAGTCTATGGGGTTCGCGAACCGTTCGCGAACCGCTCGCATTTTTGCGCAAGTTCGCGAATATGTTCGCGAACTTTTTTTCCGACGTTCGCTACATCCCTATATGACACCATAGTTGAGCATGTGTTAAAGGCCAAAACCTTGTTAAATAAATCATCGCTGTTGGTAACAGTAGCTGCTGTACCTTTAAAGAAAAGTTAAACATAGTGCTTATATAAAAATATAAATGTAGGAAAGGGAAGCACTGGTATCGGCCTACTACAATTGCAGGCAAGAAAAGTTTTAAAGATCTGTATATGCTACTACCACTTTTTTCTATTTGCTTATGAGCAAATCATTTTGTCTTCAGTGTTTTAAAGCTCTCACAATTTAATGATTTGTGCTATAGAGGCAAATGGAGTACAGGTATGAAGACATGTAAAAGGAGATTGTATTTTACTAGGAGGTAGCGATATATAACAAACTGTAAGTCACCAGCTGAGGGCAGCAGCAGTCTACAAACAACTGCAATCGATTTCTTGGTTTTTATATTCTTTACACAAACTGCTGTTACATAATCATTAGCATCTGAAATACTGCCTACAACAATGTATTTAAACCATTTTTTTTTAAAAAAAAATTCATTGTGCGAGATACAATTTATAACGTGGTAATTAAATGTTCTTTTACAAGGAATGATTGCTTTGTTATGTGAGTCACAATTTAACTCTTGGTATGTTAGCTGACTAATACATATTTTATTAAAAGGGATTTTCAGTTATGTTAAATTAAAGGAACAGACTACTATAGTTTATATAAGTAAGCTGCTGTGTAGCCATGGGGGCAGCCATTCAAGCTATAAAAAAGACACAGGTTACTTAGCGCATAACAGACAAGCCCTGTTAAATACAATGTTTTGTTTTTTTTTATCTGCTATGTAACTTGTTCCTTTTCTCCCTTTTTTCAGCTTGTTTATATATAACAATAGTAGTCTTTCTGAAGCAAACACACACTTTTTACCATTGCAGAGCAACGATACATTGTATTTTAATTACTTTGATACGCTTTCAGTATTTGGTGTTACTGTTCCTTTACCTTACAACCAATGAAGCAAGAGGAAAAAGCCTGACATCATTCTGAAATCAATAAATATCTCCAGGTTAAGCATGTGGGAGTTAAAATGTGTGTGTGTATATGAGAGCTTTGGGGGGATTTTAGTAAACAATGTCATACAATCTCACATGCACCTCTGTTCTCCAATTGTTCAGCTTTGGCCGACCCACCAGGTGCCCCAGGCAACCTGGCCGGTCACGACGCCGACTGGGAGTGCGCATGTGCGAATCGACGCTAATGTGGATCACAAGGAGAGATGGGACTGGACTAGGGCTTGAAGACAGGTAAGGTACGTGCCTGGCGCCCCCCAGCTTTGCACTCTAGGCACGTGCCTACTCTGCCTACCCCTAGTTCCGGCCCTGCATTGAACCATATAGAAAGTGGAAAGTTTAAATGTTAGTAAGTGACATACCATAACACACTTGAAGGGGAGGTATCCAACCACAGAATTGTTAGGGGAAGGGAACAATGTAACCTAATAGAAGCCATCACACTGATGGTCTAACCTGTGGTACCCATAACCTGGCAAGGAAACATTTGCACAAGGTCTCAGTGGTGTTTGCTGGTCCTTCCGCAGTAAGTTGAAGGCAAAACATTCTTATATGCAACTATGGTAATGAATTTCAGAATATACAAAAATGTGTTTTAATTTATTGTACTGTATAATAACACTGGTATTTATTTAGTAGAATATAATCAATAGATTTTATTTAGTATTTTCAAATGCTTGGTAATATTGTAGAACTACAAATCCCCTGAACAAGACACTTTCTATCACTGAACTTTGAAACATGGACTCGGACATTTTGATTGAAACATATGGAGAGGAGCCTAGCACACTGCCAACGGAGATTTTCAAATATAATTCATTTGAAGCACTGGGTGGCACCCCATATGATTGAACATACTACACTATATTAGTTTCTAATTTCTGTTGCCACAGGCGCTGATCTTTTTTTATTTGGAGATTTTGTTGTGCAGTTGAGAGACTGTGAAGTGATCTGCAAGAAACAAAAAGCCTGAAGGACTGACATTTCCAACCATTTGTTATTTGTACTTACCAAAGCCTGCACTGGACTGGCCTACAAGAAAATCTCCCAAGTATCCCCAGCCAAGGAGAATTCCTCCTAACCCATTCTTATTCCCATGATGGGCCTATTTAAAATCCTATAACATCTTTTACTAAATTGCTGTAAGGATGAGGCCATGGTGTCAGATTCTCAGCTGGGCCCTAGGAGACCCATTCTGACAGTATGGGTGTCCCAATGACAGGTGTCATTGATAAGTGATCAAGATAGGGTAGTGGCAATCAAAACATCCAAAGTGCCATGGTTTTAGGGCAATGATCCCCAAACAGTGACTCGTGAGCAACAAGTTGTTATCGAAGCCTTGGATGTTGCTCCCAGTGGCCTTAAAGAAGGTGCTTCTTTCTGAAATCCTGACTTGAAGGCAAGTTTGAGTTTCATCAATTAGGGAGTCATATAGTTATTGCACTTAACAACTCACATCAGAATGAGGAGTCGACAAGGCATCTGCATGAAATATGGCTGCAGCTTTTTGGATATTTCAGATAAAGCTTTATTTATTCAAAACTAGCCACATGTTTTATGTTTGCAGACCTCAAGTTAAAGAATTGCATGCAGGAAAGTTAGTTTTCCTACAAAATGACATGTGTATCCAGGGCTTTCAGGCCAGCTGGAAATACAGATGTGTTTGCCAATGAATACGGATGCATTTTGTACAGTTTTTCCAATATTTCACTGGTGCCTTGGAAAAAAAAACACTTGGCTCCTATTACAGAATAGGTCATTCTACTATTATTCCATAGTATAAGAAAACAAAATATTGCCTATCTCAAAGGTTTTAGTTAATGTATCTTTTTAACCAAACATGGAGGCTGATTTACTAATATAGGTGCCAAATAGTGATGGACAAATCTGACCTGATTTGCTTTTTCATCATTAAGTGCTCACTCAGTCTGTATTTGCTGCATTGCTAGTCCCGCTCTGCACCTTGTGTCCGCCAACAGAAGTTAAAGACCCTGCAAATTACTTCTCACTACAGATGCCCCAATCTGACCAGCTATGCTTTAAATAAGCAGCAAACCCAAGAGACTTGTAAAGCAGAAGATACTCTCAAGGGCATTTACTTCCTAATATGACACTCATATATCACCTACAGTACCTTAGCCATTTGAAAAGAAAACTTGATTTATATAGAGATGGGAATCCTGTGCTTATCATGCCAGGAACTTCCATGTAACTGGAACACATGAGGAAGTATCTACAGCATGAAAGTGCATTCTTGCTGCATTAGGTGTCCTCAGATAAAATTATGATATAGTCAGTTTATGATGATATAGGCAGTTTACCTAAGATGCATTTAAAATGTATAATTATTCTTATCTTTTCCCCTTTCTAATTTAGTCCTTTTGTACCAAACTGCTGCCTAATTGCTAGAGTAATTCGGCCCTATCAACTAAATGGTTGATAAATCCAGCAATTTAATCCTTCTCCCACATCCATTCCTGGGACCATTTCCCCATCCCTTAGACTCACAGTGTAATGCAGCCACGCTACCATTGTGAAGTGATGCATTCTGGGACTTGAAGTCTCTCTGCTTTCCAGAGAATCTGTGCACCACTCACTATGGATAGCAGAGGGACTCCAAGTCCCAGAATCCATCACTCCATAATGGGACAAGTTAAGGAAGTGGTTGCATTACAATGTGAACTGACCAGATAGAACAGGGACAGTAATGACCATGGTTTCCACTCAAAGAAATATTCTATTATTGTATACTTATATAAATTAGTTAAAAAAAACAGTTGTGTGTGTTATAGTTACATTTACATATGTATATAGTGGGAACTACCATATTGCTTGCCTTCAGCAGCACCCATAGTGGTTAGATCTAGTATAGGTAAATCTAAAAACAACTGGACTTGCTGAGTAATCAAGAAGACATTTCACTACTCATCCGAGCAGCTTCTTCAGTTCATAGTGGTTAGACTATGCTTTCTATGACTATGCTTTTCTATGTTCTATGGCTTTCTGCAGAGAATGCCTCAGCTGACCCAAGTATTTTTAGCAGCCCTTGCTTCTGCACAACAATTTATAGGGAACAATTATATAACTGAGTATAAGAAATCCCCTGTACTGAGCATTATTTAAAATAGTTTTTAAGAGAATCATGTTCACCCTAAATTTTACTGCTGGAAAAAAACATTAATATTTGTTTACTGCATTAAACATGGTTTACAATTTTGCAAAACCTCTGGCCTCATCCATGCTGCCAACCCAGCTCTACCTTTTGCCTTGTGATCTTCTACCTTGACAACTCCTCTTTTTTCTCTTTACACACTGCTTTTGGGCCAGCAACTCCTGATCCCACACAGGAAAAAAGTTAGAGGAAGCAACTTCCCCACCACCACCAATACACCCTAGGCACATGCCCTTCTGCCTACCCCTAGTTCTAACCCAGGGTGTACCTCCTATGGGTATATTCTGGGTATCTAACCTAACTAAAACAAGAGTAATTAGCAGAATTTATTATTCTTGTCCGATAACAGAAAAGAAGTCCAGAATCAGTGGTGTAACTGTGCGGTCATGGGGCCCCCCATAAATGTATGTTTATGGCCCCCCCAGCACGTGACCTAACAATTGATGCACAAAAAGCTGCCACGTCACCCATGATTTTGCATGTGTTGTGGGTCATATGCGAAATCGGGTCACGTTGGCCAAGGTCTGCTTCCACCGAAGTTATGACATTGTCCAGAATTCTCTGCTTGAGCAGTTGCAAAAGCTCAGTTACATAGCATTTACATATATCCATTGCTGGGGCTTGATTGTGGGGAAGCTGGAAACTAAATGTAGAATGGAATTTTGATACAATGAAGCGAGTAGTTCAGTAATCTCTCTCTCTTGCTCAGGTTTTTTTCTGTACAGGATTATATCTCTCACAGAAAAAAGGAAAAGCTGACCACAATAAGGCTGTCTCACACCAGTGATTCACATGCCCACACAGAGTTCCTCTTGTTTTGTCATTAGCTGTCATTTTTTACTTTACTGATAACTTACAGCAGTATTGTTTAAAGATACAGTTAAGTCTCTGGTTTTAATTCTTGGCATGACTGCATAGCAGCCACCACCAGATTGTTACACAATGTTTGCCTTTCAACTTGACTTATGGGACATTAAAACTGTTTTACAAAAAACAGGACTCTAGGCGAAGGAATTCTTTTCTGTACAAAGAAACAAGATATAATACAGATTCAGTAGGCCCTTATCTTTCCAGCGTGTGCAGCCTATTAGCCCAAGGCTGTCCACATGCATGCCCCTTACCCGCTTGCTGTTCTGCGGATGCAATCACATGTGACTACAGGTGCTTGGTAAATGGGGAGCTTCTTATTTTACAAATGCTCATGGTTCTGCCAAGTAAGAAGCAACTGGAACAAAATAAAGTGCCTTTTACACGGTGCATTTTGTAGATATATGTATTAAGTGGATGAAGCAGAAGAGATACAATTTTTCACCTCTTAGAATGCCAACACTTACCCTTATTGTAAGTAATCCCTTTTACTAACAGTCAGTGACTGTTTCTTTCCATATTGCATTTTCTGATTAGAGGTATAATTTGTATAAAGTAGGTTAGACACACAAACAACAGATACAGGATCTTTGCCCAGTTTAGCTACTGACCGGAACAATATCTTAAAGGGGGAGTAAAAAGCATTGTAAACTATAAAATATTTCTATTTCTAGTGTTATACAGGATACTTCTCTTTAAGTGCAAAGTAACTTAGAAACAAGCTGTGCTTCCGTTCAATTGTGGCAGAAGCAGTAGGGTTGCACAAAGAAGCAGAATAATACTACAGGGCAGTAGACGATGGGTGTATAATAACACGTTAGTTGGGATGGTCTTGTTTCCTTCTTCCTGCCTTCTAGAGGGGGAAATAGTTAGCTCTATTTGGGGACATACAATTTCAACACTAAGGGGCACAAAAGAGTGTTCCTTAGTATTCAAAAACCATTTGCGTTCGCATTCTGGCTGCCCTCTGCATCTAGCAGGCAAAATGCAAAAAAAAAAATTTTATTTTTGGGCACAATTTGTACAAAGCAAGTTTTTTTGTGCAGAATATGACATTAGAGGCCGGTGCCTTTAAGCAAACTGAGCTGCATGTCCCAAGCAAAGAATTTTGCCCTGTGCCATAATTTCTCTCGCATACTGTGGGTTTCCCCTTTTATTTGTTTCTAAAGCTAATGATGTGGAATTTTAACTTTCCAAGAAAGGACTTAATTACCTCATTTCCATTTGATGTCCTTAAAGGAAAGCAAATGAAACTACTCTAACATGAGTAACTGTGATCTGATACGGTTGGTGTTTGATTTGGAAGCTTCTGGGACATTTACATGGAAAGTAAGTGGAGAATGCAATTACAGTCTATTCCAAACCAGTGCGTATCTCAAATATGCTTTCATTTAACTGAGATTTAACTACAAGCAACAAATCTTACTGTGTGCCATTGCCCTAAAAGTTCTGAAAATGGCAATGCTGCCTCTGGTAGTGTCCATTCAGGCAATTTCTTATTTTTCTGCTTTTTCGTTGCAATAATAAAACAGTACCTTGTACATGATAATATCTAAGCTGCATAAATCCTCCTACTGTTTTTTTAAATGTTCACATGTTCTTTAGTAAATGAAAGATATGATGTTTTTTGAATTCAATAAAGACCCCTCATATGGAAAATGGCAGTTCCCAAACATTCTGGTTAACAGATATCATATCTGTAATCTGTAAGGTCCAAGGTTTCGAACGAAACCCAAAATAAATTAGGATATAAATTCTGCATTTTTTGGGGGCTTCACCATCTATTTTTATGCTGATTCATAGCACATGGTCTGGGCTGTTTTCAGTTACCTGAGCTTAGGGCCAATATATATATATATATATATATATATATATATATATATATATATATATATATATATATATATATATATAATACACAAAAGCCATGAATATCCTGTAAATTATATCCTTATAAACGGTGAGTTCTGATGTCACCAGTTATAAACGTGTTTTTATATGGTCATGAAACTCCTCGGTAACTTATAATATCCTTATATTTTACAAGAGGGGGTACTTTATTCACTATATATATATATATATATATGCACATACATAAAATTCATGATACAGGATGGCATGGCAGCAGATAAACCAGAGCATTTTGTATGATAATTGTTTCTATTAATCAATTGTTATGCCAAAATCTCTTAAACCTGCAATATCAACTTCTAAAATAGATGTAACAATACTTTCTGCCATTTTTTGATGATTTCTTATGACCCCTATGCTTTGCTTATCAATAGCAGCCTAGGGCATACTGAGCATTTAAAGTGTCACTGGTACTCAAACATTGGCCTGACCTTATCAGAATATGACATTTTTCAGTAGACCAATTAGAAGACATGGATCATTACTATTGTGGGCTACTGAACCTCTGGGTTAAGGTCCCCATAGATGCAAAGATTTCTCTAGCCGAACGACCGATTTTAGCGAAGTCCGACCAATCCTTCAAAATTATCGTGTGGTTAGTGGGATTCAAGAGATCGAACATCTTACGATTTTTCAGCTGACATCTGTCAGGAAATTGATCGGCTAGGTTAAAAAATCTTTGTCGGTCCCAGTGCAATCTATCTATGTTTGCAGGGCCAAGCAGGCAGCTACCCTTTGTTTTCCTGTTTTTTTAGTTGATGGACAATTCGTACAATCGTACGATCGTTCCGAGATAACTGTGGTCTCACGATGACAATCAGATCTTTTAAAAATCTCAACATCTTTGGTCAGCTTAAGTGCAGTAATTAACTGGAGCTGTACTGTCCAATTATTATTACATGTTGTCATGTCAAGGGCTGGATTAAATTAAAATGCTTATGTCATATAGAATTTTGGAGCTATTATAGGAGAATTAAACCCCTGTGTACCAAAAAGCCCCCCTTAACTGCCTGTCATTGCCCTCCTCCCTCTCCCTCCCCGCACTGTGTATTAGTGAAAAAAAAACCTTAAAAAAGTCTGACCCTTAAATGCAGAGCAGTACAGCGGAGCTCCAGTGCACCATCTTCCATGGCTTTGTATTCTTTCAGGACTCAACGACGATGCAAAGCCCGTGGGAGCCAAGTTAGAAATCGGCTTCAACTGCGCATGCTCATATCGCCGTTGAGCCCAGAAAGAATACAAAGCAGTGGAATATGGTGCTCTGGAGCTCCGTTGCGCTGCTCTGCATTTTAGGGTCAGATTTTTTTTTTTACTAATGCACAGTGCAGGGAAGGAGAGGGGGGCTTTTTTGGTACAGGGGTTTAGTTCTCCTTGGGGCCATAAAAATCTTTTGGAGGGCCACATTCAGCCTGCGGCCTCCATTTGGACAGCCCTGAATTATGGGGTTGACAAGGGGAGAACTAGGAATCAATAATCAATTATTATCGGATTCAGCTGAATACTGAATCTTTGAGTCTCAAACCAAATCTGAATTACAATTTGTGATAAATGTTAAAAATTTGCATCAGTGAACAAACAATTGTCGCATTCAGTTTCCCAGAGCTTTACATGTTCAAGATTTTTCTGAATCCTACTAAAAGTTCTCGGATTTAACCAATCCCTGAACTGGAACATGTATTTGGTGCATCCCATATCTCCTTGTGTTTCAATACACCTTGGACAGAATGTATTGTACCTTTCTATGAATGTAGAGCTGCCTGCACCTTGCAGAGTTGCATTCCAGAGCTGCAGGGCATGGGTGTCCCCTGGCCCCTCTCCATGAAGCATCACTGCTAGCAACATACAAGGGAGCCCTGTAGTTAAGGCTTGTATAAGGCAGGTGTTAAGTTACAGGTCTCCTTTGTACCTGTCAGCATACTTTTCTGTTCCTTGTGTTGCTATGGGCAGTGGCAAAAGTATATGGGCCACAAACCTTGCAGTGAAAGATTAACCTTGGGACTGCAAGCTGGTACGTCATTTTAGAGTGGGTGAATCAGCAGTACCCACTTGCCTATTGCATCATATGACCATTACCGAATAAATGTACCAGGCATGGATTCATAGCAAATTTCCACTTTTTGTAAATTAGTAAAACTGCTGCAAAAATTTGGCGCCGAAAAATCCGGCAAGACAAAAAAATTGGCGAGCGCATAAAAATTGACGTGCATCAAAATTTTTTGGATGTCCATTGACTTTAATGCATTTGAACAAAATAGTCGTGAGAATGAAAATTGTCGCTCGCGTCAAAATAATTTTGACGCCCATTCTCTTGTTTTTCGAAAATTTTTTGCAATTTCTCAAATTTTTCTGCTGCTTTGCGAATTTTTTCGTCGTCTTGCAAATTTTTCGTCAAAGCAGAACGGGACAGATTCGCCCATCACTAATGACCATCATTATTTTGTGTGACATGATGTCTAAAGATCCGCTATCAGTTTTTAAGAGGAAAATCAGAAGCTCTTCCAAATATCAGTGGTAGAATAATATGATATAACGAAGTCACATGATTATCTTAGAGAAGCTTGTAGTGCTGTAGTTATTGGCACGGATAATTAATGAAATTCTTCCTTTAATCGTCATTACTAGCTTAATTTGTTTGTTTTTAACATGTAGATTAATTGGGTCACATAGTTACAGTAGGACTATAGTAAGATCAATTATTGATACTCTTAAAATCCATGATTTTTTTTTTTTACTGCTGTTGCTTTTCATAAGCAGATCATTAAGACCCATGAATGCATTGGTTATGCTTTAAGCCGTATACTACAACATACTTACACATCTTAAACTTTGATTCCCACACTGTTCTATTTTGATGTTTCTGTAAAATAGAAACTACTCATTGCTATTGAAATCATTAAATAGATGCTCTCTGTCTGTTGATAGGAGATATCAGTATAGCACCTGTGTTACTGGGAAGATAACAGGATTGGTACTTCAGTTACAGATTATGGATAGCAGCCTCTTAGAACAATAAAGAGCCATTTAAACCATTTCACAAATTATATATGTACTCCCTATTATAGAAGAATATATGAGAATGATGGGCTTAATTAGATGAACGTGTATGTTTTTCAAACTCACTTATTACATTGCTGCACTACAGGGTTGAACCTGAATACCGAAAATTAATGTAAAAAAGGGGGGGGGCTAAACAAAGTGATGAAAAGAAATGGTAAAGCAGAAAGGAATCATGAGGAAATGTAGCAGGTTGGACAGGACCAAAAACAAAAGGTAAGGTGCCAGCAGGAGAGCCAGTGGATATATATAATTACCCCTTTTTAGAATGCCATTTAATTTTTACTTAAGTTTAATCAGTGGTCCGTTATTTTATTTTACATAATAGGCATAATATTCCATACATTTATGTAATTTAAAAGCTTGATTTTTGGCTTGATTTTATTTCACTTGCTTTAGGCTAGTATATCTCTCCCCCTCTTACAGTAAAATCTTTGACAGGCTTTAAAGCCAGTTGTAAATGTATATAAGCACTTTCTAAAATATGTCTTGGAAAGCTACTGCTGATCCTGGGTGTGTTCTCTGCCAAAATAACATTTCTTTTCTCAAATTTTTGTAAACTACATACTCTTAAAAACAATTTACATATTGCTTTGGATACAGTTTTTGACACAATGTAGAGTGCACCACAGAAAAAAAAAGATTGGGGACAAGAAGCAAAAAATTAATTTAAACAAAAGAATTATAAATGGCAAAAAGTAGGGTGTCAGAGTGAAGCAAAATGGTGGATCTGGACTAAAGCACTTAACGTATTTATAGCAATTTTTTTAAAGGAGTGGTTCACCTTTCAATTAACTTTTAATATGTTATAGAATGGCCAATTCTGAGCAACTTTTCAATTGGTCTTTAATTTTTATTTTTTATAGTATTATAATTATTAAACTTTTTCTTGTGACTCTTTCCTGCTTTCAAATAAGGGTCACGAGACCCATTTAAAAAAACAAATGCCCTTTAAGGTTACAAATGTATTGTCATAGCTACTTAAAATGCAAACTGGAGTAAGAAGCTAAATAACTAAAAAAACCCACAAATAATAATAAATGAAAACCAATTGTAAATCACTCTCTACATCATACTGAAAGGTGAACAACCCCTTTAAGCGTTTGACCTTGCACAGATATGTACTTTAAACACATGGTAGTAGAGATTATTTGTGATATGTTTGTGCAGTTGAATCAACTAATAACAACACTGTGGTATAACTTACTGATGAAAGGTCTTGTGCTTAGTATATTTTTGCTGATTTTGTGCTGCGCAGTGGCCCATGCAATAAACCAGCTTCCTACTTTCAGTCTCCTTATTTAGCCAGTGCTTGGCCCAGTCTTGCCCCATCTAACACACTGAGGTCGCAATAACAACAGAGCAGGAACTTTTTTCCAACTGTGTCCCACTACATGGCTTTTAATCGCTGTATATTTATACAGGTATAGGATCCCTTATCCGGAAACCCGATATCCAGAAAGCTCCGAATTACGGAATGGCTGTCTCCCATAGACTCCATTTTATCCAAATAATCCAAATTTTTTAAAATGATTTCCTTTTTCTCTGTAATAATAAAACAGTAGCTTGTACTTGATCCCAACTAAGATATAATTGATCCTTATTGGAAGCAAAACCATCCTATTGGGTTTATTTAATGTTTAAATACATTTCTAGTAGACTTAAGGCATGGAGACCCAAATTATGGAAAGTTCCATTATCCGAAAAACCCCAGGTCCCGAGCATTTTGGATAACAGGTCCCATACCTGTACTTATTTCTTTATTTTAATGGTTTTCCTCCCTGTGTGTACTTTTCTAAATCGTATAGCACTAAGTATTCTGTAGTGCTATATAAGTTATACATACAGACAGACAATCAAAACTCGCAACTTACCATTAACCAATCCAACCTGCATGCTGCTGTTTACTGCTTAGTTAAACCTTAAAGGAGAAGAAATAACATTTTACATTTGGGGGTGCCAAAAGTTAGGCACCCTCAAGTGACTTCTTTTACTAACCTGACACCCCAGGCTGGCGCTCCTATCATCAGAAAACCACACTGGGCCAGGGTTCTTCTAGCAACCACCACGGAGAGATCCTCTTCCTGCTTCTTCGGGTCTTCTCGCAGTTGCGCATGCGCAGTAGAGATGAAAGCCAGACTTAAACGAAAAAGCCGGCTTTTTCGATCTACTGCGCATGCATCTGCCCCGAAGAAGACGGAAGAGGATCTCTCTGTGGTGCTCTTTAGAAAAACCCCAGGCCTGTGCGGTTTTCTGCTGATAGGAGTGCAGGCCTAGGGTGTCAGGTTTTGGCACCTCCAAATGTAAGTAAAAATAATCACTTTAGGGTGCCTAACCTTTGGCACCCCAATTGTGAAATGCTATTCCTTCTCCTTTAATATGTTTTTAGTATCTCACCATGGGGTACACTATTGTTTCACCCAGAAGCTGGCTGGCTAGGTAATATTTAACACCTTATTACAGGAAAACATAGCATTCAACATCACCATTCCACTGATCATAAAAAGTCCTTGTGATCCAGAGATCCTAAATACAGGATTACTGTACAGCTTAACAATGAAAGGTTAGAACATGTTTTATTTGCTTGGTTAGTAGAGAGGAAGATTTTATTTATTTTTATTCTGTATTAATTTATTTTTTCCTTGATGAATTTTTGTTAAAGTTGGCATTTGTTGCTTTATTTTCATTGGATTGAAATGAAATGTAATAATAATTCTTTTCTTTTATTATGTAAACTGATGGGCTTTATTGTAAATCAATATTTTGTTGGTTTTGCTCTTACTGTTTAATTTTTAAATACCAATAAACATAATTGGAAAAGAAAGAACAACGAAAGGTCATTTACTGAAGCAATAGTGATCGAAGAAGTTCTGATATCATGGTGAAATGATTTTGAATGCTGCCAGATTCTTGGTAACTGCTAATAAATTTTGGAGATTAACCAAAAGGCATTGGTGATTTATGAAGAGAATGCAACAACTGAAACATGACAAGTTAAAATTTAAGGCCTTTATATGAAAATGAAAGCACTATTAGAGATAATCTATTTACCATATTTACAAAAGCAATTTTTTTGTTAAAAGTAACAGTTTTCTGTTCACAGTGCCAATATTTGTACAGGTAGCCGATCCTCAATTATTTTGGCATGTGGGTAAGAAGCTCAGTATATACAGAAAATTTACAAGTGGGACTATACACAATTTGCAACAACAACTTTAAACCTTCAATCATAAAAATTATAAAGTGGCCATAGGTTGGAACACTGAACATTCCCAACCAGCATTTATATGACCATCACATTCCTTATGAAGAATTCATTGCACTACACCTTATTGTAGCTAAAATACCAGAATCCAAAGTGGTGTTAAAGCGTTAAAAAAATGTCTCTTTGTCTTCTACGGTAGTGCTTAATTCAAATATTTCAAACAGCTCGTATGAATATAAAATTTAAGAAGAAATGATATATATATATATATATATATATATATATATTTTTTTTTTTTTTTAACTAATTCTTTCAGGTCATATTAAAATAAAGTTCATTTCTCAGACTGATCACTTCTGAGTCCAGTTAATGCTGGTGTTTTTCTGTTCTGTGGTTCTACTCAATGTCTTTGCTTTCACAAAAGAAAAAAGCAAATGGCTCCAGGTGATGGGGCAATTATATGGAGTTCTCAGAGAGTCCCTTCCACAGTACTGGTAGTCAAGGTGTAAGAAGTCCCTTGATTATTGTTCAAAGTCACTGTATCAAGATACAAAGCCTTAAACATGTTTCTGTATTCTTCAATCCATTGGCCATATAAAATGAAGACCATGAGGTGATGCTGATTTAACTCTTGGAGAAATAAGAAAGATATGCCGGAAAGAGTGAGACAACAGAACACCAGAATATGGTAAAATGACTCGCCACCTCAACCCTAAATTCTTTTCTCTTCTACTTTCTCCAATCCTGCTTTACCCCAACTGCTGTGAAAACTAACAGCAGCTCACCTGAGCTTTTTTTTATTTTATTTTTTTTTAAATCATTCTTCATTGTAAGAAGCAAAGGAAAGACCAGAAATGCTACAAAGAAGGGTCTGAAATAGTCACTGTGCGGCTCCATCTTCTGTGAGCTTTTTGTCATCTTTGTCCTCTGTTCCTTGCCCCAAACGGTCATTGCTCTTGCTGCGCTGCTTGTGTAGCAATGCTCTCCACTTTGACTTGTTCTTCCTGAGATGGTTTAGCATATTTACAGACAATGGTGTGTCCCCTGTAAAATGGCCCCACTCAACAAAGAGAGGCTCAGCTATATATGTTATGAAGCCTATAGACAAGACAAAATAAAAATATGCATTAGCACCCAATACATTGTTTGATTAAACAATGACTGTGATAAATAAAATGTTCTTTCTTCACACAAATTCAAAACATTTCAATTGGACCATTTAGGAAGCAAGGTAAAAATGATAAATAAATAACAGGACAGATTTAAATCTGTTGGACAGGCCATTGATTAGCACTGTAGTCAGGGCCGGATTTACATAGCGGACACCCCTAGGCCCGCTGCTGTTCGTCACCCCTGTCCCCTCCCCTTCATTCGTGAACATGCACAAATTTTCATCATCAGATTGAGAGCACTAGTGATTGGCACATGAGAAATTTAAAAAACGATTGTATCTCATGATCAGCCTCAGAACTTCCGAACCAATGTGGGTGTGATTGGGCTTCATGACGCCCCCTAATATCCTGCCGTCCTAGGCCCGAGCCTTGGTGGCCTCTCCACAAATCCGGGCCTGACTGTAGTTATTTACAAATTGCTATCAATTTAAATTTTAATAGGTGCCCTATCCCATAAATCCTCCTACTACCAGTCTTGCTAATATTATGAAAGACTAAATTTTACTTTTTGGAAGACGGCAAGTACCAAAACCAACCAACCAACTGAATTATTTGCCAGTTAACCAGCAAAGATACATTTAGCTCAGTGTTTGTTACTACATTTAAGCAAAATAAGCATCTAGTGCTCAAAAGTCTTCCCATATTCTTCTAGATAGAACACGAACATTCATTGCAATTTTAAGAAACCTAGAAAACAACATACAGTTTTCTAATGGTGGGAAAGTAAAAATAAAAAAGAATATATCCTATATCAATGTAAAATATAGCTGCATAACAGAAGTGAGAACTCACCAACTTGTATACTTGGTACAGTGTCCTTTTGCTGATTGCACAAGGGGCTTATATCCAGTCCAAGCTTTCGTTCAAGTTCTCCTAATAAATAAACAATTATGTTATGTAAGCCAGCTGATAAACAACCATTATGAGAGGTACGGGATTCTCAAAGTACCGTTCTGGGGTGTAGTGTAGGGGAATGTTCTTTGAATTTTTACCCATCTCTTGACCCTTAATAACTATGAGGTAATTTCTAATGTTTAGATGGCGTTATATAGTCATGTGTGGTGTAGCATAGTACCGTGCCAAGGAAATCCTGAAAGTTACACCTTCTCAATGGACATGTTCATTCCAGGGTTCCCTTTCTAATTTCAAAGCAGGCAGTGATGCGTGCGCAGTGATGCAGTAAGATGCAATAGTGTGTATGGCCGCAAGGAACTTTGTTTAATAAAATGGAAAGTATTGCCAAAATATGCTTGCTGTTGCGATTTTCTCATCATGAGAGGAGCCCCAAAATTTTGTGTTTAGCTACTGACCTTGCCTGTAAAATTCCTCACAGACCCTTTCACTCCACTGCTTGCTCAGTTCCCAGACACGGCATGGGTTGCAAATGTCCGCACACTTCAGAGCAATCTACATAGGGTGAGAATTAAAGGCAGTAGTTTAAATCAATAAATCAAGCAGCAATGACAATTATGCAATGCAATACCTTAGAATAAAATGTTCATTATAAGTATCCATCAAGTCTATGTGACCAATCAGGGCTCAGTTATTGACAGGGTATTATGCACTGTATAAGATCACTCATTGCTAGGGCAACATCTGAACAACAGGAATCAGTGTTACCTGCAGCATGAAGTGCCGGTGTTCTGTATCCTCCAAGCAGAGATCTTTGTTGTTCAGGTGATCTTTCAAACGGCTAAGGAACTCATTCTGCCGATTGATGTCTGTTGACAGTATTAAAGAGCCCAACTGCTGTTCAATATCCTGTCTGAAATCGAAATATTCCATGGTTACATGAAACAGCAGGAACACAGAGAGGACACTACTTTAAAAGGAGAACTAAACCAAAAACATGAATATGGCTAAAAATGCCATATTTTATATACGGAACTTATTGCATCAGCCTAAAGTTTCAGCTTCTCAATAGCAGCAATGATCTAGAGCAGTCATCCCCAACCAGTAGCTCACAAGCAACATGTTGCTCTTGGATGTTGCTCCCAGTGGCCTCAAAGCAGGTGCTTATTTTTGAATTCCAGGCTTGGAGGCAAGTTTTGGTTGTATAAAAACCAGATTTACTGCCAAACAAAGCCTCAATGTAGGTTGACATTCCACATAGGGGCCTACTAAATGGCCAATCACAGCACTTATTTGGCACCCAGGAATATTTTTCATGCTGTTGTTGCTCCCCAACTCCTTTTACTTATGAA
The DNA here is from genome assembly GCF_017654675.1 of Xenopus laevis. Classification (NCBI taxonomy): domain Eukaryota; kingdom Metazoa; phylum Chordata; class Amphibia; order Anura; family Pipidae; genus Xenopus; species Xenopus laevis. Next base: position 74,986,414 of record NC_054379.1, on the reverse strand, counting down.
TGTTGCTCATGGGTTGTAAAGGTTGAGGATCCCTGATCTAGAGTTTCAAACTTTTCACAGGGGGTCACCATCTTGGAAAGTGTCTGCGACACTCACATGCTCAGTGGGCTCTGAGCAGCTGTTGAGAAGTTAAGCTTAGGGGTCGTAACAAATTATCAAGCAGAAAATAAGGTTGGCCTGTCATATAAGTTAATGCAGACTGATTATTAAATTTTTGGTGTTAGTTGCACTGGTTTCTGTGCTACTATGTAGTAATTATCTGTATTAATTACTAATCAGCCTTATACTGTGACATATATTTTCTATGTGTACTGTATATTTTGAGTGGTCCCTAAGCTCAGTGAGTGACAACAGCACAGAGCATGTGCAGTGAATCAGCAGAGAAGTAGAGCAACATTTCTGCCCTACTTCTTTAATTAAGCTTTACTTTTCCTTTAAAGACTTCACATGGCTTGTTTAATCACACAGAGCAAACACTGGTACATTAGCTGCAACCATATTAGACATTTGTACCTGTACCTATTAAAATCAATAACAGCAATGGACTGTTTCCTTTTAAATAACTAATGATGATGATAAATACTTGACTATTATGGGTTTTACAAACTGTAATACTTTCATCACTTAATTTTGTTAATAATCTTATTTCAGATATGGTGTAGGAAATTTGTTACATAAGATACCTAATTTACAACTTATTGGGGATTTGGTTTCTGTATTCTCTTTCACTCGCTACTCTACTCTATTCAACAATTTTATTGAATTGTTTATACTGACTGTTATCAATTAATCTTGCTATAAATCTTTTGTGCAACATTATCTGTTGTAAATATAGCTAGAATCTCTGTCATAAAGCACTGCAAGCCACTCCTTTTTCATAAATGTATTATAAATGCCTTGAAATATGATTCTCCAGTCAAAGAAATATTACTAAAATATGTCGGTGACTGTCTAATAAAATTATTTTGGCTGCTATAAACAGCATATGACAAACTGTAATCTGTGCTCAATAATTGCTTCCAGTCTAAGATCAAGGGAGAACACTGAACTCCTATTCCTATGTTTATATTGGTTTGGATGGATGCACCTGACACACCAATCAGTTCATTGCAGTAAATGTTTGACTGAACACTAAATGCATAAATAAAGTCCATCTGTAGGCTATGGTTTATTTTTCTTTAATCTAGAATAGAATGCAATGAAAAATGCTTTAAGTTTATAAACAAACCGCAATTGGAAATGCTAACTTTATAAATAAATACTCATTATAATGAATGCCATGTGTAATATCACTTACGTCATTTCCTTTGGCAGGTGAGATAATACCCGCGATTCTCTCAGCATTCCGACAGTGGACCTCCAGTGATGGTTCTCTAACACAGATGTGTTCTATTGAGGAAAGGCAGTATGATAAGTGATATAAATTGCATAAGATAAAAAATTAATAGGACTGTAAAAAAGGCAAAGGAAAGGAAAAAATGTTGATTATATTGGGGATGCTTACAACAGTACTAAGGATGCATAGTGTAGTTTGTACTAGATGTACTAAGGATGCATAGAGTAGTTTGTCTTGTAATTGTGAGTGATGTTCATTTATTTTTGTTATGTTCTTCGGTTTATTTAATTTATAGTAGTGGGGCTTTAGCAGTCCCAAAAGTTTTGCCCCTAAAACAGAGTGCATAGGATTAAGGTTGTTCACATTTGGCTAAATCCAAGTTGACATTACTATTAAAAAAACAGAAAAATCCACAAATTCATAAAACTCATAAACCTTTGCTTTTTTCTTTGTTCCAGTGCTTATTAGTTAAATTATATATACCATTTATCCTTATATTATTTAATCATTAAAATGTTTTAATTGCCTAGAGAGAGTATATAGATCTTTTTCAGACACATAGGTTATACAACATAACATTCTTAGGTTCACACTCCTCTTCCCTACCTTACCTGATACAAGCTTGCAAGGTGATGTTTGGTTTTTATTAAAAATGGCTGGTTAACCCCTGGGTGGTCAACATCGTGTGCTGCTGCTGCTAATAGCCCAAGCATGATGTCCAGAGGAGTAAGAAAACTGGCAAGCTATTATGGATAAGACAAGAAATCATAGTTAAGCCATAAGTAATAAAAAGCCCAAATGTTTATTAAAAAAAAAAAATGTGAATCTCAAAAGCTCAGTTACAGGAAAGGTCATATATGGTATCATCTTATATATTTATCTAGAAGTTATAATAAATGACGTTAGAATATATGAAACAGTCTGTTTCACACTAATGTGAATGCTATCATTCTGACAAAACTATTTGTTTTATATACAGAATCTGTACACCACCGAATCTATAGCAGGGATGTCAGTTTTATTATTCACATTCTCAAATTCTCGTTCTTGTTCTATTATTTGTTTTCTTCTAGCTTCTTAGAAGATTTTGCAGATTCAGTCTTGAGTAAGGCTCCATTGTGCCCTGGCTGTCCAACATTATAAAACTCAAAAAATAGTGTCATGCAATGCCAAAATAGCAGTATAACAGCTTATGGCCTACATTAAAAAGGTATGAATGTACATTTAGCATGAGCATGGCTTTAATTTTGGTTTGCTAAGGTGCACAATACTGTGCCACTTAGAATCTATACAAAAGAAAGGTATATAAAGGTTCCATAGTGCAGCACTGGCGCTTTCTGAAAGCACATGACCAGGCAAAATGACCTGAGATGGCTACCTACGCACCGATATTACAACTAATAAAATACACTTGTTAGATTATATTTTATATGTTAAAGTGAATTATTTGCAGCGTAAACAGTGTAAAGTGTAAAAATGACATCATAAATATCATGACAGAATCCCTTTAACCATAGCATTCAAACTGGTCCTTGTCGGGTGCGAGTTACAGGACCCAAAAGCACCTTGAATATATCACAAATGACATTCAAGGTGAAAGCCAGGGACACCGACTAGTGCTGAAACATGCAGTGATGGTAAGTGCAACTCTATGGAAGAAAGGTGCATTGTGGGAAAAAATATGACCCTTTGTGCCTTGTTTATACTCTGCACTTTGTACTCTGCATTTCAAGGGCTGTAGTCTTATACCAGTCAAGGACATACAAAAAAATGATTTAATGTTAAACTGCAGGCATATCAGTAGGATGAAAATTAAGAGGTTCATTGCATTCACAAATCTTAAACATTAAGATTCTATTACGTACCTTTGGCTCTTTCAAGTAGCAGTGCATAGCTTGTGTGACATCCGCAGCATGGACAGCGTTGTGATAAGGGTTTTGGCTATGGTAATCTTCTTGCACCATTACTAAAATTGAAAACAAAAGATCACTTGCTGCATGCACTTTTTAAAATATGTGATATTTACAGAGGGGTCTCACAAAAAAAAATGAAATGTCGCCTTCCTAGCTGTACCTACTTTATACGATGAAATGTAAAAATAAACTAGGGATAATGCTTTCAACAAATATCACATTTCCTGTTTTTTAATCTGGGACTATTTCATGTTTGTTTCTAAAGATGATTTTGCAGCCCCAGTTATATTGTTGTCATACAGCAGATGGCATCAGGTTTAGGACAATCGAAAATGGAGGTGTCAAATGAAGTCCTTATAAAAATTGCTGTCAGCCAGCCAGCATGGGGAACAACTACTACCAATCAATTTCCACCTTCCACCAAGTAATCAATCTGACCTATTGGTTGGGACCAGTAAAATCGACCACTATCTTACACAATTACACCCTTTACCTCATTTAGTTCATGTTCAAGTTTTTGTGCAAATTAATTGGGTTAGGAAAGCTGAGGGTATATCTGGATTTCCAGTAGTTAACGAAAGATGCTTAATAGCCCCAGAATTAAATTTCTAGGGTGTTTTGCGTATATGTCAAATACTTGACATTCATTGTTGCATTTGAAGGCTGTATAGTGCTTCTGCAGAATAGTCAAATAACTAGTTTTACATTTAAGCATAAAATGTGGGTCAGGTTTGCTTGCTTGAAGCACTCACATAAATATTGTATACTTGCTATTAACGGAAAAATAGACACACTGTAGATTAATTCTCTGAAGTGTCTCTTTAAAAAAACCTAGGGAGGGATTTACTAAAACTTAAGTTGATCTTATTTATTTTATTAAAACCAAGTCGGACTAACTCCTATCCATGAATTTAACTCATTTATTACAAAAACAGCTAGAAAAAGTGCGTGTGGAGACTGTGGCAACAAAATCGCGCAACAATTCCAATTGCACAAATTGTCGCCCCAATTAACGATCTTTCCGAGTTGTCACCCGAAAACCCTAATTTTATCAGATTACGATTTCAAGAAACAACTTCAAGGACATCTACTATTGACTTCTACATGACCTCGACAGGTTTTAGATTTAGTATTTTTGGATTTGGATTTTTAGCAGTTTTATAAATCAATAAATAATAATTCTCTAAAAACTTGTCCAGATCATAAATGGCTCCTTACTGTATTCAACAATACATTCTCACTAAATTCTCACTTAGTAATATTTTTACCAAAACTAGCATGTTAGCCTACAGATCCTAAAGTAATTATAAAGCATATCAAAAATATATTACAAGCAGAACCAAGGGGAAAGAGTTATCCACAGAAAATGATACAGTTTGTCGTATGATCCAAACCAATAAACAAACCAAAAGATTAAATGAAATCCTTCCACCGCTTTCACTGATTTAAATACACTTCAAGATCACTTACTAAGCCTGGTCACTTTTGACCCTTTTCCAGAGGAAAAAACTGAAAATGTTCTTTTGACACTTAATAGACCTCTAAGCTCTCTCTCTACTCACAACCACTTACCGGTAGTTGGATACAGGAGTGGTTCTGGGCCTCCTGCAGCCTTTGGCAGCAGACTCAATATAAGTTGCGACAAAAGGAAGAAAAGATGCTCCAGAACATCAATGTAAATAGCTCACCAAGTGGATTGTGTGGTCCAGGTGCACCAGCCCTAGACCCATGTACCTTTGGGGTACGAAACGCATAGGGCCTATGGAGATGTAAGAATATTTTTAACATTAACTAATAAAGACTAATTTTTTTTTTTGGCCCTGTGCCAGATAGCCCTGTTTTTCTTGTTGTACATTCCAGCAGACTCAATATAACAACTCCCACGAGGAGTTTGTCTCACTAAAGAAATGCAAATGTATTACTGTCCATCTTTGGGCCTGTTATACAACTTAAAATCCAGATGGATTTCAACATTCATGTCTCCTTTATTATCAAATAGGGGAATTTTGCAAGATGAGAATATATTGATAATAAATCCAAGGACAAAAGCCACGGGGTTACAGAGACTGCTTCAGTGGTGTTTATCAGCTTCAAGGAACTTGGTATGACTAACTCCGGTTAGACTCCATGTTCTATTCCAGTCATGATTACAAATCTACTAAGGGTAGCAACATATCATAATACAAAATTAGCCAACAGCATATTAATATGCCTGGTACTTACCATGATCTATTCTGGTCGTGATTACACATCTGCTAAGGGTAGCAAAATATCATAATGCAAAGTTAGTCAAGAACATATTAACTATTATAGTACTTACCTAAAAATCTGTGTAATTTGACCATGTCAAGCTGAAAGTGATGAATAAGCCCGTGGACATTAAACAGATGGCACAATAACGTAACTAAGCTGTTACCTGAAAGAAAAAAAGAAATATACTTATGAAATATACCATATAAAAAGAGATGTGACTGACAGGTATAACACGATTTTTGAACCCTGTGTATATAAATTGTTTTAACTTCTGGTGGTGTGACTCCCTGGCCATGCCAATCAATGTAGTTCATGTAGAAAAAGGG